>NC_091824.1:11610000-12269166 GCF_038994185.2 Dermacentor albipictus
ACTCTGTAGGGGCCAAAGTAACGGCGCAGTAGCTTCTCCGAAAGACCGGGCGTACGTATTGGCGTCCATACCCACACTTTGTCTCCAGGGTTGTACTGTACCTCTCTTCGCCCTAGGTTGTACCGGTTTGCGTCGACGTTTTGCTGTTGTATGATACGGTGCCTTGCCAACTGCCGTGCTTCTTCTGCCCTTTCTACGTACTCACTAGCGTTAGGGTCGTCTTCACTGTTGTTGTTTACAGGTAACATCGCGTCTAGTGTCGTTGTTACTGTCCGACCGTAAACAAGTTCAAATGGCGTGAAATGTGTCGTCTCTTGTACTGCAGTATTATACGCAAAGGTAGCATATGGTAGAATACTGTCCCATGTCCGATGCTCGATGTCCACGTACATTGAGATCATGTCAGCGAGCGTTCTATTGAGCCGTTCAGTCAGGCCGTTTGTTTGCGGATGGTACGCTGTGGTTTTTCTATGAGCAGTATGTGTTAGTTTCATAACAGACTGCATCAAACGGGCAACAAAAGCTGTTCCTTTGTCTGTTATGAGTACTTTAGGTGCGCCATGTCGTAACACTATGTGTGTGACCAAAAAAGTGAGCCACTTCAATGGCGGTTCCTTTTGCAAGAGAAGAGGTCTCAGCATACCGGGTCAGATAATCGGTTGCTACCACAATCCACCGCTTTCCTGAGGTTGAAACGGGAAATGGTCCAAGTAAATCCACTCCTATTTGTTCAAATGGCGCTGTTGGTGGCTGTATCGGCTGCAGAAAACCTGCTGGTTTGAGTGGCGGTGTTTTTCGTCTTTGACAATCTCGGCACGATTTGACATAGTGCTGCACTGAATTCATCAACTTCGGCCAGTAATATTTCTGGCGGATTCTCGCCAGAGTCCTACTAACGCCCAAGTGGCCAGCTGCAGGATCATCATGGCAAGCTTCTAAGATCTCAGCTCGCAGCGATGATGGTACGAGAAGGAGAAACGTCTCACCACTGTGCTCGAAGTTTCGTTTGTAGAGGACGTTGTTCCGGAGGACATACGAACCCAATCCGCGAACGAAAACTCGAGGCACTTTCACTTGTAGACCCTCCAGGTACTCGATGAGCAGGAGTAATTCCGGATCAGTACGCTGATGATGAGCCATTTCCGTCGTATTCACAGCCCCAAGAAATGGGAAATCTTGCTCGTATTCAGGTGACGTAGCCTCGATTGGTGCGCGTGATAAGCAATCAGCATCATTGTGCTTGCGACCGGACTTGTAAATGACCGTGATGTCATACTCCTGTAGACGCAAACTCCATCGAGCGAGTCTTCCAGAAGGGTCCTTGAGGTTCGCCAGCCAGCACAATGAGTGATGGTCGCTGATGGCTCGAAACGGTCTGCCATATAAGTATGGCCGGAACTTACTGATGGCCCTTATAACCGCCAGGCATTCCTTTTCTGTAGCTGAGTAATTTGTCTCGGCTTTCGATAAGGTACGGCTTGCGTACGCAATGACTTTTTCTTCTCCATTCTGCCACTGAATAAGTATGGCACCGAGACCAACGTTACTCGCGTCGGTGTGGATGTCCGTTTCGGCATTTTCATCAAAATGGGCAAGTATAGGAGGACTCTGCAAACGCCGTCGTAGTTCAGAGAAGGCGTCTTCTTGTTCTTTCTCCCACACAAAAGGGACATCTTCTTTTGTCAGCCGCGTTAGTGGTTCGGCAATTTTAGAAAAAGTTTCTACGAAACGCCTGTAGTAGGCACACAGTTCCAGGAAACGTCTAATAGCTTTTTTGTCTCTTGGCTTCGGAAACAGTTCTACTGCAGTGATCTTCTCAGGATCGGGGCGGACGCCTTCAGCGCTGACAATGTGTCCGAGAAAGCGGAGCTCACGAAAGCCGAAGTGGCATTTTTCGGGTTTTATGGTCAATCCCGCCGTGCGAATAGCATCCAGAACTGCTCTCAGTCGCTGCACGTGCTGCTCGAATGTAGTGGAGAAGACCACCACATCATCAAGGTAGACGAGGCACGACTGCCATTTCAGTCCGGAGAGAACAGTGTCCATCATCCGCTGGAATGTGGCTGGCGCAGAACACAGACCAAATGGAAGCACCTTAAACTCGTATAAACCATCCGGTGTCACAAACGCTGTTTTTTCGTGATCTCGCTCGTCCACTTCAATCTGCCAGTACCCGCTTTTGAGATCCAGAGAAGAGAAGAAGTAAGCATTGCGTAGTTTGTCCAAGGTGTCGTCGATGCGGGGGAGTGGATAAACATCCCGCTTCGTGACGAGGTTGAGTTTCCTGTAGTCAACACAAAATCGTAGGGTATTATCCTTCTTTTTGACTAGGACTACTGGAGATGCCCACGGACTATTGGATGGCTGTATTACATCGTCCTTGAGCATTTCTTGTACTTGACTTCTTATCGCTTCTCTTTCCTTTGGAGCTACTCGGTACGGGTGTTGGCGAACTGGTCTTGCAGGTTCTTCGACCACAATGCGGTGTTTTGCGACGGGAGTACGACGGACTTTCGATGAAGTCGAAAAGCATTCTGCAAACTCTGTGACCAAGATCACAATCTCATCTCTTTGTAGTGATGACAGCTCTCGGTCGATGTCGATAGAAGTAAGGACACTGTCTAAAGTGGCAGAAGCTGGCGATGCTGTATCGAGGGTGGACACATCCGCAAATTGTGCATAGTCCTGAAGAGACGCTATGGCTGTTCCTTTCGCCACTTGTTGTGCCTCATTGCCAAAGTTAGTCAAAAGGACGTCCGCATATCCGTTACGCAGGTGAACTAGGCCTCTTGCCACGCATATTTGCTTTTCCAGTAGCAGCCCGATATTTCCGTCTGCTAGACCCTCATAGTCACGAAATACGTCGCTCCTTACAACGACAGTCATACTGCACCGTGCCGGCACCGTCACGTCTTCATCCACAATACGGAGAGCGGAAATATGTGGCTGTTCTGTATCAGAAATGGTAACAGCATTTTCTGTGGAAAACAACACGCGTGATTCTTGCAAGTCGATAATTGCGCCATTCGTTCGCAAAAAGTCCATGCCCAGTATCAGATCATGGGAACACTCAGGGAGAACAATAAAGCTGCTGACGTATGTAAAGCCTCTAATTCCGATTCTTGCTGTGCACATTCCTACGGGGTCGACTAAGTGTCCCCCCGCTGTACGTATTAGAGATCCGGTCCAATGGGTCAATACCTTTTTCAATTTTCTGGCGAGTCCACTGCTAATAACTGAAAAGTCCGCACCAGTGTCTACCAACGCAGTCACTTCGAAGTCATCGATGATGACGCGCAACTCGGAAGTAACGGCGTCATCACTGCACTTGTCCGTCGTTTCGTCACTGCCGTCGTCTTGTCGGATTGGCGATGGAGGGCCTTCAGTGTTCCGGGTGTCAGCGGCCTTGCCTCCACAGGTCGCTGGCTCTAGTTTTCCCGTCGCGGACTTTGGGAGCGACGCCTCGGTGAAATGGAAGCGGGACGCGGACTGGGTGACCTATAACGCATAGGCGCTGCTGATCGAGGTTCGTGTTGCTGGGGATTCCGAACAGTTTGGCGCGTAGATAAAAATGCCTCAATCTCATAAGGGCGCTCACCGTTTCGAGGGCAAGGCGCATTCATAGAGAAGCCACGCAGTCCTACTCGGCGATACTGGCATTCCCGGTATAGGTGACCAGCCTCTCCACAGTGGTAGCAGAGGGGACGCCGGTCTGCAGTGCGCCATACATCACTTTTACGTGGGCTTCCTTCTGGCAAGGGCTGCACATTGCGAGGGAGTACCTGGGGTATTGTGGCCGTTCGTCCAAAGTCGGCGCGTCCTAGGTCCTGACGTAAAGCTTGGGAGTACGATATCCGCGGCTGACGCTCTGGCTGTGCGTGGGGCCGTACCTGAGGCTCTGGCTCACAAATTACTTGCCGGACTTCTTCGCGTATGACGTCAGCAAGTGAGGACACCGTAGGACGGCTTTGGGCCAGCTGCAGTTTCTGCAGCTCTTCCCTGACGACGGACCTCACCATTTCGCGTAGGACGTCCATGTTGTTGGGGAGGGCTCCTGGCCCAACGTCAAATGATGCGACGCATACATCTCTGTTGTACTGCCTCGCATGCTGCTGCAGCGTCTTCTCCATCGTCGTCGCCTCTGATCGAAATTCGGCTACAGTGCGGGGCGGATTACGAACCAGGCCGGCAAAGAGTTCCTGTTTCACACCGCGCATTAGATGCCGCAATTTCTTGTCCTCAGCCATGTTTGGGTCGGCTCGGCGGAAGAGGTGGGTCATGTCTTCAATGTACATGGTCACACTTTCATTGTTCCGCTGGTTCCTCGCCTGAAGAGCGGCTTCTGCCCTCTCTCTGCGGTCCGTGCTCGGGTACGTAGCTAACAGCTCTCGTCGGAAGTCGTTCCATGAGGATAACGACGCTTCGTGGTTTTGAAACCACGTGCGTGCAGATTCCTCTAGCGCGAAGTACACATACCGCAGTTTCTTTGTCTCGTCCCAACCATTACACCTGGCGACACGCTCGAAGTTTTCGAGCCAGTCCTCGGCATCCTCGAATGTGTCTCCGTGAAAAGATTCTGGCGTCCGAGGCGAGTCAACGACGACGTGAGGAGGGATTACTTGGGTAGCCATCGCACTGGTACCTAGGCTGACTGCCGCCGCTGCCCTTGGTGAATCGGCGAGAGGACCAAACTCGGGGGCCTCACCTCGTATGCGGCGGCTCGTGCGTTGGTGGACAGGCGTTAATTCCGTTGGCTCCAAACTTCGGGGATCCGGGCTACCTTCCCTGGCGTGTGTGGGGCTTGGAATCATACCCCGCACCTCCACCAGATATGTAACCAACAGTTACAACAGCCGTTTCTAGGAAAACTGATTTATTCTGGGCGAACCTGTGCCCGTCAAAAGAACCCGACTGAATACTCAACAGCAACCACAAAACGTTCCTCGAGCTACGCTGCTTCGAACGTCGTTCTCCTCTTTTTGTCGTCTCCTGTCGCGTGCCAGTCCGATTCTCGCGCACGAGCCGCCGGTCTGTCAGCACCGGCGCAGCGTTGCCTTGCGGTGCTTTTCTTGACGCTTGCGGTGTGGCGGCTCTTTTAAACGCAGTTGGGATGTGGCAGTCGTCTTGTGTTCTCGCAATGCTGGCGGCAATATATATATATATATATATATATATATATATATATATATATATATATATATATATATATATATATATATATATACATATATATATATATATATATATATATATATATATATATATATATATATATATATATATATATATATATATATATATATATATATATATATATATGTTGTGCACGCATCTCATGGCCGGGGTTCGCCTTCTTCACGTACACAAAGGTGCCCTCAGCCCTTTTGTTTCTGCGAGGTCTCACAACGATAGCGCGCGAACGCTAGAAGAGCAGGGAACGCGAGATATCATGTAGGAAATGGCTTTCGCAACGCGGCAAACGCGAATAGCACAGGCTACGAGCTCAATTATGAACAGGTGAACGAAAATTCATGTGGCGACGCCGAGTCTATCCACCCCTCGTTTTACGTATAAGACCCTTAACAATGTAAACAGATGTCACGGAACGCTGTTCGCGAAGGAAGTAGCAGAAACCGACAGATAGGAGACAACGTCCAGTAGACCTATTTATTCATCAACAGCGGAGGCAGGGGTTGGAGGGAGACAGCGGACGGGCGTGGGAGGGTTTGTACACTCTATAGTCTAAGCACCTCATTAATCAGTATTCAGCACAATATGAATTCAGCATTTGATTACATTTTATGGGAGCCGACGTCGTGTATAAAACATGCTAAGCACATATTTAATAAGGGAATGTTCGACTTGCACGCCTTACTGTCAGTTTAAGCTGCTATGTGAGCGCTATGAATGCCAATTACCCGTTTCCCTGAGGGGACGCGGCCTAGAACGTACGTAATTGCATAGCACGTGTCTGTTCATAGCTACCTCGAACAACAACAGGCTAGATGACACGTACGTAAGCCCGCACATTGATACTGCTGTGATATGGAGAGCTCAGTTGTCTGAGAAGAGCAACCTCTATTAATAAAGAATAAAAAAATGCCACAATAACTCTCATATGAAATTTCCCGCATCATTGATTAATGGGAGCATACGAACTTTTGCATAGGATGACGCGTATGGTCATATTCATGACGTTACTCATATATGGTCTAAGTGGCACGCGCACTTTCAATGTGTTACAGACTACAGAATGAGAATAGAAACGTGCGTTTAATTTTTTCATGCTTTGATATTTCAAAAGCGGCCACCAAGTCGGCGCGGATAGCTGCCAGGCTGCCCGGGAGACAGCTGCAGTATTCCTACTCATTACTGATACTCGAGTGCGAAGTCCTATACATAGTATGCACGTACGTCATTCAACGATACTCCACGACTTCCGGTTTACGGCAGCGCCATGTTGGGAACCTATAAGCCTATGCGTGCGCCTGTTGATAAGGTACCCCAAGATGGCGGAAGGTAGCGAAAGCAGACGATAACAGCGGATGTGGCGTCACGTGTATACTATGTATAGGTGTAAAGTACGACGAGCATGTGGAGAACGAAAACTCTGTATAAGATGTTGGCTTCGGCCACACTTGGCTAGGTTCCATACTTGAGAACAGCGAAGAAGACGCGAACGGGTGAACAGACAAAAAATGTCGGGTCGTCTGTTCAATCGCGTCTGCACTGTTTTCTTGAAGCTCGGTGGTGTTCTCTGAAGCTGAAGTGAGCAGCTTCGAGCTCTCTGCATTTTCTATTTTATTTGCTGCGATTTCTGCAATCAGTGACAAGAAAACTGGGGGACGTCGTCCTCCGCAATGGTGAACCAAACGCCGCCCAGCAATTGCGTCCTGAACGACCAGTTCGTTATGCCACCGACGTGAGTGACCGATTCGACCCCAGCAGGCTCCCGATTGAGTCATCTGATGGCTCCTCCACCGAAAATATGGGCTCGGACAGCAATTTTACCTTGGTGTCAAGCCAACGTCTGAAGAGAAAGATAAGAAGAACATCACCGACCAGTCGTCAGATGACGAAAAAGGTAAGTGGCAAGCAGTCATACACTATTGCATACGTACAAACAACGATGACAGACAACCTCACTGAATAGGCACAGCCTGTCGGAATATTTCGAACGAACTGCCCGTGGTCAAGTTGAAGCAATTCGTATAAACGCTCGAAAGAACATCCCCTCGGAGGAAGTCAATACACCGACAATACTGGAAACACTGAAAAACGTCACTCAGTTGGGAAGCATCCCTGTTCGCGCATTCCCCACATACGGCAAGGAAGCGACGACAGGCGTCATCTACGACGTGGACATTGAAATTACAGATACTGACCTCGCAATTACTATCATCGTCGGCTCCACTGTTCGGGACAATCCCGATGTGTGAAACTAGTGTTTGAGTCGGAAACTTTGCCAACATACGTCAAGGTTAAATATCGCAGTTTGCAAGGGTGCAGTAACGCGCAAACGATGTGGTGAACATCATGGAGACAGCAATTGCAACGCTGCTGCTAAGTGTCCAAATTGTTCTGGTGCCCACGACGCAACGTCAAAAGAGTGCCCAAAGATCAGTAATAAAATTGATATTCTGAAGACGATGGCTAGAGATCATTCCACACACAGGGTAACGGCTATCCGCCACCGCAGTCGCCTTTCACGACACCCACGTCAACGGGACCGCAACCCTCCTCGCATACACTCGAAGAACAGTTTACACCCTTTGGCGTGCCCCTTCTGGTACACAGCAATAATCGTCATCTGCCTTGATGCGTTTCCTTTCTTGAAAACGCCGCGCCCGCTACTTCACTGTCGGGAATGCTATCATGCTGATAACGCGCTTGCCGTTCGTTACTGGAAAGTACCAGGCTCGCAGCGTTAAAGAAAGGCAACGCATCAAGGCAGATGACGATTATCGTTGTGTGGCAGAAGGGGCACGCCAAAGGGTGTAAACTGTTCTTAGAGTGTAGAAAGATCAACGGCTGAAGTGCAGCTTCCACCCCCTTCTCGTCTGAGGAATAAAGAAACACGTGCCTCAAAGCCTTTGTATTCTACGAAAGTGCAAGGCCACTCTTCATCGGCCCCGAAAACATCGGAGACTCAGTGGCCCTTGTTACCGCCAAGGCCTGCGGGAACAAGGCTAAGGCCTGCGGCTTCTACACGTACTGAAGAGAATGAAAAGACGCATGATGTTGATGTCAATAGTATGTTAAAAAATTTGATGGGCTCCACGCGCAGGATTATTTTCGGCATAAATACCCCGGCTGTTAAGGCTGCCGTGAAGCTACTCGAAGTGCTGGAACCACGTCTAGTGGTTCTTCGGTAAGCAAGTATGGCGATGATGTTTGAAGAACGGATGCGCCAATCGCTTGTTATGCAATGGAATGCTCGAGGTCTACGTGGTCGTTTCTCGGATTTCCGACAGCGGATATTTAATTCCTGGATATGTCCAGATATGGTTTCGTAACGACCAAACCTCAAGCAAAGTATTAGTTTGTATACGCCACGATCTGGTGTACTTCAGACATGACGTCCCAACGCATACTACGCGATTACGTACGCCTTACCAAAAAACACAGATGGCGCACGTTCACAGTGATCGGAGGATGCATCCACCCAAGAGCGAGGATCGATTGCTCGCACCTGATGTCTCTAATTAGTGACTTTAACGCACCCCATCCGCTGTGGGGTGTTAAAAAAGGCCAGCTATACGTGCAAAGTTTTGACAACGCGTTGCGACTGTGGAAGCAACATCTCGGGAGCATCGCCGCCAACCTCTAGCCACAGCGTGACTAAATCGACTTTGTGTCGGGGAACAAGACGCACATCCCCCACTCTCCATCGCTTCAGCTAGGATGCGTTCGATGAAGCAGGTTTTGTGCTGAAACCGCCGCCAACCTCTAGCCTCTTCGCCGCTGTGACGGAATGAGTTCGGCGGGCCAACTATTGTTCCCAAACTCCCCAACGCGGACCTGATCTGCTACGGGTGCGCGAGTTGCCGCGGGAACGCCGTTTTGCGCTGCTTCCCACGCACCGACCAAGACGCAAGACAACGCGCTACCCGGAACGGCTCCGAGTTCTACGGGGCCCCTCTGACGTCGGCTCCGGACCTTCGCACCTGTGTGTATGCGTGTGTGCATGTGTGTGTGTAGACCGTCCTGCGGGGAGGCGGCTAGTTTGCGATGACTAAACGAACGCTCGCATCACCTAGTATCGGGAGAGGACCGAGTGTTTAAAAACCGCTGTTGTGCGGCTGCTCAGGACACTCTCTCTCAAGCAGTCATGTTAGACTGAAGTACTTTCTCAAACAGTCATGTTAGACTGATATAAATACTGTAAATAAACCCATATTCCTCGTTCTCGATGAGAAGCAGTCCTTCCCTTCATCAACGTCCTCAGCGTGGATAAGTTGGACGACGGCATGGGCCAGTTACCTTCTAATTCATGCCCGACTCCAATCTTGACAACGGATCACGAGTGATGGGATTGAGCCCCCAATCCTGACAGGGGTTGGGGTACTGATTTTGTTGAATTCCTGACTTTGTTGAATTCTCGTGGCAAACATTTGGCCAACTTCACGTGTAGTCAGGGACTAAATGCGCTCAATGATGGCCCTTATGAAAATGGTTATGTCCTTTATGTTTACGGTATGCTTCCCGGGGTTCACATGAGCAAACGTCCTTTATGTTTCCTCCATGTTGAAATTTGGCCACTGCTTTTATGTTTCCTTCATGTGTCCGCCCTTTATGTATCCCTTATGTTACCGTCCTTGATGTTTCCTCCATGTTGAAATTTGACCACTGCTTTTATGTTTCCTTCATGTGTCCTCCCTTTATGTATCCCTTACGTTGCCGTCCTTTATGTTTCCTCCATGTTGAAATTTGGCCGCTGCTTTTATGTTTCCTTTATGTGTCCTTCCTTTGTGCATGATTTATGTTACCGTCCTTTATGTTTCCACCATGTTGAAAATTGGCCACTGCTTTTATGTTTCCTTCGTGTGTCCCACCTTTATGCATCCTTTATGTAGCCCCAGTGATTAGATCCTCTATTTTAGGTAGACATGCATAGATGAAGAGTTTCGTGTACCCATTTTATATTTATGCACTTTTTGTGAGTTTTAAAGTTTGCATTGGTTTCGTTGTAAGATTTCTGTTCCCTACATGATGCAGCATACGGATTGGAACACTGCTATGGCACAGAAATTCATGCCAATTCGTTCTAAAGTTACAAACTAATTGGCCTTCATATAACATTTCCGTATAACACTTGGAGCACCATTGTACTTTCTTCACTGCAGTGCTGCTGTTGTTCTAGTGATGCCTTTCTTACTAATATAAAATGTAATGTTTGAATGGAAAAATCAGGTTATATGAGTGCTTACAATTTTAAAAAAAAGTTTTGACTATACTTTGTAAAGGTTTGTCTGAAATTACGAGTAGTTTATTGGACTATCTGCATGTTACTTCAATTTTCCACGTCTGCTCACAGCGGACCTCTGAAATGCGGTGCTTGGATGAGAGCTCACAGGGCACCTGAAAAACAAAACAAAAGCCAATCTTTTTCACTTATTCAAAAATATTCATGTCAGCAAGAACAGCTTGGCCTGTATACACAGCTAAGAAACTTGCAGCAGCCAAAAATAGCTCATAAAAACATCAGGGCAACACAGAAGCTTTTAACTAGTTGTTTGAAACATACTGCGCTGTTATGTGCCAGTCCACTCAGGTATGAAACTGCTCACAAATTATTGTAATCATTATTGCAGCAGCTGCTAAGTAGTACATGAACTTTACGAGCAGGCAACTGGTGAATAAACCTTTCTGTGGCACCTCAAGCATTGAGGTTCCCAAAGCTGAGGCCCTATGCCACGAGCAAAAACTTGCCAGTATTTACTAGGAAAGCTCCCATCGCACAACGCTGCTGTCGATGCCATAAGGTGATGTGGTTAAACGTTAGACGCGCACACATTGTAATGCCAAATTGAAAGGCGTTACAATATCCTGTGCATTTTTCACATTTTCACAAAGTTTTTGCCGTTCTTACACATCTTTATTGTCAGTTGCAGGCTGTAGGTGTGCATTAGCACAGCACCTTTAGCACAGCACCTTACTACCTTCAGCATGCCACAGAAGGTGGGAGGCAAACATGCTGTGTATGTGTACCTACAGCAAACTGAATGGTAGCAGCATCTGCTTCACAAGCATGAAAAGGTGTTATTAGCGTGGCGAGTTGTTTAGGCTTTATCAAAATTGGACACACAATCAATAAACTTCACGTAAATACATTATTGAAATCTTATGCTTTCTAAACAGAAAAATGACGAGTTAACTGGTGTTTAATCTAAGACGAACTGCATTATACTTCATCACGTGCTCGTCATAGAGCGAAATGTGGGAGACGATCAGCGTTTGTATTAAGCAATAACCTTCCATCAATGCTGCATCATTTAAAAGTTTTCAGTCGCGTTGATATCCTGCAACCGCATGCTGCTATTAGCTTCAGCGGTGGTGTGTAACAGGTGGGCGTGATGCTGGCACGTAAAGGAGGGGGCTGGCTTAGTATGTAATCAATGCTTTGCAAATTTCCACTGCCAGCGATTAGCACACTCTAGTATCTCCATTGCAAGTGCAGGCACTGGAAGCTTAGATCTCATTGTTTCTACCTTAATCTGATAACACCACAGTGGTGCAAGCAAAAAGAGCTACCATGCCATACCATCATTGGTGTGCTTTCCCTAGTGTGCTACATAGCGCCAGCCTACATGATTTAGCATGCCTGACAATATTATTGTTTATATCTTGTGTTGCTAATAAGCACAATGGCATGATTTCCTAGCCCAGTATGCAGGTTTGTATCCACAAGAATACGGCCAAAAGCTCAACTAATCAGACAGCAGCCCAAGACAAACTATTATACAGGATGCCAGTCAAAGGTTCGCATTGTGCAGTGCAGAACATGCCATGTGCTCTCATTTCATGTCTAACGCACCACAATCAAAACCAGCACAGGTTGAAACACAAACTGCCAAGTCACACGTACAACCATCATCAAAAGAAACAAACACTGTGTCCATGCTTTCAGCGGAGTCTGGGACATCTAGTTGGCCTTGAAGCCGTCACCATTGCAGCAACAGCCAAGAATGCATTGGCATTTCCCAGACATAGTAAGACAGACTGTACCGCTTACTTTAAACAGACAGAAGTCTGTCACCATAAGAATAGTGGTTAAAAAGCACAATGTTTGTTGCACACACAATTGTGTTGAAAAAGCTAGGGCCTGAAGGCCAGAAATTTAGTTATGTATGGATCTTGAGACATACCGCACTGTTATACAGCTTTTGTGTGACAGCATTACTTAGGAGGCTTCCTATTTATTTATTTATTTATTTGGTAGTGACTACAGTGACGGGGCCCGGCACTTTAACAGCTGTACTACAGTGACGGGGCCCGGTACTTTAACATATGCACTACAGTGACGGGGCCCGGCACTTTAACATATACACTACAGTGACGGGGCCCGGCGCTTTAACCTCAGCCCTGAAGTGACGGGGCCCGTCTCCTTAACCACAGACGGGACCGGCACTTTACATCAACACTGTAGCGACGTAAATGGCCGCACTTCTTTGAAACATTCTATGCGAACAACTTCGAGCACTTCACGGCAGGCAGTGAACTTTATTAAGGTCCTGAGGAGCGACTCCGAAACCCCAAGAGGAAGGGGGCCGCCGCGAGCCGTTCCGACGTTGGGACGGGCAGGCCGTGCCTGACCGCCTCCTCCCACTCTTCTTCCGTGGTGAGAGGACCGTGGTTCCGCAACGAGGGACACCGCCAGAGCATGTGTTCTAAAGTGCAGAATGGATCTCCGCAATCCGGACACCTGCCCCCTCACGGACGCGGCGTTAGGTTGCCCCCTGAGATCCACCACGGCCGCTGCAAACCGGTCGGGCGAACCGTATTGGGCGACATCGACGAACGCGACCGATCGTGGATCGTCGGCGACGGATCCGAGAAGTGCGGCCGCTCGGGCCCGGCGTGTGCCTACATTGCGTTGCGCGTGCACGTTGCGCGGGAACGGCGAGACCGTGACGGCCTCCCGCGACCACGCGTCGAGCACCCACCGCCTTTCCCTGACGGGTTAAAGTCCAGCGCCTCCAGGATCCGCCTCCCCGCAGGCGAGGAAGCGAGCCCGACAACCTGGACTAACTTCTGAGTCCCAACCTCATCGAAGGTGTTGTGGACCCCCAGCTGCATGAGCTTCTCGGTGCTGGCGCCTATGGGGATGCCAAGCACTTCACGGACCGCGGTATTTTATTCCAGTACTGTCCACAACACCACGTGAATTTTCACGATGTCAGCAACTTCTGTGCAGTAATGGAATACATTGATTGCACACATACGGATCGAACGACCGCAATGGGTACTTGTCCATGAATGTACAATCTTTTGCGTATGCACTGTAACACCTATGATGATTATAATAAAGAAAGAAAGTTCACTCTAATGGAAGGGGAACGGTAACAACACATTAAAAAAGGCACGGCACATGTTCCTGCTTGTGTAGCACCAGACAATGAATATTCTACTGAATTAGGAAAAAGAAGCAGCGGGTAATTGATCGCTTACAAGACCGATAAACATGCAGTTCGATGAAATTTGAGAAATAATGATATTGAAGCTTCCAAGACTTTAGAAGAAAAGAAAAAGAAAATTAAGACTGAATCATCGCGACGGAACATATCACAAGTCGCTGCTATAGCTAAAGCTATAGCTATAGCTAAAGACCCTAGCTATAACGAAATTATTTTTGAACAGCTACGATAGTGTCCATGCAACAATGGTTGCTTGCGTGCTGTCAAATGCTCATATGCTGCGGCATAAAGCTCACGGCACGGAGCGAAAATGTGCTCGGAGCGAAAGCGATCGACATGCATGCAGACGCGAAGTCGGTCACCGCGAACCCGTGCGATCGCTGCATTGCAGCTTCATTCTGTTATGCTATATTTAGTTACACAGACAGCCATCCCACTATAAGAACATATTCCACATAGTTTTCTCAGCGATTGCTTACGTTTCACGCAAACCGGTTCGGTGGAATCGATTGCGGCGACCGCTCGCAGTGTCCCAGCTTACTGTACGTAGTAGGCAAAGAGATAGCGTTTGTAAACCATTCTGTGCTTTCTGTTTGTCCAACGTGATTATTTTAAAGGTAAAATACTGCCATTTCGAGAGTACTTGCAACATTGTTCAGGAGGGCTGCCGCGTAGTATGCTTATTTAGCCTTTATTTAACGCCGACGCATGTGAGGCGCTTCCGACAGATGGCGACTCCGTAAGTCGTCCTCGCCCTAGAGTTTCCTACAAGAATTTTGTAGGAAACTCTATGGTCCTCGCCCCCAATACCGACATCTTTATAGTGATGGCCCCGTCGGTGTAGTGTTGTTGTTAAAGCGACGGGCCCCGTCACCGTAGTGTGGATGTTAAAGTACCGGGCCCCGTCACTGTAGTGCAGATGTTAATGTGCCGGGCCCCGTCACTGTAGTCACTACCTATTTATTTATTTATTCCTAACCATTTATTTATTTATTTATTTAAAGATACCTTACAGGCCCCTAGAGGCATTGTGTAAGGGGGGCTAGTACACTCAAAGGTTATAGAATAATTAGAATACATATGCGAATACATATACAAAAAGTACAGTGTAAGAAATACGCTAACATGCAGTAATGTAGTGCTAAAAATTGTGCAAAAGACAAACTGAATGCTTTTGGATGCGAGAGGTAGTGAACAAGAAATTTTCACAAAGTAAAACATGACGAATAGAATTACAGAGTGAGCGGGACAATATTTGGCTATAATAAAACAGTATTTAAAGGGTAGTAGCACAATAACAGGAAACTCAAGAAAAAATAACACGTTAGGTTATGGAGAGTTTGAAAAATGCGATGCTAGAAGATGCTGGAATTTTTCCTGGTCACTCTCATAAGCAATGGCGTTGGGAAGATTGTTCCAAAGGCGAATGTCCCTTGGAAGAGCGGAGTAGTTACATGAATCAGTCGTTCCGTAGATACGCATGAAATTTAACTGACTGTACAGCTGGTGTGGCCTGTAATGAGGAGGTTCAAGAGGCAGGACTCATGGTGCTGTATAACGGACATATTTATGAAACAATGATACTTTTGTTATAGTCGTAACAACGTGAAATAAAACGCGCAGCCCTATTCTGGATAGATTCGAGTTTTTCGATCAAGTATTTCTGATGGGGAGACCAGACGGATGCGGCGTATTCAAGCTGAGGTAGAACAAATGTTAGATAGTCTAGTTTACGAATGTCATTAGTAAAATTAGGCAAGTTGCGTCTCATTTACCCTAATGATTTTGAAGCATTGGCGCATATGTGTGCAATGTAGGTTGACCACAAAAGCGTCGAAGATATATGAACACCAATATATTTATATTGACTATCATGCAAAATAGTGATGTTATTTATGTGATACGGAAACGTAGGTTTAGTATGCTTGCGGCTAAAAGAGATAATTTTACATTTAAAAACGTTAAGCTTCATTAGCCAAGTGTTACACAAAAGAGTAAGTTCAAGATCTTTTTGGATGATTGCATGATCATCGGCACATTTGATGGAACGATAAGGAATGCAGTCACCTGCAAAAATGCGCACGTGTGAGGAAATGTTATTGGGTATAATAATGTATATTAGAAATAGTAGTGGCCGAAGAACCTAGGTGGTTAAAACCTTTTTGTACAGCCACCAAGAGCGCATCATTCACAGTAGAAAACCTCAATTCAGTGAGAGTGCAACAAATAATTACGCTATATCAAAAAGTGGCTGTTTCAAAATTGCACTAAGTGCACTGTGGCTCGAGCGTGAAGCAAGCCTCCTTGTAACATATCGAAAATCTGAGGTGGTGAGCGTATGGTACCACAAAACACAGATGCATACATAAATTCTAGGCAGTACTCCGAATTGTTTGCGTGTCACGGGAAGCTTGTGTATTTGGCAGTTGATAAGTAATAAAGTAGAGAAGGTAAAAAAGGTTCTCCACATTTGAGATAACTGACGGCATAGGACAAGCTTTGTATTATCAACTGAACCAGTGCAGCGAAAAGGAGAAAGAAATGCAATGTAACAGCTAGAGAATGCCCTGCTTTCAGCTGTGCTGCCGTGGTGGTCTTCCAACTACTGTTACGTTTCGCCTACGACGCGCGGTAAAGCCGGCGCGGATGCAACGTACGCCGGAGCTTCGTTCAAAGCGGCGGACATTTTAGCCCGTTCGGAGCGGCCGCGACGCATCCCCGTCGAGCGCGTCCCGGCATGTTCAGTGCCACGGGTATTTGTGTCTGCGTGTGTGTGTGTGTGCCCACGCTTGTCAAAGCGCGGCAGCCGGGGAGAGGAGCTCCCCAAGTGTGAAGCGAGGAGGTCTGACCGGCGCCGGCCCGGTTGATGCGTCACTACACTCGTCTCTACTAAAGCCCCTGCATCTACGCGCCACCGCCGCTCTCTTAAGTAGCGCCAACCTTTGTGTGCGCCGCCTTTTCCCCTCACACCAAATTCGGTTCCGGCATTTCCGCTTCCGGTATTTCCGGTTCCGGCGTTTCCGCTTCCTGGAGTTGCGCTGCGAGAATTTTCGCTCCCATTGCAGACGATGGTGAGGCGCCCGTGCTAAGCAACCGGTGCAAATCTGAGTTGCTCGCACTAGCCATTCCACCAAGCGTCAGTCGCGTGCATCTACGCGCTTGTTTGCGTACGCTGCGCCAACACGCTTTGCCTCTCGTCCTATTTCGCTGACAAAGTGCGGAGAGCCATGGACTGTGGCTGCATCATCGGCTGCTGCATGTGTCCGGCATGTTGGAAATCAGCCCCTCCATCCTCGCTTCTGCCGGCATAAAACTTCGGTGGCGCGTAGATGGAAGTGCTTTAGCGCTTAGGCCAGGGACGGATACAAGCACGACAACAGAAGTATGACACACCTACCGCCCGAAATACTGCCGTGTTCGCCTCCTGAACACTCGCAATAATAAAAAAAAATAGCCATCGTAATTTCACGTTGCAACACACAATTCGCTGTACACCTTTGCTCACGCCACAACACACGAACATAATTCGCCGTACACGCGAGCAGATGCTCGCGTCACAACACTAACACAATTCGCAGTGCGCATCTGCTCGCGTCATCCACACAATTCGCCGTCCACCTTTGCACGCGTTACAACACGCGCACACGCACCAATTCACTGCACACTTCCGCTCATATCGCACAAGAAAAGCACACTTGTTTTCACCATGTCACTGAATGCCCTCCACGCAAATTTGAACTTGTTAGATTTCATAGCTTCACTTCATTGCAGTCCTTCACGTAGTGCACGCACTTGGGACGTTCGCTACCATCGATCGTACGAGACAAGTTCAACCTCAGAATCAACAGCATAAACTCTATGCGTCTGCCGTACAAATTGGCGTCGCGAACTCCTTCACTAAAGTCCCTCCATACGTGCTTCAAAACAAGAAGAATTCAAAGGGGACAAGCTGTTGTATTCCGCTGAAGTAGTAGTTTGCGGCCGCTGTTTTCCAAATGCACGAAAAACGGGAGCGGTCTCCAAGCGCCCAGGCACTACATTCCACTGTACGTTGTCTCTCGTGGCACAACCCGTCGCAGGTTGACGCGAAGCAGCGAACACGACCAGATCGCCGATTACAATAGGCAGTGGTTCTTGGATGGAATCGCATTCACAGTTTCAACCGCAGCCGGTGCAATTAAAGCCTCTCTATCGACGCGAAAGTAAACAACGCTAAAAAACATAGCGTCATTTCCACTCGGAACAGGAAGTTGAAGTTACGTAAGTTCCGCTTCACGCCGGAAGCTAAGGGGGTGAGAGGAGAGGAGCGTGGATGAGGACGGTAGGTTGGCGGTACTTAGCTTGGCCGGCGGTGGCGCGTAGATGCAGGGGCTTTAGTCTCTACATGTCTCAGTCCGTCCGTGCCTCGCTGTCACGTGGTGTCGTCCCGTGACCTTCCTTCTTGCCCGCGACGCCAAGAGTATAAGAGCAGCTGCCCCCGGACGCCAGGAGAGAGGCTCCGATTTCTTCTGTTGAGTAAACGTGCTCTCCCGTCTCTCTACTTCGGTCGACCTGACCGCCCGCTCTTTGCGATGCTAGAATAAACAAGTTGTTCTGTTAGCAGTCGACTCATGCTTTGCCGGGACCTTCGGATGCTTCCAGTGTGCCCCAGGCCGCCAGGCCAACGCTACCCTTGGGGCTTGCGACCCATTTGCAACAACGGGCGCCAGCGGTCCGATTGCAATAACGGGTGTCAGCACTGAGGTTCCAACAGCTGGTGGCAGCGCTGAGATTCCAACAGCTGGTGCCATCGGTGCGGTTCAAACACTACTCTACTGGGCTGACTTTTATGATTCAGCAGCATTCTATACCACATTATCACCAATTAAGTTTCTGTGACATATAAAGGAGACCCGCTTCCACCCTGAAGCGCACGAGCTCTTGGGAGACATATTGAACTTACCACATTAAAACGTTAATGGCTTGTTTGCTTGAAAAATTGAGCACTCATACTGTGACTAGGCATTTGGCAGCTACTTAATAGATCAGCAAATTTTACTGTCTTCATGCTGGTATTTTTTACATGAACCATGGTGTGCAATACATAATTGTGACTGAGAAAAGGGAAGAATTCAGTTGTGCAGGTATTAGTGTGAGAAGTGACTACATAATAATTAAGGTAACCAAAGCCTTCTGTTTTTCTCCGATGGCTCATAGACACCCTCATGTTCCTCAATGATGTTCCTAAAAAAGCAATCTGGCTCGAATAATATACAGTCTGTATCGAGTACACATTGCATAGTCAATCCAGCCCTGTTTATATTTATTTTAGAAGAACCTAATTTAGTTACATTGCTTCAACTGAAGGCTCCCTAGATAAATAAAAGATATTGTGCAAGTGATCTGCTACTAGAAATCCTGGAAATGGCACACGTACACAGTAAAGTGATTGCATATTACACAAGCATATCCTACAACTCACAGTGCAGCGAGTTTTTTACTCACCTTGTAAAAGCATGCAGGTCAAGTGCATCCTTGTGCAATTCTGTATGTAGCAGTGCAGCAAATTCCTACAGGTTGTAGGCTGGACTCCAGAATCCGCATAACCTTCAACAGTAACAAAGGTTTAATGTATTGCGATGTGAAGCTTCAAACGTCTGATTTACAGTGTCATGTGGAATTGAAAAAAATGGACTCTCACATCAATCTGTGCCTGTAAAGCAATGAAGGGGGCTAGTTGGTGAACGTTCATGGTTATATTGCGCTCAGTTTTACACAAACGATATTAAGGAAGGACAGGACGTGGACGGACGTAGCGCAAACTACTACCAACTGTTTAACATTGTTAAATAACGCGCTTATATACAGGAGATATCGAGCGGGGGGGGGGGAAGGGTATAAAAGATATGACAAGTTCACGGAATGTGATCATAGTTCGGGTCAGGCATACGTGGTTCACTGGCACCCGTTCGCCCTGGCAAACTCGACCTCAGCTTTGATAAGCGCGATGGACGGAGTGCTTACGCACATTTCTTTTTCTTTTGCTATCGCAAGCGCCTCCCATATTTCTCGCTCCGTTTTTGTTTTTGATGTGCCAATGACTGTGGCGCTTTCTAGAAGCGGAGAGCATTTGCATTGTTTGCAATGTGCAGCCAGGTTGCTGGGTGCTGTCAGAAGCTGGCACGTGTATTTGTGCTCCCGTAACCTATCATTTAGAGAACGTCCAGTTTGCCCGATGTATACTTTCCCGCAATCTAGTGGGATTTGGTAAACAACTGAAGTTGCACATTCCACGTACTTTGTCACGTGCTTAGTCTGACAGATCGTAGCACTAGGGTTTGCCTCTTTGGATCCTGCATTCACCCTCTTGCACATGCCTTTTAGTTTTTGTGGAGCGGAGAACAGAACTTGAACGTCAGAAAACACAGGAAAAAGAAAATTGAAAAAACGCGTGGTGTTGCCCCACATTCATGGCTTGTCACACAGGATAAAAAAGACAGCCCAACGCCATGACGTTCAAGTTCTGTTCTCCGCTCCACAAAAACTAAAAGGCATGTGCAAGAGGGTGAATGCAGGATCCAAAGAGGCAAACTCTAGTGCTACGATCTGTCAGACTAAGCACGTGACAAAGTACGTGGAATGTGCAACTTCAGTTGTTTACCAAATCCCACTAGATTGCGGGAAAGTATACATCGGGCAAACTGGACGTTGTCTATGATAGGTTACGGGAGCACAAATACACGTGCCAGCTTCTGACAGCACCCAGCAACCTGGCTGCACATTGCAAACAATGCAAATGGTCTCCGCTTCTAGAAAGCGCCACAGTCATTGGCACATCAAAAACAAAAACGGAGCGAGAAATATGGGAGGCGCTTGCGATAGCAAAAGAAATGTGCGTAAGCACTCCGTCCATCGCGCTTATCAAAGCTGAGGTCGAGTTTGCCAGGGCGAACGGCCGGGTGCCAGTGAACCACGTATGCCTGACCCGAACTATGATCACATTCCGTGAACTTGTCATATCTTTTATACCCTTCCCCCCCCCCCCCCCCCTCGCGCGATATCTCCTTGTTTATAAGCGCGTTATTTAACAATGTTAAACAGTTGGTAGTAGTTTGCGCTACGTCCGTCCACGTCCTGTCCTTCCTTAATATCGTTTGTGTAAAACTGAGCGCAATATAACCATGAATCTGTGCCTGTTTGTACATATGTCTCGTAGTTATATCTCATGAGGTTACACTCTTATACTGTAAAATTCCGGCGGGAATAAAACCAGCAGCAAACATCCGAATATCTGGGAAATTATCACCAAAACCTAAGTATGTAGAGAATCGAAAGAATCCTTTATGAACGGTCTAAAACCTAGGCCGCGATTTTGTAGCGATATCCTTTCCTATGCTACTCTTTTCCTCAGTGGTCTGACCGACACTCCACCACCGTTATTGACTAGAACCGCCAGCCGTGGATAGTGGGCTATAAGAGAGGCAAACATCGAGTGGAAAGCATCGCAACAAAATCGCAGCCCTATTCATGCAGTGCTACAACCCACATACTTTTACAACAATCGCAGGAGCTGACATCCTATTCTTCAGATGAAAATTTGATGAAAACGAGCGTCTGATTGGCATGCCTCGATTAAAAAGAAATTTCGCGGTTGTAATATCGGTCTATATTTGCCGTGCAATATAGAAGACAAATACGCGAGCACGCCGAAGAACAGAAATAATGCATACAGGTTCTCGCGGAAGCTGGACTCCTAACTGAACTGCACCAATAAAATAATCTTCACACAAGCTAATATCTGCTCAAGTGTGAAACACCGCAGTGGCGTGCCAACTGGCGATGCCTGCGGCACATCGACATGCATTACACACGTAACTTGAGGAAATGCATATCTACGGAATAATTTCTTGCTGGGAAACTACCTAGGAAACAACAACTTTCAGCGTTTACGTAAATATTTCCCATTAAGTCCCAACAATCAGCGGTGGTAGCACATCACTGCATAAAGCAAGTAAGCGGTAAGAAATAATACATTTCACGGAAACACCCCTCGTGAAACGCTTTGCTAAATGTGCACAGCAACATGGTCAACATACGCTCCGAAAGTGTTCTGTTGTCGCTCCACAAAGCTTACTACATGAACCATAAGCAGCGAGAATGCGCGCAAGCGTCAGACCTGCTTACCTTCAATGTGGTCAGCAAACGGCTCCTTTGTCTCGCAGGCACCACGCGACGACGCACTTTCCGGCGCGAACACTGTCGAATTGCCGATGAACACCAGCGCACGAAAGCACTTTCAACAAATTCTTCCACGCACCATAATTTGAAGCCACAGTACCAGGTATTTCACGCGCGAACGCGGACAGGCGAGAACAAAGGCAGCTCGGGTGGGCCCTGTGGTACACAAAAGACACTGGCGTATCACAGGAAACATTAGGCGAACTAATGGCGTTACACGAGTACAGAGGTTTCCTGATGGTTAATGCACACGATACGGATCACAGTTTGTTTAGGCACTTCGAAAATATGATTCAATTACCGTGTAACTGCAACGAGCACTCTCACCGCTCACACCAACACCGTAGAATAAGGACTAACAACGTGGGTGAGCTCACCGTCAACCGATGGATGGATGGATGGAAGGTACACCTTTAGTCAAGTCCCGCATAAAACACAGCTTATATACCGGAACTCGGG
The DNA here is from genome assembly GCF_038994185.2 of Dermacentor albipictus. Taxonomy (NCBI): domain Eukaryota; kingdom Metazoa; phylum Arthropoda; class Arachnida; order Ixodida; family Ixodidae; genus Dermacentor; species Dermacentor albipictus. The sequence goes on from NC_091824.1 coordinate 11,632,314, forward strand.
ATCAATATATTGCCGCTTGTACCCGGTCCTTTTAACCGGCCGTTTTAACCAGCCCACTGAGCAAACGTCAGATAGTTTACATGGTACAAATATATACCGGAAATCGAGAACAAAATTTAGCCGCTTATAAACACGCAGATTAGGCGGCTCACGAAGTCGGCGGCGCGCCATGCAAAGGGCCAAATATACCGATCACGCTATACGTGACTGAAATAAGCAGCCCACCGTGCTCACAATGCAATTGGCCTATGACGTAAGCGGCCACCTGTTCGTGAGGTTCACAAAACAAGCGGCTCATTCTTGTGTGTCTCAAAGCATCGCTGGCCTGTCTTCTAAGCGGCTCACAACAGGAATGGTTCGCTATTATGTGGCCGTAAATCATGTAGCCTATACTGTAGCTAAAAAAAAGCCCTTATAGCTGGCTGCGCGCCTCTTCCTAAACAGCGAATGCATATTGATATACACCTACAAGCACATATCAATTTAGAAACAGAACAGACCAAATACTCACCAGTCAGGAATCGAACCCGGGTACACTGCGTGTCAGACAGACATCTATACCACTGCACTATATGCCACCATAGCGATTGGCACTGAGTAAAAGGGTCCTGAAATAGTTTGTGGGTTACGTTGCAATAGTGTACTACAGGTTCGGTAAGTGCTGCAGTGCACAGTATTTTACAACCTATAACATGAGCATGTTTTATTTCGGTGCATTTTTTGAACAAAGCTCACACTGAACCCGCCCCGGCAGTTCAGTAATTATAATGCTCAACTGTTAATCTCGAAGACGCGCATTCGCTCCCGGCTGCGGCGACATTTCAATGGAAGCAAAATGCCAGACTCAATTCCATGAAATTTATCCGGAGCCCTCAGTTATGGCGTTCCACATATTCTGTGCAGACACGGGACGTTAAAAACCCAAAACCTCTCGCTGTTTAACAAGAAGCATTTTGCAACGCTTTCTTGCATTCACATGCAATATTTATTAAGGGGAACACTAATTTCAGTCGAAATAATTTTCGGCTTTTTAGACCAGTTCAGACATCAGAATGTACTGCTTAATTCTTTGCCTGGTTTCTACCAGCTTACATCTCAAGCGCTGTGCTGCGCGTAAAGCTTGAGCGAACAGGTGGAGCAGTCAGACCTCCGAAGTTCAGCAACATCTGCAAATAAAGCACTCAAGAACATGCGCCAATGCGCTTCTAGATTTCTGAAGAGACGCAGGATCCTTTATTCAGTGTCGAAGTCTACAAACTTCGCGCGTCATTTTTGTCAGCAGGTGTAATGTAACTCCTTCATCTTTGTTACAATGTTTATAAGCTTGCTGCTCATCCAGCACCGCGGGAACTCTTCAACATTGCTCAGCGCACTTTGCACGAGTCCTAAAGTTTGGGCGAAAGCGCTTGGATATGTGAGGTCCTTAATATACAGCGAGGCAGAGCGTCAGTGCTTCTTCAGGCTTGCTTTCTTTGCGCAAGATGACAACTTCGCCCTCTGTACAACAGATGCTCTTGAAGACTCAGTCCACAGAATCCTTGGTCCGGGCCCGTTCTCGTCTGGAGTGCGACCCTAAAATTACGAAAAAATATCAAAAGGTGAAATTTTATCTTTGTTCTATGAGTAATAATAGAGACAATTGTACGTTATAAGAGTAATGTACGTTTAGGTTCTGACAACTTCTCGAGTCATGTGGAAACACTTTTCGTGTACTTTCTAAGTGGCTTGCATCACGAGTGGAGTGTCAAGGCTGTTTCACATGCTGCGACTGCAACGACGAAAATCGGTGCTGTCGCACGCGTCGCAATGCGATTTTTAGAGGGCTCATTTCACATGATTGCGATTTCAACAATGTGACTGGTGCGACGCCCAGGGTTGCTTACTGCCAGGTTTCGTGGCACCCGCTGCATAATTCTTTTATTGTAGTGAATAAAACGTTTACACTATAATATTATTGACTTATCTTGATTAGAAGCAAATAATATGTACGTTTACTAATTTAAAAACGTTAGTTAAGATTTGTCTTGGAGTGCGCGACGGCGGTTTCTGTAGTTCAGTGCGACATCGCGCACGTAACCAGCTGTTCGCGGGTGGTTCAGCGATTATTTATTCTATGGTTCAGCGCTGTATGTTGTCTTATCTACCTTCTATGGCCGTTTCGTTCTGCCTGCGCTACAACAATCTACAAGATGACCTATCGACAAGTTCATATAGCTACCCTCACCGTATATGCAGTATTCGGAATTCGGCTGCCACGAAGTTGTCGTGTCAGCCCAACAAGATCCTCGCGCTACCCGTTCTCGGCGTCAGCTTCTGGAGAAATGATGCCTGTATATTGCCCGTCATTGCGCATATGTGGTGCCTGCTCCTAGCCATATTCTTACGCCAAACGCAACAACAAGCACCAACCCGAACGCCCGCGTGTGCCTCTGAACGAAGCCTCAAACGATCTGTGTGATTACGACGTGGAATGAAAATTGTGTTGTGAAATTCAACCTTAGCGCTTGCCTGGTTCGTCCATCGCCGTGCTTGCGCTGCGAATATATATATGGGAGCCCTCTTTAAATGTTTCTAAAGGCGAAAAAGCCGACGCATCAAATGTTTCGAGCAGTTACCGTCACTTTTGTAGAAACCTGTATGTTGTAACATAGCATTCTAAAAGACACGCTTCTCGTCCACTTTGTTGTCCCGTATCTCGCGCTGGCAGTATACTCGAAACTTCTAACAAGAAGACCATATCAATACGCGCTATTCATAATGCAGGATCGTAGGCCCACGGCAGGCGCACTTGCCGTAGAATTTTTCAGCTTTCTGCTCAGCCTCGCACGCCTCTCACGGTTAGCCTGTTTTGTGGAAATAAATATTATTATTATATTATTATTGTTATTAGATATTATAGTTTCTTCATTGTAATTTATAGAAATCATCCAGATTTCTTAAGCTAGTCATGCATTCAACCTGTATTAGATCAACATTGTTACGACATGCTTATGGGAGTCATTTCAAACTAGATTGCTCAGCCAGGGAAAGTACAAATGCAAGCCTCAATGTTTATTCCAATTTGGTATTCCTAAACAGATGATATTGGCAGAATTTTATGCCTGCTTGCATTTCCTGCAATTCAATGTTCAGAGCTGGAAAAACTGATTCCTTTTCTTGCTGTCGAATGGCTGCTTCAATGTCGATAGCAAGCTATATATATTCATTTCGAAAGTGTTAAGCAATGACTATATGTGAATAAAGGGAAAATCAGACTCCTGAATAAAGGCAAAATCAGGTTTCCTTTGTAGCAATTGCTACGAACGGGTGGATGTCTGATTTTCCCTTTATTCATTACTTTTCTCCACCTTGCGGGTTTCCGCAGAACTACTACGTCAATGACTATACGTCTAAGCTTATCAATGCGTTGTTGTTCCACGAACACAATTAAATTTTCTCTCTCCCTCTCATTGACAGCCATGGAATGAAACCGTTCACTTTCATAAGTATCAGGATGCAAACATTCTGGAGTTTGTCCTGCGCATTTGTCTGCATCCTATAGTGTGCATGTTTGTATCAAGTTCTCGCGTTACAATCGCAGTGATCTACGCATATTGTTATATTTCAGCAAACAAATTTATTTCACTTTGTTTTCAAATCTACAATGTGGCCATGCAGTAACGACTGCATTAATAAGCAAAAACGAAAACTGCAGATTCAGTGTACGTGTTGGAATCTATGGGAAGTGAAGTTTTTGTCAAGTGGTCAAATAAATGCTGTTAAAGTAACTGCGATATATACAATTTGTCTTATTTTCAATAATCCAACATGCCATCTTTTGCAAGGTTTGCTTATGCGCCGCATAGGTCACGACCTTAATGTCATGTAATCTTTATGCATTACACTGTTCACAAACCATACCGAAATGCAAACGGCAGTTAATGTAGATGCACGCTGCGAGACATCAACACAGTGACGTTTGTTGAGCAAGGAATGGTGCGAGGTGTATGCAGATGAATGAATGACGTGTTTATGTACTTATTTATTTATATACCTCGCAGGCTGCAAGGTTGGAGTATTATGCAAGGGGGAATAAAAAAGTTGTTACAAAAGGAAGAAGGGCACAACATTAAGAAAAAAAGCAGTACCAATACATTGCACCAACTAGCCCAACATGTTTTACTGGCACAACATTATACAATACTTAACAAACAATAACAGATAAAGTTACTGCCCATGCACCCTGTACAGACGGTAAACCAGCGAAGCTGAAATGTGCAGCCCTGGTGTTTATCACTGGGTTAATTCCAATGGTTTATTCAAGTCTTTCTATATTATTGGTCATGTCTGTGTTTCTTAATGAGGTTATGCACATGTTTGGCTTGGGTTTATCACATTGTTTGTTTGGAATGCCACACATTGCACTTTGCAAGATCACCATCATGGAAAGTGCAATGAGTGGTTCATTGTGTTAATCCAGCGGGTCCATCAAAGTCTTTCTGGGTTATGTTACGCACTTGTGTTTTGTAATGCATTAATCATAATGTTTATGACTCAGTTATGCACTGTAGTTACGAAGTTACACACCGGGGCTGCACATTTCATTTAATTAAATACAGGGACACATTTTCGAACCTCTTGGGAAGTCGGAGAGAGACTGCTGCACGCGCACTCTGCCTCTAGAGAGAAACGACGTCACTATCGGTCTAGCCAATGGCCCACCACACCTTCGCTGCGAGATAATAATGACATCATGACCTTGTCTTAACCCCATCCCTCTCTGTGTCCCTTCCCTGCAATAATACGCAGATAAATGTATGTTTGAAATGCATAAGCATTTCTATGACTACCCAACACGAAATGTCCCTGTCCATCATGCAAGACGAATGCAATGGCTCACAACCCCTTAAACAATGGCTCATACTCCTACACTAGGGTTTTTGGGATCGGACCATGAGTGTTTCGCCTAGGCATACACAGCTTCACTGTAAAAAGAATGAACACATTTCTGCTAGAGACCAAGACAATCATGAGGTGTATTAACAAATGAAAGTTTATTGAACATGGCGAGTAAATGCTGTTCGACAAGCAATAAATAAAATTTACACAAAAAGCAGAAGCAAGATCTGATGTGTGTCCATACAGATCCCAACAGGAAACGCATCCATCTCTGAAAGTGTAACAGCGACCATGCTGACACAAGTTCTCCCAGTGTATTTGCATCTACAGCATCCATAATTTCTCTAGGCAGCCGATCTCCACAGAATGCTAGCTTCTTCCTCTACAATGCACTCTCCACATCTGAGCGTGCATTGTAGAGGAAGAAGCTAGCATTCTGTGCAGATCGGCTGCCTAGAGAAATTACGGAAGCTGTAGATCTAAAAATGCTGCGTTAATCTTGTCATCACGGCCTCCGTTAGAAATGGATGCATTTCCTGTCAGGAAACGCACATGAATTCTTGCTTCTCCTTTTTGTGTATGTTCAGTCTATTGCTTGTCAGCGAGCATTAACTCGGTGTGTACATTAAACTTTTCATTGTTAGATCATCTCGGTTTTCTTGTTTGTCCTATGTGTTCTCTGGTGCCATTTGCAGCCAGGCTATTCGTTTTTTTAACTGCAACAACTTCAGGAAGTCACTTTAATGGCCCTCATGATATCTTATAAAATCTTTTATTTGGCCAATGTAGCAAGAACGTACAGTGTGAAGCAGTAAGAACAGGTTATGCTAACTTCTAATTAAAAGGTTTATTGTGAAAATGCAATCATCTATAAAGGTTACCACAAGTAGTACAACAATAAAACCTGATAAAGACTCCAGTGCTTGATGAAACCAAACATACAAGCAGTAAAGGGAGAAAATACATATAGATATACAAGTCCAGGGAAAAGAAACATTGTGATCACCAAGTGTGCATGTGGCTACCTTCCAGGAAACTCATTTTTTTCCCAATGGCATGGAACTGGAAGAATGTGCTTGCATAAGCAAGCTGTCAGGCTGTCTATTGGAATAACAACAGTGTTTCTTGAAAGGTGCTGGCATGCAGGATTGGCAATTGTAATGATTTTTTCCTGCACTTGGAATTTTTCTCTATTTTCTTTCTGTAGCATTTTTATTTATGTTTGGCCGCATCAAGCACCAATTTTTATCTATCTTTCAAAGATGTCTTTCTTTTTCTGGGGAAAACTCGGGGAAAGCAGGAGATGGAAATTCAAGACGATGAGCAACATGAGAACAAGGTGAAAGTAGGAGCCAACGTTTCCAAACGTGGACCTTGAAGAAGACAAGTCCACTAGTCGAGACGTTGGCTCCTGCTTTCACCTTGTTCTCGTTTTGCTCATCGTCCTTTTTTTTCTGGTAAGTTGTATAACTCGCCACATTTTTACCAATGAACCTCAGTTGAAAGTTAGTCCTCATCCATCCATACTCAATGCCTCACTTTGAGGCCTGTAAGGTATTTTTAAATAAATAAATAAGTAAATATCTAGTGTCATCCTGTTGATACTGCTTCATGCCATGCACTCTTGCAAAATTTGTGTGCGTGTGTGTGCACACGTCTGGATTTGGATGTGAGATCGGGCCCTTGGGCAGAGGTATCATTCTTCTCCTGTGCAGCTTTATGAATTCATTAACTATAGTGCAACAGAAATGCAATGGACAGGAACGAAGTGAACACACAGAGCTCTTCATTCTTGTCTGTTGTCTATCTATTGCACTTTAGTTAATAATGAATACGCACAAACTCATCTAGTTTTCAGTTATTATGTCAGGCTTATAAGCCCGCTTGTGTCCTGGAATATTTGCATGGCTATGTATCCTGTAATTTAATTTCTGGCCATGTGCTTGCAAGTCGCGTGTCAATCTTCTGATTTTCCTGACAATCTTGTGTGATGTGCAGGCCCAGACAGTTTCTGGTGAATCCATGCAGGGTGTTGTGCAGGGTGTAATCTGCACTACAAGTGCTGCTTTGATTGCTTTCAGTTCAGCTTTTCTAGGTGTAGGATGACCTGGAATGGTACTCACTTATATGGGGTTTAGTTTTATGTAGTGTCATACTACTGTTACACTGCTATTGCCAGATCAGTGTACTATATGTGCCTTATGTTTGCTTGCATCTTCATGATTAGCAACATCCTCTGTGTGTTTGGCAGTTGCATATAGTCTCCTGGCCTAATTGTTTACCCCCATATTCCACGGTATGGGCCTGTTGTGTTTCAAGTTCAGGTACTCCCGAGGTTGTGTTTCTGAAGGGAGGGGTAGTCGTCTTTGCATCTCATATGCTAGCTGGCATAGTATCTTGGTACGAGGTTCTGAGCTCTTGAGACAAAGAATTTGTGCTGCAGGCAGCAATTCTACTCTGTCTATATCTTTCTCTGTCGTTATCTCTGTCGTATCTCTGTCGTTAGCTCTTTCTCATAGAGGTCTTCAAGCATGGTACAGTTGGAAAGACCTGTTATTACTACCCGATGCCTGTCTTCGATGAGTCGTCTTTTTTGTGTGCTGCAGGTAATTCATACCGTACCACACCTTGGACACAAGGAAAGCATCTGCGATTTTCTATAGTATCCACTCGTCCACCCCCATTATGTCGAGATTATTCTTTTCACCAGGTGTGGAAGTTACGTCCAGGCATTGCATAATTGTTTCACCCACGTGCTGGCTCTGCCGTCATGGGCTTACACTAGCTGAGGATTTGTGGACGTTAACTTGCGGGCATATTTGTCCAGCTATGTGGATCACAATGTGCAATCTGGGGTAGTTCTTGATTCTAGTCTTTCTTTTTTTCTGACGTCGATATGAGCTGACTTATTAGAAAGGGAGAGACCAGACTGGCCAAGAAAGTCTGCAGTGTTGTCGAGGGCTTGTTGCATCATTCTTGATTTCTGTATAAGATAGCTTTCACATAGACTGTAATACGCCATAGGCTGTAGTGTTTCTTGTAGTATGCCCGTGTTGTTGGTGTGTGGGCCAAATGTACCTCCAACCCTGACCTGGAATTTTCTGTCTTGCAGAAAGTTACTGTTTAAGTGCTCTACCAGAAATGTTTTTGCTCATCGTTCCTCTTATTAGAGCAGCATAAGGTACTGCTGTTAAAAGCCTCTTCACTCTCTTCATTCTTTCATAAGCGGTATTACACAATGTCCTGCGATAAAGTTTCTGCTGCTTATGGCCCACTCATAACTGCCAGAAGGGACAACTCTTGAAAAAGGTTTTCTTTGTGCTATGTGTGCGACGTAGTATGAGCATTCATGCCTTGACATTTATACATCTGTAGAACCAGCTTCCTGACACAGTACTTGCTATACCTGATCATGCTTATTTGTGCAGCGCTGTTGAACAATACATATTGATGCAAGGAATATTTACACACTCGAATTATCACGAAAAATGGTTGTTTTACAATTCTGCCCTTTGCTTTCTATTGGTGTTAGATTTTGCATAAGCATGCTCCCCTATGCAGTAGTATTTTGACGTGTAAGGGTTCAATAAAAGGTGATGAACTAAATCTAAGTGCAAGAGCTTTTTTTCTCACCTACGACTCCCATTGAAATGCGACTTCCATGGCTGGCATATCAATCCCTTGCCTTGTGTTAGCAGCAAAATGCTATAGCCACAGTGGCAGGTGAACAAATTGAAGAACAATATTTCTGTCTATAATTTTTTTTTGCCTGTATGTAAGTAAAGTTTGGAATAAGTTTGTCATTGCAAAACAGCCCAGTTTGTGGTCTTTTATTGAATAAACCACATATTTTGTACAGTTGAAATGCAGAAATTTGTTCTAAAATCCTTAGGTGATATATGTTCTTGCAAGTAGCATGGTAGTTCATTACTTATAAAGACAGTAATTGCAGCGGATATCGTTATATGGTTTTACACACTAATATATGTGATCACAAACTTATTTGAAACTTACTAGAAACATGTAAGGCATGAATGTTTCTGCACACTTGATCAGCAGTGAACGTGCAAGAACTGCTTGTACTGGCTGACTTCACTGCACAGTTTTGATTTTCTTTTGTTCAGCGTGTCGTTTTATACTGCTTTATCCCCACAAGAACAGGCCGTTTGCCTGCTTTTCGCATTGTTAAACGAGTTCTACATAATTGTGCAGGAGGGTACGTTGTCACTGTGCCACTATAGCAAGCAATTTACTTAATATACTAGCTGTACAGTTAATTACCTTGCAGAGCAAGTGTTCATACAGATGCAGTAAGGATACAAAGTCCGCAACATAGTCAATGTTTATTGGTTTTTGTGCAAGAAAAAAAATTCTCCAGAGAAGAGGTGCAACTTAACGTGCATGTAATATTTTATTCAAGCCACGGATTTAATGCTATCGTAGCAAATTCATTACGATAGCCTACACTTTTGCTCTGTCAAATTTATTAAGAGGCAAGATAAGCTTTCAAGATGCATCGGGAAATTCGTGCTTGAAAACCGACAAGAAAATGCAACTGAAGGGTACCGCGTTCAGCGCAACGTTGAAACTTCGGGTACTTTGCTGTCTTGTCATTTGCCTTGCCGAGGTTGAAATAATTCAAGCTGCTCCGTAAGCGCGATTTTTGCATGCTACTCAACAAAAGAAAATTGTGACAACCTCGTCGTCTGCTGGGGATCGAACACTTCTTAGCACTGACAACTCGCAAAGGCATACGAAGCAAACGTGAAAATGCACTTCATTTGCTGTGTAGCGTGTCAACAAACGCATAGCAATCGGAGAATGCAATCTGCGGTACAAGTTTTTTATTGTCCCTTCGCGTACGTACCGAATTCGATGATCCACGTCTCCGCGCATTGCACTTGTCGGGCGAGACGCCATTTTCCAAAACAAACCGGCGAAATAGCTCCGTTGACAGCTCTCCGCGCAATTTCGATGGAAAATCGCAGCGATCGGTGCGACGGTGCGACTGTGCGACCAACCGGTTTGTCGCAGCCGAAAATCGGGGGTCGGCACTGCGACTGCGATTTTCATCGCAAACGACGGAAATCGCACTTCCGGTGCGACGAAAATCGCATAATGTGAAACAGGCTTCACACAAATACATGATTTTGCATCACCAAAATATAGCATTTCAGCGTGCAGCCACCAACTGCACGTGAGATCGAAAATAAACTAATGGAACAAAACGTAACTAGAGTTTAGAACATCAGCGTACTTACTGAAGCAATCAGCGAGTGTTTCGCGTGTCTCCCTCTCAGCTCCTCATCAATGCTTGCGAAGTCCATATCACGACTGTACAGTTTTGTAACGAGCTCTTTAACTTTGTTCAGTCGGTTCACGTTTTCGACTATCTTCTGGTTAATCCTTATCCCTGCTTCGATGCCAAGCTGAAAACAGGAAGCGGTATTTCAGTTCATCATTACATGCTTAATTTCGCCATGAAAGGTGCAATACTAACAATTTATTCGTTCAAGGAAAAGCTTGGCAGCCGAGCGGGTGGGTTGGCCTTGCGCATCTTGATAGGGCTGTGCAACAGCACCATCATTCTTTCTTTGTTAAAAGGTCCTGTTGGACCTGAAGCCTTCCCAACTGCCTAGAAAAAGAAATAACTGGTTACCGACTCTTCTATTTCGAACTGCACGGCTATTTCAGAATTCCCAACCGAAATCCAGGTCCAGATTTAAATTCGTATTATTGGTTTCTGTCCTTAGTTCGCTATTCGCAAATAGCCATTACAGTATGCATTAAGCATTACGCAGTGTTCAGCTGCATATATATCACAATAAACCATCCGTTTCAATGATTAAGTCTTGCGCTCTTATTGGGTTGGAAATGCTGGATGTCTCCGGCGCTTACTCACAATCTGTATTACACTCATCGAAATAGCGATTACTTTTCTTTGGTTAAGATTTAAAAGAACTTGCATTTAAAGCGTCTCTTTCACACAAATTTAGAACAGGCTGTTGAGTATACATACTTCCAGTTCTATCGACGCAGATTCGGTGTCGATTAACTGGGGCTCTAAGGACAGAGCTGCGGCCTGGAGTGGCGCCTTCTTGGATGCTTCACTTGCTTCTCGTCGTTGTGCCCTGTGCCGTCTTGCCTCCGCAAGCCGCGACAGAAATACAGCCTAGGATTTGAACAGTTTCGCATTGATATGTGCATTACAGTAAATATATTGTTCGCCAAGATTTACATTTGGGCAATGCTCAGATAAATCTCTTCAATGCTATTCAAGCTGCAGCAATGTTAAACGCACCTTTGGTCCTTTTGTACGTCCTCTTACGTCCTTCCGCGATTTTTCCCAAAGCATGTTGGGACACATATTTGCGAATGTCTCTCCTAACGCAAAGTACTTCCATCGACGCAGGGCAGTATTTTTGTCCTGAATTGCATTGTTTTCACTGAAACAAAGTGAGAAGGTAATACTTTCTGGTTTATTAATTCCGTGGTAGAATTTTGCCAAGCTCGAAACAGGTGACATGTAACTGCAGCGACGACACGTTTAGTTTTAACCGTAAAAGTATAGATAATACCATTACATATAGAAACGCAAGCCAGTACTTGCCGCCTTCATAGACTTCCTTTTCAAGTAATACTTGAGAAACAAACAGCCATGCCTTAGTGTATTACTTACTCGAGAAAATGAATCAGCTCATGGCGAAGTTATTTCGACTGTTTGCGGTGTTGTTCTTCCGTAATTTCCATTCCATTGAGCAGTGGCTGAACGAAAGCAGAAAACTCGGGCAGCTTGTTGTCTACTGACCAGTGAAGGCTTGCCAGAGTTTTCTGCAAGGAAACAGAATCACAGTCTGTTTCACTTGGTTGAAAAAAAAAACTTTAATTTGACAGCATGTCTCATCTTCATTAGGAACAATTTTCTTTGCACAAGAAATATGGCACCGCTGCGACTTAAGGCGTCAAGCGACATGTGTTTGAGCCTCGGAAGTCCAACTACACATATCGCAGTTTCTTGAGCATGCAAAAACAACAAATCGAAACATTATTTTATTGTTTTAAACACTGGCAAAAATGCTACGTTAGGTAGAAGCAGATGAAATCTTACACTCAATGTGTTCCTTTCTCCAAACTTCTGCCTCTGTAGAACATCATATAACCTCACAAGGACATCACGCAATAACCACACAAAATATCATGTGGCCCAATGCAATAACAAATAGCGTACGGCACTCGACATGCCAAAGTTGACAGCAAAACATATCAATTTTTATACATGGTTGTGTTGTTTTGCATAGCGGTAATTCTTTTACAGTGACTGGAGATATTTATACAAACTGTGCGCGGCGAACTTCTGTTGGTGTAGTGAATCTATGTGGGAAGCAGTGTAGATACATTGAGGAATTAAATAATATTCATTATCTCTTTCGTACACGAACACAGGCCATAGAAGCACCAAGCTCGCAGGAGTAGTTACAGTTTCGTGACAAGTCTCCTTCCCCAAAAATGCGTTAACTTCCTTCACATACGCTATGTTGCTCTGTACCTTGCACAATAAAAATATATGAGCTTCAAAGGAAACTATGTCGGACATTCTACAAAAGCAAGGGTTCCGATGGGGTGTACCACTGAGAACTACGGCATTCACTCTGAGCGACACGTTCCGGGCGCTCACAGACCCAACAGAGAGGGCAACCTTGCTGACATCACAATGAGGCAGTCCAGCTTCACAAAGTTTCTCATCGAGGACATAGGGAGCACCACGGACTAAGCTTAATTTATTAGTAGCATCCCCTGTCCTTGGAGTACCATCGTCGTTCCAAAGAGCATGTGATGTATTTGTCTGAAGGAAGGCGCTGACAGATAACGGCAACTTGAAATTAAAAATTTTTTTTTGACTTAGGGAGAGCATTCTTGGCTTCGAATCGCATAGTCCAGTGATGGCGGCCCGGGCCGTGAGTTTTAAGTTGTTCGACACTGTGCAGAAGAATGTGTAGCTTGGGGAACATTGCTTCTTCTCCATAGCATGTTAAGAATATTTCCTGGTGGTCAGCAATCAGTTCCTCTAGGTCGCCAACAGCCTCTGCTGTCAAAACCAGAGACGGTATTATTTGAGTAATCTGCGCTAACCGGACAAGGCTGCGCACATGCATTGAATTTTTGGGCAAAAAAGATGCCAGAATCAAGGCAAGGTGCTGGATTAGTAGCAGTGATGAACTCGTAGAAGTAACAACAGTTTGATCCCGCTCAAAAATCCTCGGCGGGTCACTGCTGCTTACCGCTCGATGAAAACTGAACGTGCTTAGGGCGTCATTCAATTCTTTGCGAGAAAACCAGGCTTTCTCTTTCACTGCAGTTTTAAAAAAAAGTGCAATTTCTTTCGGTACGATTCCCTTTAGTAAAAAATGCATTGGATCATACAAAATGCCTTTTGTCAAAAGAAAAAAAGGAATAGAGGTCAACATGGACTCTCCATTTATTCCAAACTCCTTGGACAGCTTACTTCGAGCTGCAGCGCATGTACATTCTTTTAGCTGCTCCATCTGTGCAATTTTCTCGCGTTCGTTCCTGGGAATGCATTCTCCATGCCGACTCGGCCGTGCATAGTCGGCCGTTTGCACCAGACATGTGCGGCAGGAACGAAACACTGCATGGCCAAACGATTCTTTAAAACCAGCTAATGAATGCACAGCCAGAGCGTCGCCTGTCAAGGTCATGAGAGCACCAAAAAACGTTTCTGTTCTCCGGTTTGTGCGAAAGTTCATCCCTTCAGTGCTTAGAGCCTTTAGCACTGTTGTGAAATTATGAAAAAATTCCAGACGTGCTGTGTGTTGTTTCAAATGGGAAGTGTAGCCAACTCCTACCAAAAATATGTTGCTTAGCTTGTAGCGTTCATGAGGTGGGAGATTTAGAAGCGGTACGTAGAACGTACTAAGTTTTCCTCGGCTTCCTCTCTTCATACCAATATGATTCGCTAATTCAATGTCGTCGTAGTAGAGGCTAAGCAGGATAATATTATTTTGCTTCTGAAACATTGGGTGGGAACGAAATCTACTACCATCACAAAAGTCTTGGAGCAAAGAATTATGCTTGCTTTGACGAAGGTTTCTCACGTGGGTGACAATCTCCGGGTGCTTCAAAAGGCTGGCTAGGAGATCTTCAAGTTTTACAGTGTATGCTTTTTTTGTTCCTTCGAGCTGCACTTCAGTTGGAGGCACGTATATGCCAGAGTTCTCGTAGCAACGCTTCCGAAGCCTGTCTGTTTTAATATTAGCTGTGTCTATGGGAAATTCAGCTACGGCAAACATATTGCTTACTTCTTGAACGACGTCGTCAATGCATGTTCTCGGACACTTATGTCGACCTTCTAGTCGCCGGCACAGGCCGAAGATCATACTGGATACGATGCCATAGTTGTTCGGTGGCTGCTCTAGTGACATAGGGACGACATCACGATCAATTATTTCACCATCTGAATAAACAGCTTTCCGTGGCTTATTACTTTCCGAATGTTTAATCTTACATCTTCTGTGGTGCTCCTGATAATGTTTCAGAAAGAAATAATTACTTCCACACATGCTGCACACAAATGAAGTCACAGTGCCATTATGTACAGTTCTCGTATGTTGTGCAAACAAACTGAATGTGGTACAAAAAAAATCCACACTTCGAGCAGACATGCTGCCCTACTAGACCAACTGAAATATTTCTCACTCTATCTGCGCCGACGTCCGAAGTTTCAGCTTGGTCGACAACTCGCTCACTGGCAGAAGGCGTGTTACTCGGCTGTGGATCTGCGTTGTTGAAAAAACAAACAGATCTTTAGGAGCTGCGGTCTGGTCAAATCCGTATCGTCACTGCTAGGCACTGTACTACCTTCGGCACTAATTCCATTCTGAACATAAATAAACATGCTTTTTAGATAGAATATTACGTTTAGATAAAACATGATATTGAGGATGTTTTATATCAAGCATATTTGCTGCGCCGTTTGAAGCCATTTCTTTCATTTAAGATACGTCTGAATGCATGTAGTGAGATCGATTCGGTCTGCCAGAGCACCTGTTTCGAGAGAACATCTTAATGGGCTAGTAGGTAGCTGTTCGTTCTACCTATTAAAAGGTACCATAAAAATAGACACAACATGAGAAAAGACAAACGGAAAGGGCATCATATTATCAAGGAGGTATGCCCAAGGTGGCTTAAGGCTTCATTGTACTTCTGCCAATACGCCGAGATCTGTACAGAAAATTTTGTGCTGTTCTTGCTGTTGGCGATGCGAGCAAAAAAAAAACTTTGAAAAAGGAAGTCAGTTAATCGACTTTAATTTGATACAATTTTCATGGGTAATTGAGCGTCTGTGATAAAATGAGCTAGCATTTGAATACCGAATTCGTCCATCGATGTAGCTATACAAATTTCAAGTAAAACGCACCAAATGTTACGCTTATAAAATGAATTGAGCTCCAACATGCCGTTTGGCAGTGTCTACAAACAATTATCAGCACTAAATGGCTGTTGCATCGGATAATTACGTAAGTATGACTGGCTTGCGTAGTTTGAGTTCAAGGGGTGGCTAACTCTAGAAATCTTAAACGAAGCTGCTAGATTTGCGACACCTACCTTTAGATGGGCGAGCTGCTTGAAGCAGCTCGCCGATCGCAAAGCGGGCGAAACATCCTTGGTGGCCCACGCTGCTTCATCGGTCACTCGTCGTCGCAGGTAGTTGGTGGCATGCGGCTTTGGCACCGTAAGCTGCTGCTGCCTGCTGGGTCCGGCAGCACACACCGCTATGGTATGTGCTGCCTGCTCGTACCCGTTATGATTATACTGTGCGGGAAACTATGGGGCGGCATACGCTAAAACTTCTTTTGCTTCCGCGACGAGAGTACGCCCTGCAGAAAACGGGAGCAACAGCAAGTAACAACGTGCAATTTCTACTTCAACGGAATCTCGATGAAGCAGCGTGGTGGCCTACGCTGCTTCATCGGTCACTCGTTGTCGCAGGTCGTTGGTGGCATGCGGCGTTGGCACCGTAAGCTGCTGCTGCTTGCTGGGCCGGCAGCACACACCGCTATGGTATGTGCTCAAGCAAATGCTGTAACGGTTTAAGCGAGGACAAAGAATAAGTTTAAGTACCCCATTCCAAATAAGAGCAGCCAAAATATCTTCCAATGATATATTTTAGTATCCTACTTTTTTAAGGGCTACTAATACCGTTAACGCTTGTTATCTTCTGCCATAATTGAACCGTAATATAACAAAAACTGCAGATAATACATTCTCATTCTTGTAAGATGTAGCTGCTGCTAATCACGGCTTCTGATGCAAAGGACGTTCCAATCCAGTGGAGCCGCGCCAAGAAATGCACCGCATGGCCCTCGGCCGTCTATTGGCCTCGAGCTCCACCACTGGAAAAGCTGGCGCCACCGTCGGCGTGACGTGCTAGGAGGGATCACGTGAACATAGCGGACGCGTCGGCTGCTTCGGGAGTGCCGAAGCGAGCTGAAAACGAGTTTAAATTCCCTTGTACACTGCGGTCCTCATTTAGTGGCGAGATTTTCCCATTTCGAGTGTCTCCTTTACAACGCTGGAAAGCACTACAATAGGTAGTGGCTGCCTTTGAAGGCGCGCAACATGGTAGGCATACTGCTCGGTGCCGCAGTGCCGGACGTACGCAACGGAGCCTTATTCAGTGTCAGTGTCAGCCTTATTCACACGTAGCCGCAGGACAAGAAGCTGCGTGAAGCTTGGCTAGCGAAACATAAAACCGGCAAATAGTAATCGGCTACAATTCGGGTATGCAGCAAGCACAGACGCGAGGAAGATTTCTGTTACGGCGCCGGGTCTGCGATGTTCAGAAAACGAGCACTGAGACGCTCGCCCGAATCCGCTGCCCGACTAATGTCATGACGGTTTGGTCTATGAACTTGTCGATGCTATAGATACTGGCAAGTTCACTGGAGTGGAAAGGGAGCGGTAAGAAGCTCATTAAAAGAAGCATGGTATATGGTCATGTTTGTGTTATGAATTCTGTGCACTGGATTACAAAAAAGAAGCAGCGGGAAATCGCACGCTGAAAACACCAATAAACATACAGTGCGACGCAACTCGAGAAATAATATTGAAAAGTCCAAGAATTTAGAAGAAAAAAATTGAATCGTCATGACGGCACATCACGTTGAAGTCTCTACAATGAAATTATTTTTGAGCAGCTCTGATAGCGCCCACGCAACAATGGTTTCTTGTATACTGTCAAATGCTCATATTCTGCGGCTTAAAGTTCATGGCATGGTGCAAAAGCGCGCGCGCGGCGAAAGCGAAACAGTGCGCGGGCAAGCATGCAGACGCGCACTCGGTCGCTGCGAATCTGTGCGACTGCTGCATTGAGGATTCATTCTATTACGCTACATTTAGTTATTCAAACACTATAAGAACATATTTTACATAGCTTGCTCTCAGCGTTTACCCACCTTTCACGCACGAAAGCCGGTTCGGAAGTCTCCATCGCGGCGACCGCGCTCAGTGGCGTTCACTGTACGTATTCGGTAAAGAGACATAGCGTCTGTAAACGAGTCTGATTTCAGTTTGCCCAAGATTGTTATTTAGACAGTAAAAAACTTCTCTCGTTTCGAAAGTACTTACAGAAATGTCCGGGAGAGCTCGCGCGTGGTGTTTTCAGTGAGCGCTGACAGCAAAACCTATGAGGAGCGCGCCACGTGATCCCTCATACTACGCCAGCGAGGCGCTTCCGATAGATGGCGACTCCGTAACTCCTCGCCGCCAATATTTGGGACAAGATCTACTGGCCACATAATAACGTGCCGCATTCTTATAACCTTTCATATGCGGATCTTCACTGCTCTTTGTGCCGTATATGACTTTTTCACGCATAACCCTTCTTGCGAGGCCGCATATATGCCTTTAAACATGCGGCACGCCAATGAATACCACTTATATCCGGGAGGTTAACCAGGGCATGACTAAGAGTGTAGGAGCGTCCCCTTTGAAACGGGGCGATGGCAGTTGCCACCATGCTCAGATTTTTATTTTGCCTTTTATTTTTATCTGTGTTGTGTGTTATTGAATTCCTCGATTTTCTTTAAATACGTCTTCCTGCCCTTTTAACCTTATGTCACCTCTCTGCTTTTGAGCCACCAATCCTCCAATCGCCTTTTGCTAATTTCCACCGCACATTTATTTACATGACTATCATTATCTCTGAACCCTAGGGCCTCAGGAAGGGTGACTGTGGCCGCATCGACATCAGGATTGATACCATCACATTTTAGTATGAGGTGTTCCATTGTTTCTACATATTTACCACACACAGTACATGTGTCTTCTTCTTCGTTAAATTTTTTTTATAGCTCCGCGTTCTAAGACATCCTGATCTAGCTTCAAAGAGTAGGGCACTGCCTCTTGAGTTATCATAAAACGCTTCCTTCCTGATCTGCTGTTTCCAGTATCGATATAGTTCAACACTATGCTTCTTTTCCATTGAATTTATCCAATTTTTACCTTCCGCATTTTTAACCTGTCGTTTAATGCTCTGTCTTTCTTCGTCCTCGTGTCTGGCATACTTACTGGTTAGCTTCCTAGTTCTTTTCCGCCATTGTGAGTCAACGCTCTTTCTGTATAGGTATTTAAACACCTTAGCTGCCCACCTGTTATCGTCCAATTTCCTCAGACGTTTTTCGTATAGGATTTTACTCTGAGCTTCCCGTGCTTCGAACGATGCCCAGCCCATATCTCCCTGTACAGCTTCGTTTGTGGTTTTCCCGTGGGCACCTAGTGCTAACCTTCCCACAGCTTTCTGATTTACTTCTAGTCTCGACTGAACCTCTGCCTTTAAACACAGGACCGCATTCCCGAAAGTAAGCCCTGGCGCCATTACTCCCTTCCAAATGCCTCTCAGTACCTCATACCTGTTGTACAGCCACAATGCCTTGTGTTTCATTATCCCGGCATCTCTTCGCCCTTTTGCTATGAGAGACTGTTTGTGCTTTTCTGTGTACATCTGCCCTTTGTTTATCCATACCCCGAGATATTTGTATTCGGCCACTCGGGGTATTTCATGGCCTTGTATTGTAAGCTCCTGATCAGTTGTACCGTTGAAAAACATCCCACCGGACTTTGCTGCACTAAAACTGAAACCTAAACTGTCTCCTTCGTCCCCACAGTAAATAACCAGAGTTTGCAAATCTTCCTGGCTATCCGCTAACAGTACAATATCGTCCGCATACATTAAACACGGTAGTCGTTGCTCAACAACCTTTTCGCCTAATCTGTACGACAGATTATACCCTAGATTGCTTCGTTGTAACCTTCTTTCCATGCTTATCATATAAAGCATGAACAGCAGCGGTGATAAAGGGCAACCTTGCCTTAATCCTTTGTGAACCTCGACAGTTGTCGTACTCTTAATTCCTTCCCATGTTATTTCAACATTATTTTCTCGATATAGTTCCTGTAGAAAATCAATTACCTCATTACCGATACCTTCAGCTTTTCATATGTTCCACAGGAGTTCCCTGTTCACATTGTCGTATGCACCACTTATGTCCAGCAAGGCTAAATACAGAGGTCTATTTTCCGCCTTAGCTATTTCTATGCACTGGGTAAGCACGAACAGGCTATCATCTAAGCGCCTACCACTTCTGCACCCGTTCTGAAGTTCTCCGAGTATTCTATTACTTTCTACCCATGACTGCATTTTTAATTTCACCGCCTGCATCACCAGCCTATATATAACTGATGTTATCGTAATTGGTCGGAAGGATTTTATGTTCTTCTTATCACCTTTCCATTTATAAATCAAATTCATTTTACTCTGTTTCCAGCTGTGCGGAATTTGCTTATTTGTTATGAGTGCCTCCAATGCTTTTATCAGCGTTTCCTTCCTTCTTGGGCCAAGTTCATTAATTAACTCGATTGGAATTTCGTCTATCCCCGCGGACGTGCACTTTGGAACATTTGCTTCCACCTTTTTCCAGTTAAGATTGGTCAGTTCTAAGCTGCTTTCTATTATGCTATTCTGTGTTGCTCCCTCACTTGGGGCGATTACCCTATCGTCTTTCCTAAATGACTCTGCTATAACTGAACCAATGTAGTTGACATCGTCATCTCCCTCTAAACAATTTCCTTCGGCATCGTGAATCTGTTCCTCTTTTCTGTGATCAGCTTTACCCAACCAGCTTACATGGTTCCAGTATTTTCTTGACCCCCCTTTAGTTGCATCGCGAACTTCAGCCAGCCAGCGATCAGAGGACTGCTTTATTTTAGCCTGGACGAGGACCTGCACTTGTGTCTTTTGTCGATAATATTCCCATTTTTGGCCTATTTCCTCTTCAAATAACTGCGCCCTCTTTGCTTCTCTGTGTTCCCGAGATGCCCACCGTCGTTGTTCGATGGCCTCTCCAATTTCCTTATTCCACCAACTTCGTGGCTTCCCCTCTCCTCTCCAGCGGTTTACTCCTTTTACTTCTTTTATTTTTGTACTAATGAGTAGTTCTAACTGATTGTAATCCCACCTTTCCATGGGATGTTCCTTTATTGCTTCCTCTATGCCAGCCGCTATTGGCGCTCTTCGCGCGTCATTCAATTTTACGTACTCTTTTTGGTTTCCCTGCATTTCTCTTTTGAGTAGGGCTCCCAACAGTAAACTTATGATCACTTCCGAGGCTGTACTTCCCCTCTTCGTCTATTTCCATTATTGCGAGCTTGCTATACAACCCCTGCGACATTAAGCAGTAGTCAATGGTCGTTTGTCTGTTACGGGACTCCCACGTGATTTGTCCCTCACACTTAGTTTCTCTATTTGCTATAACTAGGTTGTGTCGTTCACAGAAGTCTAGCATCAACTTCCAATTACAATCTGTGTATCCATCCAGATCCTCGATGTAGCCATTCATGTCACCCAGCAGACAAATATCGGCACCTTCTCCAAACTGCTTTATATCGTCATCGAGACACTTCACTAGATCTTTGTTCTCTTGCCTGTATTTGTCCCCTGTCCTTATATAAACTACTCCTAGCCATGCCTTTTTACCGGCAATTGTACCTGATACCCAGACATGTTCTTTGCAAGTTAACTTTATTCTTTGCCAATTTGTTCCTTGGTGTATGAGCATACCTACTCCTCCTCCCTTCCTCTCCGTTGTTGTTCTA
Organism: Dermacentor albipictus; assembly: GCF_038994185.2. Taxonomy (NCBI): domain Eukaryota; kingdom Metazoa; phylum Arthropoda; class Arachnida; order Ixodida; family Ixodidae; genus Dermacentor; species Dermacentor albipictus. The sequence goes on from NC_091824.1 coordinate 11,653,362, forward strand.
TTGCTCCCTTCCCAGACGTAGCCTTCAATCAGCGGTGGGTCTTCTAGATCCCTGAGGTGTGTTTCGCATAGTGCGTATACACCTACTTCTTCGTCCTTTAACTGCTGTTCTATTTCTAACCACCTCGCTCTCTTTCTACCGCCTTGCATGTTCATGTACCTGATCCTGGTGTTAAATTTCTTTGTAGTTTTCTTCCTGGACCTCCTAGTGGCCATTTTATTGGCGTCAGCCTCTATTGTTGCACTTTCTACACTGTTTCTACCTACCCTTACGCCCTGAGGCGCAGTGGTACCGCTAAAAAAGCTACTGCCCAACCTGCCAGGCGCCAGCCAATCTCGGCTCCTAGCCTTCCAATAATGTGGATGCCATCTCGTGTAAAGCCTCCGCCAAAGCCTACTCTATGCACTTCTCTGTTTATGTCTGCCACTTCAAATCCTTTCTCCTGGCTTAGCTTTCTTATTTCACAATTAACAGCCACAACGTCCTTGACAATTGCTCCGTTCCTTCCTTGCACCTCCGGCACTGTGCATACCACGATCTGGACTTGCTGTGCTATCGCCCTTAAATCGTCAACTCCCTCCGCTAATCTTTCCACTACTTTTGCAGCTTCACCATTCAACACATCATTCAGCCCCGCCGCTACCACTACCAAATTGCGCTCTGCAACATTATCAGAAAGCTCGCTTTTTGTTTCTCTCAGTACTGCGTCCATTGTCCTGTCTGGGAACGTCCAGACTGCTACCCCCTTATCACGCTTTTCACGCTCCATTATAGCTCTTTTGCACCTCCTCATATTTGAATCACCACCGATAAGTACTAGGGCATTCTTTCCCTCCCTCCTAACTTCCAGGTTAGGATTGGGGGCTCAATCCCATCGCTCGTGGTCCTTTGCCAAGATTGGAGTACGGCATGAATTCGAAGGTAGCTGGCCCATGCCGTCGTCCAACTTATTTACGCTGAGGTCGTCGATGAAGTGAAGAACTGCTTCTCATCGAGAACGAGGAATATGGGTTTATTTACAGAAATTAAATCAGTCTAACATGACTGCTTGAAAAAGAAGAGTGTCAGTCCAACATGACTGCATGAGAGAAGTGTATCAGTCTAACATGACTGCTCAAGTGAAGTGTCTCAGTCTAACATGACTGCTCAAGAGAAGTGTGTCCAGCATTCGCACAACAGTTTTTATACACTCGGTCCGCCGGCCATACGAGGCGGCGACTGTTCGTTTACTCATCACCAACTCGCCGCTGCTCCGCAGATCAGTTTGCGTACACAAAGGCACACACATTCCGATGCCCAAACGACGGCGTTGGAGGGGTGCCGTTCCGGGAAGTATCGGTGGCAATCGTGGGTAGCTCGTTGTCTTGCGTCACGCCGAGGCATGAGAAGCACCAAAATACAGCTTTCCCGCGGCAGCTTGTCCATGCGTGTCAGATCAGGTCCGCGTTGGGGAACTCCGGAACCATTGTTCACACACCGAACTCGTTCCGTCACAATGTCGATGGGGCTGGTGGAAGGAGGCGGTTTTCAGCACAAAGGCCGCTTCTTCGAACGCCTCCTAGCTGCAGCGACGGAGAGGGGGAGATGCGCGTCGTGTCACCCTGTCGTAACTGGGTGGCAATCTTGCCTCGCAGCTCGCCATTCTTAACAATACGTAAACGGCGAATGTCATTACACTTTGAATCTTAGGCGACTTGTCTGCGAACAGGTGCAGCCACACGGTATCGTTGTCGACGCCGGATTTGCGAAACGTGTCCGGTAATCTCCGCGTTGTTCGGTCGTGGGCTACCGGATACATAACGGCTTTCCATTTGGAATCTGATGCATTGATTTTACTGCAGTGTGGAAACAGCGCTTTGGCTAGGTCGCTTCTGTTCTTGATCGTTGGATTGTCAGTCTTGCATATCGGTGCGATAACCTCGGTTGCGTGGATCGCAGCGTCAGACCAAAATTTAAGTAAATGCTCAAAGTTAAAGGTAGGCGTCATTTTTGCTAAGGACATAAACACACGCATACGCACGCGTATGCGATAACGGGGTGGGTGGGATCAAACGGAATTGAGGAGGAAGAGGCCGAGTCTAGATAGCCATCAAAACGTATATATGGAGTGTCGCCATTCACACGCTGCTGCTGTGAATACACTAACCATGGAGAATCCCGAGTGATTGTTAAAAATGGCCCGGCTTAGCTTGGTTAAGCCAAGAATGCGTTGCATATTGCGCGGCCACGCAATATGCGGCCGCGCGCGACCGCGCCAGTTGGAGCCCAGCTTTTCCTCCGTGACGTCACGCGCCGGCGCAGCGCCCCTAGCGGGAGGAGAGGGAGTCAGGTGGTGGCTGCGGCCGCGCGCGACCACGCGAGTTGGGGCCCAGCTTTTCCTCCGGCTGTCGCGACGTCACGTCACGTGGTTGCGCTCAAGGTCAATGGCGGCTGCCCGGCCGCGCCCAAGGGCTGAACTGAGTGATTGCAATATGCGACGCATGAAATCATCGACTTGGAGTATCAGTACTCCAAGTACCACGGTAGAGGGTCGGTGTACATGCACGCCAAGCGGTACTCGGACGAATCGGACGTGAGGCTGGTGTGCCATTCGTGGATGCCTTCGTACTATTGCGGCAAGAACTGTGGGACCCCAATGGAATCAGAAAGTCGATGATACGGCTGATCGATAATGAGCAAAGCAAGTGTAAATTCGAAGTGGAAACGGAGGTGAAATTGTGCGATGTATATGGATTTCACGACGAAGAGACTAGCTTTATACGGTTGCGCATTGCAGACCCGCAAATTAAGACTAAGCTAGTGGAGCGATTGATCGTGCCCAAACAGAAAGTTGCCGTTAAGAGCACTATCGGTCTCGACGGTAAACGACGAAAGGGTGCGTCGCCAAAGACCGTTACGCACATGTCGCTATACATGAGTCAGGTGGACCCCGTTACTAAGTTGGTGTTGGACGCCAAGCTTTACGAGACGGGCTATTACGTCTACCTCAAAGATTATGCCAGCGAGTATGTATTGGACGACTCCGACGTGGACTGCTGTGGCATAACGCAGTATGAACTCAACTGCATCGGGACCGCTATTACACCCGTATCGAAGCAAATGTATGAAAATGAATTGCTCAAGCACTTGCCCCGCATGAAAGTGATGTCGTTTGATATCGAGTGTGTGAGTGCCGACGGGAGCTTTCCTAACGCCAGTAGACCCGGAGACACTGTGATTCAAATTGCGGCGGTGACTATTGACGATATGGCTCGAGTTCCGGACTTGCAAGAGTACGAACGCAACCCCGCCATGCTTAGAGTGGATCTGTTTGCACTGGAAAGCGTCGACCCGGTTCGCAATGCATACTCGGCAACGACGCGCATTCACTCGCTTGGTAACGAGAAGGACTTACTCCGTGCGTTCGTCGCATTTGTGAGAACATCTAACCCAGACGTTGTCACTGGCTACAACATCATGAATTTTGACATTCCGTATATTTTGGATCGCATGGCATTGCATCAAGTGAAGCCGCTGCTGGGAAGGCGCACGAACTCACTGTGGCGGTACTTTACCACCGAAATGAAGGCCAATCAACGTAGGGGCAAGGTTGCAGGGAGCGAAGTCAACCAGATTGCCGTGAATCAAAATGGTGTGAAGAAGAAGACCGATGAAGAGTGTGACGAAGACTACGACGACGACTACGACGATACCAACGGTGTTGACAACGACAGCGGCGACTACGGTGATGCCGATGCCGCTGACGACGGCAGTGGTGAGTTGAACGAGGGCATGAATTCGTTTGCCAAGCCGTTGCCAAGCAGCGTCAAGAATCACGTCATTACACCGGGTCGAGTGGTGATCGACATGTACCCGGTGATTAAGAACAGCGAAAACTTTCACTCGTACACGCTCAAGAACGTGTCGAAGCGCATGCTGGGTGAGGAGAAGGATGACTTGCCATACAAGTACATTCCGATTTACCAACGCGAGTCGAGCGACAAGCGAGGGATCACTGCCGAGTATTGTATTCAAGATACTGTGCTACCACTGAAGCTTAAGACGCGCACGCACTCGCTCGTCGGTGCCATCGAGATGAACAGAATATCTAGCGTGCCTATGCGATCTGTGTATAGCTGTGGCCTACAGATTCGCGTGTCTACGCTGCTCATGGTTGAATCGCGCTAGCGAGGCATGAACTATGTGTTTCCCTCGTTTGCGTTCATGCATCCAGACTTGAAGGTAGACTCGTACCAAGAAGCAACGGTCATCCCGCCAAAGATTGGCTTTTACAAGGACCCGGTCATCTCCAACGATTTTGAAGGCCTATACCCGAGCATCATGATTAGTTTCAACCTGTATCCCACTACGTTGATATGGCCCGAGGACGCGCAAAATGTGGTGATGGACAAGTACAAGAGTCTGTTTGCCGATCCGAAAGAGATGAAAGCGCTCGATGCAAGCGAAAAGTGTTTGGGTCACTTGCACAATAACGACCCGCGTATGTTGTCGAGTGTGCCTCCCGAATGGTACGAGATTGCGTGCAATCGCAAAAATGGGATGACCAAGAAGATAGCGAGCAATACTCGCGCAGTGAAAGAGTATGCAGAATTTTTTAAGCTCAATGCAGCGCGTATGAGACAGGGAGTAGCCATGCCAGGCGGCCAACACTTTATGCCAGACATTGGTCGCGAAGGGCTGGTGCCGTCGCTGCTGCGCTTTCTGGTCAGGCGACGCATCAAGAAGGAGGTGGAAAAGGACGCCGTCATGAAGATCATTCTCGACAAGAAACAGTTGATGGTTAAGCTGATGAGTAACTCGATGTATGGCGCTTGCGGCATTAGTGCGGGCTCGGGTATGGCGCTCTTGCCGTGTACGCCACTGTCAGCTGCCGTAACTGGTAACGGTCGCGTCGGTCTCAACACTACCGTGTTTCACGTTCTCGACTATGACCCGCGGTTGCGCGTGATTTACGGCGGCACCGACTCTTTCATGATTCAGACTGTACCCGGTACTACAATGAAGGAAGCAGGAGAGATTGGCAGAGATTGCTCGACGCACAACCACGTGTTGCCCGGCGGCATGAATCTGCCGTTTGAAAAGTTGTATTACCCATACTTGCTCATGGCCAAGAAGCGGTACATTGGTGGCTACTATACGAACAATTTAGAAAAGTACGACAAGATCGACGTTAAGGGTATGGAGACTGTGCGCCGCGATGCGTGTGGCTACGCTTCGTTCTCGCTCAAGGAGACTATCAACGTGCTCATCGAGCAGAAGAGTGTTGAGCCCACGTTGGCAAAGGCTCACGAAATGCTGGCTGGACTCTGGTCGACTGACCCAATGCGACTGGTCATATCAAAGACATTGAATAACGTGACCAACGACAGACTACCGCACGTGCGAGCTGCCAACAAGATCAAGGAACGTGGCGAAGAGGACTACCCAAAGGTTGGAGATCGAGTGCCGTACTTGGTGATTGCGACGGGTGACAAGCGCATATGCGACAGGGCAGATGATCCCAAATATGTGGTGAAGAACAATATCCCTATGGATTAAGCCTATTACCACAAGCTCGTGTTAGCTCCGTAGACTGTTTGCCGTGTTGTTAGGTGACGCAAAGAAGGCTAAAGCTGCATTGGTAACGTCGACGACGATACCACCACCATCGACTCTGTCGGCAGTGACATCAACTAAGAAAAGGAAGCAGACTGTTTCGGCTAGCAATAACAACAACACTTTAATGATCAACAAGAATGATCAAGGGTGCAGCAGTACTAAGAAGAGATAGTCGGCGACTGTTCAACCACATGGTCAACCACATCCGCAAAATCAAGAAATGGTGTTGACCACATTGAAAAAAGTTGGTCTACTCAGTGATTTGTTTGAATAAAGAATTTCTCTTTAATATTACAGTTTGGTTGATTGTGTGCTGCAGCGAACCGGTACTCGTAAGGGAGGTTCGTTGCGAACAAACGGTAGTGGTGCCGCTGCTGCTGCTGCTGTCACGGTGGTCTCTGCGTAATTGTTGTAATCATCGTTGACGTAGTAGATGTCACAGTCGTAATTGTTAATTACTATGCGTGGTAAGCGCCAATGTTCGAAGCAACGCGTGAACAATGCGCCGATTGTCGTGGCCGCGCCGTTGACACCATGACGGCGGAAATGCAGCTGATATCGCATCTGTTAGAGATATGCCGTTAGGGCGGTAAACATTTATTTTGGCTATTAATTGGTGCGTATACCACAGTAGCTCTTTATACTCGGGAGGGTGAGGTACTCCATAGAGTAGAAAGTGTTTGAGGTGAGATACGAACTCGTCGCCGACATCACCGTTGTTCACGGCAGACATGGCTGTAGTATACAAACTCTTCGGGTGCGCTTTGGAGCAGAATTGGTTGGTGGAGACCCTACTTTACTCGTAAAGACTGGTGAGGCATTGCGGAAATCTACGAGTATTTGGATTGCGGCACTGTGTCTGCGACAGGAGTGTAACCGATTGGGAAGCAGGGTGCCCCCGCTACCCAAACTAGAACGCATAAAGCGCGATATAATTGGATCTAAATGGAATGTATTTCACAGTACGTGCTTGACTTCTGACTAATGAGGTGGATGTAACACGGGATTGGATGATCAGCAGAGAAGCAGAAGAGGAAAGTGCCGTCGGCAGCGCAGGTGATTCTGCGCAGCCAGGATTTAGTTTCGAAGGCGATGAATTACTGCGTGCATATGGTGCTTACACGGAAGAAACGCTACTGTTGTCTGGCGGTAACGATGGTATGTATTGCGGTATCGACACTTATGACGACGACAACGATGATACAGAAGTTGAATTGTGTAGCAGCGGCAGCGGTGTTGACGAATGTGAGGGAGAACAAGGCGGCTTTACTACGACGCATGATGACGAAGAGGATAAGGTAGAAGAAGCATCGTCGACAGTCTCTCCGTTTTTGACCCTTAAAGCTAGAGTGTATAGAGAGAAGTGTGATATGAGAAATGCGTTGTTACCACCAAGTCGGAACCAGACTAGAAAGACGGCTAGGAAGAGCAAACCATTGTATCAACGATGTTGTCCTGGTAATGCATTTAATTACAAATCTCTGGCTAGAGGTAATATGAGAATGATCAACCGGGTGGATCGCAAATATGATGAATACGGCACGCTCATAGTGTCGTATATAGCTAATCACGCTATGTCGGGGGACAATTTGTCTAAAGTTTCAAACGATTCCTGTAGCTCTATTTTCGCAGAGTATAACGCGAAATGCGATACCGAACTGTACGACTGTGCAGTCGACTGTAGTGGTGGTGGTGGCGGTGGTGAGAGAAGTTACGAGGACATGGATGAAGAATGCGAAGATTCGACCATTATGTATGGCAACATGCGTGACTCTGCCTATTACGCATACGTGCAATTAGAGAGTTTTAGTATAGCGTAAAGCAGCAAACGCAGAGTTAGCGTTAGCGTTGCGTGCACCACACTGCGCATGCGGTATACGTAAACGCTGCTGGAGCTCTTACGTACGTACGCTATTAGACAGTTTTAGTTACACGTACGTAGAGGCTTCACGTACGCAAACGTGAAAAGCCTACGTACCTTACGTGCACGCCATCTGAAACGCTTTTTAGCTACACGTACGCGACGCACGCCAAAAGGGACCCCGTAGCTCCAATCGGGAAATGTGAACATGGCGGTAGCCAATTCAACCCTGTCGCCGTGTTTCGATGCGCGCCGTCTGCGCACGCGCGGCCCGCTATCGCTTGTTCGTGATCTTGCGGAACTCCTGCGCGAAGCTGTCTACGTGCGTAAGAAACGCACGCAAAGAAATGAATCTCACGTACGTCCGTGAGACCAGCGCGCGGCCGCTACGTTTTACGCATGCGCACTGCTGACACGTAGAAGCCCTACGTACGCAAAGTCTCTACGTGCGTGTAACTAAAACTGTCTATTTTCAGGATTTAGCGTTGAACGCTAACGCACGCAAGGGGAGCCTTACGTACGGCAAGATGGCGGCGCCAGTCGAAGTGAGAGCAGCCCGCTTCGGATCTATCGAGCCGTCTGCCTGCACTGCTAGGCTCTATCCTTCCCCACTAATGCTCGCGTTCGCCTTAGATTTGTGTGATGATGCTTCGGCAGCGGTGCACAGGTGGCAAATGGGCGTTATTTACGATATACGTTCTCGATTAGCGGCGCAGTAGGCTTAACGAGAGGGTTTGCTCATAGAGTTAGTAGAGCAACTCTATGGGTTTGCTAAATGTGTTTGCTGTATCCGCCTCGAGATGGCGCCCAAGTGTATTTCGCTCGTTCGCTTGGTGTAAAGCCGCATGTGGAACCGATGCATGTCATGTTTTCCGCGGCAAAACACAGTAGTGTGGTCGGTGCTGTGGTCACAATGCGTGTGCGTTTTACCAACGACGACGATATGAACCTCGTGAAGGAGGTTTTCGCCTTGAACCCATTCGGATGGACGTCAAGGTGGGTGTCCGTTGCAAAAAATTGGAAAGAAGTGGGAAATCCGCTTTCTGGAAGAGAAATTGCCGGCGAAACGTCCCCTCCGGTATAGCTTCGACGTTGAGTGGATCTTGAGTACACGTAGAACCTGCGCGGTCGCTCTCATTCCCGAAGCATGAGGGTGTCTATGTCATCCCAACTTAAAAAGGACACGTAATATGGGTCCCACAGAACACTCGATCGCAGCATGCCAAGATTAATCGGTATGTTTCGCGACTCTCGACAGAACAACGCTCAAACCAAACACCTACGTGCGTAATTAACGCAGCGACTGTGGCTTTCGATAAGCTTGACTTAGGGACACACTTGCGGATTCGGCATTGGATAAGCTCGACATTTCGTGTGGATTTGGCTTTCCAGTACTTGGTGTCTTTACATCTAGATGGCGCTGTATTTGTTTGCGTTAACGTTAACGCTTTTCTCCGTTCCGCTATTCTAAAACACTACCTTGTGCCGCGCAGTGCAGTCTTTCTTTGCGTTAGCGTTGCGTCGCACGCTAACGCTAACGCAAGGGTTTTACGCTATACTAAAACTCTCTATTGTGTGCCAGTATAGACGGTATTACCGATGTGGTGCCAAAGAGATGGAGGTTACCTAGAGTTGCAATTTTGAAACTTGCATTAGGAAACGATGTTTCGGTAACACCACCACCAACGACGACCACATTGCAACACTCAACGACGACGTTACAACAACCACTGCCGAAGCGCCGCCGCACACGGGCCGAGTATCTTGATCGACTGCGAAAACGACAACAATGAAAAGATGTATCACGGGAGTAATTACGATTATCGACCGGCTACATTTAAGAGGAGTGCCATACCACCTTTGACGGCACGTACGCTTGCTCGGAAAGGATTCTTTTTCACTGGCATCGACGATTTAGTAAGATGCTACTGTTGTAGTGTAATGGCCAGTGGCATAGCTAGGCCGTCTGGCACCCGGGGCCCATAGGTCTTCTGTCACCCCCCTCCCCGGGCGTAGCAGGCGGAAAGAGGGGTGTCTTCAGACGTGTATGACACCCCCCCCCCCCTTCACTGGCCCCTTGCACCCGGGGCCCACGGCCCCCCGGCCCCCTCCCCCCCCCCCTCTGTTGCTACGCCACTGGTAATGACACTGACGAATAACGTTGACGATATGCACCAACAACTCAAGCCTCGCTGCTGGAACTACAACACTTCGGTGTTTCAGCAACGATTGCAGCAGCAGCGTCACGAGAGTTGTATAAACGCTGCTGCCGAACACTACGACGCTTACGGTCGTAAAGTAGATTTGTACATGTCGACCAGTATTATGAGCCGGTACCTAGAGGACATGTACCAACGCATCGACGATCGAGTTAGGCATGCACTCGAAGAAGCTTTCTGCACAAACGTTACCGAAGACGACACGAAAGTGCTTCATTCGGTCATGACGATGATGATGAGCAGAGTTTGAAGCATCGACAGCAACGCCGTCAACCCCGAGTGTGTGTTGTGTTTGGACAATGACGTTATGCTGGCTGTTATATCGTGCGGTCACGCGGTTCTGTGTTGCGATTGTCGACAACAACTACCAAGTAGGGGCGACAGGTGTGTTGTGTGTAGACAGACTGAACTCTTACTTGCGCATTTACTATGCATAAAGTGGCATTTAGAAACGTATTTGGCTACAACCCGACGACGACGACAGGTTATGATTGTGATTTACCCCCTCAACTGGTGCCGTTTCGATTTTACACCAGCAAAATATTTAGTGTTGTCGACTATTTGGCTTCGCTTTCCACACCAACGGAGGATGAAATAAAGAAATTTGAACAAATATTTGCAACGTCCACGTTTGCATTTACGCCTCCCGCAACGGGGTGTGGAGATGTGCTCTCACAGTGCATCTGTTCACCGTTAACGCAGGACTTTTTAGACTCGACACATCGTAAAGCAACTGCAGACGATATTATAACACCGATGGTGGTAGTGGTGGTAGTGGCAACAGCGAGACCGTGGATATACGGTCACTCATAATGACCATATTCAAAGGTAAGAATGCTGACGTGAAAAGAGGAAACTCACGCTTTTACACGGCACCTGACGTACCGCTACCGCCACCGCCGATCGAGGGGACTCAACAGCCTTAGGAGTGTGCGGCATTAATGTTTACCAATAACACGGTTCCCGCATTTACCGAATAGTTCATGCATTACGAAGATAGAATAGTGCCAGACCCAAACCACCTCAACTCGATTCTGGTGTTGTACATAACTAATGTAAATCTGTACAATTATTTGTACCGCAACCTCAAACGCATACTCAACGACGTGAATTTGGCATATTTATCAACCTTTATAGCTATCTTGTCTTGCAAATCGCGGTGTATAACGCCGATGAACCGATCATTTCTGGGACCAAAGCGAGACGTTGTGTCGACAGCATCGTACGAATACGTTCGCAAATCCTTTGTCGACGGTGCTTGCAAGGACGAAACGCTAGATTGCTGGACATACAGCAGCTTTGCGCTGGGCTTTTTACCGCCACACGTGGGAAAGAATCAAGACACTCGAAGAGGAGAGTCGACATGGAGGATCCGGTGTTGGGATACTCAACCTCAGGTCAACTAGTCAGAAACATTAGCAAAGATTCGAGCTGTATGTTGTCACCCAACGGCGTCTCGCTGTACACTAAGGGAGGAAGTATAGACGCGCGCAATGCAATGTCCATCGGCTACCCGTCGTGGATGGTGACTGACGCGTTACAAGGTAGCTTCATAGAGTGCAAGGCTATATTGTCGGACAACAACACTACAGACTGTAGACGCAATGTGGATGAAAATATAATGCTTTCACCCTACATCCCCGCTTGGTGGGAGCGAGGCAAACCGCAAACTGTGCGTATCGACTCTGTGTTCGTGCAGTAGGCACTGACATATTTACGCACAGTAGTCACTTCGGTCATGTCGCCTGCACAGTCTATCAGCACGATCAACGAAATGCTGGAAACGCTCATCAAAGTGCCTCCACGCGCTATGTTAGCCGACGTTAGATGCATCGATATCGCCTACAACACTACCGAAGTAGCGCTGGAATTTTTCGTTCACGTGCTGTGTCCCACACTGCGTAAATGCGTGCCTCACATCAAATTGACGCTCGATAACACTGAATACGAGTCTGTTAACGGAGATCCGCTGGCAATGTTTCTAGGCTACACGATCTCTGCGTTGTTACCGGGTGCCGGTAAAGAATACGGTTACGCATCTTTGGAGATTTCCAACGAAAGCGAACACCACCACAATCAACGACGGCTTACGCGTGACCGGGTAACGGTCATTACGCTTGCCGAGTTTGCACACACCAACGTTCGCAATATACACGTTAGTCATTTCAAGACTTCGTTTGACCTGTGTCCGCTGCAATCACACGTTACGGGGACTGTGCTGTATGGATACTACGATCAACCGCATCCCTTCGTTAACGCGAAGTCGGTGGTTGCTTTACGTAGTCCTCGAACCATAATGGACTTCAACATGGCTGCTAGCGGGGTACGGCGCAACAGACGTGGCAACAGCACATACGTTGGTATGATAGACCCCATCAGTAATACAGAAGCGGGAGCCATTGCACGCACGATTGCAAAAGCCAGGATGGGTCACGTTCAAGCGTTGTATTTTCCAATTCCAACGACTAAGTCGTGTAATGTCGTGCCGGTAACGATAATGTCTCGTCATTTTAACGCAGCGTCTAATGCGGCTGGCGGCAACCAACAACAACCATCGTCGCATGAGTACCCGTAACGGATGTCAGGGGAATAGAAATTTTAGATTTGGGCTTTTCTGTGATACCGTGGTTTCTATACGATTCGGGCGCTTCACCATCATCGTCCATACGAAAGCTACGGTGTGGATTCCCAAGCACACCGCAATGGTGCCATAATGTGCGCAACTAAACTGCACCCACATGCATAGAATGGCATGGTGTGATATCGGGTGGCGGTGGTGGTGGTAGTACTGTATCTGAGACGCAAGACTTGTTAGACGATCGCATCACACACGTAGGCATAACGTCGTTACAAGATCTTAAAGCAACGATTTCACGCATTGATGTGAGGAGTTGCCGGTTAATTAGAATTTATAACATTCCTCCTTCCATCAACGCAACGGGTGCCGTTAATCCAGGTGTTGCTGTAGTTAGTGGTAGCTCCTACTGTGTTGTGGGTAGCAGTGATAACGCAAACGCTAGCAGTCAGGTAGACGATACCGATGCTATGATGCCGGATGACGATACTACCGTAAACGCTAAATGGAGAGACTTGCGACTCAGCGAAAGCTTTTCGTTGAGCATCACCAACAACGATCGTGCAATGTCCGATTATGTAAAGCGATTGTTTAGGTTGGACGAAGAACGGCTGGAAGTGTTCAGTACGTGCAAGAACATTTCGCTCAACACGACCGAAGACTTGTTCAACGTGGTGATTGATTCAACGCACGTGGTTGGGGCACTGGCTTACTGCGAGATTGCCGTTCACAGATCGGGCGCAGTAAAGAATAGACTTCTATCATTTATCATTTCATTTCATCGACACTGCTGATGGTGGTGGCGGTGGCAGTGAACAAATGCGATTGAGCGATGTTATTGTCAAGAATTGGGGCGACGGCAACATCGATGGCTCTACTGGCGGTGAACAACTACCAACGCGATTGAGCGATGTTATCGGTGAGACTTGAGGCGACGGTAACGTCGATGTTAATGGTGGTGACCGCGATGGTGATGATGGTGGTGTTGGTGTTAGTAGTGACGAGGACGGAGGAATGGATCGCTTTATTGAAAGCGAACCTAACGATCGGCTGCTGATGCCGCCGCCACCGCCGCAGCTACCACAACACTTTAACAACAATAGATGACACCACCACAGCCGATGACGAAGCCGATGATGATGAGTTGGGTGCCATAGCAGGGTATGGTAGCAGCATAACGAAAGTTATGGAAGCCGCTAGCAGTGGTGATGATAACATATCTTCAACCGGAGAATACGGGAGTGACTATGACGATATCCCTGGTAGCAACCGCTCTATCGCATTCAATAACACTTATCATGCTAGAGCAGCCGGGAAAATATTTTACTAGCGAGAGAGATAGTGAGTGCAATAAAACCGCAGCACTCTATTTTTGACGGCATCCCATTTTTTGCACTGCCCTGCAACAACCATGGCATCCGACGCCGATTACATCGTTGGTGGGTTGGAAGAAGGCGAAGTACTGGACGACGACGTGTTTGATTTGACAAAGACTGAACCCGATGTGAAAAATTGGGCGACTGCCGTTGAAGACGAGGTGGTGCTGCTCGACGAGTGTGTGGGTGAGGGAACTACTACTATGGATGTGGATGATAGAAGGCAGCCTTTTGGCGAGTTTGAAGATATTTCTGACAATGAGGATGACGGTGTTGCTAAAAAGGAATCGATGACTGACCAGAAGGAGCTACAGATTCGCAGCTTCAATGATGGCCGCGCAACGACTGCAGCAAAGACGGTTCCATACTATTCGAGTCGACCAACGCCACCACCACCATCGTACCCCCTGCACCAACAACCGTAATTACCGGCTCCTCAAAAAAGAGGATCGCAACCCCAACACCGATATAGTTACGGTGGCGGACTCAACCCCTACTGCAAGCTTAAATCGGATGACACCTACACCGTACACCTACACCCTACACCTACACCGTACCTAACGCGGACAGATGGTTCCGCACGGCTTTTGAACGAGCGGTGTACAAGCAAGGCCAGGAGATGTTCGTACTCATGTTTACAAAGTGTCCGTAAACTCTGGACGACCTTAGCAACTTCGTTGACCTGGGGCGCTATAACGTAAAACTATTCCAAACTTTTCTATTCCAATTCTGCTATCAGCCCTCCGCGATTGGTCAAAAACTTTTTTCGACCACCCTCCACTTCACCTGTCTGTCACGCGACGTTACAAAAACCGCAATACCTCCCCATCTGATATGATGTGTGCACACTGATTATGCATGATTTGACAGAAAAAAGAAAAACAGTTATTTCTGATTCGACCCCTTTTCGCCATTAGCCCTCGGCTATTGGTGAAAAGTTTTCGGGCTGCAACCACTTCACCTGCCTGTCACGCGACGTCACAAAACCGCACGAACTCACCGCGTCAAAGTGACGTGTACGCGATAAAGATGCATTAATATGCCGAACAAAACTGAATTTTTTTCGGAATAGCCGCAGGCTGCCCCGTTCCGAAAGGAATAAAAGATAGCTGCCGCCGATCGCGGAGACGCTGGCTACTCGCACCTGCCGGAGAGCATGGGTGTATTTGCGTATAATAAAACTTCTTGCGTGACCGTGTAACGTTTTCAAGCACTTTCGGCACGTTTACTACCTCATTCTGCCAACTCTTCTTTGCTGAGGGTAAATTTTAGCGTCATTCTTAAGCTTCCGTTGCATGCCGCCGCGATTTTCGACCAGCCACCTCAAGCTAAGTAAGGGAAAGCCGACCAATCGCAGACGCCAGCACCACCCTCTTCATCCGGTTATCGGTTTTCAGTGCAGTGGCTCGGCCCCATCGAATCCCTCTCCACTTGAGCGTTCTCCTCGCTTCTTGTGAGCCAATTAGATACAACAAGCCGCTCAGTGTAGGCAATGTTATTCGTTTTTCAAGCAAACAAAAGGGACGTCCTATGAACGAGGAGAGCGTTTGATTGGTCTGTTCAGACAACCCTATGGGTGACCGCCCGGTGCTTGCGTCGGTGGTTACGCAAATTTGACGTCAGGAAATTGGAATAGAAACATATTGGAATAGTTTTACGTTATAGGGCCCCTGCTCGAGAGGCAGCGAGGGAAACGTCCTGAAGGTGAAGCGGCCAACATAGGACTCAACGAATTCCTCATTGTCGCCACATTTGTCAAGCTCGTCTTTGAGTAATACCAGACGGAGCAGTTCAAGAATGGTGTGAAGCCCACAGTCTATGTGAATAGACTAATTACTCCGCGTGACGTGCAAAATTGCTACATTGACAAGCACATTTCCAGCGAGGAGCTGCAGTGGTACATGAATACATGGACTGAGGTGTGTGCCGAAACGATCGTGTCTACCATAAGAATCTACAACAGCAACTCGGCGTTGCAGTCGTACCAACAACCACGACAACATCGATGGTAAGGCAAAGCGAACACGGCAACCAAATACAGAACCTTACCGCCATATAAACGCTGAATAAAGGATACCTTTCGTGCAGAAAAAAAGAGGTGAATATGTCTTTATTTCACGGTTCGCTCACGTCCAATGTGGCGTTTGGAGCAAACTGTGCGACTATACAAGTGTTTGTACCTGATTACGATACGTGGGTTACGGCGTTGAATGCCGACATTCTATATACGCATAGAAACACTTTCTTTTCGAAGTATCGACCGAGGAACGGCCACGCTCTCTATTCTCAAGCCTCTATTGAGGTTACCGGACCGTCCCTCGTAAGCGTACAGCAATTGAAATGTTTAGACGCTGCTCCCATTGCAGGTGGATCAAATGCAACACACGTCAAAACGATACTCGAACCGATTTACGAGCACGTCAATTTTTCCGGTGGTGTGAACGATGTGTGTCGAAACGATGCTTACTTTCACGAGTTGACCAACGTTAAACGAACTGCAGCTTTAATACACGGCAGAGCATTGCCGGCAGACCAGGTAGCGATGATTGCAAATATCAAAGCTAAGGAAATTGTAGACACGATCAAGAATGGTGGTAGCGGTAGTAGCAGCGGCACGGATGATATTGATCGCAAGCATAGACAGACATTGTATGTTGAATGGATAGGTAAACTACACGATTCCATGCTGCGATCGGTGGTTGCGCCGGGTGCGGTTACGGACTATAAAATTGAGCGACTGTTGAATAGAGAATACGATGAGCAATTGGGAATTTGATCGTTTGTAGCACCATGCGACGGTGAATTTATAGGTCGAATGTATAAGGACGATCCCTAACTGTTTAGATCGTTTACGCACAGCAGAAATGCATCTGCACCCGTACTTAAGCTGCCTTTGAAGCAATCGCAACGTTACCACAAACGACCAAAACGAATGGTCACGGTTAGAATGGATAAAGTGCGCTTGGAATATGTGGCAAAAATGCCGTGGAGCAGATCATTTCCAGTTGCTCTGGCAATCGAAAAGTATACGCACACCATTACGGTTAACGATGTGTTTGAGACCGAGGTCGGTCCCATATACGGATGTGGTAAACGATTCATGTTTGTGGGATCCCACGTTTACAGTAACGACGGTGGTGGTGGTGGCGACGATGCATACAAACACACGCATACGTTTCTGGTGTTGCCAGCAAACATAGAGTCGCTCGATCAATTGGCGTGGCGAGGGGTGTTGGTAGACAATAGCATAATTATTAATTACGACACCGGACGTATGGACTTTGTGTCGACGGCAACAGGCGATGACCGTTGCAAATATTATTTCATGACCGACGAGGAATTACAGCGATTCAGAGGGCGTACAATCCCCTATTTAGACGAGATTTGTTACTTGATGCGGACAAACACACCGTACTAGAATCGTCTAGTGAAAGTGTGCTTAGCATGCTGATTGGTGGATATTTGCGGTTACCACCGTCACCGGCGCAATGCAATGCGCGTGGTGAATCGGAAATTCTAGTATCGTTACACTTACGTTATGTCGCCAATGATCAGACTGTTTGCAGTACGAGAAGGCAACGAACAGTCGGTCGATAGATTCGAAAAGATCATAGCGCTGTTTAAGATGCTGTTAGCCACAGAAGCGGCAAGCAGCGAATCGATACGTAAAGCGGGCAAAGCATGTGCCGAAGGCATGAACAACGTGCCTCTTTCATACACAAATTCATACTGAAACATTTGGGATTCGGCTCTGCGAGCCCATCACGAAAACATTTTCGGAGACGGCCCCGTTGCAGCCACTAAATGGGAACAGAACACACTTAGTAAGAAAGTGGCAACGCATAGCCAGCAAGCAGTCGATGTCGACTTACACACTTCATATTTGAGTATGCCTTTACGTGTTATAGTGGCTAACATAGACGATGATGCCACCGATTTGTGCACTCATATATAGAAACGATGTTGGGATATCCATTTTGCGGCGAACTGCTAGCGAAAGTCGCTGCTGATGTGGCCGCTGTCAACGGTGGTGGTAGTGGTGGAAACACTACAAGTAACGGTAGCAGCAATAGTAACCGCGTCGTAGCAATGGCGATGGCTGCGCTGAGCAAGCGCTGGTGACCAAACACAAAGTTAACGTTAGCGCCATTATGACGGCATCAGTTACCAACTACATATTCAACCGACCCGGGATCTCCCGCGTTCAGGATGAATTTTACAACGAAATAGTCAAATGTAACCTCGTGTCTCGGCTCGTAGATTTGTACAAACGAGAGTTGAAACGATGCCCCACTGAGCCCAGCACAAGACTCTATGTGTTGCGTAGTCATGGCTCTGCACTTGGCCATCAACCAATTCAAAAGAGCCGTGGTTGAGAATGATTTGTTCTGGCAAACTTACCAGGCGTTCTACACGTGCTACGGTGACGATATCGAGTACGGAGAAAATCAATACGACCTACTAGCTTCTGTGTTTAGACTAGAGGAAGCAGTGTTGTACAACAGGTGTGCTCGCTTGTACAACGCCATGATCAAACATCCAAACAGCAGCGAGTTGATTCGCTTGCTCATGACGTTTGATTCAACAGACGACTACTACGATGCACTAGGGTCAAACATCGACACGGGTAAACGTGTCCAAGCTTTATTGTCCAACGACACGCGATGGCTGGTGCGATACTGTTCTTCGCTGCTCAATATTGGTAATGCGACGGACGGTAAGCCCTGGATGTCGGAGGCCACCAAACTGGAACTGAAATGGATGAAAGAGCGAGAAAGAGACGAGGCCATTAGAAATAGCAAACAGATTAAGCGGGACGTTATACGACACGCATGTTTCCTATTCAACGAGTTACAACAGCTCATACACTCGTTGTCGACGGCACTGCTCACTCCAAAGAAGCCGGTGTTTGACGCCGAACTAATCGAGCAGCTCGTAACTCGAAATCATTCTGTTATTATAGATTTGGTATCCAAATATGCACCCGAGTGTGGCAACCGCGAAGAATGCATAACCGCACTCAAACATTTACAGGTCCATTGGCAAGCGTTACGGCAAGCGTACGTGTTGAAGCGCATACAAGACGAACCTCGACTATGAAATCACACTAGAGACTAACAAATTTCTCACGCGTGATGTAATTGCTCTCAACACTCTATGTCGGTCTGATTGGGTTCGTGAACGCGCATCGTTACCAGCATGTCCTAGCGCCTTTAATGGAGGTAACGACTTCTCTCGACAACAACCGCCATTCATGCAAATCCCCGAAGCGGCACACGAACCCATGGAAACGGCGACAACACCTAATACTGATGCTGCTACTAAAATTAACATTACTACCGCCACCCCCACTAATGCTGCTACTACCACTGCTAATACTACTACTACTGTAAGTAATGAATATTTAGAGCGTATGAATTCATATGAAACTCTGCTGGCTAAGCAACTAGCTGATTTGCAACAGTTATTATGGTCTGCGCCGTCGACGGAAGATCGGCGAGGAGCGGTGTTTAATGCAGTTAGTAACGTACATCAACAGCAAATTATTCAGCATCGTCAGCAGATCTTACAGCAACAGCATGCTGCCTACGTACAGCAACAGCAACAGTACCAACAAATGTTGTTGCTACACCAATCTACATCACAGGTGCCTATACATTCGACACCGCCACCGTCACCACCGCCACCACCACCGTTGCAACAACAAATGTTTGTAGCGAAGCGATCATCTACACCGCCGTTGTTGCACGAATTACACCCATCGCAATTGCAAGCCATAATCACACACCACGGTCCTTTACCTATAGTTTCAATAGTCGACGATTGAAATCAATTGTTAGTATCGCAAGAAAATTTGGCTGAGTTACTGCAGAATTTCATTAACGACTTGTGGGCGAAACAGCAAGATGGCATCATTGCTACCATTAACAAATCGTCGGTGCAGCAAGTTGTTCCGCAACCACCAGTGCAACCACCACAACCGTTATCGCAACCACCACAACCGTTACCGCGAACGCACGCTATTCAGCAAGCTATGTCACTACCACCAACACAACCGTCTATACAACAACCGGTTCCAAAGCAAACAGCACAATCGGTAAAGCAGGTGCCTCTATGTCGCATAGCGTTACCGTCCACATTATCCCTGCATGATCTGCTTAGATGTGCTCGAATGACTTACGAACGCGATGTGTTAGCAGCAAAATTTATACAGTTGCCAGTAGAAACGCAATTGAAGGGCTTTATGAGATCAACAGTAGATCCTAACAAGCGCGAAATAATTCTAAGTTTGGATCCACACATTCAACAAATTGGCATAAAAGATTGGATCAATACGTATCTTTTAACACCTTTCGTGTGTACGAACGAGAGCGTTCAGTCTCTGACTGCATTCAGAGCATTCATGGCAGAGAACGATGTTGACATCGCGACTGTTGCCAACAGCGAAGTATTGCAATACTTCGATGACATCGAGCAACATTTCAATAAGGATCCACCGAAAATAGCCGAGGAAGAAATGCAGTTACGCGCCGAAGTAACACAACACCTGGACGGTGTTATACGCCGTGTCAGAACAACGACTGCGTTACCGATATCGAACGGCGAGTTGGAAATTTTCAAGAGTACGATTGCCACCATCATCGGGCAAAACGCGAAGACGATGGTTGATGCTACAACGGTTGAGAAACAGGTACGTGAACTACAGAGTGCTTACGATGTAAAGGTACATGAATTGCAACGTGAAATAGAAGTAGAACGGCGTAAAATGGCAGAGCAACAGCACGATTTCGAACAAAGATTGACTGCCGTTAAAGCTAGAGAGATGCGTAAAGAAGAGGAAAGTGTGCGTAAACTGAAAGAAGAATATGAAGCTCGTGTTACCGCAGAACGTGAGTGGTTAGCTTTACAACAACGTCAATTGGAAGAAATGAAAAGTAGAATAGCGGATATGCAGCAACGGTTGGTGGAAGACGGAAGCGGCAGCAAGGTAAGTAGTAGCAGCAGCTCCATTGTGGGGGTACTGATGTTATTTATAGTAGCAGCTCGGTCACTAGCGGCATCGGTAACATCGAACCGACATCGCGTCCTCCGTCTAGCGTTGGTCAACGGTCGTGCAGGCAATTAGCTAGGTATAAGCGAGAACCGTGTATTAGTCTCGCCACAGTTGAATTATTAGCTACTCAGCAAGGATCGGTTCCTGT
This sequence comes from Dermacentor albipictus, assembly GCF_038994185.2. Lineage (NCBI taxonomy): Eukaryota > Metazoa > Arthropoda > Arachnida > Ixodida > Ixodidae > Dermacentor > Dermacentor albipictus. Next base: position 11,674,193 of record NC_091824.1, read on the forward strand.
AGATTTTTGATTTACACAACAGCAACAACAATTTCCATTCACACTACCAGCATCATCGTTAACGCAACAACGATTTTCGTTGCCATCAACCTCACCAGTGTCGTCAACGCTGACTAGCCATGCAAAGCTACCGACACCTGCGTTAACGCAGCAACAATCATTGACACAACAACCGCCACCACCGCCACCGCCATCACCATCGTCGTCGCTTACAATCAGGCAACCTAAGAGTGTGCGTCGCATTCGACGACACGTAGATTTGATATCCCGTAAACGATCGTCCGATAGATCTCCAGAAGTTGAAACTGACGTTATTAACACAGAAAAGTATGATGATTACCTTAAAGTCGATTGCCGATATGCTGTCACCCGACCGATCATTGCGTCGCAAATGTTTGTGGAGACTGCCGTTGCGTGCTGTACAAATTTACGCTATTGCATTGCGTATACACAAACGCTTAACAGAAGAGCGACGCATAGCAGAAAAGGCCGAGCGTATGCGACGCATAGAGGAACTGGAAGCTGCTGCCGAAACTGAGCGTAAACGCATAGCGGAACAAGAGGCTGTGGCCGAAGCTGAGCTTAGACGTATAGCGGAGCAAGAAGCTGAAGCTGAAAGTAAACGCATAGAGGAAGAGATTGAGCGTAAACGAATAGAGGAAGATATTGAGCGTAAACGAATAGCAGAGCAAGAGGCTGCGGCAGAAGCTGAGCGTAAACGAATAGCAGAGCAAGAAGCTGCGGCGGAAGCTGAGCGTAAACATATAGCGGAGCAAAAAGCTGAAGCTGAACGTAAACGCATTATAGAGGAGCAAGAAGCTGCGGCAGAAGCTGAACGTACACGAATAGCGGAGCAAGAAGCTGCGGCAGAAGCTGAGCGTAAACGTATAGCGGAGCAAGAAGCTGCTGCCGAAGCTGAGCGTAGACGTATAGCAGAACGTAAACGTCATATTCGTAACATGTGGAAAATAGCCATCAAGACTATTCGATACGCTTGCATCGTGTATAGGATCTTACTTAGAAGGGTAAAGCATCGAAAATTCATCAACAATATGTTTGCGCGAATTAAGAAAGAAAGGCTACACGCGCGTAGAGAAGAGTTGTTCAATAAGAAGGTTGAGGGTATTCGAAAAGAGGGCTATTGAAGCAAAACGAATAAAGAGGCATATTATGATAAAGAAGTCGAAACCCACAACAACTGATGAGAGAAAGAAGGAATTGTTGCGTAGGTTGGGTAGGGGATTTGACTCGGACAGCGACGACGACGATGGTGATGGTGGCGGTGGTGGTTCTGTAGCAGGAACATCTTTATTGTCTGATACATCGAGTCAGGCCATGTTCTCTGACGACGAAGAGATGGAGCGTGAAACGTTATCCGTTATGGAAGAGTTCGCAAACATTGACGATGATAATTTAGCGACTAGAGAAGCTAAACTTGAGGAAATTGTGACGCGGAGTAAAGATAAAGAGCGGCAAAGGATGCTCAGTGCAGTTGAATCAACCAAAGCGTTATTGTCAGAGAGACAGCAATCGCCATCTACTGGTGCTGGGTACGGTCTCATCAAGCCAGCAACTTTAATTGTAGAACAACAAGTAACATCACCGCCACAGCAGTCGACGGGTATCGTTAAGCCAGCTCCATTAACACAACCATCAGCTCCATTGACACAACCGTCAGCTCCATTTACAACGCTTCCACAGTCAACACCGATCACACAACACCAACTAAATGAGGTGTTTAACATTGCGGTTACCGATTCTTCTGTCAATCTATTTGATGGTGACGACATAGACTTACAAGCAGTGTTCTCTGACAACAATGGCACGAGCATGTGGGCACGCAGAGCATGGGCGGCGCGTACGCAAGATAAGATTACATCTGCCATGTCTGCAATCAGGAGGGCTGGCGATGTGCCTTCAAGCGACAATATAAAGATGGAAGGACTGTCTCACTTCACAACTCTCAACGAGCACAACTTTCTAGACTTTTAACAACATGGTGCTGATGTTGGGATTTGGTGGCTGCAACAGTGAAGAACGCATGCTGTTTCTCGGTGGTGGTGGATGCAAGATGGACCATAACAACGTGTGTGCGGGTGCTCAACGAGGACTATGAATGGTTTGTTAAGCGGTATGACGTTGGTGGTTGCAAGTTGGGTCGTAAAGTGGTGGATAACAAAGATGTGTTTAGATACATATTTGAAATGCCCCGTAGTACTTGCGATTCGATGCGTAATGCGGTTGGAGTGCGCATCCTGGGCACTACTGCAGCTAATGGACTCTCTATGTGTGCGAATCCGCAGTACGTGAAAAATCGTATATTGTCCAAATACAAGATTCGTAAGGTGTATGAGTCCTCGAATATGTATGTGTTTACAACACAGCAAGATTCGGTCAAGCTGTTGAGGCATGTGGTGGATGTTAAGCCGTGCTTCAAGATTGCTAACGATTCGGCTAATGTGGAAACTTGTGTTACGCATAACTTGCCCAAGCCAGACAAGCTGGCTGAAATGATTGCAACTAGTATACGCACTTCGGTCAAAAAGAGTAATGTCGCATCCAACTTGCTTGGATACCTCATCCAGATGTTGGCAATGCACGATCCCGACAAGTATTGGATAGACCGTCACGCCAAGTGTGACAACGGAATTGTGCCTATGGATAAGCTTTCCAACATTACCTGGCGCTATGCAGCAAACGAATTGTATGCAATGCGTACCGTGGAAAGCCATCGCAAAAATTGTTGGGACAGTACCTACAACCATGGTGGTGGACTCATCAAGTGCACGAAGAGCTCGTACAGAACTGACGACGACGGTGCCGGCGCAGTAGCTGTTTATTTATTTATTTATTTGAGAAATACTGCCAGCCTTCAGAGAAGGCCGTAGGCAGGAGTGGACAGTACATATGAAAAAAAATGATCAAAAATAACAAGACAAGTACGCATTAGACAATGCTCGCACTACGCACTGAAAAGTAGCGAAAGACCAATAGTTTGCACGTCGCTTGCATACAAACCCGTGCTACAGATATAAAAATTGTACAATGATATATTGACAGAGTGCTTGACAAGGAAAGAAGAAATCAGAACATGGACAATTCAAGCTGCACATGCGCGTCGCTCGATATGACAAACTGCAGTAATGCATCACTTATCGAAGTATTTTGCGGGAGAACCATAGCATATGTCACGAGATAAGTGTTGCTGAAAATTGAAGGCTGATGGAATTATAAAGCACTTAAGAATGACTGCATGGTGGGTTTCTCGACAATGTGTGCACTGAGACGGTTCCATTCTCGAATAGTTCGAGGAAAAAATGAATTACTGAAGCAATCGGTTCTGCAGGCGAATTCTTTGATCTTTTTCGAGTGATTTGCTCGTGTGGAACGACGAGTCACCTGTTGAATGTACAATTCCTTATTGATACGCAAATTATCATGATATATTAAATACATATATTTCAACCTATCACGATGGCGTCTTAGTTGAAGTGTTTCTAAATTAGCTTTTTCTAGCAGCTGAGTCGGCGATGTGTGCCAGCTATATGAATTATAGACGAATCTTATTGATTTCCTTTGAACACTTTCGAGTTTACTTATATTTAATTCAGTAAATGGGTCCCATAAGACGGAAGCATATTCAAGAATCGGCCTAATAAATGTTTTATAAGTCAGTAACTTTATTTCTTCTGTCGACTGACGTAGGGAACGTTTCAGATACCCAAGTTTCTGCATGGCCTTTTTTTGTATGTAGTTGATATGCGTGTTCCACCTGAGATCAGGCGTGATCATGACACCCAAGTATTTATAACTCTCTACTGAAGAAAGACTGCGGCCATTTATGGAATATTGGTAGTGTAGGGGAATCCGTTTTCTTGTTATTGTCATCGATACGGTTTTCTTGTCATTTACCTTCATTTGCCACTCAGAACACCAATGATCTATTTTAGATAGAGATGAATTTAGAAGAGCCTGGTCATTCGGATGCTGAATTACGTTATACAATATACAATCGTCAGCAAACAACTTAGTTTTCACTGGTATGTCTTGAGTAATATCATTAATAAAAATTAAAAAGAACAGTGGTCCCAGGATGGATCCCTGCGGTATGCCTGACAAAACTGGGGCCGGACTGGAACTAATGCTGTCGATGGAAACACTCTGCTGTCGCAATGAAAGATATGCTTCTATCCAGGATAATAATGTAGTGTTCTTGAATATTGCTTTCATTTTGATTAGCAGTTTATGATGGGACACGCGATCAAAGGCTTTCTCGAAATCTAAGAATATAATGTCTACCTGGCTTTGCCTATCCAATGATGAAGCAAAATCATGAACGGTTTCGAGTAGTTGTGTTACCGTTGACAGGTTCTTACGAAAACCATGCTGTCTGGAATCGATCAGGTTGTTATTTTCAAGAAACTCCGATATATGTTTAAAAATGACATGTTCAAGTGTCTTCACACATGTGCATAAAATGGAGATCGGCCGGTATATCGCAATATGTGATGGATTTTGTGATTTAGGAACGGGGACGATTCTTCCATACTTCCAATCATGTGGAAGTTCCGCTCGCCGTAAGGATTCTTTAAATATTATGGTTAAATATTTCGAGCACCATTCGGCATACCTAATGAGGAAGGCATTGGGTATGCCGTCTATTCCAGGGGATTTTTTGCTGTCCATTTTCAAAAGAAGCGAAAGAACGCCTTCCTCAGCGATTGTTATGTCACCTATAGCGGGGCATTCGTGAGGTAGTGTAAAGTGTGGCTGATTGCCGCCATCTTTCGTGAACACTGAACAGAAGTAATCATTGAATGAACTCGCAATGGCAAATGGATCCGTAACAGGTCTACCATCAATACATAGATTCGATATTGTACTCTTTTTTTGTTTGAAATGACGCCAAAATTTTGCCGGGGACGAAAGAAGAAAGTTTTTCATAGTTACACTGTCATAATGTAACTTAGCATTTTTGATAGCGTGTTTTAACTGTCTGCGCATGTCGGAAAGTTTTTGCGCGGTATCTTCGGAGGGACTACGACGAAGTTTCTTTCGGATCTTTTTCGTCTTTCGTCCCAAGCGTACAATGTCTTTGGTCATCCATGGGTTTGAGCGTTGCACACACTTCACTCGGAATGGTACGAAATCTTTTATGCACCTTAAAACAAGGTTTTTGAAGAAAAGCCACAAGTCATCAACGGAAATTTCCCCAGACTCAGAGTGGACAAGGAATTGTGAAAACGAGATGTCAAGCTGGTCCAATATACTCACATCATCAGAACGCGCAAAAATCGGTACCATAGATGCCTGTTTCTTGATTTTCGTTATACAATTGAAATCTACATATAGGCTTACCATCTTATGATCGGATATACCGTCGAGAACATACGTTGTCGGGTTGCGATTAAGGATGCTATTGCTGACAAGAAAAAGATCTAAAATAGACATGGTTTCCCCTTGTATCCGAGTTGGCTCGGTAACTAGTTGTGTTAGGTCGTGGAAAAGAATAATATCAACGAAAGGCTCGGCAGAGCTGCATAAGGGGTCTGGGAATTTACTGTTCCAGTTTATGGATGGTACGTTAAAATCACCACCTAGAATCAAATTCCAAGAATAACTTTTGCTAGCGCATAAAAACTCATTAAGTTTCTCGAAAAAGGAATTACCTGAGTTCTTTTGGACGTTAGCTCGATGGGCCCAAATATCACATTACAGTTTGCAGTTGGAAAGCCACTGGTGCCTTATCTAATGGATGTGTGTTTACGCGCACGCGCGCTGCTTGCCGATGACGTGGTGAATCAACGGTGTGTCAAGGAACTGGCTTGTAAAATTATTGGCTATGCGGGCACAAATGCCGACTCGGGACTGTGCTCGCCATTATCGTGGATCGTGTCTAAGAGTGTGGCTGCGACCGTAACTGCGATGGCCGGAGTGTTCATGAACAATGTGATTAAGCTCATAGAACGTGCCGCGAGTGAAACTGTATTGTCACCGGTGCGTGTGTTAACGGATGCATTTCTACTCGTTTGTAAACATTCTAAACGTCTTTCTAAAGCAGAATGGGAAATGTTTGTGAACGATACACTTAACGAACGCTTGGTCCCACTAGCCATAATGGGAGTGACGGGAAGCCGTAGTAGGCCAAATTCAGTGTTTATCAAATTTCGGGTGGATAAATATTTTTCTCACGGAGTGAACGTTATCAATGCGACTCGATACGAATCTTTGCTGCCCTCTCACCCCACATCCTCTACGGAAAAATGAATAAAGTTGTATTGACATCTTCTCACAAAAATAATTTATGTTTGTGTTGTCTAAACGCGCATATGCGCGGGCGTTCCACCACTCACAATTAACAACATGACAATGGCGGTTGACGAATCGAGTCGAATATGCTCGAGGTTTCGGTGTTTATCAGAGGCTATGCAACTGTTTCTAACGTATCCAACAGGTTCAGGCAAGACTCGTAAAGGTGCCATCTTTATGAAGCAACTCATGGACGGTGGGTACGTGACTAGAGTATTGGTGATTGTGCCTCGCTCGGCGCTCAAGAACGATGCTGTCTCAGAGCATGCAGGAAGGCCGCGTGTGAAGGACGAACTCCGAATGAGCTCCGGCTCTTGGAACACCTCACAGCTGATCTTTTGTTTCTGCAACGTGCTTACCACCACCAGTCAACGGCTCTTAACGGGTGAAATCTTTTGAGACCAAGATCTGCCAGATCCGGTGAGACCTCGGCCCTTGGACATTTCGAGGCGAGCAGGACGCAGCGCTAGGCCTAACGTAGGCGCCGCGACAGCATCGCGTGCCGCACATGCCCACTGCACTGCTACCGTGACGATGGCTGCCCGAGACCCCCTGCCTGCTGCAGCATTGGATGAAACCACACCAGCCGCCGCTATGGATCAAGAACCGACTCAAGACAACGAAGACGGGACTTGGTTTCTCGTGGCCCGAAAGCGCAAGAAACAGGTCCAAGCTACGTCGAGCTTACCACCCAACACCGAACCCGCACAGCAGGACCACCTACATCTGACATTGCGCAATAAGAGCTCGCAGCTGCCCCCGCTACCGATCGACGACTTGAAAGTGGTCTTCCTACTGAGAGATGGACTGAATCTCGGTGAGTGGCCGCAGCACTCTATAGCCAGAGCTATAGGCACAGCGGCTCAATTAAACGAGAGCACGCTCCACCAGCTAACCATCCGCATACGCCGAGAGCAGAACTTCGCAGTGGTCAGCACACCGGACGAAGAACTAGCGGCAAGACTGCAGCTGATCAAGTCTATATGCCTCGAAAACAAGCAGTACGAGTTTCAGGCCTATGTGGCTGCTCCGGATGCTTCCTGCAAAGGAGTCATCTCCGGCATAGAAAAGAACACAACCCCGACAACGCTGATGACAAATATCCGATCACCGATGGCTCAGGTCCTGCATGCAAGAATGATGGGAAATTCAGCCACGGCCATCATCACGTTCTCTGGCATTCGGGTTCCCCGGTACATCTACTATTACGGAGCAGAATACCGGTGCTACATTCATAAACCCCGACAGCAGCTGTGCACCGTGTGCCTCTCCACGGGTCATCGAGCAGATGTTTGCCCAACCCCGGATAAACCCCGGTGTGCTGCGTGCGGAACTTCCAACCCTTCCGAAGGACATGATTGCACGCTGAAATGTTTTCATTGTGGTGGTGAACACCCCGCCACTGACTCTCGATGTCCTGTAAGGCAACGCAAACCCTTTAACAAAAGCCACGTGTTCCGAGAGCAGCAGAAAATGGCGGAGCAACAACTCCAGCAAGACAAGAAGTCTAGCAAGGTAACGACATTCAACGGTGCGGCACCTGCGACTACTGATGCAACACGTGGTCATCCTCGCTACCGATCCCGGGGACACAGCCAGTCCCAAAGTCGCAGTAGGTCCAGTGTACGAGAGCAGGCTGGTAGCCGTTCTGCAACGACTGCTAACCGGACGCTTTTACGCATCGCAGGTGGGCCTTTCAGACACCTTGTTATGCAATAACTACTGGCGTAGCTGCCGGCCTGCTCTGAACGTGGTTTGAACTTTTTGCCATTTGTTACTTCTTTGCATCTTTTTGTCGTTGTTCGAGCCGGATTCCGAGGTTCTGCAGACTATGGATGTGTTGAAGGATTTTGCCAGATCCATGTCTGAAAAGGCATCAAATTCTATTAAGGAACTAGCAAAGCTGTTCGTTGAACTGACAGCGAAGTTTATCGAGGCCGTAGCCGAACTTAGGACTGACGTAATGACCATGAAACAATCCGTTGAGTTCAACAGTGAGAGCTTCGATGAGTTCAAAAGCGAAATCCGGAATTTACGCCAGGAGCTCACTGCGGTGACGAAGCGGAGTGAAGACAATGAAGGAGAATGCCAGAGGCTAAGGAAAAGCCTGGGGGACTTAAAAAAGGATCTTGTTGAATTGAAGCAATATAGTAGGCGCAACAACATTGAACTAAAAGGAGTGCCAGAGACAGAGAACGAGAACCTAAATGACACAGTCCAGAAGGTGGCCAAGTGCCTGAAATTGGATCACTCTGCTAGCGACATAGATATCGCGCATAGAGTTCCGGTTAAAGGATCAGGGCTTCCAAACATAGTCGTGAAGTTCAATTCAAGGTGTGCGCGGGACAAATGCTTTAAAGCAGCCAAGAAAGACCGATTGAACACAAAGATGATTGGCTTTGAGGATAACGACCCAATCTTTGTGAATGACCACCTCTGCCCTGAAAACAAAATCTTGCTAGGCAAGACCATCCATTTGAAAAAAGAAAAAGGCTGGAAGTTTGCCTGGCTTTCAAATGGTAAAATCTTGGCGAGGAAAGCTGACAATTCGAAAGTCGTCCGTGTGACATGTGAAGATGATCTTTCAAAAATTGTCTAGTAACTGACTCCTAGCCGCAGCTACCTCTTGGCAGAGACATGGTGTTCACGAAGGTGGACAATAATAGCTTGCACATATTCCACAGCAATATACGCAGTTTAAGAAGGAACTTGAACTTGCTTCTTGCTTATCTTCTTCAGTACCAAAAACACTATGATGTCATTGCAATATCTGAAACTTGGCTCAAAAAAGGTGAAGATGTTGTTATTCCTGATTACCTCACAATTTCTCATCCACGTGATTCACTTTCGCGCGGTGGTGGTGTAGCCCTTTTTGTTCATAACAGTCGGACCTACTCAGCATTGCCCAATGTCTCCTGCAGCACATCTGATATCGAAGCCTTATTTATCAGACTGGACAACTCTGTTATCATTGGTGTCGTATATCGCCCACCCAATTCACCTGTAGCTTTATTTCTTCAAAAACTTGAATCTATATTTTTTACACTAGTGTCACGACACAAAGGTCCGGTTATAATTAGTGGTGACGTTAACATAGACACCAGTCATACAAACCATAGTGACTACACGTATCTACTAGAGTCCTTTAATTTTAAAAATCTCATCACTGTCCCCACTAGAATAACAAGTACATCCGCAACTGTCATTGATCATGTTTTAACTAATATATAACCTCCAATATTAATGCCGGGGTATGCAACCAACCCATCTCAGACCATCTCCCCACCTATGTAACGGTCAAAGACGTCATAAAACCTAAATTAACGCAAGCCAAAGTAAGTACGAGGATTGACTACGCTTTGCTGAGATCGAATATCCAGTTAATCGACACTAGCACCATATACCACGATGACGTCGACATAGAGTTCTCCAATCTAATCGACATCCTGACTTGCGTTAAAACTAGCAGCAGTATTCAAACATCTGTTCGCTCATATAAGTTGCCCGTCTCACCCTGGATGACGACGCAGATTTTAGCAGTATTGCAGCAGAAGGACTTTTGGTATCATAAATGGAAACAACATAAGGACAACAGCTATTACATGAGTCAGTACAAAAAGGTACGCAATAAATCTGTGGCAGTTATGCGTACACGAAAAAAAGAATACTATACACGTTTAATCGAACAGAGCTCCGGTAACTCTAAAAAACTGTGGGAAATCGTGAATAGCGTTGTCGGCAAGCCACACAAACAAACGTTTCCGGACGTGGTTGATCAGAATGTTGTAAACAGCTTTAATTCATATTTCACTACTGTTGGAATTTCTTCAGGTGCCAATGTGAATAATACAGATATAAATTCTTTGTTACCAAGCCCACTCCCAAACTCCTTTCGTATGGATGACATTGAAATTAGCGAGATACACTCAACATTAGCAACCATGGGTAGTAATAAAGCTGCAGGTATAGATGAAATTACAGTACGTATGTTAAAAGAAAATATTGATGTTCTGGGTCCCATATTATGCCACGTCTTCAATCACTCACTTGCAACCGCCACGTACCCAACGTCACTAAAAACAGCCCGAGTTGTCCCAATATACAAAGACGGCGATCGCTCAAGCCCTTCTAGTTACCGACCAATATCCGTGCTCAGCGCCATTAATGTACTTTTCGAGAAACTCCTTGCGAATCGAATCAATAGCTTTATACACAAATATAACATAATTTGCCCACAGCAACATGGTTTTCGGCCAAACCATTCTACCTCATCAGCGGTGCAGTCTTTAGCCCACATTATAAACAGTGCTTTAAATGACAACAAACTTGTAGCTGTAGTCTTTCTAGATTTAAAGAAGGCGTTCGATACGGTCAACCATTCCATCCTTTTGTACAAGCTAAAGCACTACGGTTTTCGGAAACGGATTTTTGATTTGTTTTCTAGCTACTTCAATGAACGTCATCAGATAGTCGTCATAAATGATGTCTCATCGTCACCACAACGTATTCATGCAGGCGTGCCCCAAGGGTCTGTTTTGGGACCCATACTTTTTTTCTATATACGTTTCCGACCTTCCACGTGTCTTAAAATTCGGAGAAATGCTGATGTATGCAGACGACACTGCTGTAATAATTACAGGCAATAGCATCGAGGAAATACAGTCCAAAGCAAACGTAGATTTGGCAAACGTCTCTAAATGGTTTACAGCCAACAAGCTTACTGTAAATGTCAAGAAAACAAAATATACTATATTTCACTCCCGCAGAAAACAAGTAGATGCCAACTCTGTAAACATTAGCATTGACAACTCTGTACTAGAATATACCCCGTGTTTTAAATACCTTGGCGTAATCTTTGATAGTAACCTTCACTGGCAAGACCATTTATTAGCAGTTGGGGCGAAGGTGGCATCGGGGTGCTCTAAACTGCTTCAAGCACGTGACTTTTTTGACACAAGCACATTACGTATTTTATATTTCTCCTTTATCCACAGTCATCTATCATACTGTCTGGAATCATAGGGATGGACCTACAACAGTTATCTCCAGCCAATCAGAAAACTGCAGAAACGATCATTACGAATAATAACGCAATCTAAGCAGGATCACCCCAGCAACCCATTATTCCACGATCTACGCATATTACCCTTCGATTCACTACGCCTCCTAAAAACAGCAACTGTCGTAAACAGTATCGTAAGAAACAACCACCCCTTCCATATATCCCTCTTTCATACATCATCGCGTACTACCAGAAATGTATTATTAGGCAACTTTAATCTACCTCCCACGCACAACGTTTATGGAGAACGACGGCTATCATTCACTGGTGTTCAGATATGGAACACTCTTCCACAAGAAGTAAAATACGCTCCAAATTTTGCACTTACAGCTAAAAAAATTTTTCAGCGCATGCTTTAAACAAGTTACAAGACATCTATCTGACTGTTTACATTTCATTTATTATATATAGCGTGCACGATGTTTTTGAATTGAATCAACTGTTTCTTGCTATGCCTAATTTTTGTCATATGTATTATGTATATATTCCCCTCTCCACTTTTCCAAGTTTTTATTGTTTATGTGACGAAGTGTCTGCATTATGTAATTTAATTTCTTGGACCCATAACTAGCCTACGGCTACGGGTCCAACAGTACTGGACACACTTTTATTGTATTTTCATGGAAAAATAAAGAATTTGAATTTGAAAGAATTTGAATTTGAAACAAACAAAACAAACTGTCTCCCACAGCGACGCTTTCACTCACCCAGACACACACACTCGCACCTGAGAAACTTCCTCACAATTCCTGCACCAAACAAGAAGTATGCGAAATGATAGAGGAAATGGCGACTGTTTTAAGAGCGGAGGTGCAAAAAATGAAGGAAGAGATCATGGCTGATGTCAAGCACATGCTACAACAGGTCATACAACAAGCCATGACTGACATGAAACAATTCATCAGTGCAACTTTTAGCTCAACTTTCAACCAGCAAAACGACTCACTTCCACATGACACTAACGCCACTAGAGAACCAAGAAGGTCGCACCCTTATACCCGTCCGGCTCGTACAACAACACCTGCCCTCACCAGCGAGGCGGTATCAACCAATCATGACCAGCAAACGTAAGAGGCGCACTACCACCACCTTCCGGGTGTGGCAATGGAATTGCAGAGGGTACCGAAGGAAGAAGGGTTCCCTCACACAGTTCCTAGCCACACGTCCTCACCCACCAGACGTTATAGCACTTCAAGAAGTACATTGCACTCCCACACTCACTGGATACAATACATACACCGACAAGCATGACACCACCAAACAACCACTAGCTGCCATCCTTGTGTCCAAACAAATCACAGTGATCGAGCACACGCTCGGCAGCTCCCACATCCCGCATGTGCTCTTAGAAATTGTACCTAGGAATCGATATGAAACCAGCTTGTTTTTGCTTAATATCTACAGTGCACCCAAATCGCGACGAGACGACTTCAGACAGCTTTTTTCGGCCGCCAGTAAACAAGCGAAAAAATTGATTATTTTCGGAGATTTCAATGCGTCCCACCCAGCCTGGGGGTACCAAACAGCAACTCCAAAAGGCCGCCGTCTAGCACACGCCATGAACCTCCATCAATTCACTCTGCTGACAGAACCTGACAAACCAACCAGAATGGGTAACAGTGTAAGCAGGGATACCTGCCCTGACCTAACTATGGTCAAGGGGTTGACTAAATGCTCCTGGAACAATCTAATGGAGAATCTGGGCAGTGACCACAGCATTCTAGCCACAGACGTCCAACTGGCGGCCACACACACCCCAGAACGTTCAATTAAAATAACGAACTGGGACACTTTCCGGCGCAACAGAACCAAATCTGAGCAACACGACCCGCCATCTCTACGCGAGTGGACACAACAGGTACAAGCAGATTTTAAAGCCGCCACTAAGCAAATTACTGCAACAACGGAGACACCGGATGTGGACAGACATCTGCTCCATCTCTGGGATGCTCGAAGAGGCCTGACGAAACGATGGAAGAGGCAGAGGCACAACCGTAGGCTGAAACAAAGAATCGCCCGGATCACAGCAGAAGCTGAAGAATACGCCACCAGCCTCACTAATAGCAATTGGCACAACCTCTGCGACCGCCTTAATGGCACACTAAGTAGTTCAAAAACATGGTCTCTCCTCAGAGCACTACTCGACCCAACGCACACAAAAACGCACACAACGAACACAGTCCGCACTATCATCCACAAAGAACAAATGAATGATGACGCGCTCCTCCAAACACTGCAACAAAGACACATTGCTACAGGCCACCGACCGGAGTACAAAGAGTATCCACACGAGGAAGAAACACAATTGGATGGCAACATTACGGAGACAGAAGTGAGGGCAGCCCTACACGGCATAAGACGAAACACGGCGCCCGGAGCAGACGGCATTCACTATGCACTGCTACGCAACCTCGACGACCAGTCCATACGGCAACTCACTGCATACTACAACGACAATTGGCAAAACGGAACGCTTCCACAGGAATGGCGACACGCCGGTATCACCTTAATTCCGAAACCCGGGAAACCACTGTCCCCCCAAAATCTCAGACCCATTTCCTTGACTTCGTGTATTGGCAAACTCTTCGAGCACGTAGTGCTAAATCGCCTCCAGCCTCACCTCGAAGCGAACCAATTCTTTCCCAATACCTTATTCGGCTATCGACCAGGTCTGTCTGCGCAGGACATACTCCTACAACTTAAGGAGGATGTTGTGGATGGTCCAAGTAAAGCTCAAACAAGAGCCATTCTGGCGTTGGACCTCAAAGGAGCCTTCGATAACGTCTCACATGAGCACATTCTAAACAACCTTGCATTCTCCCGATGCGGAAAGCGCATTTATGATTATGTCCGAGCCTTTTTATCTGACCGAACAGCCACCATCGGCCTAGGTGATATTCGGTCGGATATCATAAAACTTTCCGGCAGAGGGACTCCCCATGGTTCGGTTCTCTCACCCACCTTGTTCAACGTGGCGATGGCAAAGCTACCACCGCTCCTCGACAAACTTCCGAACGTGCAGCACGCCCTGTACGCCGATGATATTGACACATGTACTTATCTTTGTCGGGCAACCACGTTTCGCCGCTTAACAACTGTAATCGCACAGCGAGGGACGCGCCTGCATGTATCCGACGTTTCTGGAAAGTTATCGACGCTTCTATCCGCGTGTCTGTTGCCGCCGAACCTTGTGTTATCAGATTTCATCGCGTGACACGAATGGTGTAGAACTTTGTGGAAGACACGCGGGTTCCATCAGTTAATCTGGAACATTCGACGACTGATCTATAAAAGGCGACGCGCTTTAGCCGCTGATCAGATTTTCGACGATCGCCGACTGTGCACTCTAAGCCAAAAAGGACTAAAACGGGTATGGCTGTTAGTCTCTTGGGGGACTAAATGACCTGCCACAGATTTTGAACCAATTTTGGACTAACTGCGGGAGCAAATGCAGCGGCCTAACTGGGGGAGCAACTACTGCAGACTAAAAGTGAGGGCAACTTTTAGACCCTCCCAGTTAGTCCCTAGAGGATCAACGGTTAGTCTGTTAAAGTTAGTCTACAGGAGTAACTGCAGGAGCAACTTTTAGTCCCTCCCAGTTAGTCCCTAGAGGACCAACAGTTAGTCTGTTAAGGTTAGTCCACAGGGAGTAACTACAGGAGCAACTTTTAGTCCTTCCCAGTTAGTCCCTAGAGGACCAACAGTTAGTCTGTTAAGGTTAGTCCACAGGGAGTAACTGCAGGAGCAACTTTTAGTCCTTCCCAGTTAGTCCGAAATCACTTTTCCAATTATTCCAGGTTGCCATAGCTTTTCAAGCAAAAACAATGACCGAACTCAAGTCACCCATGTTTATTTTTGATTACATATTGCCACCATCATCTTGAGCCACAATTAACAAAACAAAAAAGGAATACTAGCATACAAATGCCAAGTCCTTGGTATACAGTAATGACATATAGATACAGAAGATAAAAAAAAATTGACTGAAAATATGCAGCAGTTCAAACAAAATAAAACAACTCCAAAGTATACAGCAGATGAAACGTGTCATAGCCAGAGTAAAATAATGAAAATGAAATTAAGTCAGGAGCAGTCACAGTCAAACATAAGTTAGAAGCACTCTACAACCCCCGAATGCAGAGATCTAACTTGGCTCGAACTTGACTTCTGGCAGTCTCAAGACAGCTTCGCCGCGCGTCGTAAATCGTGCTTGATCTTGCGGACGACTTGGGAACGACTTGGCTGCGTCGAAGTCCGCTCAAGTTTGAAGTCTGCTCCCGGGCTAGCTTGAAACTGACTTCGTGTGTTATTCCAACATGGCAGCCTCCCGAACGGACGTCGCGCGGAGGTTAGCTGCTTTCGAGTTTGCTTGCTACGCCATGGATACAGCATTTTCAGAGGCGCAGCCCTTGCCGAAAATTCCGCGACCCACCCTACGTGACCGAGGGAATTCGATGGAGCTGTACGACGACGAACAATTCCTCGGTCGCTACAGATTCACGAAGAACGCCGTGCGACTTCTCGCTACGTTGCCTATCCGGGTAAGCTGGGACAATAGAGGACCGACTGTGTGCCTCCTATGCTGCAGTTGCTGATGGCTGTGATGTTTTACGGCGCTGGCACGTTTCAAACAGTCACCGGAGGTCCGGTCCGCATTCCTCAGTCAACAGTGTGCCGCGCAGTAGGAAAGGTGACTCTGCTCATCGCGAAGCACCCGCGCTGGTACTGGTGCGCTTCCCGCAGTCGCGGAAAGATTGATTGCGAGCGTATTTTCTTATCTCCTGTGACTACACATAATAAAAAGTAGCCCAAATAAGTCAGTCATGCAGAACATGTGCGCTTACCAGTTTTGTGGCGCTTTCCCTTTTCTTCCGCAGCTTCCTCTTTCCGCTTTTGCTTCAGGTTGGTCCAGCATTTTTTCAGTTGCAGGTGATCGCGCCGCGTAATCCCGTGGTTGGCATTCAAATGTTTTGCTATTTCTTTCCATGTCTGATTCTTCTTGGTCAACGACGCGACGTAAGTTTTCTTGCATTCCACAATATGCTTGTAGCCGTTCAGGAGTGTCGTCGGCAGGCTCCTTTCGTCTTCTTTAAAACGGGCTGGCGTGTTGCGTTGCGGTGCATTCTCTTGGGAGGAGACCGTACGTGAGTGCGACATTTCAGCGTCAAAGCCTGTTGACAGAACAGCAATTTCGTACCAAATGCGGCGCGCGGCCGTCGCGCGAGCCCCACAACTTGTTTTCCTAACAGACGACACTTTCCTAGCAGACGACACGCACTGACAATTTGCGATGTCTACGACGGTGCCGCACTCTCCCTCTCGTTGTTCTCGACAAACCCTCCATGCGAAGCAGGCAAATCGTTTGCACGTGTCATTTTATTTATTTATTTTGTTTTCTATCGGGTGTTGTCACCAATATGGGTCCGGGCAGGGGACTCAACGGCGCTCGGTACTCTTTGTTCACAGCACATGTTGCAGTTTTTTTTCTTGTTTGTGACTCCGGCCTAGTGCGTTCGAATAGGTTGGCTTTTTCTTCAAAGGGCCACGTAGCCCGAGCAGAACACGGGCCGTCGCCTTCCTCCTGGAATGCCTATAGGCGAAAAGGGACGCGCGAGCTCCCTCAGAAACCGACCGTATGCCTCGTCTCGGCCTCTTGTATCCGGTTGCCGGCCCAGACGGCGCATGAACGCCTTGGGGCAATCGAGAACAAAAGCCGAGAAAGAAATGACAGACGCGGGCATGATCGGCAGACGCTGCCTCAGGATATCGAGACGACGGAAGAGTGCGCGCGCGCCCGCCGGGACCCCGACGAGCCGAAGTAGCCATCGGCCGGCGGCGGACAAAGGGGGCCGCCGCCGGCAAGAGAGGAACACGTACGCACCTTCAGACGCCCCGATGTGGTCTCCCCGGGACCCGACTTGCGCGCGCTTACCCGGAGTGCACGCAAGCAGGGCCCGATTCCCGCCAAAATGTTAGCCAATGGCGAAAGCCTGTTGACCTTCGTGTGGGCGGGATGACAGCAGAGCGACAGTGTTTTATGACCCGCTGCCACCCCGTCCAGGCAGGGAGGAGAGGGACACGGAGGCCCCCTCTCTAAAGGGACTAAAGTCAGAGGACTAAATTGTGCCGTTGATCCCTACCGTCGACCGTTACCTTGCAAGGACGAACATTTAGTCCCACTAATTTGCGCACGACACTTTGCCTCTGCACACGGCACGCACGGTGGATTAACCGTTGATCCAAAGGTCCAACGGCTGCCGTTAGTCCCCTTTTCCCCGTTTTCGGCTTAGAGTGTGTTCGCCGCTATCGTTGTGCTTTAAGTGTAGCCTGTTTTGTGGGCACAGGTTCCCCCAATAAAAGCTAGTTTTGTCTTTCACAGTACTGCTACTGTGTTCTTTCTTCACCGTCACTACCACGTGACATCTGGTGGAGGTGCTAGTGCGTTCATGTACCGAACGCCCCCGCAAAGCCGCGATCCTAGCCCGAAGCCCGAGGACAAAACCGACACCGCCCAAGACCAGCGAGCTAGCCGCAGACTGCAAGGACTGCCCCCAGAGCACGGACTTCTACCTGAGGCGACAAAGAAGATTGCGGTCAAGACAACCTCAATGGCTGCCCCAGCGTCCCCCGTTATCCTACAACAACCCCGGGACCCACCGACCTTCCATGGAGCAGCGACTGAAGACCCGGAATCCTGGCTGGAGACATACGAGCGAATCGCAAAATTCAACAACTGGGACTCCGACGACAAGCTGCGGCATGTCTACTTCGCCTTAGAAGACACCGCCAGAACGTGGTTTGAGAACAGGGAGTCGACCTTGACTACGTGGGACCTGTTCCGTAGCGGCTTCCTGCGCACCTTTACAAGTGTCGTGCGCAAGGAGAGGGCCGAAGCTGTGCTGGACGCCCGAGTGCAGCTCCCAAACGAGAACGCTGCCATCTTTACGAAAGAAATGACCCGTCTGTTCCGCCACGCTGACCCGGATATGGCCGAGGAAAAGAAAGTTCGCCTACTCATGCGTGGTGTGAAGGAGGAACTTTTCGCCGGGATGGTACGAAGCCCACCGAAGACCGTCGACGAGTTTCTTCGCGAGGCCACCAGCATCGAGAAGACACTCGAGATGCGAAACCGGCAATTCGACCGCCGCACGAACGCGACAAACTACGCCGGACTTCAGTCACTGGCCACCGACGACCTACGCGAGACTATCCGAGCTGTCGTGCGGGAGGAGCTACAAAAGCTGTTCCCATCATCACAGCCTCAAGTGGCTTCGATTGCCGATGCCGTGCGTGAGGAACTCGAACAACTTGGAGTAGCCCCTGAATCGCCGCAGCCCGAGCCGCAAGCAATGACCTACGCCGACGTCGCACGCCGTCAAGGCCCCCCTCCGCGACCGCGCCAGGGCCCTGTCACGCCGCAGTTTCGTCGTCCGCCGCCAGCACGACCACCTGTCGCCCAGCGCACCTACCCGAGGAAGACAGACGTTTGGCGCGCTCCTGACCACCGCCCGCTCTGCTACCACTGCGGGGAAGCCGGCCATGTGTACCGCCGATGCCCATACCGGGAGATGGGTCTGCGAGGTTTCGCCGTTAACGCGCCGCGGCCACAGTTTGGCGAACGACCTCGCGATATCGCCGACTACCTCGCCGCCACTCAGTGGAGCCATCGACGAGCTTCCCGTTCGCCGTCACCAGGCCGCTACCTGTCGCCGCAGCGCCGACCATACACTGGCCCAGCCCGCGGCCGGTCCGTCAGCCCATATCCGGAAAACTAAAAGCAGCAACCGATGGAGGTGCGGTTGCTGTTCGTCGAACTGACGAAGATCCTCCGCCGCCGACGAAGACGACGAAGCAACCATCTCGACGACCTAATGACGACACGCCGCCGTCCCGACGAAGTCAGGAAGCCAAGACTACACCGACGAAAGACGACTTGACGACGCGACGTTCAAGCTTCAGTTTAACACGACGCAGCCGTGATCCGACGCCAAGACCCAACTGCAACGCCAGACAAAGAACCACCGACCTCGACGTGCTTCTCGACGGACACGCGGTTACCGCCTTAGTGGACACAGGGGCTGATTACTCTGTCATGAGTGGACACATCGCCGCCCAGTTGAAGAAGGTTAAGACTGCATGGGAAGGCCCTCAAATTCGCACCGCAGGAGGACACCTCATCACGACAACTGGAATCTGCACGGCAAGAATAACCATTCATGACCGAACTTACCCTGCCACTTTCGTTATCCTCCAACAGTGTTCACGAGACGTCATTCTCGGTATGGACTTCCTGAACCAACATGGCGCAATCATCGACCTGAAGTCACAGTCAATAACGCTGTCGGAAGATAAAGCGATACCGCCGGAGAGCCCTCGTAGTCACCATGCCTTGATTGTGCTCGAAGATCAAGTGAGCATCCCGCCTCACTCCAGCATTGTTATTTTGGTCGGCACCGAAACACCCGCTGACGTAGAAGGCGTCATCGAAGGCGACCAACGTCTTCTGCTCGACCGTGAAATTTGCGTCGCAAGAGGGATCGCTCGACTGCAGGGAGGAAACACGAAAGTGTTGCTGACAAACTTCAGCAAGGAGTTCAAGCACATCAACAAGGGCACGACCATCGCATACATCGAGGAAATTGTGGAAACCAGCGATGCCTTTGTCCTCTCGGATTCTGTCGCATCTACCCCGACGACTGTAGTTCCCGAGCCAGACTTCGACATAAGTCCAAGTCTCCCCATGATTAAGCAGCAACAGCTCAGAAGTCTCCTTCGACGATACAAAGGCTGCTTTTCGACGTCATCGAGAATTCGACAAACACCAGTCGCAAAGCATCGCATAATAACCGAAGAATGCGCTCGACCACTACGCCAGAGCCCTTACCGAGTTTCGACGCGGGAACGTGAAGCTATAAGAGAACAAGTCGACGAAATGCTGCGCGACGACATCATCCAGCCGTCGAAAAGCCCGTGGGCATCCCCTGTTGTCCTGGTAAAGAAAAAGGACGGAACCCTACGTTTCTGTGTCGATTATCGTCGACTGAACAAGATCACGAAGAAGGATGTATACCCCCTCCCACGGATAGACGACGCATTGGATCGGCTCTGCAACGCTAAATACTTCTCGTCGATG
The DNA here is from genome assembly GCF_038994185.2 of Dermacentor albipictus. NCBI lineage: Eukaryota > Metazoa > Arthropoda > Arachnida > Ixodida > Ixodidae > Dermacentor > Dermacentor albipictus. The sequence continues at coordinate 11,694,697 of NC_091824.1, forward strand.
GACCTCAAGTCTGGCTATTGGCAAATAGAAGTCGACGAAAGAGATCGCGAAAAGACCGCCTTCATCACCCCAGACGGCCTCTACGAGTTCAAGGTTATGCCATTTGGACTGTGCTCGGCGCCTGCAACGTTCCAGCGCGTCATGGACAAGGTTTTAGCAGGATTGAAGTGGCAGACCTGTCTCGTTTACTTGGATGACGTCGTTGTCTTCGCCGAAAATTTCAACGATCACCTTAGGCGGCTTGCAACAGTACTCGAGGTCATCAAGTCATCAGGGCTCACTCTGAAGCCAGAAAAGTGCCGCTTCGCCTACGATGAGCTTCTGTTCCTAGGCCACGTCATCAGCAAGTCTGGAGTCCGCCTCGACCCGCAGAAGACAGCTGCCATCGCAAAGTTCCCGCAGCCCACCGACAAGAAGGCAGTGCGTAGATTTCTTGGCATGTGTGCCTACTACAAGCGATTTGTCAAGGACTTTTCACGCATCGCTGAGCCGCTGACACAGCTAACTAAATGTGACATTGGGAAACGCCGCAGGCCGACGCATTTGAAGAACTCAAACGACGCATGCAGTCGCCGCCCGTACTTGCGCACTTCGACGAGCACGCCGATACCGAAATTCACACTGACGCCAGTAGCCTAGGCCTCGGTGGCGTCCTAGTCCAGAGAAAAGATGGACATGAACACGTGATAGCTTACGCTAGCCGGTCGTTGTCAAAAGCGGAAGGCAATTATTCCACAACGGAAAAGGAATGCCTCGCCATCGTTTGGGCTACAGCGAAATTTCGCCGCTACCTATATGGCACGCCATTCAGAGTGGTCAGCGACCATCACGCGTTGTGTTGGCTAGCTAACTTAAAGGACCCTTCAGGACGGCTGGCACGGTGGAGCCTCAGACTACAAGAATACGACATTACTGTAACATACAAGTCCGGACGAAAACACTCAGATGCCGATTGCCTATCACGCGCCCCCATTGACCCGCCACCGCAAGATAACGAGGATGACGACGCCTTCCTTGGAATAATAAGCGCGGAAGACTTCGCTGATCAACAACGAGGGGACCCGGAGCTAAAAGCCCTTGTCGAGTATTTGGAAGGGCACAACGACGTTGTCCCTAGGGCATTTAAGCGTGGACTATCTTCGTTCACGCTTCAAAACAACCTACTCGTGAAGAAAAACTTTTCACCAGTCCGCGCCAACTACCTTCTTGTTTTTCCGTCGGCGCTGCGTCCAGAAGTACTGCACGCCTTACACGACGATCCAACTGCTGGGCACCTCGGATTCTCCCGGACGCTGTCGAGAATACAGGAAAGGTATTACTGGCCGCGTCTGACCGCCGACGTCGCCCGTTACGTCAAGACATGCCGAGAATGTCAACGACGCAAGACACCACCGACAAGGCCAGCAGGGTTACTACAACCGATCGAACCTCCTCGTCGACCATTCGAGCAGATTGGGATGGATTTGTTGGGGCCGTTTCCAACGTCAACATCCGGGAATAAGTGGATCGTCGTGGCGACGGACTATCTCACCCGCTTCGCTGAAACAAAAGCTCTACCGAAAGGCAGCGCAGCCGAGGTGGCGAAATTTTTCGTCGAGAACATCCTGCTGCGACATGGCGCCCCAAAAGTCCTCATCACCGACAGAGGAACGGCTTTTACAGCAGAGCTCACCCAAGCCATTCTGCAATATAGCCAAACAAGCCACAGGAGGACAACTGCCTACCATCCGCAAACGAATGGTCTCACGGAGCGCCTGAATAAGACCCTCGCCGACATGCTAGCGATGTACGTCGACGTTGAGCACAAGACGTGGGACGCGGTCCTGCCGTATGTAACCTTCGCTTACAACACGGCGGTGCAAGAAACAACACAGATCACGCCGTTTAAGCTGGTTTACGGCAGGAACCTGACGACGACGCTCGACGCCATGCTGCCCCACGTCATTGACGAAGAGAATGTTGACGTCGCTAGCTATCTCCAGCGCGCCGAAGAAGCCCGACAGCTCGCCCGCCTACGGATCAAGAACCAACAGAGGACCGACAGCCGACACTACAACCTCCGACGACGCTTCGTCGAGTACCAGCCCGGCGACCGTGTTTGGGTATGGACCCCGATACGCCGGCGAGGACTCAGTGAGAAGCTGCTGCGACGCTATTTCGGACCCTACAAGGTCATCCGACGTATTGGCGCACTAGACTATGAGGTCGTGCCAGACGGCATTTCGCACTCACAGCGGCGCCGCGCACGATCTGAAGTGGTCCACGTGGTGCGCCTTAAACCATTTTACGGAAGCTGATGAACTTCCTTAGTTTGTTGTTTTCTTTGCTACGAGTGTTTTTCTTTGTTACTTTCGTTTGTTTGCAGCATCGGGTCGATGCTTTTTAAGAGGGGGGTAATGACACATGTACTTATCTTTATCGGGCAACCACGTTTCGCCGCTTAACAACTGTAATCGCACAGCGAGGGACGCGCCTGCATGTATCCGACGTTTCTGGAAAGTTATCGACGCTTCTATCCGCGTGTCTGTTGCCGCCGAACCTTGTGTTATCAGATTTCATCGCGTGACACGAATGGTGTAGAACTTTGTGGAAGACACGCGGGTTCCATCAGTTAATCTGGAACATTCGACGACTGATCTATAAAAGGCGACGCGCTTTAGCCGCTGATCAGATTTTCGACGATCGCCGACTGTGTTCGCCGCTATCGTTGTGCTTTAAGTGTATAGCCTGTTTTGTGGGCACAGGTTCGCCCAATAAAAGCTAGTTTTGTCTTTCACAGTACTGCTACTGTGTTCTTTCTTCACCGCCACTACCACGTGACAATATTACAATCTGGGTGACCACAGGGTCAGACGGCGCCATTCAAGATGCACTACAGGAAGCCGTAAATATAGTTCAGGATTATGCAACAGCCGGAGGACTCACATGCGCAGCTGAGAAGTCGGAGCTCCTGCTTGTACTAAAAAAACGGAACAAGGCCGATATTCCACCAGCCATCACATTGCATCTCAATGGCAACGTTTTTCTAAGGGTAGACAGACTACGTGTGCTAGGACTTCACATACAACACAACGGGAAGGCCACACATACCCTACACGTGCTCCGCCAACAAGTTACCCAAATAACGCACATGATAAAACGCATTACAAACCGCCGACAAGGACTGAAAGAAAAAGACGTACTCCGAATCATGCAAGCCCTCATAATTAGTCGATTAACCTACCACCTCCCCTATCATAATCTGACTCAGACTGAGATGCACCAGATGGACACCCTCCTCCGTATGGCACTAAAGGCAGCGCTGGGACTACCCCAACATGCGTCTACGCAGCTCCTACTACGGCTGGGGGTGCACAACACCATCCGCGAACTAGTTGAAGGTCATCTTAACAGCCAATTGCAACGTCTGCAACGAACAATGCAAGGTTGCCACATTCTATCCCGGCTAGGATACCAAATACCAAGAACACCACAACAGGAAAACCGCACACTTCTTCCGCTTAGCATTCGCAACAAAATTCACGTGGGCCCAATTCCCCGGAATATGCACCCTGACCGTCATAAAGGTCGACGAAAGGCAAGAGCACAAGCCCTGGCTCGCCTATTTGGCGATGACAAATCAAACACTCCAGTCCTATACACCGACGTGGCCCACTACCCACAGAAACGCGCCCTATGTCCGGTCGTACTAGATAGTGCAGACATTCTGAGAGCTTCGGCCACGCTCAACACTGTGGACAGTGGCACGGCGGAAGAGGCTGCTATTTCCCTAGCCATCGTACACGCTTCAACCATGCCGGCGCCGGATGGACCTATCACAGTGGTCACAGATTCTCAGACCGCCTGCAGGACTTTGGCACAAGGGAAGGTGACACCCTACACACACCGCATCCTTACATCATTACACCCCACAGCGTTACACAGGGTGCGTATCGTCTGGACACCTGGACACGCCTCTCTCCATGGTAATGAACGCGCTAATGCGGTAGCCCGAGAGCTCGCTAACCGGGCGCCATTGGAAGAGCTGTCCAACCCAGACGACGCACCAACAGAACCAATGAACTACACTGAAACTCTACAATATTACAGAGACACCAGGAGACACTTCCCTCCACCACATAATTCCCTTAATCGAGAAGATGCCGTCGCGTGGCGACAACTTCAAACTAATTCATTTCCCTGCCTCTTTTATCTTCACCTCTTCCACCCCACAAACTATCCCTCATACTGTCCCTATTGTGGAGCATAACCCACAGTATATCATTGCAACTGGGAATGCCCACACCCTCCGGGCTACTCCCCTATTCCTTCACCTTCCCCTTCCTCCTGGGAGACTGCGCTGACCAGCTCAGACCCGCAAGAGCAGCGACGGCTGATCCGGCGGGCACGCGGAGTGGCGCGAGCCAATGGGGCCGTGAAATAAGGGCTCCACCCTGCGAGGAAGTCGCCCAAACTGATGATAAATAAATGTTTTCTCTCTCTCTCTCTCTCAGAGCATACAAACGTTTTTGAGTCGACCAAGCGATGCAAGGACTATGACAGGATTGTAACGGTAATGACACGAAAGGAATTTGTGGCCTTTATTGCATCGGGTATGCTGGGAAGCAGCGAGGACGATGTGTTTGGCTTATTTGTAGACGAGCTCCACACGCTTGTCTCCAGATCCAGTACGGTAGCGGCAGCTTGCGGGGCAGTCCCTGAAACATCGGAAAATGGTGGTGAAGAATCAATGGGTTGTGATGGTGAGGTTGACGGTGATGAAGAAGAAGAGGATGACGATGAAGATTCGGAAGGTTACAAACAAAGAGCAAGGGTAGCAATTAAGCGCATGTACTCTAACGTCACGTGTCTCTTTTGGTGCGCATCGGCAACACCATTCTTTACAAAGTTTGAACGTGAGCTTAGGATGTGTGTGAACATTTTTGACGAAAAGGCATCGGAATCGATAGAATCGGCAAAGGAGTACTTTTGCAAACGCATGATCATTCCAACTCGAAATTTTCTAACTCAGATTTACGACGTGACGGTACGTATTGTCGGTGGCGACACCGAAGACAATGTTGATATTCAGATTCCTCCCATTATGAATATAAGAGCTGAGATACCTGATGATGCGTTTCCAATTACAAACTGCCTGTGTAGCATTACCGACAGTAACTGCAAGTGTAAAGAAGCTGACTGTTTCATAGCTCGGTTGTTGCACGAAGTGAAGAGTAAAAGTGATGGCAAACACTTTATAGTGGCTTACCACTATGACACTCGCGATGCCATACTACGCGCCATGAATTGTACTATCCCGATTCGGCGTAAACGCAAGCAAACGCAGGCAACAACAACGACTGCAGTTGATGAGCAGTGTGACAACGATACAGAAGTTGCCGTTACGGATAGGCGTGAAGATGTGATGCGTAAATTGAGTAACAAGCTGACTAACATGAAGCTAAAGGGTACTGAGCACCACAATGCTGCTACTAGCGGGAAGCGTAAATCTTTTGAAGACTTGCTGAAGCTTAACAGGAAACGAGTCAAACTGTATGGGCCAGTGATTGCAGTGCGTAAATTTGGACTCAACTCAACTGGTGGTGGGGTAAGGAAAAGAAAGAGGCCTTTCAGCGGTAAGCGGCAGCACAGGCACCACCGTAAACTGGACGATGTTTGCGATAGCGACAAAGAAGCGCAAAAGGTGGTGGATGTTTCAAACCGCAGGTTTCAATGGAACGACATGACCATATACTTTGTAATTCCCGAAGACCCAACACCGCTGTTGGTTGCAGTGAGGGACGCGTTCAATGCCACAAACGAGCGTGTAGTTCTCATTACCAACATGTTCTTCTGTGAAGGACACGCTATCCGTAACGTGAGCAACATGCATCTGATGGGCGCTTTCCCAACATACGAATGTGGCACTATGTTTCAGGCGATAGGCCGAATTTGTCGCATTCGATCACACGACATACCCAACAGCGTGGTTGATGTGCGAATGTACGACGATGCCGACTGGAAATTGGCTACTCGAATCCGCAAAGCAGTACATCGCGAGAACGTGATTCGCAAAGGCATTGCCGAGATGCACCGAATGTATGGAAAGCCGTTACAGCGTGCTGCTAGACAGTGGCTACAACGCGAAGAAGTGGATTGCAATTATTCCATACTAACGTTGCCCTTTAAATGCAGCACACAGCAAGTGCCCAACCACCACGGCGACATTGTAGCTAATTTGAGTCGAGCGTATATCGCTTCCACATTCACAAAGACGATGTACATTACCACTTCCAACTGCATCAGAGACTATTCGTTGCAAGTATACAATGCCGAACGTTCCAGCATGGACGCTGGCGAGCGGCACATTGCCCACCTAATGAAACGCGGTATTGACCCGGCACACAACGAACGCATTCAACAATTTATATCGAAAAAGAGACTCTCTGTCGGTTATTTGTTTCTCACAACGTCGTTTGTAGGCGCTGCAAACAGACGAGACATGTTGTCTAACGTGAGAAGACACATTGTCGATGGGAGTATGAACCGGTCCAACTGTGCGAGTCGCAAGATGACTAAAGGCGCGTTACTGGTCAACATGCCCATCAAGAATTTGTACAAGATTCACGAACAAGTTTGCAAGTACATTGAGCGCAACAATCTGATTCAATCCTGTCTCGGCGACAGCGACCAGGTACAGCCACTACCGTCACAACACCACAAGGAAGCTGCTCGCTTTGTATTGATTGAGCACATTGTCCATTGGGGTGAGCGTAACGACTTACTCTTTTGTGTTGGACAATGAAATTGCGAGTGAGGTACCTCACCGACAATGATGTAAGGCGAAACTGTGAATGCCTATTTGACGCTCGCGATAGCGACGGCACGACGACTAGGTCAGAGATATTTGCAACGCTTTACGACAGTCGAAAGTTTGGAGCTAACCCATACGAATGGGGTTCAACCTGCAACCGCTGTGCTCAACAAGGTTTGCGGTGCCCAAACCGACCGTGCTATGTTGAATTGGGCTTTGACTACGTCGTGCCCTTGTTTGCGGATAAATTTTACACGTTGGTCACAAAGTGTGTGTCGAACAACGAACGCAGATCACTCACCGACCGCAAGGCTTTGCATAACAATAGAAGCGAGTATTACTGAAAGTGCCATGGACATGGCCAACTATTGCCATAAGATATCGAGCACTGTTGTTGAGAACACACTCGACCCACACTCGGCACTCGCCGTCATCATCAATTCCAACGCCAAAGGATCACCCATGCCTGTGGTACAAGCCATAGGTTGTGTGGGGCCACTCATTGTCAACTACTATGCGACAGACTTTGCGGAGCTGTGCCACTCACTCGGTCTGTCGTGTTTTACCACCAACAAGACTGCCTTTGGGTGGGTACCTCAATGCCTGTGGTAAGGACTTGATACTAAATACCACTTTATTGTGTCGTGCAACGCGATAGAGAATATGGTGAGGTCTATCGTCAACACGAGTGAAGGTGGCTACTGGCGGCGGTCGCTACAGTTTACGCTCGACGGTCTGCGAGTGGGCGAAACCTATTGTGTGGTGGACGGCCGCGTGAATCAGTTTCTACCTCCCATATTTAACATCGAAGCAGTGGTGCGTTACCTGTGCAGTAAGTTGTTTGTGCTGCGTGGTGCAAGTGTGTACTGCTGAGAAGACGTGTTTAAGCATGCCATGCTTATAGCAACCACCACCACCAACTACCACGGTGACTGCCTGATTACGCGAGACGGCAACGGCTTCTTCTAGTAAAGCAATGAAGGGGGCTAGTTGGTGGACGTTCATGGTTATATTGCTACGTCCGTCCACGTCCTGTCCTTCCTTAATATCGTCTGTGTAAAACTGAGTGCAATATAACCATGAACGGCTTCTTCGTTAACGAAGATGGTATACTCGTACGCATGTTTGTTACCACTGAATAAACATCATGTTGTTATGAATAATCGAATCTTATATTGTTTTAACACACCACCACCATGTCTGCCACGTACTCGCGTACCAGAGTGCCCTACACACACATTCAACAAGAAGTACCCGCAGTCATATCGTTGAGGGTTGACGATGGGATGATTAGCATGCAACGCGTTACTGCCAACCACAGCGAAGTGCGCATTACAACCTCGGATCATAAGGTAGCTTCTCAAATTCTTTCGTGGATTCCCATCGAAGGTAACGCCGCGCACATTGTCGAGCTACTGCGTAAATACACACTGTATCCGGGACTGACTCTGAACGAGGTTGAAGAGAAAGCTTTATGCCGTGATTATGTCAAACACTGCTACTCACGCTCTAAAAAGAAGGCAAACAACAGGCGATTGGTGTACCTCAAAGCACTACAAATAAACATTATGGCCTGCCATCAACCCCAGTAGTCGCCTACGTCGTTCCGCATTACCTGAGCATTCGATAATAAGCGACATTGCAGGTATTCGCACGACTCCGTTTGATTACACGCGAGGAGTGACCGTAAAGCGCAGTGCTGCCGAAATTGCGGGGGTGACCCATCCGATCAACATTCGCGACACCGATGCAATGAAACGCTTAAAGCTCGGTGATGATCATCATCAAAAACAACGCAGGTTTGCCGGCAAGATAGAACAGATGAGTGACTTTAGGATCAGACGTGATGCTGCTGCACAACCACCACAACCACCACCACAACAACCGCAAGCGTAAGAATTTATTGCAACAATAAAGACTTGTGGGTATGGTTACGCGTGTTTCTGAAAAATAAAGCCACAACTATGTGTTGTTATTGCTACGTATATTACACTTTATGCATAGTATTCCTGTCTAATACTAGGTTGTGTCCTATACGCCTTATATTTCTTTGGCATCATAAACATTATCCTACCTAAATGGCGTCTACACAGCCGGAACCCACGTCGGCGTCGTTCAACAACATAATCGCGTTACACAAACGCGGCATTGAAGAGTATGAACGTCGAGCAGCTAACGATAGCGATGCCAGTGACGATGACGATAAATGGGCGGACAATATTATTCGAGCACCTACTGTTGGGGGCGATGCAACGTCCATCGATCCATCACAGCGGCACTTGCACTTCCCCGATCTTACTAACAAGGGCGTGTTACGTACGGCATCATACTTTAATATAGACGATACGGTATCTGGGTTAAAAGACTACTTGGCAGAACACATGCGAGAGGATGGTGGCGCACCGCTTACCCGTCGCTACATTTCGGGACCAACTTTCGCGTCCACCGTATCGCAACGGCTACACGCAATGGCTCACAGACACGCTGAAACGGGCACAGAGCTACAATTTGTCCAGCGGTTGTTTGAAGAATTTCCCACCCTATATCGACCTAAAGACCCCAATTACCTCAAATGGGTCAAGTACTTTCTCGAATGGATTTCTGTACTCAACGACATACCCAGTCTAACCGAGCTGTTGTGTATTCCGCGAACCATGGGGATACAGATTGCTTCGAGTGCGCTCAAAAAGTTATTACGCAAGCAACGTAATCGACGTCGACGAAAACAGTTGCGGCACGAACGTTCTGCCAACTTCCTACTAATCACTTATTAATACTTGTCTTTATACACCCTAGTAACATCCTATCAAGAATTGACCACCGTACTTCAATTGAAGCATGTTCAGATATGATCTCTAAACATTCTAGTGACCGTCAACCAACACAAACCTTTAGGCTCTGTAGTAACACTGTCGCAATATTTTACTTACATGTGCTTATGTGCTTGCTACTGAGGTCTTACATCCTTACGTCCTACATACGACCTAGTAGCTTAGTGTAAAGAATTGTCAGTATGTGTGGACATGTTGGTAAAAGGCAGTAAGCAACCTAGAAGGTGCACGTAAATGGAAACAGATGCAAGTTTGCACTAGAAGAACTTTATTCACACAAAAATATTTACACGTAATTGTGAGAAATCTAATAGAGAATTTAATAAAAATAAAAAATAATAATGACTTCGTGGATTACGGCATGGCAGCTGTCGCATAATCTCTAGCAAGCATCGATGATAATGTATTTTTTATATCCAGAGCTGGTGTCTCGGAGAATGTTTGCAGAGTGAACCTTGCACAGAAACAAGATGGTCAGTGTTAACACCATGTTCAGGTTAGCACATCAGATATAATCTTATAAAGGACAGCTTTTTTAACAAGGTTCAAATGTAAGTTCACATGAAGGCTAAAATTATAACCCTCATCTCTGTTTACTTGCAGAGGAAATGATGGGGCACATTTTGCAATGCATATCCTTTGCTGCGTTGTATTTACTAGGTGTTTTTAAAATTAGGAAAGTGTACATGGTGGTTACCGCAAAAAAGGGAACAGCCTAAAGCTATTGTTTTAGCCCCCAACGTTGTGGCCCGAATAATTTCAGTTTCCCAAAACGTTTTCTTAACCAATTATCTGCATAAAAAATTTACTCACTCAGAAAGTCAATTACGTGGTTTATTCATAGTGAAACTTGTAGTGCGCACAATAGAGACGAAAGCAGCGAAGGTGGACACGCGAGCGCTTACTTGCAACTGTTTATTTTTCGAAATACACAGAACGTAAAAGTGTCAGTTAGCTGCACCGAGCATGCGCAAAATGAGGCATCCATCTTTTTACATCAACAGATTACAGAGCTTAAAGCAGTACTCGAGAATAAAAAATATTTGTCAGTGATAGCAACCAATGGCTGACTGATGCATATTTAAGCACGCCGAGCAAGCGGTCGTCGGCTCGCCGCCGGTGAATGGACATAGTTACAGTGAAGCAGCGCAGCATACCCCGAGTGAGGCGACGCTGCAGCCACAGGGGCGCCAGCGGACGCGAAGAGTGGAGGGGAACAAGCTAACCCCTGGGCAGCATAATCTGGAAAGGAGGGAGGGAATACCCTAGTACTTATCGGTGGTGACTCAAATATTAGAAGGTGCAAAAGAGCTATAATGGAGGGTGCAAAGGGTGATAAGCGAGTAGCAGTCGGGGTGTTCCCAGGCAGGACAATGGACGCAGTACTGAGAGAGACAAAAAGCGAACTTTCTGAGAATGTTGCAGAGCGCAATTTGGTAGTGGTGGGGGCGGAGCTAAATGATGTCCTGAAAGGTGAAGCCGCAAAAGTAGGGGAAGATTAGCGGAGGGAGTCGACGATTTAAGGGCGATAGCACAGCAAGTACAGATCGTGGTATGCACAGTGCCGGAGGTGCAAGGACGGAACGGAGAAATTACCGAGGACGTTGTGGCTGTTAATTGAGAGATAAGAAAGCTAAACCAAGGAGACTGGCTTTGAAGTGGCAGACATAAACAGAGAAGTGCATGGAGCAGGCTTTGGCGGAGGCTTTACGCGAAATGTCATCCACTTTAAACGAAGGCTAGGAGCCGAGATTGGCTGGCGCCTGGCAGTCCGGGCAGTAGCTTTTTTAGGGGGTCCACTGCGTCTCAGGGCGTAGAGGTAGGTAGAAACAATGTAGAAAGTGCAACAATAGAGGCAGACGCCAAAAAAATGACCACTGGGAGATCCAGAAAAGAACTACAAGAAAGAAATTTAACACCAGGATCAGGTACATAAACATGCAAGGCGGTAGAAAGAGAGCGAAGTGGTTAGACATAGAACAGCAGTTAAAGGACGAAGAAGTAGGTGTACACGCGCTATGCGAAGCACATCTCAGGGATCTAGAACACCCGCCGTTTACTGAAGGCTACGTCTGGGAAGGGTGCAACAGAACAACAACGGAGAGGAAGGGAGGAGGCGTGGGTATGCTCATACACCAAGGAACAAATTGGCAAAGAATAGTCAATTTGCAAAGAACATGTCTGGGTATCAGGTACCACTGCCGGTATAAAGACATGGCTAGTAGTCGTTTATTTAGGGACAGGGGACAAATACAGGCAAGAGAACAAGGATCTAGTGAAGTGCCTCGATGATGATATAAAGCAGTTTGGAGAAGGTTCCGATATTTGTCTGCTGGGTGACATGAATGGCCACATCAAGGATCTGGATGGATACACAGATTGTAACGGGAAGTTGATGCTAGACTTCTGTGAGCGACACAACCTAGTTATAGCAAATAGAGAAACTAAGTGTGAGGGACAAATCACGTGCGAATCCCGTAACAGACAAACGACCATTGACTACTGCCTAATGTCGCAGGGGTTGTATAGCAAGCTCGCAATAATGTAAAATGACGAAGAGGGGAAGTACAGCCCCGGAAGTGATCATAAGCGTATTAGTCTACAGTTGGGAGCCCTGCTCCTAAGATAAATGCAGGGAAGTCAAAAAGAGTACGCAAAATAAATGACGAAGAAATAGCGCCAATAGCGGTCGGCATAGAGGAAGCAATAGAAAAACAGCCCATGGAAAAGTGGGAATATAATCAGTTAGAACTACTCATTAGTACAAAAATAAAAGAAGTAAAAGGAGTAAACCACTGGAGAGGAAAGAGGAAGCCACGAAGTTGGTGGAATAAGGAAATTAGGGAGGCCATCGAACAACGATGGTTGGCATCACGGGAACACAGAGAAGCAAGGAGGGCGCAGTTACCTGAAGGGGAAATAGATCAAAAATGGGAATCTTACCGAGAAAAGAAACAACATGTGCAGGTCCTCGTCCAGGCTAAAATAAAGCAGTCCGCTGATCGCTGGCTGGCTGAAGTTCACGATGCAACTAAAGGGGGGTCAAGAAAATTCTGGAACCATATAAGCTGGCTGGGTAAAGCTGATCACAGAAAAGAGGAACAGATTCACGATGCCGAGGGAAATTGTTTAGAGGGAGATGACGCTGTGAACTACATTGGTTCAGTTATAGCCGAGTCATTTAGGAAAGACGATATGGAAATCGCCCCTAATTAAAAAAATTAAATTATGGGGTTTTACGAGCCAAAACTACTTTCTGATTATGAGGCACGCCATAGTGGAGGACTCCGGAAATTTCGACCACCTGGGTGGGGATCTTTAACGTGCTCCTAAATCTAAGAACAGGGGTGTTTTCGCCCCCATTGAAATGCGGCCGCCATGGTCGGGATTCGATTCCGCGACGTCATGCTCAGCAGCCCAACACCATAGCCACTGAGCAACCACGACGGGTTCAATCGCCCCTAATGAGAGAGCAACACAGGATAGCACAAACGAAAACAGCTTAGAACTGACCAATCTGAACTGGACAAAGGCGGAAGCAAATGTCCCAACAGACGAAATTCCAACCAAGTTTATTAATGAACTTGGCCCAAGAAGCACGGAAACGCTGATAAAAGCATTGGAGGCAGTCATAACAAATAAGCAAATTCCACCCAGCTGTAAACAGAGTAAAATGAATTTGATTTATAAAGGGAAAGGGGATAAGAACATAAAATCCTTCAGACCAATTACGACAACATCAGTTATATATAGGCTGGCGATGCACGCGGTGAAATTAAAAATGCAGTCATGGGTAGAAAGAAAGTAATAGAATACTCGGAGAACTTCAGCACGGGTTCAGAAGTGGTAGACGCTTAGATGATACCCTGTTTGTGCTTACCGACTGCATAGAAATAGCTAAGGCGGAAAATAAACCTCTGTATTTAGCCTTCCTGGACATAAGCGGTGCATACGACAACGTGAACAGGGAACTCCTCTGGAATATATTAAAAGATGAAGGTATCGGTCATGAGGTAATTGATTCTCTACAGGAAATATATCGACAAAATAATGTTGACATAACATGGGAAGGAATCAAGAGTACGGCAACTGTCGAGTATTAGAATCGTGCTTGTAGGACGGTCGGAGAAACTTGGGACGACAGGACTAAGCGAGCAGGATTTATTTACAGTATTTACATTTTAAACATGGGATAACCTTTACACAGTCTAGCGTGGCTTCGAAATGGAGCCCGCAAGACGAAGCATACAGCAAACGAGCACGCAGCTCCCGAGTACATTGACGAGCACAGAGCACGACGACGAGCACACACTAGCAGCCGACAACAGCCGCTTATAACCACTCCGTTCGACGTCATCGTTCGACGTCATCGTAGAAAGTCCTCGTGGTCGCCTTTCAGAGAAGTGGGTGGGGGTTTTACACACACACATGCCGAACACGTTTCAGTGCTCTCTCCGATGGCCGACGACCTTTGCAGTGCAGCCGCCGTGGTATCCATTGTCTTGCGTCCCCGTAGTCAGGTGGTCATGGCCGAACCCAGCCGGCGCCCCTAAATTCCAGAGCTGCCATAGTCCGCAGTTCTCCAAAGGAGGTTCACGGTTGGTTAGCGCTGTCCTCGCTGGTTCTCTGAAGGGCACCACCACCCCGGATCGATCGACGCACCTGCAGCGGGATGAAATAGCTGCAGGCCGATCCTAACAGCTCCTCCATGGGCCGGAAAATCTCGCCTGGCCAGTGCTGACAACCGCTGGGCAGGAAGAGAATGGCTGGCGAGCAACACGATGGCTTTGCTCTCTGCAACCCCTGCGCACTTGGAATGCCTTCAACCATCTCACAACAACTGGAACAGAAGAGTCGATCCCGACAACACAATACCACTCAGCGTGCAAACGGCCGGAATCAGCTGTTAATCCACCAGGCCTCCTATCGAAATTTCCATGCAAGTCACTCAACTGGAAAACCCCAAATTTTGTCCCGAAATATTGTGCCGCCAAAGCGAGCGTTCACGTTCCCCCTGAGTTCGACCAAACCTGACCGTCGCGCTGCACAAGAGTAAAGGTTTACGCAGAACTAAACCGAAGGCTCTCAAACACCAATACACGAATATAACTTAGGCAGCGTAATTTCGCGAACAGCCTGTTCTTACCCTATCGCAGTGGCGTACTTATCTCACGTACTGTTGCCACTGAACAGCCTGGCCCACTCCCCAGGTACGCAATCACAATCGCGCTAGCTTTGTGGTCTCTATTCAGAACGCGTACTTGCGTCGTTCGTAAGCACTTCAACACGCTTACTCACATTTGTACTTTTAGTCCATATAGGACACGTTCCTTAAACGAACAACTACACTTGCGTAACTCAATCACTCCGCAGAGCCCTTAAAAACGCCTCTGCTAATAACTCGTTCTACGCACGCTTACTAGCGAAGTCAGAATACGGCTGCCCTCAACACACGCGAGCAACCCAGTCATAAACATTCTGCTTCCTTCCGTCCGCACAGGACATGCGCTAATGGAACTACGAACTCTTAGTGCAAATCACGCTCTTACTGAAAACCTACGCGCTTAACCTTAGAAAATAAAAAACACATATAAAAGAAGTACACACTAATACAACTTATAACTAACTAATACTAATAATTAATACACACGCGCGTTACGATAGGCCTCTCAACGATAACCTTGACCTACAGGTTACTCACACATACACACACACAAAAAAACGCCTATCTACTCCTTAATGAACATCTCGCGAAACTACAGATTTACATAAAACACCTCTTTCAAACCTTTGAGCTTCTCAAACTAAAACATAAACAAAGCTCATACCTTACATTTTGAAAGAAACTCAATCTCAAATCGCGAAAATTTTCAAATGTTCAAAAATAAAACAAAACAGCACGTCTCCCTTTTGCGGAAGTTCTCTTGGCCTCCCGTTCCAAATGTTTTCGACTGACTCATACTTTGAGCCGTACCGGAGGTGGTCGCGGTTCGAAAGCTATTCTGGCTACCCAGGAACAACAAAAGGGCTGACTCACTATCAGCTCCTCCAAGACGTTACAGTCTCCTGCCAATTTGTGTCCTGGCGCCATGATTCCTTCACTAACTCGACTGACCGCCTCGCGACTCCTTATCACCTCGTCTCGTCCTGCCACCTTGCGCTTCTTTGTACTACACGCTGAACTTCGAAAAGAACGACGGAACGACGAGGAATATAACTGCCCCGTGCCCTTTGTCCGCGTCCGTGCAGAACATGCTTCTCGGTCTCTCTTTGACCGGTGGCTCGAACGTGTTGGATGCGTCAGCATCGTCAACGACGACCACACCTTTCTTTTTCTCGCGCCTGGTCTTTTTACGTCTTTCGCCGTCTTTGGCTGCGTTACATTAGTCACCACATTCATATCTTTACGGCGCTTCTTTCTGCGGCGCTTTTTCTTTGGACTCGCTTTCATGCCGTCTTCTGGCGCCTCGTTCTGGCCGGTACGCATCTCGTCGGCCCGGATCGGTCTCTTACCCACACAGTCTGAGTGATTATTAACTAGATCACCCCTCTATTGGTTACCTACACTGGCGGAGAGCCGCGCCGATCCCTGAACCATGCAGTGGTCTTCCCTTGAGCTACGGGGCTCGCCATCCTGAGAACTACTCTCAACAGCATCGTCCAGCTGGCACTTCACTTCGGCGCGCAGATCTGATCTGACATGGGTGCTCACGTCTGTCAAGTGCGCAGTATTCTGTACCTCGCGAACGACCTCGCTACCATGAGATGCGACGCACACGTGCGGTGACTGTGCCAATTCCTTCACAGCTCCCCTAGCTGTCTCCACAGTGCTATGTTGGCACAGCACCTCGTCGCTCTCACTACGGTCTTTAACGGCCTCTGTTGCCACTAAGGCCTCGTTAGCTCCTAGCACTTCGAGTTCACCTATGAACGTGCTGCTAATGTCACAGGTTCTACTACTTTCCTCGGCTTTCGACGGAAATCTGCTATCTACTTCCCGCTTTCGCTGCGTCCAGCCTACAGGTCTCTCAAGCCGCTGTGGACTCCGTGCGTTTAACTGCTGCAAATCCTGTATCTGTTTCTTTAGTCCTGCCATTTCTTTTTCCAGCTCTTGCCATTTTTGCTCACGCTCTTGGCGTTCTTGCCTAATTGATTCCCGTTCCTGTCTTTTACTTAGAATTCGTTTGCCAATTTGGTCTACAAATTTCAAATCGTTGCCACTTCGTTGCCAAGTTGCCAAGAATGGTCTTACGAATCTCTGATTCCGTCAAGTCCTTCTCTACGTCTACTTCGAGCTCCTCACAACCACAACAGGTCAGCTCCCGTCAAACACATTAGGACCATGGTCGTGTAGCGATACACTCCACGCATATTTCTGCGCACCCTCCTTCTTCTTATCATCTGGCCCAGCGTAGCACAGCTGCACGCTGGACTGCATGGTCGATAAAACATAGCGCCACCGCCACGTCTCCCGAGGTATGCGTCACCGACGGTGGCTATAAAAACAGGCTGCCTGGCCGAGAAAGACCGCCTTCGACCTTCCGCTACTGGGACGAACGTAGCGTTGGTATGCCCGTCCGCTGCCATCGTTAGTCGAATAAAAAAGCGTTACGTTTTTATGTTGGGATTCGTTTTTCGGCAGACACGACATCCCACATCTGGTCACCCGGACAACGAACAAGAACGCTGTCGCCGCACCACTGAACACTATATAGCTTGTGCGGCGTATCGACGATATCAACCGACAGCTCAGCTCCATTCAACGACGCCTGGATCAACACTTGCCGACGCGCCACTCACAAAGCCGTGGCCAGAATACTACCCCGTCGCAGCAGCCTGGTGACGACGACCGGTGTTACTACCATAGACGCTTCGGGGAGAGAGCACGGCAATGTCGACCACCCTGCTCCGCTAGAAATCGGGGAAACGCCAACGGCAGCTCGTAGCCACGGCTGCGAGCTGCTAACCTGGAGGCCGTCGCATCTTCGTCACCGACCAAATTACAAAGCAGCGGTTCCTTGTCGACAGCGGTTCCGACATTTGCTGCTAGCCGCGAGCCCACCTTCAAGGTCCCCGTCCTTCTACTTCTTTCGAGCTCAGCGCGGCAAACCAGTCCACTATCGAAACTTACGGCTCACTCCGCCTGCACGTCCAGCTTAAAAACCTACGCCGTGACCTTCATTGAATTTCACGTTTGGTTAGCGCTGTCCTCGCTGGTTCTTTGAAGGGCGCCACCACCCCGGATCGATCGATGCACCTGCAGCGGGCTGAAATAGCTGCAGTCCGATCCTAACACGAGGTACACAAAGGATTAAGGGAAAGTTGTCCTCTATCAACGCTGCTGTTCATGCTCTATATGATAAGTATGGAAAGAAGGCTACAAGGAAGCAACCTAGGGTGTAATCTGTCGTACAGATTAGGCGGAAAGGTTGTCGAGCAACGACTACCGGGTTTAATGTATGCGGACAATATTGTACTGTTAGCAGATAGCCAGGAAGATTTGAAAACTCTGGTTAATTACTGTGGAGACGAAGGAGACAGTTTAGGTTTCAGTTTTAATGCAGCTAAGTCCGGTGGGATGTTTTTCAACGATACAACTGATCAGGAGCTTGCAATACAAGGCCATGAAATACCCCGAGTGGCCGAATACAAATATATCGGGTTATGGATAAACAAAGGGCAGATGTACACAGAAAAGCACAAACAGTCTCTCATAGCAAAAGGGCGAAGAGATGCCGGGATAATGAAACGTAGGGCATTGTGGGGGTACAACAGGTATGAGGTACTGAGAGGTATTTGGAAGGAAGTGATGATGCCGGGGCTTACTTTCGGGAATGCGGTCCTGTGCTTAAGGGCAGAAGTTCAGTCGAGACTAGAAGTAAATCAGAGAGCTGTTGGAATATTAGCACTAGGTGCCCACGGGAAAACCACAAACGAAACAGTACAGGGGGATATGGGCTGGGCATCGTTCGAAACGCGGGAAGCTCCGAGTAAAATCCTATAAGAAAAACGCCCGAGGAAATTGGACGATAAGAGGTGGGCAGCTAAGGTGTTTAAATACCTATAAGGAAAGAGCGTTGACTCACAATGGCGGAAAATAACTAGGAAGCTAACCAGTAAGTATGCCAGACACGAGGGCGGAGAAAGAGAGAGCATTAAACGACAGGTTAAAAACGCGTAAGGTAAAAATTGGATAAATTCAATGAAAATAAGCGTAGTGTTGAACTATATTGGTACTGGAAACAGCAGATCAGGAAGGAAGTGTTTTACGATAACTGAAGAGGCAGTGCCGTAGTCTTTGAAGCTGGGTAAGGACGTCTTAGAACGCGGAGCTATAAAAAGAAATTTAAAGAGGAAGAAGACACATGTACTGTGTGTGGTGAATCTGTAGAAACAATAGAGCATCTCATACTGGAATGTGATGGTATCCATCCCGATGTCGATGCTCGCACAGTCACGCTTCCTGAGGCTCTGGGGTTCAGAGATAACAATAGTCATGTAAATAAATATGCGGTGGAAATAAGCAAAATGCGATTGGGGGATTGGTGGCTCATAAGCAGAGAGATGACATAAGGTTAAAAGTGTAGGAAGACAAATGTAAAGAAAATGGCGAATTTAAATAAAAAGCTGGGCATGGTGGCAACTGCCATCACCCCGTATCAAAGGGGACGCTCCTACCTTCAATCCATCCATTCACTATCTCTCATCCTGTACAGCCAGAGTAGGAAAGAGCAAGGACATGCTCGGACAGTATTTACCACACATTATGTCATCGCGACACGCTGTGAAAACGTATTGTTTGTACGCTTCGTGTTTATAGTAACTTCAAGCTAACCGCATGAGGCGGGGTAGCTAAAGAATGTAAGAAAATCGTTCTTAAAACATTTAACGGCATTCCATTTCGCGCTATATTAACCTGCCAAAATGCGGCATAAGAAACTGAAATCAAAATAACATCAGAATAATATGTTCATGAAAAATGATGGTAAAGAACATACATTTTGTTATAATTTGGTGACAGACAAAACTTCGGTGCAGTGCTGTCTTGAGGAACAGCTGTTCGCTATTTGTTCAGTGTGCAGTTTAAAACACAGTGCCAATATTAAATCACTTCCCACGACATTGCATCGCAGCTGGCAGACAAATTGCAGAAACGTTCACATCACGGAGCGAAGAAAGCGCCGTGGGCTTCACAAGCACGTTGCCGGTTGGCTTGAATCGATTAATCAGCCACAACACAGCATAAGCATAAACAGCAGCAAAAATAGCTAGATTGCTGCTACAAAACACCAAACCTACATCGCTCCGATCGAACCACGCCGGCGTCGCAAGGGAACTGATGGCGATTGCGATGGTCTCCCTCTTTGCCTCGACTGTCAAATTTGTGCGCATGCGCGGGAGAGGCATGTGACGTTCTTTACACCCACCCGCTTCGCCTTGACCACGCGAAATTAGCCCTCTTTACGCCAAATCATCCCCCCCCCCCCTCCTACCTTGCAAAGGTTGACTGATACGTAGACATTAGTCACCTCTCGATGACGGGTGCGGCAGGCCTTTGTGCGCGCACCCCTTTCTGGGAGCTGTACTTAGAGGGAGGAATGTACCTCATGGCCGAGGTTGAAAAAGAACCTGACAAGACCGCCGGCTCAATTTGGTTGTGCATTTAGGTGCTGTAAAGTTTTATCTTTCGAGACAATCATTGTTCTGAAAACCGACTTTTTGCACAAAATGTAATAAATATAGAAATTTAGGGTAAGTTATGTGGTTATTCTATTTTGCGCAAAAACATTTTGAGGCGAGCTCCCTCACATGACGAGTGGGAGAAAAAGACGAAAACTTCCAACCCGCAAGACCAGATACGGTTGGCGGAATGGGCTGATAGCGTCGCGGCAAAGCAGACGCCACGCTAGCCCACACCGCTGGGAAAGAAAAATCCACTCACTTGACAATAAAAGTTTTCTCTCTCTCTCTTTAGCACTTGCCGCTTTCAAAGACAAAAATTTGCTTCATAGCGCCCAGCGCAAAATAATGCTGAAGTTTATTGTACAAGTATTTTTATATTTAAATTGATGTCCAAAACGTGCCGGCCATGACGTTACCAGTTTTCAGACGCCCGAAGCACGGCAAAAGCGTGGCCTTTGATATCCTGGCTCTTGGTATCCGGAATTCCATAATTACGGATGTCGTAAGGGCACCGCAACACCTTGTCGGAGCTCTGAATTTTGTCGCCGTGGTATGAAGCGAAAGCACCGACTATTAAGAGTGCATAATTACCCCTTTCCGACCTGTTTTCTTACACAGCAGGCTACCATCGCCGTAAAGCAGATCAATTGACATAGTTGTTTGCCTTAACTTTGTTGCAACGTCCTGTTAGATTCCTTTAATGTACAGAAGCAGTCGGTAGGAGGCAGGGACGAAAACGTGAGAGTACGGACGTGAACAAAGCAATATTTTTCTGTACAGTAAGTATAATGTCATTGTTTTTTCACAGAAAGGTGTCCCTTGCAAAGAGTTCAGCTTTTTTTTTTCTATTCGACCTGTGCGCTTACTCAGGTCGACACTCGCGCTCACTCAGCAGCAGCTGTATTTTGCAGCCTTCTGAATATTTGAGCGACAACGTTCCATCGCAGTGTTACCATGAGTTTTAGCTCTTTTTCTTCTTTTTAACAAATATCGTGACGCTACTGTGCAGACGCGTCCCAGCTTAGGGCTTACTATTTATATCTTGGAGTGCAGTGACCTGATTATCTCGTTGCAATGCTAATTGCTGGCCTTGCAATAGCAGTGCGAGGTAAGGGCCGATTTACGCTCGAGCCCCACGCCACCCCACCCGCCTGCCCGCACGCATGTGGTCGGGTGAAAATTTGCACATTTCGCAGGCTGGTACATGTCGGCTTACACTGCATGTTCGAGTCCATTGTATACCAAAATTTGTGAACCAATGTGCGAAATGTGCAGTTTTCCACACGACCGCACGCGTGCGGCAAGCGGGCGGTGTCTCAGCTTAAGCGTAAATCGACCCGAGGAAGGGGAAGCCTCTGCCACCATTACCGAAGAACGACATCAAGATAATACTGAAGCCCCACAAGGGACTAATGCTCAAGGAATATCTGAGAACAGAAATACCACAAGCGATTATTCGGGCTACCGGGACGATAATCACAGGAAGCGGACCAGTGGCGTAACAACGAGGGGGGCCGGGGGGGACAAGGGGCCAGGGGGGGGAGGGGTGTCATATACGTCTGAAGACACCCCTCTTTCCGCCGGCTAGACCCAGGGGGGGGGGGGTGACAGAAGACCTAAGGGCCCCGGATGCTAGACGACCTAGCTACGCCACTGAAACGGACCAAACAAGCAAAAAATCACCGGAGATTTCATACTGCGAATCCGAGAGGGAACCAATATCATCATCGTCTCCACACCTTCACTGGAAGTGGCGGACGTCATTCGTCGAATCACGTGCATGGAGCTGCGAGGCAAGCGACACCCCTTCAACGTGTGCGTAGCGGATCCAGATGATAGCTACAAAGGGGTGGTGCACGGATTCCCAGCACACACCGAATCAGCAGATCTCCAGCAACACCTGCGAGTCAGGACCCAAGGAGTCACCATCGAAAGGGCCCGAATGCTAGGAAGCTCAAATACCGCTCTCCTCACCTTCTCGGGAGGCGCGCGCCCCAAATGCGTGTACTACATGGGAGTAGAGATGCGGTGTACGGAGTACAGGCCAACAATCCAAATGTGCCTGGAGTGCATGCAAGAGGGACACCGCTCGGACGTTTGTCCGAACCCCAAGAACATATGCCGTGGCTGCGGACTCGAAAATCCACCCCCACAACGACACGAATGTGAAGTGAAGTGCGCCGTGTGCAGAGCGGCGGGGCACGAGACGCGTACGTGCCCGAACAAACTGATTGCCGCCAAGCGCGTGAAGACGACTCGCCAGTCTCGATCGCGGGAGCGGTCGGGACAGAACACCAAAAAGGCACCGGGGCGCTGGTACGAGTCCATGGAAGAGGAGGACTTCTACCGGCACTGATCGAGATCCAGATCTCCACGCGGAAGCAGAGCGAAGAGCAATACCACCTCGAGGGACCCCTCCAGCTCCAGGGCTTTGCAGCGGTCAAATTCGCCACTGCCTAAAAAACAGCAGGTGAGCTGGGCGAGGGTTGTTTCTCCCACTGCTTCAAAACAGAATACTGGTGAAAATGATAAACGTATTCAGAAATTGGAAAAGGAAAATGCGCGACTAAGAGAACAGCTCTCAGGAGAAGAACAAAAACGACAATCACTTGAGAAACAAATGTCAGAGTTAGAGGCGCGCTTCAATAGCACAATACAACAGCTGGAAACGCCGTGTCAGTCTGAAGAAATAGCCAACACGAAAACGGCGGCAGGTATAAACTCCGTCTCCGCGCAGTCTCTGACAACCCAAATCTCAAATAACGCGCCCATAACGGCAGCGTAGATCCAGACAGTGATCGCGGAGAATTTGAAAATATTTATGCATGAAATGATGACGTTAGTTACCCAAAGGTTAACGGAATTTCAACAACTATGCACGAAGAGCTTAGAGAAACACAAGGTATTCGTGGCGGAACAGCTTAAGTCAGTCTCGAAAGCTGTTCCCACCAAAAAACGCGCAATTGCGATAGGAGCGGGTTCGGCAAAAACTAAAATAAGCCACTGCATAACAGAATCCGACGGCTCGGACACGGAAACGTCATGGGCTTAAAATAAGAGTGGGCAACATGGCTAATCACGCTAAAAAATCACAACGAATACAAAATTCAGGCCAATTAGAGATATGCCAATGGAACTGCCGCTCCTTCTCCAGGAAAGCAGCAGTGTTCCACCAGTTTATCAAAAACTCCGGAATCGCTCCGGACGTGATATGTCTGCAGGAGGTCGGGGCCAAGCCGGCCGAACTGCAGGAATACTACACTCTGAGCGATCCTCAAAATTCGAAGGTCGCCACGCTGGTGAGCAAGTCGATAAGCGCTCAATATTAACACTTCCGCAAACTGAGGGAGAGACTAATTCCATAGTTATCAGTGTGATGACAAAGAAACGAAGTAAGGCACACGCACTAATCACAAATCTGTACAGTCCTCCCAAAAGCAAAGGGGACGACCTACCCCACATTCTCTCAGCAACAAAAGATTTAGCGGGCACCAGGGATAAGGCGGTGATAGTGGGTGACATTAATGCACCCCACATACTATGGGGATACGCGAAAACGTCGCCCAAAGGGTTCCTACTCGAGCGCGCCGCAAAGGCCTTGGGCTTACGGGCAATATATCAGATCGGCAAACCGACGCGCACGGGTAACAGCGTCAGCAGAGACACGGCGCCCGACCGTGCCTTTACAATTAACATCAGAGACGCACAATGGGTTTCCTTTGATGAAAACCTGGGAAGCGATCACGACATAATCCGAGTAGCTCTCTCCACGCCCAACATACGGAGAACAATAGGAATGACTAAATTAACTGGTTGGCCTCGTTATAGAGAACTTAAGAGAGTGCTGGAGGAGTCGGATACAGCCCCGACCAATATGCGAGAATGGACTGAATTCCTTCGACGAGCACATGGGGACACCACTAAAGCCATTGAGCGTACAGCGGAGGTACCGGTAATAGACTCTCACCTGGTCAGCCTGTGCGGAGAAAGGCGGAAACTGGCCAAGAGGTGGAAAAGGCAACGTCTAAACACCTGAGACAATGCATCACTAGGCCATCATCACTTCACTGGCCTTGGGCTTGCTCTTGGCAGAGCAAGCCCAACGCCACGCCAACGAGCTCGCCAAAAACGAGTGGGCGACGTTCTATGGAACCCTATCAGGAACTCTGGGAACGACCAGTACGTGGCGAATACTACGAAGCATGCTAGACCCGATGAGCACACGTACTGAGAATAACAAGAAGCTCCAAATTATAGCAGACAACTTCGAGGGTACAGACCAAGATCTAGTCCATGCTCTTCGGAAAAAGTACACAGGACCCTCACCTGCCACGGTATCGTCGTACGCGAAGAGAGAATACACGGGGGAGGCGAACCCTAAATTAGACGAAGAAATAACGTACGCGGAAGTGTATGAGGCGGCGCAATCCGCATTTAAAAACTCGGCACCGCGCCCAGACTCGATCACAAATGCAATGATTCGAAACATGGATTCGCTAGTCCTAGTGAAAATAACAAAGATTTTCAATAGTGAGTGCTGGGCCAAGGGAGACTTGCCTCAAGAGTGGAAATTGGCTAAAATAATCATGATCCCCAAACCAAAAAAGAATCCCCCGATTGATACACTACGGCCGGTGTCGCTCACGTCCTGCCTGGGTAAGCTCTATTGCAGCGATACCTGGAAGAGCGGAGCTGGTTCCCGGACTCCATGATAGGATATTGCACGGGTTTATCTTGGGAGGACGCGTTCCTCCTACTTAGAGACGAAATTCTAACTAATATACCGTACGGCAACGAGAGACTAGTCCTAGCACTAGACCTCAAAGGAGCCTTCGACAACGTCTCTCACGCCGCAATATTAGAGGAACTCGAACTCGCGGGTTGTGGTGAGCGCACATACAATTACTTAAGAGCGTTTCTTTCCAACCGCGAGGCGAGCATCAGTATTTGCCAAATGACTTCGAGTTTATTTAAAATGCCTGACAAAGGAACACCTTAAGGACCTATATTATCTCCTCTTCAACATGGCGATGTGTCGCCTCTCGCGCGATCTGGATCGGATACCCGACCTAGGTTACACGCTTTACGCGGAAGACATCACGCTGTGGACGAGCAGATGTTCACTAGGGGATAAGGAATATACGCTCCAAACCGCAGTATTAGCGGTGGAGAAATTTTATAGAGTATGGAGTGGCCTGAAGTGCGCACCCGAAAAATCCGAGGTCATCCAGATACACGCAAAAGGCTACAAATCCAGAGGATTAACATCGTGGTTGAGGGCCAATCAGTCCGAGAGGTAACCACGATGCGAGACCTGAGTTTGTGGCTTCAGAGCGACGGGAGAGCAGTACAGACACTCAAGACCCTCAAATCCACAGCCCACAACATAGCCCAAATGATACGTCACGTGACGTATCGAAAAGTGGGAATGCGAGAAGACGATACCCTAGGGCTCGTACAGGCCATAGTGGTTAGTCGAATCACGTATGGCTTACCGTACCAAATCCTGAACAGGGAGGAGGAAAAGCAGGCTAACACAATAACCCGAACCGCTTTCAAAGCTACTCTGGGCCTGCCTAAGCGTGCTTCAACGGAGCGCAACTTAGCTTCGGGAGTGCACAATACTTTCGACGAACTGAGGCAGGCCACCCTGATGCGACAGAGGGAGCGCCGCAGCATCACAAAAACTGGTAGGGCAATATTGGCTAGACTCGATATCCCAGCATACCCCATTTATCTCACAGAGCAGGCCGTACCTCTCCCTCTTTCGATGAGATCCAAAATTACAGTAGCCTCAGTGCCAAAGAATATGCATCCCGAGTACAACAAAGAAAGGCGCAAAGCCCGCGCACAACACATTCAATCAGCGTACTCTAATAACCAAAGGTACAACACGTACTACACGGACGCTGCTGTGTATGCAGAGGCGACCGGGCAGCGCTACCAAAGGAGGTACGCCCTGGCAGTCGTGAACACTATCAGCCAACAGCAAATTACCGCGTCGGCCACGGCGGGATCCCCCACCTCGGCTGAAATATTAGCAGTGGTGATCGCACTCGCTCACGCGGAGCGTTCGCAAAGGGATTCAGTCGTAGTCACGGACTCCCAGGAGACATGTCGCATGTTTCTCAAGGGGCACGTGACTGCGGCTAGTCTCGCGATAATCCCCAAATCCTTCAACCACCATCATCGCCTACTCTGGTGCCCGGGCCACGCGGGAATACAGGGGAACGAAAAGGCTAACGCGTTAGCTCGAGGGTTCACTAACCGAGCGACGACGTCCTATTCTAACCCAACCACCCGCACTATCCCTCACAAAATTCCACCAATTTAAATGCCAAAGACATCCTTGCTCATCAGCGTGGAGTGCGCAAAAAAAAAAAAAACCCACCGCCTCACCCACAACTTAACGGGGAAGAGGCCGCCGATTGGCGTAAAATACAGACCGGGGTGTTCCCCCATTGAAAATTGCTAAACGCCATGTATCCCACTCGTTATAGGGCCAACTGTCCTTGGTGCGGTGGCATACCTACGCTATTACGTATAATCTGGGAGTGCACTAAGCACCCTCATAGGCCGAATACCAGCAAAACAATGGAGCAGTGGGAGGCACAGCTCGCCGCTCCGACTTGGCAGGACAAACGTTCTTAATTAGCCAGGTCAGGCAGGCGGCAGAGGCCAGTGGCGCCCTGGACTGAGAGGCTCCGACCGCCTCTCTTTCAAATCCTTTCCATTTCAATAAGGTTTCGATTTCAGCTTCTTGGCATTTGAAAGAACGTTTTCTTTGTCTTTGGAGCGCGCGAAACGCACGACGATTGGACTCTGTTTGGTTGGAACCGGCCTATTCTGTGAGCCCGCTACACGCTTTCTGACTCGAGGGATTCCTGGAGTGTTTTCTTGCAGAGTTTTAGTATTAATTCTTCGGATTTTGCCCATGTTTCCTTCACGTCATCATCTAAGCAAAAAAAAAATATAGAAGGTTTGATAGGCTAGCGCGGTCCTCGGAATTGTCAATCCTGTCAGCTAAAGTTTCAAGAGAACTGGACTTTTACACGGCGAGCGCCTGAACATCGTCAACCTGGTTTTTAAGCGAGGCCAGAGAGGAACAGTCGTTCTCTATTTTTGTTAACCTTGAAATGACGTCGTCGAAGGTTTTTTTCGTTTTGGGACAGCTTAGAGCGAATGGATTTCATTTCGTTTAGTATGGTTTCCTGGGTGGAACGTATGGCTTCTAGCGTAGACATGATATCAGAAGAGGTTTGTGACGAAGCAGAGCGTGTGGTAGGCCCGGGGTTTTCTTCCACATCACCAGACAGCAATACTAGTTGCAATGTGACATGTGACAATTGCAATGCTGCATGGCGTCTGTCTTTCAGGACTAGTTGCGCTGCAAAGCAGTCTGTATTCCGTGCCCACTTACATCGTGGAAAATGTATATTTCCACTCTATATGCGTGTAATAAAATGTTCGGGTAGTCAGCTGTTTGATGCGTTAGCGTTAGGTACCTTGCGCGCATATTTTGTCCTCCTGGCCGCGTCAAATACAAATACAATTTTTCCTGCGTTCCGATATATCTATTGCCTTCCGTTATCCACATACCAAGGTATTTATATTCTTTTACCAGAGGTATTTCCTGGTCCTGTAATGCCACTGTCTGTTCACTGTTTTCATTGAATACCATAACACGGTTAACACCTGATTTTCTGACGCAAAATTTCAAACCTAAATTGTTGCCTTCTGGTCCACATATATCAACCAGACGTTGCAAATCACTTTGCTTATTAGCTAGCAACACAATGTTAGCAACAACACTTCCCACAAGATCTGCCCTTCACACTTAGGCCCTGCATTCATAATAACGAGGTTATGGTTCTCGCAAAGATATAGAAATGATTTCACTTTGTTGTCGGTATAGCCATCTAGATCCTGCATGTGGGCATTCATGTCACCTAATAGGATGATTTCGGTATCATTCCCGAAACCCTTAATATCAGCACTTATGCATTCCACTAACTCTTGATTCTTCTCTGTGCAATTATTTCCGGTAAACAAATACGTAGCGCCCAGCCAAGTTTCTTTCCCCCTCATTGTACCTGATAACAAAAGATGCTTTTGACATTTTCAATTTACTATTTTACATTTGGCTCCTTGATTATTGGACATTGACTCCCCTCCACTTTCCAATTTAGTTCTGTTGAACCATTCCCAAACCTAATTTTCCACCACTGGCGACTCTTCCAAGTCACTAAATAGCGTTTCTGTAACAGCATACACCCTTAATTGTTTTCTATTTACCTGCCCCTCAATCTCTGCCCACTTCTCCTTCTTTCTACCACCCTGCATGTTTATGTAGCCTATTGCATGGCGAGCTCTCTTTCTTGTTTTCCTTTTTTTTCTGTTGCTGACAGCGATGCTGTTCTGAGGTTCCCCTAGGGGAGCTTCTTCATTACTACCTACTCTGGCCTCCTGAGCGCCCATGGGCCCCCTAAGAAAAGCAACAGCGCGATCAGCAAGTCGCCTGCCCACTTCTCGTGCAAGCCTGTAATTCAAGTGGATTTTACTCCGGCAACCGGTGAACCTTCCTCTCGGCTCATTTTCCAGATCGCCACATTAGCAGCCCCTGCGGCTCTTGACTGTCACGTACGGGCACCTGCGCACCGTGCACACAACCCGAGGGGACAGCTGGCGCACGTCGCCTTCCCCCAAGCGCTGGGCTAGTGCTGTCCCTTTTCTGCTTAGGACATCATTTAGACAACCTGTTACCATGAGAAGGTTGCGCACGTGTGTATTTTCCGCGAGCTTTGCTTTTTATTTTATTTATTTGTTCATACTGCAGCCCCGTAGGAGGGCTATTGCAGGAGTGTGTAAAAACCGTGTTGAACAAAAATACAGTGAAATCAACAATGACTCTTACAACATCGTTACAATCGTTTACAACATCTTTCAAATTGTTTTCATCGATTCATAAAAAGCAACGACACAGCAATACGCACATATAAAGTATGAACTAAACCTGATTTAAATAGTTACACGTACTGGTTTTCATATAGAGCACTTTCGAGTTCGTTTATCGGGAGTGAACGAAGGCAGCCAGGTAAATAATTTCATGCTTCTACTGTGCGGGGAAAGAAGCTGTACTTGAAAGTATTTGTACGGGCATAGAGAGGGTTAAGATTAAGCTCGTGGAAATTACGCGTGCAAGAAGGCTTGGTGAAAGATATGCAAGCTGTGTTTGAAGTGTGATATGACTTGTTAATTATGTTGCGCAAAAATTTTAATGATTCCACATCACGACGTACTGAAAGCAACGTTAGTTTCAGCGTAGGGAGGGCAGACGAGGGTGAAAAATAGCGGTCATACCGATGTAAAATGAAACGGACGGCTTTTTTCTGAACTGCTTCTAGTTTGATTACGTTGTTTTGGTTAACCCTTTACTGCACAATTTTTTGTTTCCTCAAAATATTATTCATGGCGTTGTAGGGAAGCATAATAGTACCTGTACTCCCATGGAAACTTACTTTAGCGAATGTCTGTGGTTTCAATTTGCAGAAAAAGGGTATGTTGCATATTTGCAACAATGTGCAAATAAAGAAGAAGTTGAAAGTAAAAGATAGATTTAGTGCGATTCATACTCAGATGCTTATTTGCACAAGACAATCATTGGTGCACCTATGATTTAGTGTGTAACAAAAAAGAAGCACTTTTACATGTTTGTGCAGCACAGGTGGTTCCCACACTTCGTGCAGTACGTCATGCAGATTCCCGTCCAGCCAGGAAACAATGCAGTGTTTTCGGGTTATTGACAAAATGTAGAACATCGAAGCACAGACGTAAAGCTGTGCCCGTGACGACGTGACACGGCAACGTGCGGAGGCACAGCGTACATTTGAAAAGGAAAAAGGAAATTCGACCAGAGAGGATCTTGTCCACATATTGAATCGAAACGGACTTACACTCGTGGCTGTCGTGACTAATTGAATAGTCACTGCCTTCACTATCAGGAGGAATTTCTAGGCCATACCAGCGTTTTGAAGCCATTTCATTATTCCGAAGAAAATAAACCATGTACACGTTGTTGCATTTGTGCAACATAGCAATGTTCTGTCGCTAGGAACAAACTATTCCGAAATTACAATACTTTTTTGAACCTACAGAGTCAGAAGGATGTGGAGCATAGCGTAACAATTTTTTTTGCGCTTTGTCTTATGGAGAAATACATTTACAATTTGTAAAACTTACCTATATCACTGCTCCTGGGCGCGCGCAGCCTCCACCACGTTTGTTTTGGTAGAAGATGCAAAGAATTAGCACAGATTGCAGCACAAGGTGCCGCGTTTTACAGACCAATGTTGCGGATATGCAACAACATGTACAGGAAGCTCGAAACTGACTTTGCTGCGGTTTTTAACGCCGTTCATCAGAATGTTGCGTAAATGCAACAAGGTGCAGTAAAGGGTTAAGTGGTGACCAGACTGTTGCGGCATAATCGATAATGGGGCGAAACAGAACTTTATGCATTAAAAGTTTAGTTGCCTTCGGGCCTTTCGCATAGTACGACGTAGGTATCCAAGCTGTTTTAGGGCCTTTGAACATGTTTGGTCAATGTGTGTAGTCCACGAGAGATTGTGAGTAAATGTTACGCCAAGGTATTTGTACTGTCGAACTCTGGTTAAAGGTGACCAATTCAAGGAATATGTCGCAATTACAGGTGCTGCTCTTTTCGTGAAGGACAAAACAACCGTTTTTTTTTAAATTAATGTTCATTTCCCATTTTTCACACCAAGCACCGAAAGAGACAAAGGAATCGTTTAATCGCTGAAAACTATTCGGGTAGTCAATCACGTCGTATACAAGACGCAATCGTCAGCATAAAGACGAATATTAGAGGAAACATGTTTTGGGAGGTCATTGACATAAATTAAAGACAATAAAGGACGCAGGACGGATCCTTGAGGAACCCCAGAGCCTACTTCAAGTATGGATGACCTTGCAGAACTAAAGTCGACGTATTGGGACCGGTTAGAAAGGAAACTAGCAATCCAATTGACCAGACGGGAATTTTTTAGTATTGCATTTAATTTCTGCAGGAGGTGAGAATGAAGTAATGAATCGAAAGTTTTAGAAAAATCAACGAAGATAGCGTCAATCTGTTTACCGAGATATTGACACGTGTACTTATCTTTATCAGGCGACCACGTTTGGCCGCCTAACAAGTGTTATCGCGCAGCGCGGGACGCGCCTGCATGTATCCGAAGTTTCTGGAAAGTTATCGATGCTTCTATCCGGCTGTCTGTTGTCGCCGAACCTTGTGTTATCAGATTTCATCGCGTGACGCGAATAGTGTAGAACTATGTGGAAGGCACGCGGGTCCCAGCGGTTACTCTGGAACATTCGACCACTGATCTATAAAAGCCGACGCGCTTGACCCGCTGATCAGATTTTCGACGATCGCCGACTGTGTTCGCCCGCTTTCGTTGTGCTTTAAGTGTAGCCTGTTTTGTGGGCACAGGTTAGCCCAATAAAAGCTAGTTTTGTCTTTCACAGTACTGCTACTGTGTTCATTAACGTCACTACCACGTGACAATGACATTAATAAGCAATGTCATTGGTGAAGTCGGTTAACTGCGTGATAGTACTGAAACCACGTCTAAAGCCGTGCTGACCATTAGTTAGAATGTTGTTCGACTCCAGAAAATCTATTATGTGTTTGTAAATAATATGTTCCAGCATTTTGCACGATTGGGAAGTTAAAGAAATTGGTCTGTAATTCGTTACATCTGTCTTCCTGCCTGTTTTATACAAGGGTATTACTCTTGCAAGTTTCCATGATGAAGGAACGATTCCTGTATCTAGAGACATATTGAATATAATTTCAAGATAGCGTGATGTCCATTGTGAATAGCGAAGTAAAAACGAATTTGGAATACCGTCGGAGCCACTAGACCTTTTTGTGTCTAAATCCAAAATCGAATTAAGAACGCCGTTAACATCAGCCGAAATGTCGGAAATAGGAAAATCTGAATCATTATCAAAAGCAGGGTGGACATGAGAATCGTTTGAGTACACCGAATGGAAATATTCATTGAATGCATTGGAGATGCGTGCAGGATCATTTATAGTTTCATCATTGATAGTCAATGAAGATGAAGAATCAGTAGTAGGCATGACAGAACGCCAGAACTTCCGAGGATTATTTCTTAGTAATCCTGGCAGCTCGACATGAAAGAAAAAATGTTTGGCCATATTCATTTTCAAATTTAGTTCCTCTTTGGCAGAGGTGAATCTAGCAATTGCGTCAGGGTCATTACTGCGTTTTGAGCGACTCAGTCTTCTAACGCGGTGTGATAACTGCAATATTTCTCAAGTCATCCAAGGGAGGGCAAAATTTTTTTTTTACTTTTTACCGGAACAAAGCGTTCAATACACAGCTTTGTAATGTTTTCAAATTGGCGAACTAATGTATTCACGTCACAATCTTTACTAAGTGTGCAAAACGATTCAAAACGTTCTGATAAGACATCAAGAATAGACGTGTCGTCAGAGCGATTAAAGCCGAAAAAAAGTTTGAATTTCGACACGCGGTTTACAAGCTGTGCAGTTTAGCGATATAAACACTGCCTTGTGATCTGAAATTCCGTCAGTAATTTCACACTCAGACAGCTTATCAACAAGGTCTGAACTAATGAACACCAGGTCAAGAAGTGTGTTTTGTCTTGTTGCGCCATCGACTACTTGTGTAAGCCCAAAAGATAAAGAAAAGTTAATTCGCTACCTAAACAACTGTGATGCGATAGTGAGGACCAAGTGAATATCTGGTGTGTTAAGTCTCCCATTAGAATTAAGCTAGATGCATGAAAACTGTGCGTGTTGATGTAATCAGCGAGAAGAAAAATGTTATCAGGTGAGGAGGCAGGTGGATGGTAGAAAACAGAGACTATGATTGTTTCTTTGCCAATATACAATTTACACCAAACAGACTCAAGATCTGCTGGAGGACAGATAACTGAAAACTTTAAGTCC
This sequence comes from Dermacentor albipictus, assembly GCF_038994185.2. Classification (NCBI taxonomy): domain Eukaryota; kingdom Metazoa; phylum Arthropoda; class Arachnida; order Ixodida; family Ixodidae; genus Dermacentor; species Dermacentor albipictus. The sequence goes on from NC_091824.1 coordinate 11,728,024, forward strand.
AATTTAAAAAAAAAGAGCGACACCGCCGCCCCTGCCGGTTTTGCGGTCTGATCGGACAGCTACATAGCCGAGTGGAGTGATTTCAGAGTCATATATGTGATTGTGAGGCCATGTTTCAGTGACACCAATGAAATGAGGTGAATAGGAGGCTACCAAGGAAAGAAACAGCGGAAACTTATTTACTAGACTTTTTGCACTCAAATTCAAGAAAGTAAGCTTGTAAGAGTCGCGAATTTGTCAAGGTGAAGATGGCGTGGCCGGGAGAGTGTTATTATTATTCACTACGGTGTATGCAGCGAGACCTGAATCGTCGACTAGGGCATTAGCTGCACCATTCCACCTGTAGCGGACACCATTTATAAAGACACGGTCATAACGCAACTTCACCACAGAGCCAAGGTCACGAAAAGAAGAGGTTGCTGCCCATAGCTATTTGCGAATGGCACGTACATTAGCCAAGTAATCTTCAGTTATGTAAATTTTTTTTCGTTTCAGCTTTGAAACAATTTTCATTATTTCTACTTTGTTCCTAAAGTCTAGTACTCACAATATAACTGGGCGCGATCTATCTTCACGTTTGGTGCCAATTCTGTGACAACGTTGGATGGGCGGGCATTCAATTTGAAGTTTCTCTGTGAAAAATTGATGTACATTAAACAAAAGCGTATGTGTGTTTTCAGCATTGTGTTCACCAAGTCCATGCAAAATTATATTGTTGCGTCTCGAGCGATTTTCAAGGTCATCATTCTTTTTAATTAGTTCGGAAACGGCCTGAGATAAAGAGCGTACGTCGGAACCAGAATGGTCAAACGAGACCCTAGGATCAGCGCTAGTTTTTTTTCGAGAGCGGCCACATGGGATTCCAGAGCGTGAAAACGCTTGTTAACACTTTGCTGAAAAACCATGATGTCAGCGATGTCACGAGCGATCGTTTTTTGCCCAGCCAATAGTTCTGTCAGCATTCCGGAAATATTGTTCAAGTCATTATCCGGTTCAGCAGATGAACACGAAGTTTCGTCTGAATTAGTGGTGTTACGAATCGTCTTTCTCGTGGGACCGGGATTTAATTCTACATCACCGCTAAGGACAAGCCGATTTGCGTAGATAAGTGCATGCATAAAACAAGACAAAAAGCTTTGTAGGCAAGAGAGCAGCAGCAAACAACGATCTGATCTCAAACAATGAGCGTTTTTAAAGTAACGTACCTGCATGAAAAACAAGACGCGATTAAGCATCCTGTCGGTGCTGCTGCAGTCTTGCCCACTGACGAGGGAAGCCGCGTCCAGGACTTTTAAGCGTTGTGTCGATGACGTCATTGACAAACAGCATGCTCCTATTGGGCCGCCCGATGACGTCACATGTAATTTGGAACCATATGGCGCGACGATAGGACCACTATCGCACTTGCCAAAGCTGTCACACGGGCAGGTGACAGGGCAGTTCGGAGGTAGACCATCATACGCGGGCACAGGCTATAGCTTCAAATGCAGCGCATGGTCAACGGACGCATCCATTTCGAAGCACCTCGAGGAAAGGCCAGCATTGAAGATTTCGGGTGAAGAGCAAAGAAACTGCATGAAAAACAGGACGCGATTAAGCATCCTTTCGGTGCTGCTGCAGTCTTGCCCACTCTGCAGTCTTGCCTACCTTTTGCTCGCTCCATAACCAGTGTCCACCCTGGAAATATCCCTACCACCACTCTTTTATCACGTTTCACCCTCTCAACAATTGCTTCTGAGCACCTAGCCAGGTTTTAATAACCGGCGATAATCACCATTTCACCCTCTCCTGCCTCTCCTTGCTTCCCTTTGTCCTTTACCACGCGATTCGGACTTCACAAAAGGCACTGACCCCTGCCCTCCTGTTTTTTTTTGTGTGTGTGGAGGCATCAATGTATACAGGTGCCGCTCTTTCCAGCTACACCCTCTCCACGTTTCACGCATTTTACGTGCTTTCTTATTTATTTTTTTATTTATTTATCAATACTGCAATCCCCATTGGGGATTTAGCAGGGTGGGAAACAATACATATGTAAAGAATACTATAGCATAGGCAACGAAAACAATACAAATCAGGTTAACAGAGCTTGAACATAGCAGTGGCCCAGCAAGATAATAAATTGTTACTCAATACTTAAAACAAACGCCGAAAGAGATGATTTTAAAACTTGGTCATTGGTTAGATAGTTCCATTCATTTACTGTTCGGAGAAAGAAGGAATACTTAAAACAATTATAACGTGTACTAAATGGGGCTATTGTTCGGCTATGTCGCTGCCTAGTAGCATAACCAGATGAAAAAGTAATTATTCCCGTGAGATCTGTCTTATAATGACCGTTAATAAGTTGAAAAAGAAATTTTAGTCGTGATACACGATTTCTTTGCATTAATGGTGGCAGGTTTGCTTTTGTTAAGAGGTTTGTCACTGAAGTGCGTCCGAAGTTGTTATAAATGAGATGAGCTGCTTTTCTTTGCACCATTTTTATCTTGTTAGTGCCAGTTTTAGTAAAAGGGTCCCAAATTACAGATGCATAGTCTAGCATCGGCAGAATTACAGCTTTATATGCGAGTAGGCGTACAGTGGGAGTAGAAAGTTTCAAAGCCCTCCTTAAAAAATAAAGCTTGCGGTTAGCATTAGCTACTACATATTCAAGGTGCTTAGCCCAAGTGAGGTCATTTGTGATCCAGAGTCCTAGATACTTATAATGTGTTACTTCGGAAACAATTATGTTATTAATATCGTATGGAAACGTTAGTTTATGCTTCTTATGTGAGATGGATATAAAAACTGTTTTCTCGAAATTAATTGACATTTGCCAGGCAGCGCACCAGTCGACAATTTGTCGAAAAGCATGGTTCAGCAACTCCTGGTCAGTAATATTGTCTATCTTTGAGTACAATACACAGTCATCTGCATAAAGCTTAGCCATAACTGGAGTACTATGCAGCATATAATTAATGAATAAAAGGAACAAGAGAGGTCCAAGGAGCGAGCCCTGGGGAACACCAGAGTCTACCGGAAGTCGTTCAGAAGAATGATTATTCAAAATATCAAATTGTTGCACTCTTTCTGCCACTCCCTCTCCTGTCACGTCGGGGGACTGCATATCATTGTCACAACCACTCTCGTTCACAATGACGGCCCTGTTGTTTCCTCGGCTGTATCAAGTGTTTTTTCCACTACCTTCCGTGCATCATGCTCCATATTCAGCTAATTTTTGAGCTCTTCGACCTGTTTGACAAGCTCATCCTGGAAAGCGTCCACTTTCTTGAACCTAGCATCGACATTACAGTGTTTGCCAATTAAATCGAGTCCCTCTCCATTCTCATCCGTCCCCTCGTATACCTTGAGGGACCCCGCGCATACTGCACGCTCTCCCAGCTTTCTTGCCATGTATTGCACGGCTCTTCTAATGCAAATACTATAATGATGCTACGGGAAGGAAGAAGCGTGCGTCTATTCACAGATGGCTTTTAATGGCTGAGCCAACAAGCATAGAGCAGCGATAATACTTGTAGTGTCCATGTATAGCACTCTTTGGAATGAAGGAAGGCAACCCTGGGGTTCAAGGGAGCTTCTAAGATGGCTGCAGCAGTTTCGTTGAAATAAATGTGTCTGCGTTCCCAACAGAATCGGCCGTAATCAGTCTCGATGCTCGAACTACCATACGTTACAATTGCGACGAAGATGCGTCTGAACTTCGTGAAGGCTGCCAAGCAACGATTTTAAGCAGAACGAAGATACCAACACACATTGTCAAAACTTCTACTTTGTGGTATGGCGCACAACATGCTTCCATCGTTCCCTTTCTTCGACGCGCGTGCCACTGACGCCAACAACGTCGGCACCGAGTGGTTGAAGTGGGTGAAACACTTCGAAAACTTCATCGTACCCTGCGGTATCACAGCCGATGCCCGGAACACGGCCATACTACTACACTACGTGGGGGAAGCAGTGTATGACATTGTCATATGTAAGTGCCGCGCGTCGCCCCTAGAAGATCGAAGTGGCCACCAAGCTCCGTGAACGACGAGGAAGACAACGGGTGCACGAGCACGGGAGCACGAGGGCGCGTTCGCAGTGTTCGATCCAGGCGGGCAGCAGCTCCGAGCTCCTGGGCGGAACGAGGCGAGGGTTCCTGCCAGGCGAGACGTTTGTGGCAAGGCGCGGAGGACCGCGGAGCCGAGCGTGGACGTCCCAGGACCCCTGCTGCCAGTGCTGGAGACGCTGGCTGACCCGAGGGCCGCCGGTCCCTGAGCTGCCGCACCTGAGCGTGCCGAGCAGCGTTTCAGTCTGGCACAGACGTTGCTGTGCTAGACGAGGTCCTCACGTGTGACCGCCGCACGTGGATTGCGAGCGGCGCACGAGCTGGGCACCGAGGTCGTGCTGGACGTGCGACTGTAGCACGTCGGTCGCGAGCGGCGTCCGAGCCGGACATCGAGGACGTGTGGAGCAAGGCGTCCCCTGGCTGCTGCCGCTGCGGCGTCCGAGCGTGCCGAGTTCGGGAACCGTGCTGAACGGGGCCCGAGCGTGTGGTCGTCGCGGCCAGCTCCAGCACGGGAGACCGCACGGTGCCGTGACCAGCGAACTGTGAGCCGCGCAACCCGGGACTGTTTCAGCCCGTGGACACACTGACTGCAGTTTCTGTATATATTCTGACTGCAACTCTCTGTACATATTCATATTTTAAAGGTTGCTTTGAGTTTTATAAACGCATATAAATGACTCTGTCTTTCTTCCGGCTCACTGCGCACTAGAGAAAGTGCCGAACAGTCCTAATCACCACAGACATATACTGTGCAGTACCCGATCCTCCCGCAGCCGCAGCTGCATCTACCATTTCAAGCACCGGTGGCTCCAGTAACGCAACCCCTCTACACCGCAGCAGGTAGGAAGCTCGATGACTATTTCGCACCCCGAGTAAACACTACCTTCGAGGTTTACCGCTTCCGTCAAGCCAAGCAAATGGAAAACGAGTCGCTCGACGCATTTTACGCCAGGCTACGACAGCTTGTTAGGCACTGTGCTTTCGCCGATGACGACATCGAAATCAAGAATCAAATATTGCTGTCTACAACGTCGACACGTCTACGCCGGTATGTCATGCAGCATGACCTCGACTTGCAAGGAATTCTCAAACAAGGGAGGTTATTTGAAGAGGTCGAGCACGACATCTCCGTGATCGAGCAAGAAAGCCGGCAGTGTAAGGAAAACTCGGCGTCAGCGTCTACACTTGCAGTAAACTCCGAGCGCACTTCGCGACCTCATCAGCCGAAGCACCATGGGAAAGAGCCGTCACGGACTCGTGAGCCTCCGCGCCATCAACGGGCAAACGCGACATGCTACAACTGCGGAAAACCATGGTCTCACAGTAAGGGACGCTCTAGTTGCCCCGCCCTCGGCAAACGGTGTACTGCGTGTCACAAAACTGGACACTTTGCTAGTGTGTGTCGTTCAGCACACAAAGCCGTACACGCAGTCGTGCGGGACAGCAGCCCTGGCAGTGATGAACACGTTTTCATGACCTCCTCTCACTGTCACGCAGTCAAGGGATCTCCACAGGTGGACGTCAAACTTGATGGCGAGGACGTCCGTTTTACAATTGATACTGGCACTACCGTGTCTGTCGTCGGTTCAAACAGCTTAAAAAATCGTTTAAGCAAGGAAACGCTGTCCAAGACATCTAAGAAAGTATTTGCTTATGGGGCAAATTCTCCTTTACCGCTACTTGGAAAGCTTGATGTTGTTATGACCTACAAGGAGAGCAGCAGCCATGAAACTCTCTACGTTGTGTCCGGAGACTGTGCACCACTGCTCAGTTTCTCTGCAGCTTTCCGTCTAGGACTAGTCCAGATCACGTATAGTGTGGGAGAGGTTACCAACAGACTGGATCCGAGGATGGCCTACCGAGACCTCTTCAAGGGAGCGGGCTGTCTAAAGGACTTCCAGGTGCACCTCCATGTTGACCCCAGTGTTCAACCAGTAGCCCAACCTCACAGACACATTCCCTTCTCTATGCGAAAGCCACTGGAAAAAGAGCTCGAAAGCCTACAGTCCCTTGGCATATACGGAAAGACTGAAGGACCAACTCCCTGGGTATCACCAATTGTGGCAGTACCGAAGCCACATGACCCCGAGCACATTCGAATGTGTGTTGACATGCGCTGTGCCAACCAAGCTATCCAGCGTGAGAGACATGTCACACCCACAGTGGACGACATCTTCGTTGCTTTGAACGGCTCCATCTTATTCTCTAAACTCGATCTGAAAGATGGGCACCACTAATTAGAACTTGACGCACCATCCCGTGTGATCACCACTTTCTCCACACATGCTGGGCTCTTCCGATACAAGAGACTCAACTTCGGAATCAACTCAGCAGCCGAAGTGTTTCAGGACACCATCCGTCAGGTTCCAACTAACATCCCCAACGTGCGCAACGTAAGCGATGACATATTGGTGTATGGAAAGACTGAGAAAGAGCATGATAAGGCTTTGAAGGCCACATTGGAATGCCTACTTGCAAGTGGTCTCACACTGAACGTCAAGATATGCAAGTTCTACCAACGGGAACTTACATTTCTCGGGCATGTGTTCTCTAGCAATGGTGTGAAACCGGACCCCACTAAGGTGTCTGCGATCTTGGGTGCATCACCAACTTCCAGCGCTACTGAAGTGAAGAGTCTCCTCGGGCTCGTTAATTACTGTGGTCGGTTCATACCCAACTTGGTCCACCTCACCCAACCACTCAGGAAACTCACGGCCAAAGGAGAGGACTGGTGTTGGACAGACATACAGCAAGACGCCCTTGACGAACTGAAGAGAAAGCTTTCCGACGCCACAGCTCTCGCCTACTTCGATCCAGGAAAGGACATCACACTCATTGTAGATGCTGCTCCTCATGGCCTTGGTGCCATTCTCACGCAGACATCCGGAAGCGAAACCAGAGGTGTAGCATATGGGAGTCGTGCTCTTTCTCCTGTGGAGGCATGCTACTCTCAAATTGAACGGGCAATGCTGGCCGTGGTGTGGGGAATTGAGCATTTTCACATCTGCTTGTATGGGAGAGCATTTTGCCTACTGACAGACCACAAGCCATTGGTCAGCATTCTCAGCAACCCTCGGTCCCTGCCTTCAGCACGGCTGGAGCGTTTGGTACTTCGAATTCAACAATACACCTAGAAGTGCAACACACTAGTGGTCCAAGTAACCCATCTGACTACTTGTCTCGACACCCAGTAAACTCCACGTCACCATTTCGGTGCATGGAGTCTGTCGCCGAACAGTATGGGAACTTCATTGTGTCTCATAGCCTGCCTCGTGCCATGACCAGAGAGGAGGTAACCGAAGCAACGCTCGCTGACCCAGTAAGGAACTCGCTCAAGAAAGCCCTAAAGCAACCCCAGCAAGGCAAAGATTGGAAGACCACAACTCTGATGCCCTTCTCTCGCGTTGCGACAGAACTGTCAGTTTCCAAGGAAGGCCTTGTGTTAAGAGGCACGCGGATAGTACTGCCAGGACAACTTCACACTAAGGCGGTGCATCTTGCAGATCGAGGACACCAAGGCATTGTCAAGACAAAACAGCTGTTGCGTGAGAAAGTGTGGTTTCCAGGTATAGACTCTTTGGTGGACCAGACAGTTAAGAGTTGCCTGGCATGCCAAGCGAACACACCAGTACACCATCGAGATCCCTTGCCAATCCAGGAGCTGCCTCGAGGCCCGTGGACTGAACTGTCGTTAGATTTTGCTGGCCCTTTTCCTGATGGCAAGTATGCCATGGCAGTGGTGGATGATTTCTCCAAGTACCCAGTTGTTAGCATCTTACACACTCTTGCAGCACCTGCAATCATCAAGCAACTGTGCACTGTTTTCGCTCAGTTCGGCTGTCCAGAAGTTGTAAAGTCAGACAATGGCTCACCATTTCAGAGTGAGAGTTTTGCAGAGTTCGCCAGCGAGCTAGGGTTCAAGCATCACCGCATCACTCCACGGTGGCCAGAGACTAATGAGGAAGCCGAAAGATTCATGCGCACCCTCAAGAAGTCTATACTCGCAAGTCGTGTCAGCCACTCGGATTGGACTAATGAGCTTCAGTCGTTCCTCCTGGCTTATAGGTCCACACCCCATAGTTCCACAGGAAAATCTCCGTTTGAACTTCTGTTTGGGAGACCCGTGAAGAATCTTCTACCGACACTTGTCGCTGGTACTCACAACTCGGCTCACTATGAGGCCAGACAGAATGACACTAAAAGAAAAGCATACAACAAGTGGTACGTCGACACTCGGAGGCATACGAGTAACAACCAGCTGTGTGTGGGACAACAAGTCCTCTGCAAACAGGACAGGTCAAACACGTTTTCACCATACTATGACCCACACCCATACGCAATCACCAAAGTCAATTTCTCCGGAATCACAGCGTCCAGAGATGGAGTGTCGATTTGTCGCAACTCAAGTTTCTTCAAAGATGCAAGCACAGTTCAAGTGGAACGACATCAGGACCCAACCGACATGCCTTATCTGGATGATGAACCTGTGCCGAGTAACAGTGACCTTCCAACCCCCAGCATAGCTACTCCTAGCCAAGCCATATCAGCAGCTACCAAAACCGTCTCACAGCGGTACCCCCAACGATCCAGGCAACGACCTAGGCACCTGAAAGACTTCGTGTTTAAGCAAAACTGATTTTTTCCATCCCTGAGGGGATGATGTAGTGTCCATGTATAGCACTCTTTGGAATGAAGGAAGGCAACCCTGGGGTTCAAGAGAGCTTCCAAGATGGCTGCAGTTTCGTTGAAATAAATTTGTGTGCGTTGCCAACAGAATCGGCCGTGATCAGTTTCAATACTCGAACCACCATACGTTAAAATACTAAACTCTCCATCGTCTCCAAGGCCATCATCAGCGTCCTCTTCTTCCCACATTACCGAATGTGACATCACCCCCGTCGAAAAAAGCACCTTATTGGTGCGGCTCATCGGTCTGAGAAAGGTAAGGTTTGAGACGGCTGACGTGGATGATGTCAGAGGGAGGTGAAGGCACCGTGGCATCCAACGGAGACACTTCCTTTTATTTTTATTTACAGATACTGCAGGCCCATCTCGGGTCCATGCAGGAGTGGATACTAAGAATACAAACAAGAGAAGTAAATTTAAACTAATTACTTGACATAGTTGCAAAGATATAATACATACAAAAGTGAAAAAAAACATGGCAATACACTGGACATAGATGACAAATGAACGCTCCAACAAGGCAATATTATCAACTCAGAGTGTACACCACTTGGACTCGAATTTCAACAAAAGTTGACATTACTAATACATTCAGCAAATGATTCCAACAAAGCGGACTTCACTGCCTCCTCAGATAACGTATTCCAATAATAAATTGCGCGAGGAAATAAAGAGAATTTGTGAACATTGATGTGGCTGACTGGCTGTCTAATAGTTTTACTGTTCCTTCAGGATCCTGAACATATCGTTCCCGTGATAGCTTAAAGTTCTCGTGGTAAAGTTGGTAAATAAATGTTAATCTAGATATTATCCTGCGCTGCTCAAGTTTTTCGAGGTCACCTGGCGATGTATGCTATAAGGGCCATAGTATCGCGAGAGGAATTTCTCCTAAAGACCAACACGCCGAGTTGGATACCAAACTAGCTCAAGGGTTCCTGGTTCGTAGCCCACGTCGTGATGGCGCTGGTCGTAACTGCACTTCTGGCGTGTCTGTGAAGCAGAAAGACGAATGTGGGCAATCTGGGGTGCTTGGGTCGCCCGAGTGTACCCTGTCGGCGAGTCGACTGTGGTCGAAAGGAGAGTCTCTAAAGGCAAAGTCGGCTCACGGCCGAAGAGGAGATGGGAGGGTGAATAGCCAGCTGTGTCGTGGCGCGAGGAATCGTAGGTGAACGGGACAAATGATAGAGCAATGTCCCAGTCGCGATGATCGGAGGAAACATACATTGCTAGCATCTCAGTTAATGTGCGGTTCAAGCGTTCGGTAAGACCGTTAATGAGAGCAGCATTCCGGGCAAGTTGGTAATACATTACTTAAATGATATTGCGCGACAAAAAAACGACACGGACGTGAAAGTGTCGGTGTGTCGTGTTCTCTCACGTGCGTGTCGTTTTTTGTCGCCCAATATCATTTAAGTAAGACCGTTAGTTTGAGGATGGTAAGCGGTAGTAAGCTTGTGTTTTGTAGCACATGATCGAAGTACATCGTTTATTACTTTCGCAAGAAAGTATCTTCCGCGATCGGTGAGAAGTTGACGAGGTGCATCGTGGTGTAAGATAACGCCGTGAAGCAAGAAATCAGCGACGTCTGTAGCGCAACTGTTTGGTAGGGCTCTAGTAATGGCATAGCGAGTTGTATAGTCTGTAGCGACGACAATCCACCTATTTCCGCCATTTGACATAGGGAATGGTCCGAGATCAACGCCAATGCGAAAAAAATGGTCGGTCGGTAGATCCAAAGGCTGCAGCAGACCGGCAGGAGGCACTGGTCTTCTCCGGCGTTGACACGACTCACACGCGGCAACATAGCGCCGGATGGAGCGGTTGAGACGGGGCCAGAAAAACCATCGCCGAATTCGGTCGTATAGGTGCCGTGACGCCAAGGTGTCCAGTGATGGGAACGTCGTCCAGTTGCTGCAGTACAATCTGTCGAAGATAAGACGGAATGACGGTTAGGAGCTCAGGCCAGTCGGGGTGCATGTCGCGGCAATGCAGGATGCCATTTTGTAGCACGAACATGTGAAGCGATGGGTAAGACGAATCAGAGAACAGGCGTTCGATAATGGGTCGTAACGATTCATCGCGTGGTTATTCAGCGCCAATGTCTTGCAAGGCAGAGAGCGAAAGAACGCAGATCGGTGTGACATCCACTGAACCGTCCCGTACATCGACAGGATGACGAGACAGGCAGTCGGCGTCCTGATGTAGATGACCTGACTTGTAGACCACAGTGTACGTGTATTGCTACAGCCATGCGGACAAGCGACCAAGGCATCCGTTGGGATTTTTGAGGGAAGAAAGCCAGCAAAGGGCGTGGTGATCAGTTGTAACTGTAAATGGTCGACCGTATATGTAGGGTCGGAACTTGCCCACCGCCCAAATGAGGGCGAGACACTCGCGCTCGGTAATCGAGTAATTGCGTTCGGCTGGAGTGAGGAGGCGGCTTGCGTAGGCAATAACGTGGTTGTGCCCACATTGGCGTTGAGCTAAAACTGCGCCGATGCCATAGCCACTGGCGTCAGTGCGGATTTCTGTCGGAGCGTAGGCGTCGAAATGGGCGAGAACAGGAGGTGTGGTGAGCGGCATGATGACCTGCGGGAAAGCAGACGCTTGTTCAAAGCCCCAATAGAAAGGAACGTCTTTCTTCAGGAGGTCAGTCAGGGGACGGGCAACATGGGCGAAATTTTCCACAAACCTGCGGAAGTAAGAGCAAAGGCCAATAAACCTGCGAACACCTTTGGCACAAGTTGGTACGAGGAAATTGTGCACAGCATGAACTTTAGCGGGTGGGGGCGAATGCCTGACGAATCGACGAGGTGGGGGCGAATGCCTGACGAATCGACGAGATGTCCGAGCATGGTTATTTGGCGGTGACCGACGTGGCACTTGGACGAGTTGAGCTGCAAGCCAGCGGTGCGAAAAACAGAAAGAACCGATGAAAGTCTTTCAAGAGGAGTCGCAAAAGTTCAAGAGAATACGATGACGTCATCCACCTAGCACGAACAGATGGAACATTTCAAACCACGCAAGAACATGTCCATCGTCCGTTCAAAGGTCGCCGGGGCATTAGACAAGCCAAAAGGCATTACCCGGAACTGATATAGGCCGTCTGGTGTGACGAATGCCGTCTTTTCGCCGTGCATTTCATCCACGGCAATTTGCCAACATCCAGAGCGAAGGTCTATAGATGAAAAATAAGTGGCCCCGTGGAGACAATCCAGAGCGTCGTCAATGCGCGGAAGTGGATATACATATTTCTTGGTGATCGTGTTTAGATGACGATAGTCAACGCAGAACCGCCATCTGTTTTCATCCTTTTTGACGAGAACAGGGGAAGCCCATGGGCTGGAAGAGTGTTCATTAATCCCTTTGGCAAACATCTTGTCAACCTCGCCCTGGATAATTTGTCGCTCAGAGGGCGACACCCGGTATGGGCGTCGGCGAACAGGTGCTGCATCGCCGGTATTTATACGATGCTTCACGACCGTAGTTTGACACAAAGGGCGATCCTTCAGGTCGAAAATGTCGTAGTAGGACTTGAGGAGGCCATGGAGTTTTGCGGCTTGTTGGGTTGAGAGGTCCGGTGCAATCATATCTGTAAAGTCGTCGGTCGAGGCAGATGCAAAAGGCGCAGAATGGGCATTGGTGGAAGACGGCGCAACAGACAGAGCGGAAATGTGGCACTCGTGCGACGGTGACAACGTGGCAAGAGACATGTCTCGAGGAAGAACTTGTGGGCACTGCCCGAAATTTAGGTAGGGAAGACATGTCTGATTGTCCGCTACTGAAACGATGGTGTGTGGGTAGGAGACATTGTGAGAAAACAGGACTGAAGTCGCGGGAGTAATGACGTAGTCTCCGTCAGGTACAGGTGGGCAGGTTAAACAGGGGTGCAGCTTGCTGCTAGAGATAGTAGGCGAATAAAATCCGCGGAACAAAGCTGAGTTGGAGCTTGAGCAGGAAGGTCAACGGGAACAGGTAGGGGTAGGTCAAGTTGTACAACACCGGCTGAAGAGTCAATCAGAGCAGAATGGGTGGTCAAAAAGTCGAGCCCGAGGATCACATTGTGAGGGCCACGTGTTCGAACACACTAAGCAAAACGGACGTGTGGCAACCGGCAACACTGATACGAGCAGTACATATTCCAAGCACAGCCGGAGTTCAATCGTTGGTGTCCTCGAGCAGTCGAGTCGGAGCAGGAGTAAGTACTTCCTTCAAGCGCGTTGGTGGCCAAAGTGCGCGCCCGCGTGAGCCTCATCTTCAAACCGATCTGTGGGGCGAGCGTCGCTCCTGTCCGAGCATACGTGTCTTCGTATCGTTCCACAGGAAAGACCCGAATGCCAACTTATTCGACAAGGAGCAGTCCTCAGACACGGCTCGGCTCGTCTACAACATCTTCCGAACATTCTCGCCAACTTGTGTTGGGATCGGCCCAACGTACTGTGAGTTTCTGTGCTTTTGTCAAGGACCTGGCCGGGAACTCAGTGTTGCATCTGGGTCGCAAGCCCCAAGGGTAGCGTTGGCCTAGCGGCCTGGGGCACAACTGGAAGCATCTAAAGGTCCTGTCAAAGCATGAGTCGACTGCTAACAGAACAACTTGCTTATTCTAGCATCGCAAAAGAGCGGCCGGTCAGGTCGACCGAAGTGGAGAGACGGGAGAGCACGCTACTCGAAGGAAGAATTCGGAGCCTCCCTTGGCGTCCGGGGCAGTTGCTTTTATACTCTCGGAGCCGAGGGCAAGAAGGAACGGCTTGCGAGAGGCGCCCGTGACGGCGGGGCACGGACACGCTGAGAGACACGTTGAGACGAGTAGGTGACGCATCCGCCGGGCCGGCGCTGCTCAGACCTCTTCGCTTCACAGTTGGGGGCGCTCCTCTCCCCGGCTGCCGCGCTTTGACAAGCGTGGGCACCAACATGCACACACACACACACGCACACACACACGAAGACACGTGGCATTGAAGCATGCCTGGACGCGCATGGCAGGAGGGGTTGCGGCAGCGCTGAACGGGCCAAAATGTCCGCCGCTTTGAACAAAGCTCCGGCGTCCGTGTCATCCGCGCCGGCTATACCGCGCGTCGTAGGTGAAACGTAACAGACCGCCCCGCCGGGGGAAGGAGATCCCGATGGTCAGGGGTCTGCATCCGCTGTCCGGAGGGATGTCGCTCGATGATGTTCATAACCGAAGTCGGTCGTCCCTCGGCGTTTCTTGAGCGCAGCGCACCGAGAAGGCCTCGTTCTCACGTTCAGGTTCACACAGGACGCTGCAAAGTGACTTTGGGAGAGTTGCCATTTTTCTCTCGTTCCCAGCAAGCGTTAGAACTGCGCCGAAACTCAGCCGCTCAGTCAGCAAGCACGGCACAACCCTCACTAAGCCATGCCAGGCTCTTTCCCCTTTTATACTACTGCCTAGTTCCTTACAGTAGTCTAGCAGCACCCAGAACGCGTCCACAAATCGGAAAATTGCACTAGAAAGCACATCATGACTTTGAAACACTACACAAAAGCAATATGTTAAAAATCCTGCCTGAGAAAGAAAAACATCAGTAACAAACAATTTTGAGGCTGATTCCCACGTTAGGGGCTTCGACTTAAGCCATCGGCGTTACCGTTGAGACTCCCCTTTTTGTAACGCACCTCAAAGGAATATTGTTGCAAAGCGAAGCTCCAGCGCAGGAGGCGGCCATTTGTGGAACAGATGGTCTGCAGCCATTGGAGAGGGCAGTGATCCGTTTCGAAGCATGCGAAGCGGAGATCGCAGCGAGAGACCGTACACTAGCTCAGCTGGCAAAAACCCCGTAGCCGCATGCGGCGCGGTCCTTAATGCAAACATCACCCCAGGCAGACACAGCTCCCAGTCAGTTTATTGTTCAAACGACAATGCTCTCAACGCGCGCTTCATGACGGAGTGGAGCTTCTCAACGGAATTCGACTGTGGGTGGTACACTGAGCTGTGTAACAGCTTTACCCCACACCTTTCGAGAAAAGTTGTCGTCAAAGCGCTAGTGAACACTGTGCCCTGATCTGACTGGATTTCCGCAGGAAAACCAACTCGCGCAAATATGGACAGTAGTGCATTGACTATCTCATCTGAGCTGAGTTCTTTAAGAGGCACTGCTTCAAAGAACTTTGTCGCTGGGCAGATCACAGTCAAAATGTGTCTGTACCCCGTGGCTGTTACCGGCAGAGGTCCCACTGTATGAATAACGAGCCGTCTAAAAGGCTCCGTAATAATAGGTACCAACTTCAACGGCGCCCTCGATTTGTCCCTGCAGGTTTGCCCACCCGCTGCCAGGTGTCACATGTCCTCCCAAAGTGGTCTGCGTCCCGAAAACACCCTGGCCAATAGTACTCTTGCAAGAGAGGGTCCTTAGTTTTCTTAACTCCTAGGTGTCCGGACCACGAACCCACATGCGACAAGCGCAACAGATCCTGACGGTAGCACTGAGGCACGATCAGCTGATCGAACTCCACTCCCCTGCGGTCTAGATACTTCTGGTACAGGACCCCACCTCTTTCCACAAAGCGAGCATTTTTCTTGGCAATACTTTCCTTGACAATGCAGCGTATGTTTTCTAGGCTGCCATCCTTCTTTTGCTCGGCTATCAAAGCCGCCCGGCTGACTTTTAGCAACCTATTAAGTCCGTCTGAGGTAGGCGCGATGAGCAAATATGCAGATAGCTCTTCTAACTTTCCCGCATCGGGCATTTCCTCTCCAGTATCTGGTGCCTTCAACGCTACAGGCTCAATTTTATTCAGTTTGGACGTGCTCTGTGTGATGACGTAACGCCAAGCGCATGCCGTGCCACTTCGTCATCACGGGCACTGATATCAGCAGCGGATAAGTAACCGCTGCCTATAAAAAGCGTGTGCTAAAGAATAAACGCCGATTCCTTGTTCTGCACCTGCCACTGTCGTTTTCTGGAGTACGGCTTCAAGGTTGCCGCACGCTACTACACTGGCGACGAGGATGGGATCAGGACGGCTTGTCACTTGCTTCTTCGATTGCTGCTGAAGACGACTACCGCGGGGCCGGCGCTGCAATGGCGAAGGTGGGAAAAAGTGATAGCTTTGACGAAGGAAGCGATAGCTTCGAGTCCTACTTGGAAAGATTTGAGCTTTACGTCTCGGCAAATGACATAGCTGAAGGCAGGAAACTGGCTGCATTCTTGACGGTAGTGGGTCCTCGAGTGTATGAGGTATTGAAGAACCTGTTGATTCCACATTCCCCATCAAGCAAAACGTATGACGAGGTAACGGCTCTGCTAAAAAGTCACTACAGTCCCAGAAAGGCCGTGATAGCAGAAAGGTGCCGATTTAACCGAAGGATGCAACTTGAGCAAGAGACTGTAGCCGAATTTGTGGTTCAGCTGAAGCACCTGGCCAGAAGTTGCGAGTTTGGGAAATTTCTAGACGAAGCACTTCGAGACAGACTAGTTGCAGGACTGCGATGCGCCGATACACAACGGGAGCTGTTTACAGCTGAAGAGCTGACATTCGAACAAGCGTGCAAAATCGCGTTAAACCGTGAACTAGCATCCACACAGACTCGGCAAATGGCATTAGAAGAGCACCAAGGCAGTTCACAAAGGCATTCTAGATTAGAAGTTGATGTTCTAAAGCAAGGCAGTCAAGCTAGGGACCGCTATCGAGGCAAGAATGAGTGCCTAGAGTGTTTCCGTTGCGGTAAACGTCACACGGCGGAAAGCTGCCGGTACCGCAAGTATAAGTGCCATAACTGCGGTGAGCAAGGTCACTTGAGAACAATGTGCAGACAGCGCCCAGGCAGAACAAAGGCACTGAATGCAATCAATAGCCCGGCAGACGATTCGGACGAACAGCAAGAAATATACAGTGTGACAAATAATAATTCGGCGTACTATGTCACTGTTCGGATGGAAGGACAAACCATAAAGATGCAGATAGACACCGGGGCTTCCGTCACCGTCATGCCTAAGTCGGTTTTTCAGCACAAGTTTCCGCAACTGACTATCAAGAAAGCGACTGTTCCTTTAAGGACGTATACGGGTGAGCTGGTGCCAGTTGTAGGATCAGTGAACGTGCGAGTCGAGCACGGCGATCAAACTGATATTTTACCTGTGCTGATAGTAGATGACGGGGCAAGAAGGCTGCCATGTCTGCTTGGTCGCAACTGGTTGACAAAGCTTAAATTGAACTGGCAAGAACTTCTAGCTGTAGAGCAAGACGATGCCGTGGATGAGCTAAAGAAGAAATTTGAGGCAGTGTTTTCACCGCAGATAGGGTTCATAACGGGTTACAAGGCACAAGTTCATTTGAAGCCAAATAGCACGCCAGTATTTTGCAAGGCCCGTCCTGTGCCTTTTGCATTGAAGCAAGCTGTGTCTGAAGAACTTGATACCTTAGAACGGACTGGGGTATTGAAAAAGTCACCAGAAGCGATTGGGCAACTCCGTTAGTGGTAGTACCCAAGGATGGGGGAGCAAAAGTGCGGCTCTGTGGCGACTACAAGGTCACTGTGAACCCGGCGCTTCTCACTGAGCATTACCCTCTTCCATTGCCAGAAGACTTGTTCGCAACGTTAGCAGGTTCAAGGGTATTCTGTGTGCTTGACCTTGCTACCGCTTACCAGCAAGTAGAACTTAACGAAGCTGCGAAGGCGATTTTAACGGTGAACACACACCAAGGTCTTTACCAATACCAGCGTCTCCCTTATGGCATTGCAAGTGCTCCTGCCATATTCCAGTCGCTCATGGACAGGATTCTCAAAGGCGTCCCTCAAGTAGGGTGTTACATTGATGATGTCATAATTGGGGGTACGAGTGCTGATGACTGTCGGCAAAAGCTGGAAGAGGTGTTAACACTATTACAGGATCACAATGTCACGCTGCGCATGGAAAAATGCAAGCACTTTTGCAGCGAAGTTCGCTACCTGGGCCACAGAATTTCAGCAGCGGGAATCAAGCCATTGGAATCGAAAGTAAGGGCGATAAAGGATGCGCCCGAGCCCATGAATGGTACAGAACTTAAGTCTTTTCTTGGAATGGTAACATTCTACGCTAAGTTCCTATCGGACTTGGCAACCGTAGCCGCGCCGCTCTACGAGCTGTTAAAGAAGGGCAAGCGTTGGAATTGGACAAGTAAATGCGCTCTCGCGTTTTGAGAAACGAAGAACTTGCTCACGACCAGTCCGGTACTTGCTTACTATGATCCAAAGCAACCCTTGGCGCTAAGCTGTGATGCGTCGCAGTATGTGCTCGGCGCGGTTCTTTTTCATATACTTCCAAATGGTACAGAAAAACCCATTGCTTTTGCGTCCAGGACCCTATCGCAAGCTGAGCGCAGTTATGCCCAAATCGAGCGAGAAGCGTTGGCGATAATCTTTGCCCTCAAGAAATTCCATCGCTATCTGTATGGGCGGACATTCACGTTGTTCACGGACCATCAACCGCTGAGAAGCATCTTAGGGCCACGGAAGCAGGTTCCATCTTTGGCAGCCGCTCCCATGCAACGATGGGCTTTAATCTTGGCTTCTTATCGCTACGACTTGAAGTATAGGAAAGGATCGCAAATGCAAGTTGCAGATGCACTGTCCAGACTACCTGTTTTAAGTGGAACCAGTATAGAGGAGACAGATACCCTCGCTGTTTTTGAAACTACGCCACTGACGGCTATGGATGTTGCTAAAGCGACCAAGTATGACGGCACGCTAAGCAAGGTTTACCGATATACACTGGAAGGATGGCCAGCACAAGTCAAAGACGCTGAACTAATACCGTACTATAGCAGACGCGCGGAGCTATCGTTAGAATCGGGATGCGTCACGTGGGGAAGTCGTGTTATTGTGCCAACAACGTTGCAAGACGCCGTGCTGGGACTGTTGCACGCAGAACACCCCGGGGCATCACGCATGAAGATGCTCGCTCGTAGCCTACTATGGTGGCCAGGCCTAGATGCAGACATAGGAGTGGTAAAAAGGTGCAGCATCTGCCAAGCGATGCAAAACAGTGCTCCTCGTGCACCGCTCGAGCCATGGCCATTTCCCGCCCGATGCTGGCAGCGAGTGCATTTGGATTTTTTCGAATTTGAAAAAACGACATTCCTTTTGTGTGTTGACTCGTTTTCAAAGTGGATTGAGGTGTTCCCTATGAGCTCAACTACGGCCGCGAAGACTATCGAGCGTTTGCGGAGTCTATTTGCTTCTTACGGATTCCCTGAACAAGTCATTTCTGATAATGGTCCACAGTTTTCATCACAGGAGTTCCAGGACTTCCTCGATGCCTGTGGCATCAGGCGCACGTACAGCCCGCCATACCATCCGGAATCCAATGGAGCTGCCGAGAGGATGGTGCAAACCGTTAAGCGGAGCCTCCGCAAGCAGCTGTTGCACGACAAGGGAGATAACGGCAGACCGCTGCGGGAGAGGCTGGACGACTTCTTGCTGGCATATCGGACAACACCTAGCACAGTAACAGGCAAGTGTCCAGCCGAACTCTTTCTGAAACGAATACCGCGCACTAGATTGTCCTTGCTAAGGCCCTCATTTCGAGACGACATGTAGAGCAAGCAAGAAGCGGTAAAGCGGCAGCATGACCAACAAAGATCGAGTTTCCGTTCATTCAGGGCAGAGGACTGCGTATACGTAAAGACTGTCAGGCAAGAGAAAGTGTCGTGGACTGAAGGGTGTGCGGTGCGGCCAGTTAGCCCTGTGACCTATCTCGTAAAAACACAGAACACAGTCCGCCACGTTCATGTTGACCATTTACGCTCGCGCAGTTTCCAGCATGCAGGATCAAACGTGGGTGTGGGCCCCGAGAAGACACGGCACTGAGGACGTTGTGCGTCATCGGGAGGCCCCAGCCATGCCCCAGCAGGCGTATCATGAAGCGGACACGGCAGCACCTCCCCCAGAGCATGCAATAACGCCGGAACCACCACCACCAGACGGGCAGGAATTGCCACTGCCTGCTCCCCACAATGACCATCCTCAGACGCAAGCCGAAGCACCTTCCGACCCTGCACCAGTACTGCGCCGAAGTCAGCGTGCCAGGAAATCACCAGACCGATATGGGTCTCACGATGTCCGCCACTGAAAATAGTAATGACGACGACGATCTTGGGGGGGGGGGGGGGGGGAGGAATGTGATGACGTAACGCCAAGCGCATGCCGTGCGACTTCGTCATCACGGGCACTGATATCAGCAGCGGATAAGTAACCGCTGCCTATAAAAAGCGTGTGCTAAAGAATAAACGCCGATTCCTTGTTCTGCACCTGCCACTGTCGTTTTCTGGAGTACGGCTTCAAGGTTGCCGCACGCTACTACACTCTGAATATCAGCTTGCTGCGCCTCTGACCCTTTCTCATTTTCCCGAAACTTCCGACGGAACGCCTCCGCTGACAGCCTGTACTTTTTTAGGAGACTCGATTTCACTTTGTCGAAATCCTCTGCCTCCTCTCTCTTCAAGCGAGCGACTACATCGGCCGTCTCGCCGGGTAACAAGTGAGCAAGTGCTGTGGCCACGTTTCCCGAGAGAACCCCTGCTTCTCGCACGTTCGCTCAAAGCTAACCAGGAACAAACCAATGTCCTCTCCAAGCTTAAACGGCCGCATCAGGTCAGTCATTTTGAACAATACTCGTTCTCCTGCACCGGGTGCCTGACTTCCATTACGAGCGCGTTCCATCTCTACCTCGAGATGCGTCATTTCCAAAGCGTGGTCGCGCTCTTCTCTCTCACCGCTGGCAGACAATTGTTGCAATCTCAGCGCTGGCACCAGTTGTTGCAATCTGGGTCGCAAGCCCCAAGGGTAGCGTTGGCCTGGCGGCCTGGGGCACAACTGGAAGCATCCGAAGGTCCTGGCAAAGCATGAGTCGACTGCTAACAGAACAACTTGTTTATTCTAGCATCGCAAAAGAGCGGCCGGTCAGGTCGACCGAAGTGGAGAGACGGGAGAGCACGCTACTCGACGGAAGAATTCGGAGCCTCCCTTGGCGTCCGGGGCAGCTGCTTTTATACTCTCGGAGCCGAGGCAAGAAGGAACGGCTTGCGAGAGGCGCCCGTGACGGCGGGGCACGGACACGCTGAGAGACACGTTGAGACGAGTAGGTGACGCATCCGCCGGGCCGGCGCCGGTCAGACCTCCTCGCTTCACAGTTGGGGGAGCTCCTCTCCCCGGCTGCCGTGCATTGACAAGCGTGGGCACCAACATGCACACACGCACACATGAAGACACGTGGCATTGAAACATGCCTGGACGCGTATGGCAGGAGGCATTACGGCAGCGCTGAACGGGCCAAAATGTCCGCCGCTTTGAATGAAGCCCCGGCGTCCGCTGCATCCGCGCCGGCTATACCGCGCGTCGTAGGCGAAACGTAACATCAGCTATCCCTAAAGGCTGGGCGAGTAGGTCTACCGTCAAGTACGCCAAAGGCCCGCACTCCTGCAGCAGCAATGGCCCCGAAATTCGTCACCGACGCTGATGGTAAACCATCCGAGTATTAAAACATTCCCAAGGTACGCAGCACGTTGCAACGCTAATTTTGTGTCCGCCAACTGTCCTTTTCCTACCTCAGTGGAGCCCAGGAACGCTTCACGACGCGCTTAGCGTCTCAGTTGCCCTGACCGCTGCAGAGGCTCACGCCGCTACAGTAGACATCAAAAAATAAAAGAACTTGGCTTTATAACCAGTGGTGACCCCTCAGCGACAGAAAAGCTCCAGCGCATTAACGAAACCGCTCTTAATGGCGAAACTTACCCTGTTCACACCTATATTGCATCGCCCCACAATTCGTGTAGAGGTGTGATCCACAACGTGGAACTGAACACCCCAACCTAAGGATTGAGGTGTGAACTCCGAGCCCCAAGTTATGAAATTATTGCGGCTCGTATGATGAGCGTCATAACTATCAAGGGCTCGAGCGCATGTGCCTCGCCAGGTCATCCTCGGCGGAGGTGTAGACTGCTACATCCCTCACCGACCCAAGGCGCAATTTAGCTCAACATGCTTTGCTATAAGACACCGATCAGACGCTTGTCGCGACAATTGAAAACAAAGGTGCAGAACATGTGGAAAGTTTGTCAGAGATCCTGTAGAGGATCATGACTGCAAACCAGGCTGCCCTAACTGTGGCAAGGACCAGAATGACGATGACCCAACTTGTGAAGTGCGACAAGCCGCTGATAAAGCGGTCAGAGAGGCGGCCTACCTGAAGCGTTTGAAACAATTAACGAAAGGACGACAAGCAAACGAAAACAGTCACCATCGCAAGCCAAAGCGCAAGCGCAAAACGCAACTCCGACAACACATCGAGAGACAGAAGTAGCTCCAGAAGCCGTCAACAGTCCAGAGGCCGCAGCCGCTCCAGAGGCAGAACGATCCAGGGGCCGCAGCCGATCTAGGGGCCGCAGCCATTCCAGGGACCGGGGCCACTTCGGGGGCCATAGCCAGCCTGGGAGCGAAAGCCAGTCCGGCAGCAGTGGCCAGTCCGGGAGCTGCGGCCAGTCCGGGGACAGCAATCGGCCCGGAGGTGGCATCCAGTCTCGGCATCACAACCATTCTCGAGGCCAACAAGGAGAGCAACCCGCAAAACAGCGAAACCTAAGTCAGTCACCGGGCACCTCCCCCTCCTCCCGCCCCCGCCCGTGACCTATGCGTCTAAAGTCCAAACACGAGCTCAAAACGTAGCCAAGGATAATAAGAACGCTATGCTTCAAACTCGCACACCTGATCAAATGTCAGCACTATCGTCACAATCACTAGAGCCTACCGAAGACATGGACATGCAAGCAGAGGCACACGCACCTGAAGCCACACCATTAGGTGATATAATGCAACCCTTAGTACAAGAAGTAGAACCAGCGTCATTGCAACCAGCAATGAAAAAAGCAAGACACCACACCACAGCCCTACAAAACCTTGAAGCAGATTTTCAGCAACTAAGCGACGTAATGAAAGAAATGCAAACCAGTATAGAGGCCAAGATATCTCAACAGGTTGCTGCTCAAGTTGGGGAGGCGCTAAAACATACACTCAACAAATAATGAGCCAAATTCGCTCCTTGTTCAACGAGATACTCAGCAACAAGGCAGAGGCGATGGTCTATACACAAGTGCAGGCTGCGATGGACGCATTACCGGGCCGAAAAGAGTGCGATCGACCCAAAGTACGTCGATCTACCAGCGTAACGCGACCCACTCGTCACCCTACAGCGGACGCTCCGCAAAATTATCAGTATAACAATGACGACTAATCTGGTAGTGTGGCAGTGGAACTGTAGAGTGATTGCTCGAAAACGGGGCCTTCTCAAGCAGTACATTGCCGCTCAAGGACGTCGACCAGACATTCTCCTACTCTAGGGAAACAAACCAAACGCCTCATCTTTCAGGCTATGCGGCGTAGAGCCATAATTCGGCAATGGCCATTCTTATTCGCAAAGATATAACGGCAAATGTTGTCCACAGCATGGAGCGGAGCCTCACTGTACGCATCCTTCCAACTAAGATTGTCAAGTGCAAGGCAGAGCCCCACTTATTTATCACGAATGTTTATAGCCCACCAATACAGAAAGTAGACTACTTCAAGGAGGTTGCGAATCTGCGACCAACGAAGTATTTTGATAATCTAATAGCAGGCGACTTCAACGCACCACACACTTCATGGGGATACTTAAAAAAACTCCTCCAAAGGATCCGCACTACTACACCATATGGAACAGGCCCAGCTTACTCTCCTTAACGAGACCGAATCCCCGACTCGAGATACCACGCCCGATTTGGCCTTCATTAAAGGACGACTGTCAGCACAATGGCTTAACACGCACGATACCTTAACAAGTGACCACACTGTCATACAGATATTTCTGCAAATCAAAGGATTCACAAAGCGCCAGCGCAAGCATCGCTTCCTGGATTGAAATGAATGAATGAATAGAATTCATTGATAGGAAAGACAGAGAGGTCGACCTGAGCTAGTGCGCTCTAGTCTGCTACTCTGCACTGGGGAAGAGGGAAGGGGAGTGAAAGTATTGGGATGGATGATGATGATAAGAGAAGTGGTGAGTGCTTATGTACATGAGACAGTTGCCTCGCTAGAGCCGCTCGTCGAGCTTGGTGTCCTGCAGGAACTTCAACAATACTTTTGTTGCACGCATTGAAATTGTAGTGTCAGGCCATGGGCCGAGGATAGCTTCCTCCGACAGTGGTTGTCTGCCAACGCTGGCTAGGAAACTGTCCAACGTCCTTCGCTCCAGCATATATGCTGGGCAGTCGCACAGTACGTGTTGCAGTGTTTCGGGCATGTGGCAGTGTTCACAATCAGGGCTGTTCGATTGGCCGATGAGGTGTGCGTAGCGACGGGTGAAAGCAACGCCGAGCCGAATCCTGTGTAGCAATGATGTTTTGCTCCGTGTAAGCTTCGTGGGCAAACAGATTTTACCGCCTGGGTCAATCATATGTAGACGTCTGTGAATGTTATCAGGGTGGGCTCTGTAAGCCCTTGTTCCGCATGACGCATGTAGGAGACTTCCAAAACATGCACCTGAATGATTGGGTAGAGATGGTCAGGTAACGAATCCAGACACACAGGAAGGAGATAATAGAGAAGTGGGAGCAACCAAGCAAGGACAAGTATCTTCATCTCTGGGAGGCACGACATGCCCTCATCAAGAGATGGAAAAGAAATAAGCTCATTCGCAAACTACGCACACGCATCAACACGCTCAACGAACAGATCGTCCACTACACTGAACATCTCACTCGTGAGAAGTCGTACGATAGGTGCAGCAAGCTCAATGACACATTGAATATGAGCTCCACGTGGAATCTCATCCGATCACTCATACACCCAACCCAAACAAAGTCAGAAACGTCCCATAAGCGCCGAAAGCTGCTAGAAACATTTGAGCATACCGACGACCTATTCAACGAGCTTAGAAAACACACATTGCGGATCCAGCGCAACCACAGTATGCCGACTACAAAAGCGCAGAGCCAGAAAGTGAGGGTCTCATCGGCCCAATCACATTAGCGGAACTACAGCGTGTTTTAGCAGAAGCAAAGCCAAATAAAGCCCCAGGAACAGACCAAATTGCGACAACACAGCTCCGCAACCTTACAGAAGCCGATCATGTATTCTAACTTCAGCAAATTAACGATGTGTGGGACACGGGCACCTTGCCAGAAGAGTGGAAGACAGCGAGCATCATTTTCATTCCGAAGCCTGGCAAGCCCCAAGCCATAGCGAATCTGCGTCCAATATAGCTAACATCATGTGTCGGTAAGCTAATGGAGCGCATCGTGCTTAACAGACTTCTTAGTCACCTTGAGAAATCCCAACACCTACCCCATAATTTGATTGGATACAGACATCACTTATCTACTCGACACGTTCTGCTGCAGCTACACGAAGAAATCACGAAGGAAACAAGCAGCGCTCAGCTTAAAGCTATTCTCGCCATCGACCTCAAGAAAGCTTTTGACTACGTTAACCACGATGTTATGCTGCAAGAGCTCGAAGCTACCGGCTGCGGAACCAAGCTTCACAACTATGTCA
Organism: Dermacentor albipictus; assembly: GCF_038994185.2. Classification (NCBI taxonomy): domain Eukaryota; kingdom Metazoa; phylum Arthropoda; class Arachnida; order Ixodida; family Ixodidae; genus Dermacentor; species Dermacentor albipictus. The sequence continues at coordinate 11,753,283 of NC_091824.1, forward strand.
GGGACTTCTTACGGAGCCGCACGTACACGCTACGAGTAGGCGACATCACCTCACAACAGTATCCCCATCCGCAGAGAGGTATCCCGCCGGGTTCCGTGATCTCGCCCATACTCTTTAATATTGCCATGTGCGTAGTCCAAAGAGCGCTACGAGACATCCCCGACATCAAATATGCGATCTACTCACGAAACACGCAAGCAGCTATTTGATGTCTAAAAGATGTCTTGAACGGCTAATTCAAAAGCCTAGGAGCTGTCTTGATCAAGACATTTTGTAGCCATGGACGTCTAGAAGTACTTCAGTAAGCCCTGCTAACGTTACGCTAAATGTTAACTAATGGACAGCTTGACAAGAACAACTGAAGACTTTTATTAGACATTCCCTAAAATGTTTGCGGCAGCTGAACAGTAACACGACGTTGGCCCACAGTTACAATTTATTTTAAGCGAGGCATGGACATCAGAAAAAAAGTTTATATTGTCGGATAGAGTGAGGCACAGGTAGTTTTTCCAGATGTGAACCATGGGAATAGTGTAGTACAGCCTCATTGGTCAATTAGTGCTTTTTAATTAGACCAATCAATTGAATGCCGCCTGTCAGAGTTATTTTGCAAATAAAACAAGATCTGTATTGTATGCTGATATTTATTTATTTATTCAAAAGAACCTTACAGGCCCTATGGAAGGGCATAAAGTAAGGGGGGCACATTAAACAGTAAAATGTATAAAAAGTACAAATTTCCAATAGGAACAGTGCTATCAAAAGATTAACACGTTACACAATATTGAAGGCAATAGGAATACAAAGCAATATATGAAGGCACACGAACACTTGTTACTGTTAACAGAGCAAAGGAATACCGTTTATGAAAATGATATAAAACATGGCAAAAAATTCACGATAACTTACACTAGATTGGTCACTCGTGAACGGTATTAGATGGGAAAAGCATGAGTAACTGAGAGCGGAACGTGTCGAGATTAGATATGGAGGCTATGTTATCAGGGAGGTCATTCCAGAGACGGATGGCACGTGGTAGTGCCGATGAATTAAATGCATTTGTTTTACCGTATATGCGCATGAAACTAAACTGATTATGTAATCTGCGTGAAAAAGAGTGGGGTATTTGTAGTTGCAACCGGGTTCGTTTATTAGTGTAAATATATTTGTGGAATAAGCACAGAAGAGCGATGTTGCGGCGGATATCTAATGGCGGCAACAGTAGGTCTAGTTTAATTTTTGTAATGCTCGAGTTTATACTGTAGTTACGCGATATGAACCGGGCTGCTCTGTTTTGTATTATTTCCGTCATATTTATTAGGTAATTTTGATGAGGGGACCAAATTGGGGAGGCGAATTCTAACTGTGGCAAAATGAATGTTTGGAAAGCGAGTTTTCGAATGTTTGGCGGGGCATTTCGCAAATTGCGTCGTAGATAGCCCAGAGAACGTGATGCTTTGGCGCATGTAGAAGTGATGTGTGGGGCCCATGAAAGATTCTCTGTAAGAACAACACCAAGGTACTTATATGATGAAGTGTGAGAAAGCATAGTGTTATTAAGATGATACGAATATTTAGAATTTACGCATTTTCGGCTGCTACCGGCTGGACAGCTGTCCAGCTGTCCAGCTGTCCAGCTGAATGGGTGAATATTGGAATATAATTCCAATATTCACCCATTGACCTAAACAAGAACATCTCTGCGTGAAACACGTCATTACTGACAAAACTTCGCCTTGCTGGATCTCCGCCAAATCGAAATAGTTTCTAGTAAAGAAAAATTTTATCAGTGATGCTGCAGTTCAGGCAAAAATTACATCCTGGTTTAAGCTACAGGGGGCACAATAGCCGTACACCAGTATACGAAACAACACTGTGCTACAATGAGTTAAGAAATAAAGGATAGTACACATCTGGAAAAACACTCTGCGAACCACTCCAACTAGTAATATAAATATATTTTTTCTGATGTCCATGCTTCATTTAAAAGTAAATTGTAACTTACTTTGTGGGTGCCTCTTGTAAGGTAAAGCCACATGCATGCACAGCATCACGCAGAAATAATGGCCAGTTCTTCGGCATACCATCCATTAGTGAATTCCTTGTACGTTGCATGTTACCAGAACTGAAAGATAAATCATAATATGCTGTTTTTTTTTCATAAACAGTACGATGTGCTTTTCATGCATAAAAGATGATTGCAAGCGAAAATGCAGCAAGACATCAACTTCACACCATGTCACGTACTCATACTTTATTACCTAATAAATTAGAAAAGATGCAGAAAGTGCAATTAACAAGAGTGACAAATAGCAGCAAAGGTGATCATGGATAAATCTTGAAGATGATTGTCTCCGCTGCCAGAGTAGGCCAGCCTTCGTAGGAGAGCACTTGCTGCCTACAAAAGCTTGCTGTCACAGGCCACGCGTGACGGTTCTTGTAGACATAGGCAAGCAATACCTGCACAGAAGAGGGGAAAAAAGGCATGGGAGGGAATGGGAATGTTGAAATTGGAACTTCAATTAGGAATATGTGCTAAGTAAGAAGTTTGGCTCACATTAAAAATAAATTTAAGCATTCCTTTCTCTTAAATTACGGGTATCATAAGGTATGTATGCGATGATGTTTAAAATTACTAGTATATTCCCTATCATAAGAAGCCAACAAACACTGACACCAAGGACAACATAGGGGAAATTACTTGTGCTTAATAAACAAAATGAAGAAACGATAAATTAATGGAAATGAAAGTGGATGAAAAAACACCTTGCTGCAGGTGGGAACCCAAGCCACAACCTTCGCATTTCGCGTGCTATGCTCTACTAATTGAGCTGCAGTGGCATCGTTTTCCCATCCACTTTCTTGGGTGTTTATGTATCCTAGCAGAACCCTGGGAGTGTTAGCCAGCGCCACAACTCAGAGACCTTGTTCCTGGCATATAGTCATTAAGTTGCATAGCAGAGTCAAAATCAGCCTTTAAATTATTATATGGTGTTTTGTGGCTAAAAAGCCACTTATCAACTTGTAAAACAAGTCTGAGAAGCTTCCTGCAAAATATAATCCGTTTAAAACAGTAATTCACTCTGCAGGTAAATGATGTACTAACTTTAAAAAAAAGTTAAATAGTGTTTCATATTGTTGAACTAAAATCAAGTTTGGCATTTTGTGCTGCCTAGCTGTTGCCTTTCTTTCTTTTTTGTTGCCTTTTTTTTTGGGGGGGGGGGGGCCGCTGACTGTACCTTGGTGCAGTTCGCTAACCGCTTTGCTTTCGCCATGCAGATGGTCGTCTACCTCATCTACAACCTGCTGCTTCCTGTTCTGGCATGCGCATCCTCGAGTGCGTCGTCAGTGCAGGCTTCCCCTTGTCACGAAGACGGAGCGGCCACGTGCAATCCTTTGCCTGGTTCCCAAATATCGCCATCTCCATCTGCCTCACCGTTTGAATGCCACCTACCGGTCCTGGAGCGAACTTGGAAAGATTCATCGCCATCGAAAGCCCTACCAGCTATAAAGCAACAACCACCGTCGACGCAGCTCCGTGGGCCCGGTGACTGTACCTTGGTGCAGTTCGCTAACCGCTTTGCTTTCGCCATGCAGGTTAGTCAAACATATGCACTTTTTGCTAAAAAATCAAGCAATTATCTTCTGGTACAGCTCCCGAGCCCACGGTGCTGCGTCGCGATTGCCACTGAGTGCATTTATGTCATCCGTCTGCTACTAACCATATCTGGTGACGTCGAGACTAACCCTGGTCCTGCCAGCCTTGACACTGTACTGGCCGAATTGCAGAAACTAACCGCAGGCCAAACAACACTTGTGCAGGAGCTAAAGGGCCTGAAACTGCAGCTGACCACCACAGACAAAACAATAAGTGACCTGAATAAGCGCATGACCGACTTAGAGGCCCATTATCAGGCTCTCATGCCTCTACGCCAAGACATAGAAATACTGCAGACAACATCAACTGAAACAATTCGCCTAGTCACAGCGTTAGAGGCTCGTTTCGACGACGCCGAAAACCTATCTCGCCGCAATAACCTGATCTTCCACGGAATTACTGACCCCACTACAAATGAAACATTTACTTAGTCTGAAGAATTAATAATCCAGATCTGCCGTAATCATTTACAAACCGACATCAACCCCACAGATATAGAACGGGCACATCGTTTAGGAAAACACACCGAAGATCGAAATCGTCCAATAACAGTAAAATTCGCACATTGGAATACGAAAGACGCCCTTCTGTCAAAAGGCCGAATGCTGAAAGGAACTAATTATAGTGTAGGTGAAGATTTCTCTCGCCTGACTCAGAAAGCACGGAAGGCCCTTTCGCATTTCGCCAATACTCTCTACGCTATAAAACTTTGTACATTGGTCCTAAACGATATGTTTTTGATGAATCATCTAACTCTGTAAAAGAAATTCTGTAGCAATCATCCCGTCCTCTACAAAAAAAGGAATCAACCAGAACTTGCACCTAGAAAAGATCTTTCGTTTTCCGCAGTCTTCACTAACGCACGTAGTTATTTCCCGAAGCGCGAGCTTATATCTAACATCATATCATCAACAGGCAGCAACTTGCTCATTCTAACAGAAACCTGGCTACACAATGACGTCACTGATACTGAAGTTTTGGCCGAGCTACCCGACTTCCATGTTTATCGAACTGACCGTGTAGGCACAAGAGGCGGTGGCGTTCTTGTAGCAGTTCACCGGCAAATTTTGTGTTCCTTTATTAACATCGCAACAAAACTCGAAATACTATGGCTACTATATCGCACATCACCACTTACAGTGCTGCTGGGGGTTTGCTACAGGCCTCCACATGCCACTCCTGAATTCTGTGGGGAGCTCAATAACAATTTAATACAACTAACGGCCATCTACCCTAATGCCACCATCTTACTTTTCGGCGACTTTATTTCCCAAACATAAACTGGAGCAACTTAACATATTCTTCAATAGTAGGTCCCCCAGAGACAAGGAATTTCATTGACATCTGTTTGAACTTTAATCTAACACAATTAGTTTCGGAGCCAACACGTGTCACACCAGAATCCGCAACCATTCTGGACCTCATCCTGACTAATGATCCAAGTACCCTCTCATCAATTACACACCTTCGAGGAATTAGTGACCATAAAGTCATTCATGCTACTTTCTCTTTTCCTGTAACACCAAATAAGACACATAAGAAAACTATAAGGCTTTACGAAAAGGGTGACTATGACGCAATTAACCGTGAACTTGAGACCTTCTTCCCCACGTTTGAAACCGCGTATCGCAATCGGTCAATATTCCATAACTGGTCGATGTTTAAGGATAAGTTAACAGATTTGGCTAACAAATATATTCCTAAAGTTCACATTCGCCCCAATAATCAAAAACCTTGGTTTACTAACGCCTTAAAAAAACTAGAAAATAAAAAGAAACGTCTTTACCGAGTGGCTACAAATAACGGGAACTCGCATCGATGGGAAATCTACTACAAAGCTGAAAACGAATATCTCATTGTAATCCGCAGCGCAAAGCGTTCCTTTTATGGCACTACACTCCCAAATATACTGCGCACTAACCCAAGACAATTTTGGCAAGTCATAAATCCTCACCCTGTTCACACTATTACGCTCACAAATGACTCACACAAGACAATTACCGATACTGAATGCGCTGACACGTTTAATTCCGCATTTGCAACAGTATTTACGAAAGAAATCAAAACAAACATTTCTTTACCTTTGTACAACATTGAAGGTCACATGCCATGCATCACATTTTGTGCTGACGGAATTTCATCCATAATCCAGAAGACTAAGCTATCATCGTCATTTGGGATTGATTAAATTACCTCTAAACGTCTAAGAAACACAAGACACATGGCTGCATCATACTTATCCTTACTATTCTTACAGTCACTCTCTTCAGGAAACATGCCGGGTGATTGGAAAGTGGGAAGGGTCATTCCAGTCTACAAAACCGGTAACAGGAATTCTTCATTAAATTATCGACCCATCTCACTAACGAGCGTGCCGTGCAAAATCATGGAACATGTCATCTACTCTCAAATCATTGCCTTCTTGGACAGTAATAACTTTTTTCCACCCTTCACAACATGGTTTTCGCAAAGGTTTCTCTTGCGAAACTCAATTAGCTATTTTCGTTCATGACTTGCATACTAACCTTGACATCAATGTACAAACTGACGCAATCTTTTTAGATTTTGCAAAGGCATTTGATAAAGTATCCCACCAACTTTTGCTACTAAACCTTCAGCTGTTGAACTTGGACCCTAACGTTCTAATCTGGATAAATGAATTTTTGTCTAATCGCACACATTTGGTTTTTATCAACGGTAACCTATCAAGTCCCTTCCCAGTAACCTATGGCGTGCCCCAAGGATCTGTTCTTGGTCCCCTGTTATTTTTAATATATATTAATGATTTACCTCAGTGTGTCTCCTGTAATATACGCATGTTTGCAGACGACTGCGTCATCTACCGCTCTATCTATAACTCATCTGACCATACTACACTCCAAAATGATCTTAACAGTGTTTTAAAATGGTGCAGCAATTCGCTGATCACCCTTAACGCCAAGAAATGTAAATTCATGTCCTTCTCCCGCCGTCGCAACCCTTCCTTCTTCCCATATGAAATAAATACCACACCATTAGAATCAGTACAATCCTATAAATATCTAGGTGTAACCCTGTCTCACGATTTGTCTTGGCGCGCACATGTCACTAGCATTATCTCTGCAGCTAACAAAACCTTAGGTTTTCTAAAACGGAACCTACGGCAGGTCCCATCAGATTTAAAATTACTAGCATATAAGTCACTTGTCAGGCCGAATCTGGAATACGCGTCATCTACCTGGAACCCGCATCAAGCATATCTCACCGACGCATTAGAATCAGTTCAAAATCGTGCTGTTAGATTCATTCATACCTCACATTCATACGACGTCAGCGTTTCATCACTGAAATCAGAATCGGGCTTGTCAATACTTTCATGTCGACGTCGCATTTCCAGTCTTTCCCTGTACCACAAGTTCTTCTTTTCTTCCCTTAATCAAGAGCCTTACATCACAGCAGCAGCACGCATATCTCATCGCACCAGCCATCCACTTCAAGTGGCACGCCCACGTGCACGGACAACCACCTTCGCAGCCTGCTTTTTCTTCCGTACCGCCACAGACTGGAATGGCCTTCCCGCCAACATCGCTAATACGACTTGTCCATCTTCGTTCACAGAACTTGTAACCGACCATTTTGTTAAATAATTATTTATGACGATGTTTTGCTATCTTATAAAAACCCACCCTTTATGTAATGCCCCTACGGGGGACCTTCAAGGTAATAAACTGAACTGAACTGAACTGAAACTTAAACATGGCACAGTAGAGTAATCAGGCAGCATGCAAAGGAGGACTGGTGATAAAGTAGTGTTCCAAAGCAACACTCCTAGCTGGATCAATCACTTTTGTTGATATATTTTCATGTGACCCTAATTGGCTTAGGGCAATGCCTCACAAAAATGATGCAACACCTTGGATGACGCGTCATACAAAATTGAAAGTATTTCATGATGTGATCAAACGATAACATTGCCACCTGTCTTGGAAGTGTTAAGGTTAAGGTTAAGTGTTAAGGTTAAGGTTAAGTGTTATGGTTATTTTGGTGCTCAGGATCACCTGTTTGCGTTGGTACAGGAGCTGGGCGGTATGGTTTGCATCAAATGAGATAAATGACTAGAAATGTGAGATACATTCACCAAGGCTCATTGTCAACCTTTCTATAGCTTTTGTAACTGCCTTTTCCACAGCGGCCTCTATAGTTGCAGTAAGTGATAGGTCCGTGGTAAGATTTTATCTGCCTATTATCCCCGCATAGCCAGATGCCCTTTCTTTCACAATGTTTATGACCTTCATCCTAGAGCAGCGTCGTCGATCAATGATTTCAATCCCCTGTAATTCTTGAGCCCTAACAGAACAGTTTAAAAAAATGGCTGTGGCTTAGCTAAGGTTAAGCCCAGGATGCGAAGCATACTAGCCTTTATTTTAACGCGACAGCGTTAAGGAGCTCGCGTCGCAGAAAAGCCGGTGTCGTTGGTGTCTGCGGCGTTGGCCGCGAGCGATAAATCCCAGCAGGGACTTCATGAATAAAAAACAACTTGCAAGATCGGCTGGGTGGGAATCGAACCAGGGTCTCCGGAGTGTGAGACGGAGACATTACCACTGATCCACGAGTTCTTTTTATTTTCTTTATTGCACTGAGCCACGAGTTCGATGCTTCAAAGCGGTACAAAAGCGCCTCTAGTGAACGCGGTGTTGCCTTAGAAACGAGCTGTTTCTAAGGCACAGGCGTGGGTCGCTTGCTCAGGCGCACATTTCGTTGTCGCGCCGAACGCTGAGTTGCTCGACGCTCACCGCGTCCGATGCGGGGCGCGTAGTCGCTGCGCCGTAGCCCATTGTCTTACACCCCTTGGCGGGTCGACGGGAACGCTGTCGCGTTCCACTCTTGAAGGCGAAGCTTAAGCGCCCGCTTTGCAGCTGTTATGACGTCATATGGTAGCTACGCGGCCGCGCGCGGCGCAGCAAGGAAGAGCGTGGTTGTGCGGCTAGTATGCTTCGCATAATAATTGGCTCGATGATTTCCATCACAGAGACAGCATCGCTCTTCTTGGGCACTACAATCACTTTGAGAGTGTGCTTCCGCACATGGGCAACAACGTTGTCTTGATTTACACCCCGCCATACTATGGCCGTATCGCCAGCAATTACGGCAGTGAATCGGACGCGACGCCAGGGGTTCAGCTCTGAACACAAGGGCCACACCTTTAGTTCTGATGGGCAGGACATTCCAGCAAAAGTTGCTATGACTGATTCTGTTGGGACCCGCGCTTTGCCTACCATTCGAATGCATCGGTAAACAACAATTACTCCAGTCCCAGAGAATCTCTCTAGTGTTTCAGCGGGAGGAAGATAAGCATCGACACCTCTGAGTATTCCCTTAGTGCAGGCGAGGTGCGCAGGGATGTAGGCACTCACCGGTGATGACGCGAATGATGAGCACTTAAGCAAATCCGCGACACAGGACTGGTCTGGCGACCGACACAAGATACCTCCGCGGCCGAACTGCCTCACTTCCGTGATGGTCTGGTATGAAGAGGTAGCAGCATGCAGAGATTTCTGGATCACCTGGTGTTGGTCAGACGTATAAAGCCTCCATTTGAAGGAACCAGAGCCACCGGGATGCTGCTCACACCACTGCGGATGAACAAATGTAGAGGTAATTCATCCGTTGGAATAGAGGCCGCCCATGGGGAAAAACCCCTGCCGGGGGAGTTTATCGACATCAGCCTAGGTTGAAGCTGGCGTTAGAATCAGTGAGAGCTGAACAAATAAGATTAATAAAGCCTAATATCACCCAAAACCTGGCCAAGTATCAGAAGAAGCAGTGAACCAGCTTCTTCGTCGTCTCCAAGGCCACCATCAGCGTCCTTTTCTTCCCACATTACCGACAGTGACAATATTGCAGAGCGCGTGCCTTCTAGGAGAACCCGACATGCACTGAATCTAAATCCTTAAAATGCCACAAAGTAATTCTTACCAATATTTTAAAAGCAATGGATGCCGCACGGGCTTAAGGTATGACACGTTTTCGCACATGTTCAACCACGCGGCCACGCTCTCACTTTCCTACCAAAGCAATATTCCTGATACCAAAGCACACACAGTAAAACCACTAATAGTTATTAGTCTTGCCACGTCCAGGCTACTATTAAAGGCTATAAAGACTTTTCGTCCGACCTGGTTACACGTGTTGAAGCAGGCGGCGCAAGAGGGCGCTCTGACTATCCTATACAAGAAACACACCCACACACACGAAAAAAGAGAGAAAAAAGAAGGAAACTACCAAATTATTATTTAGAGACTAAAAAAATAAGCAAATCAAAACCAGGAGCAAGCTCAAACCATGCACAAAACACTTGTGACTTTGTCGGCACCACGGGGCCCTGGAAAAAACCGCGTCTTGCACTGACAGCGCAACTACGGCGACAAGGAAAGGCTATTAGAAATAATGAAATAAAATATACAGTTCATGATAAGAATAGCAATTTTGGCTTTCGCGTTTTAGCGTTTAATTACAATTTAGTGGTTATTCCATTAGCAGCAAACAATTACTTGCGCTTAGTTTTGAGTAACCAAATTTACGTGCCTTCACCGGCCAAGCCAAGCCGTGCTAGGCCTGTGAGTATGGATGCCTACGAGTAGAGTATAGTGAACTAGAATACTAGTTCACCATGGTGAACTATAGTGAACTAGAGTATTCTAGTTCACTATAGAGTAGAGGTGTGCGCCGATGCCACGCGAGGCGCGTCCGTTCAGCGTTCGTTGAACGCGGCTCGAGGTTCCTTGTTGGCGAGGTCGACGCGCTATACGAATGGGTATACCCAGCTTCGTCTGAGATTTTGTGCTGACTAGTTCAATTGGTTGGCCTACCTCAAGTATACAATCGTGTCAAGCAGGCGAGCAATGAACAACACAATAGAAACGAAAGTAACCCTGCTCTCCACACGTCTGCTCATGCGTGTCGTCACAAGTCAGCGCAACGTGGGATTCCGAAACTTTTCCACAAGAGTAATATGGCGAAACGAAAAGAAACTGTGGCCTCAGAACATCGGTATCACGGCTTTAGGGTCGTAGGCATTGTGGTGGCGGATATAAGTGGCGATATGTCCGATAGCGGCATCAATGTAGAGGTGCAATTTGTAGTAAGATAGAAATTTATGCCCCCGATGTGTTTAAGATGCCGGTTGGAAGTTTTCGCATTATTCTGGTCATTGCATTCGAAGGAGCTTTTCTACATTCTTGCGTCTAAAAAAATATTTTTAGATATCTACTGCGTGGTGCTATTTCTGTATAGCTTTCATATAAAAAATGAATGCAGCTGACAACGATAGCTGCACTGAACTATAAACAGTTTCGACAAGCATATAAAAAAGAACTCTCTTTTTTTTGGAAATAGTTGTGCATCCGAGAAATGCCTGCATTTCTACTCTTATACACTTCGTTCGTACAACCTGATGATGACAAGTTAACAAATTGAGAAAATTTGTTTTCTACCGCATCATAACATAACATAACATAAAAAAAATTCCCTTGATGCACAAAAAAAGTATTTGGATTATTTTTTCTTCAGGGAAAAAGGACCTTATAAGAAAAGTTACACAAGCAAAGGGAATTAGCACAACGAGAAGAAGGGGCAAGCAGGAGCCAACATTTCGACAAGCGAACTTGTATTCTTCAAGGCGACATTTGCTTTATATATGAAACAGGTAATAGCGGGGTGCTGTGCACGACGCTGACACGCCGGCTGACACACGGCCGTTGACATGTGATTGACAGACGGCCGTGTCACTGGCCTTGTGCACAGTACTCCTTCATTCTCAATTCTACACCGTCGCCCCTAACACGCCTTCGCTCGTTGCCGCACCCACCCGCCTTACGCCCTCTCCGCTTTAGAAGAACGCCACCTTTGTATACAGTGGCGAGGAAAGTATATGTCGCCTTGGAAAAGACAAGTCCACTTGTTGAAACGTTGCTCCAGCTTTCACCTTGTTCTCGTTTTGCTCATCGTCTTTAATTTCCACCTCCCGCCTTCCCCCTGTTTTCCCTGGATAAGCAAAGGGTGAATAATATTCAGAACAAGTGATTTCACTTATAGTTCGGTCTCTAAGGCACGTTATAACATCTGCTAATTGCTTGACAGCTTAAAGGGACACTAAAGCGAAACAATAAATCAGTTTAAACTAATGAAGCATTGTTTGAGAACCCTGCAGGCAGTCATTTAAAAAAAAATGTTTGATTCTTAGATGAGAAAATGAAAGTACAAGTATTAGTATTTTAACTGCGCGCCGAAACCACCAGCGCCGGTGGGTCAGCGTGACGTCAGGGATTCCAAAGTAAGTTTTTGCATGTTGGGCCACGTTGGCTGAATAAAGGTTCCCGAAACTTGCCATGCTTAATATTTGCTTCCTTTAGAACACAATGTAGTCAATCTGTACCGCTCTATATATTTAGTAGGCCCTAGAAGATGTCATCAAAATCCAAGACGTCACAGCCCCCAGGTGCGGGAACTTAAGTAGGCGTCGCCACCCGTATTTCGTTATTGCGCTTTTTCTGGCTTACCAAACGTCTTATCGTTTTAAGAGTGGTGTTTTTTGTGCTGTAGAACGGTAATTTACTTATGCAGAAGAAATCATTTTTCACTTTAGTGTCCCTTTAAGCTCTGAACCCGGAAGAAATTGGTCATAGAGGAGGTCTGTATTATTATTTTTTTTTCACATAAAGCACATTGCTTCAACACAATCTCATTCAGAACAAATGGAAGCACGGTTAGCCTGTCTATAGAGTGTCACGGGTGTCGGCTTAGCAATTCCAGACTAATTCACTCCCTAGCAAAAGTTCTGACAGGAAAGCTAATAGCCTATGAGGTTATTGACACCAATACAGTCTATTAGGGCTATTAGTGTATCAGTCTTATAGATCTATTGGTATATTGGTGTATTAGTCTAATACGTCTATTGGTATGATAGAAAACATTGCAATGTACCAGATGCAGAACAAAAAACAGGCGTAATTACTAAAATTGCTAGAAGCATTTATTAGCGCGGCACGTATTTTTACAGATTGCTCTTTCAAGATCTTCGTCAGGCCAGCAATCTTGATTGCCAGTGCTTTTAGTCGACTTCGACCAGAGGAAGTACTTTTGACGAAGTGGTTAAAAAAACTTGGGCAGAAAAATGCGCACGTACAGAAACATCTAAAAGTAGGGGTGCTAGTTCTACCTCTAAAAATTCAAGCTGGCAATATTTGCTGCTAAATTGGAATAATAGGGTTCCGCAATTACCAAACCAACTTTAGCGCAAAGTGCGATATGCTAGCTGGAAATGTTTATGCTAATGAAAAATGACGCGACCTGACAATTCCAGTTGTCCTACCTGCAAATGTGAAGTTGGCCCTACCCCAAATTTCAGGTTGACCCAGAGCGTTACGCCGAGGAACTTGTACCGCAGAATTGGGATCACATCAGATCACTTTATTTTCCTTAAAGACCCCTTCTGGGGTGTTACATAAGGTATGGGGTTTACAAGATGCAGGCGTTTACAGAAGTCGAAAATGTGGATGGACAGGTTATGGCAGCGATATGGTGGGGAAGGCCGTTCCAGTCAGTTGCCGTTCGTGAAAAAAATGAGTTCATGAAGGTAGTAGTACGGGCTCGTGGATGCAAAACTTGAAGAGGGTGACCGATGCGATGGGATCAGCGTGGTGGGCGTGCGCAGATGTATGGTTCTTGTCTTAGGGGCGAATAAAGAAACTTGTGATACAAAACAAGACTGGCAATGTGACGGCAAGCAGAAAGATCACACAAACCTGATTGTAATTTTAGAGATGATATGCTAACGTAGTATGAGTATGAAGAGTGAATAAATCTGGTAGCTCGGTTTTGTACAGCTTCGATGGCATTTGTTAAATATGCTTGATGAGGGTTCCAGATGGGTGATGCGTATTCCAGTTTACTTCTGATAAGTGAGTTGTATGCTTGTAGTCTGACGTGTTGAGGGGCTTCCCGCAGGTGACGTTTTAAGAAACCTAATCTTTTATTAGCTATGATATTAGGTTAGTTACGTGCAGTCGCCAAGATAAGTCATCAGAAATGGTGATACCTAAGTATTTGTAAGACAGGACGAGTTCAACAGGGGAGTTAGAAACGGTATATTCAAAAACAATATGGTTGCGACGGCGGTGAAAAGACATGTACTTACATTTGTTAGGGTTGAGTGTCATCATCCACTGCGAACACCACCAGTTTAGCGCGATCGTTATTTGTCTTGCCCGCATTTCCTTTCTTTAACGCTGCGAGCCCGGTACTTCTAAGTCACGAAACGCTTGCGCGTTATCAGCGTGACACAAGATCCTCGATAGGAAAGTAGCGAGCACAGTGTTTTTAAGGAAGCAGATGCAAGCACGGTAGAGGACGATTATCGTAGTGGGACAAATACACCTCCCAAAGGGTGCAGCTGTTAAGTGTAGTTTGCACGGCCGCGCGCGCCGTATCTTGAAAGGGATCTGCAAACGGCTCATCGCTTTGCGGGCGCTGTATTCACACCGCTGTGGGTTGAAACGACAGACCGCACGAAGGTGACTTCGCTCGCTGCTGCTGCCGCCCTTGCTCACACCGGTGTTTAACAGCGATTGTCCGCGCTCATCGAGTGTGATGTGTCCACGCCTGCTTGTGAGCGCTGACTTGTTAATTCAATTAGCGAATGTTTCCAAGTTTTTATAAATGGCCGATAACACTACCATCCTTAATTACTTCGTATAAAGCTGTGTACTAATTTTCTATCGCAAGTGATGCTTTGTCTTTCGGGCGACACTGCCACTTTGAAAGCTTCGTTGAATGGCCATCCGAGCCATTCAACGAAGCTTTCATCCATTTAAATTATATCTATTACGCTCGCATGTGCCTGCTTATTCAACTACGTATAATACCTTCAATTATCGATCCCTTTTCAATTCAGCTTTTTTTTTGTTAATGTATATATGTTTTGTTGCGTTCGTTCCTACTATAGGATCTTTGGGCCATCCCTCGTAGTGGGTATGGCTCATGTCTGAGGGGCAGCAGCACCAAAAAAATTCCGAGATGCAAGGAGCTGCTGGGCGCTGAAGAAGTAATGCGGTCCCTTTTGCTGCTGCACCTGGTGCTGTTGCTCTTGCAAACTATTACGGCGAGGGTGAGTCAGTGGCGGACGGCAAATGTGCGCAGTGTGCCCAGCCAAGGAATGCGAATACTCAAGGGGATCGTTGTCGAGTTTGTCGGGTATCAACCACGAATAAGCCACGGTTACTAAACACGTATCAAGCGCATAACTGGATTTACTCTTGGGCTCACACTTCGTTGCGTTTGCCATCACTTTTTATTGCGATTAGCATCATTTCGGAACTTAATTCAGTTTGCTCTGCTTTTTCGCACTTTGTCTGTCTGTCTGTATGTATGTATGTCATTTTGTTTTCGAGGAAGGCTGCTTATCTTGTCCGCGCCCAAACGTTTACCCGTCAGCTTTGGCCATTGGGTAGTCATACTCTCCCACTACCCACTGGGTAGTCATACCCATTGGGTAGTCATACTCAACTATCCGGCTGCTGTTTTGAGTGAACTGGGTAAGAAACCAACCGTCGGATCAACTTGGATGACTGGGCATGTAACACTGCACGGGCATGCGCCACCCTTCAATGAAACTCTTTCACACCAGCATCAGTTACTGGGTATGTGCCACTGTGTATGTTGCGCTCTTCAATGAACCTATTTGACGTCAATTTCGATCAGTGCTGCTTTCGGACGCAAGCAGCAGTGGGATCTCGAAATGGAAGGTGACTGTAAACGGTAATGCGATTAGCAATAAACAATCTCTTTCATCTGCTGTGCCCGAGAAGTTGAAACTATAGGGTTTTACGTGCCAAAACCCCGATCTTATCATGAGGCATGCCATAGTGGGGGACTCCAGTATAATGTGCACCACCTGAAGTTCTTTAACGTGGACCTAAGTCTAAGTACACGGGCGTTCGTGCATATCGCCCCCATCGAAATGCGGCCGGGATTTGATACCGCGACCTCCTGCTTAGCAGCGCAACACCGTAGCCACTAACTGGCGCTCGAGACGCAATCTGCGAGGTTCGGCTCCGCTGTGCTAAGTGTACATTAGCCACACGGACCACTTCCCAGTGTGTGGGAACAGAGCGAATAAAAAAAAACGGAGAAAAAACGACATTTTTCAGCGGAGCAAAAACATAACTGGAATGTTGTTTATTACTTTTTGCTTAGTGTAACCGAAATATTTTTGACTGGTTTTCGGTTCCTGGGGAAAGTTGGCAGTCCGAAACAACCGACGTTAGGCAACGTCAGGATTAGCGCGCATCTTTGGCAGGGATAGTGTGAGCGGTAGCCGGTCGAGCGCTCCACTCATCTAAGCCTGCCGCTTGGTGCACTAGCAGATCGGCATCGTAGATAAACCCAGGGTTTGCGCACTGAAGAGCTCATCGTTTCATTTCCTACGGCAAGGTTGTCGTTCACATTTGTCCAAGTTCGTTCTATTGGAACAGCAGCCGCGCATTTCGTCGAGTACACTCGACGACGTGCTGCTTCTGAGATCATGCTCAATGCCTTAACTCAGGGAACTGAGCATGATTTTAGACATTCATAATTCACATATTGAGAGAAATAAATACTATGTTTTTATCGTTACTTCTTTTCGAAAATTCCTGCAGGCAAAAACAGAACCGCTATGAACCATTACGGATCATTTTTTTTTTTCGTTCCGGAACAGAAGTGAAACGGAACGTGGTTCAGTCGAACTAAACTAAAAGCAGAAAGAAAAAAAATGACCAACCCTTCCTCTACCGTAAAGTGGGGATAATCGAAGCTTTTCCTGCGTGCACCTGACCTTCGTCACAGTTAAGTACCCCCCAGGTAACGGTGCCGGATCGCTTCGACCTCCCGCTCCCTCAGCTCAGGATCTTCTTTTTGTTGCTGTCGGATTGCGTGGGCTCGGGCGACTCCAACGGCTGGATCGGCGCGCTGTCGGCGACCCCTTTCACAGGCGAGTTCTCGCCGCCGCTCGTCGAAGGCTGCCACTTCCTCGTGGGAACGCACGACGCGTGGCCGTCCCAGCTGTTTTCTGAGAATTGACTGAATGGAAATGAAGCCGGCGGCAGTGTGCGCAAAACCATTTCCTGCCCTTTCCCTCCCCTGGGGAAGTGAAACGGCTCCGACTGGTTGCGCGCGTATATGCAGCTGGAATCTTTGCTAAGGGCTCACGCTCCGGCGCCGGCACAGCTGTCAATTCATCAAACCACCTTATTCCGCAGCTGATCTGCTCCGGGAGCAGCTGTGTTTTTTGCGTGACCACAACGCCACCAAAACTTGTGAGCCAATACAAGCTTCGCTTGAAAACATCTCACAGAGTCTTATAACTGCGCGAACAAACGACCACAGAGAGAGCACACAAGGACAGGCGCAGTCCTTGTGTGCTCTCTGTGTGGTCGTTTGTTCGCGCAGTTATAAAAGTGTTTACTAATATGCACCAACTCACCTATCAACAAGCTCATATAGAAGAACATTTCATTGCGACACCCTGTTGGCGCTGCCAAAAGCAGCTACGGGAGCTCGACGAGAAAGAAGACTCCACACGGCTGCATGCATGGCTGATATACCAGTCGTTTCGGTGGTGGCAATGCGTTGCATCATTACATTGCTTCAATGCTAATCGTATTAACGTTGACGTTCATGGTAAGATAGGGTGTGGCGGCATTCTTTTATTGCGTTAACATTCTTAAGATATTTCGCGCACTTCCCGGTGGGCTAGTATGTTTGTATGTGTGTACTTAAATGCACTTTTGTCAACTCTGGTGATTGTGTAGTGCATTGTCAAATGGTTAGAGCATCTGACTGTTGTGCAGAAGGGAACGGGTTGAAATCAAGTGGTACTGCCTAAGTGCTCCTGTTTTACCAGCTGACGCATTCAGGAAATTTGACATTGTACAATTGTACTAGAATACATATTTTTTTTTACAGCGGAGCTCTATATGTCTACCCGCCCATACATTTTTAAATGTCCATGCCTCAAAATTACCGCGCCCTCTATGAGGAGGCAAAGCAAACCAGTAAGACATGTGCTGACACCTGGCGTAGCAAGAGGAAAGCTAAGAAACCACCCAATACATAACGAGAAGAAAGGGAACCGAGGGGCCCGAAAGGAACCGAGCTGCAGCAGAAAGGATGTTCCACATCCGTGCCTGGGTTTTTTGAGTGGTGGTGATGGCTAACACTCCCAGGGTTAGTTCTAGTAGTAAAACACAAACATCCCACAATGTGGATGGGGAAACGACGTCGCGGTAACTAAATTGGTAAGAGCATCGCAAGCGTAATGCGAAGGCGAGGGATCGTTCCCTACCTCGTTTTTGTTCGCCATCTATATATATATATATATAGACTCAAAGCGCCTGAAGTTCGCACGGAATTCTTCTCACTAAAACGTTTTGTTGCATAGAGCATGAATTTATTATGGCAAACTCACTGCCAGTTTCGCTTCAGCATCATTGTGGAACACATTCCTCAAAGACCTTAAAAATGATCTTTCATTAGTTCATTTAAATTATAGTTGCCCGCATTATTGGAGTATGCGCAAGCTTGATTTAGTATTCTATATTAGCGAGACTTGTGCGAGCCGATGGAGGTTCATATTTGGCAAACAGCAGCGCTGGCCAGACAAGGAAAGAGCATCACAAGTGCTGTACTTACTTTATTGACATAGCTATGTTCCGCTGTTCGATCATGTATGTATATTATGTTCATATCTTCATATAGGCCCTTTTTTATACTACATATATCTTTTATAAAAAGGCTATGAGCGTAGCGAACATGTTGTTTTTGCAGAGGAGCTCCTAGGCTGGGCGTACATACTTCGTGGTGAATAGCGCGAGTTTCAGAAGCCTAATAAAGAGAAATGTAGAGATTTTTTATTTGTGCCCTGGGGGTACTGTTTACATGGAAAGTTTAGAGGCAGTTACGTTTTCATGTGCCGCTTTTTTTTTAATCTTGAAAACTTGACCTAATTCGAAATATTCATAACCGATTTCCAACGCTCAATCCTGGCAATATACCGTATTATCATGCATGCGCTTGGATAAATGGTCCTTTTACGACAATCAGCTCGCGATTGCGCAAACTCTGACCGACCGAGTGAGTCTCAACCTCGACGAGAGAGGGCGCTAGGCGCTAACTTGCTCTAGTGTTCCTGTATATGCTTCCGCAGCAACGCTACTAGTAACGTTGCTCCCGCAGGGAGCATATGCAGGAACACTAACTTGCTCGGCGCCACGGAGGAAGGAAACAGGCCCTACCCCCTCCGCGCGTTAGGAGAAAAAAGTGTGGCGGAAATGACATAGTAGGTCCTCGTTTTTTGCTGCTTTTCTATTTATTTTTTGTTGTATGGCCACGCCTTTTGGGCCACAATGGCGGCGTTATCATGGTTTTGAGCGCTCACACGTGTTGCTCCGGTAAGGTTTCGTGCCGTGGCAAAGGCGCTGTGTGGGCGGGTTCGCGTTAGTCACCGTGTCTTGTTGCGCTGTGTTACCTGCACCGTGCTCTGCCGGATGTTGCGCGAGCGCGCGCGAACCACGCGCAGCGTGGCGTGGTTTCGCGAAAGATGTAAACAAGAGAGGAGGGTGGCCCAAAAGGCGGAGCATCGCCATGAGCAACGCTGAAATTCCGGCTTCACTTTTGCTTCACAAATAGTGACGTCAGGGCCTCTAGTTTCCTTCCTCCGTGCTCGGCGCGGTCGGCGCGAAATGCAGTCGGTTGCATTCGGCGCCGGACGACGTCCGAGCGCGCCGAATGCCGCCGGACTGTAGGGGGTCGTGTTTTCGCCAACGTAACGTCGCCATGACGAGCGCGCGTTACGTCGGAGTGTATTGGCGCCTTTACCATGCGCCGTCTTCGCGTGCAGCCGCGTCCACCCGACTGCGACGCGCAGTGTACGCTTCGCCGGGCACTGCTGGACAGCCTGTCGCAGGGCTACGCGCGGCACCGCCGGGGACCCTTGCAGCGGGAGATGCAGGAGGCGGCCGCCCGGCGGCCCGACGCGCGGGCCTACGAGCTGCGCGTGCGCGCCGCTCTGATGGACAGCCTCTGCTACCCCGGTCGCAGGAAGCGCTGACCAACTCTGCAGGACGACGCACTTTGCGCACGCCGCTATGCTGCTTTGATCGTGGCGTTCCACATTTGGAAGCAACATCTCTGTAACGCTAGATTTTGCGACTATGGTTAATTTCAAAAATTTCATTGATTCTACGACAGTTATATTCTGTGAGCGTTCTGCGCCTTCTTGAAATTTAAATTTCGTTTGTGAAACCATCTGAACGTTGGATCCCTGCAAGAGCTGCTGGCGAAGCAGCGTGTTGCCGGAGGTACGAGCGGGATGAGTCATGCGGCGCAGCAGCTGGCTAGGACGACGGTCACAGTTCTTCCGGTGACGGAAGCTGCTGGATGCGCAACCGCTCAGGCGCAGTGATTAGTTCCAAGATGGCGGCCTTAGTGTCACTGTAATGCCTGTCCAGCTGGCTGGTGCGAAACGGGAGGAGCAAGACTTCATCCACGATAGCTACAGTAGCGTTGATAACCATGCACGAGAAACTTCCGCGTCTCACACGTGATGCGTTAAAGCTTCCAGTGAGCTTCGTGTCACACGGCTCCGTTCCCAGTACGCCGGCAGGTTGCGATGGCGGAGACACTGGAGTGGGGAAAGAGCGTGTCGCTACTGGAGTAGGCATCCGAGCAGCTATTTTCGGAGTCGTCCGCAATGTCTCCATATCTGTCTTTGGTTGCGTAGAGTCTGTTCGCCAGCTGCGGAGCGCAAGGACTCGACGAGCGAAGACCTCGAGATATCAAAGGCGACTTATCTTTAGACGAAGCTTTCTTTCCCGTCCGTCACAGGTTTGGTGTGTCGGATATATTTGTGAACTTATGCGTATGCGAAAGGTGCTGTCTTGTGCCCCCCCATTGTCCGCTACTAGATATATTGTCGCGTATACACTGCTGGGGTATACAAGCTGAATCAGATACAGGCGGTTGCACTTTTACAAACACGGAAGCGGCGACGCCCGATGCCGAGACAAACCTCGTTCTCCTCTTCTTCAGTCTCTCGCTGCGCCACTCCATGTGGCATTACCCCCTCTTCAAAAAGAAAAAGAAGGAAAGCATGCATAGCCTTGACCTGAGAGCGCCGAGATGGTTTAGGACGAACACATAGGCTATAGTCACAATCACTGTGCTGTGCGAGATAGTCATAAGGCACTGATGGACGAGCAACCACAAAACTAATCGAAGCAGCTGAAAACGTCGAATACTAGGGGCTATAGTACGGTTTCAAACGCACAACGAGCACAATCTCAGATTGCGGTTGTCGACGTCGGGGAGGCTGACTTCCGTCAGGAAGGACTTCGTAGTTCACGTCACTAATTCGCTGCAACACTCTTTAAGGTCCGAAGTAGCGACTCAAAAGCTTTTCGGATAGTCCTTTTCGGCGCACGGGAGTCCAGACCCAAACTTGATCACCAGGTTTGAACTCGACATGTCGATGGCGGTTATTGTAATGGTGCGCATCGATGCTCTGTTGTTTCTTTATCTGCACTCGGGCAAGCTGACGGGCTTCTTCCGCTCGTTGTACGAAAAGTTCGGCATCTTGGGCGAGGTCGAGATGATCGATGTTGTCGCACGGCAGCATTACTTCTAACATAGTCTGCACTTCACGGCCGTAAACGAGGTAAAACGGCGTGAAGCGTGTTGTTTCTTGCGTAGCAGTATTATAGGCAAACGTTACGTAAGGGAGTATCTCGTCCCACGTCTTGTGCTGTACGTCTACGTACATAGACAGCATGTCAGTCATCGTTTTGTTCAGTCGTTCGGTCAAGCCGTTTGTCTGTGGATGATAGGCAGTTGTCCTTCGATGGGTCGTGCAGCTGAGTTTAAAAACGTCTTCAATTAGCTGTGCTGTAAAGGCTTTGCCTCCGTCTGTGATCACGTGCGATGGGGCGCCATGCCGTAGGACGGTGCTCTGTATGAAAAACTGGGCAACCTCGGAAGCTGTGCCTCGAGGCAACGCCTTTGTCTCAGCATATCGCGTTAAATAGTCCGTGGCGACGATTATCCACCTGTTTCCAGAAGATGACAATGGAAACGGGCCCAGAAGATCCATGCCGACCTGGTCGAAAGGTTTGCCAGGTGGGTCAATCGGATTCAGCAATCCCGCAGGCTTCACAGCTGGCGACTTTTGGCGCTGGCATTCACGGCAGGCTTGGACGTACCGCTTAACACACTCGGCAAGTCTCGGCCAGTAGTAGGATTCGCGCACGTACTCTATCAAGCGTTCGCGTAAAACCCAAATGGCCAGACGGAGGCTCGTCATGACAGGCGAACAAAACTTCGGCACGGAGGTCGGCTGGAACGACTAAAAGGTAGGTCTTGTTGGTGGCAGCGGTGTTCTTCTTGTATAAGACGCCATGTCGTAAACAAAAAGACGACAATCCTCGAGTGATATGCCGGGGTATTGTTGGGTTTCGTCCTTCCAGATGTTCGAATATAGGCCGTAGTGCGTCGTCTGCGCGCTGCCGTGTGGACAGATCAGTAACGCTTACGGCCCCAAGGAAAGCGCCGTCGTCCTCAATGTCGTGGTCGATAGGGGCGCGCGAGAGTGCGTCAGCGTCTTCGTGTATGCGGCCCGACTTGTACACGATGGTCACGTCGTACTTCTGCAAACGTAGACTCCACCGTGCCAATCGCTCAGAAGGGTCCCGGAGATTTGCAAGCCGGCATAACGAATGGTGATCAGTTACAACTTTGAATGGGCGGCCGTAAAGGTAAGGTCGAAATTTTACCAGCGCCCATACGACGGCAAGACACTCTTTCTCCGTGGTGGTGTAGTTGGTCTCTGATAACGATAGTGTGCGACTTGCGTAGGCGATCACTCTTTCAATACCTTCCTGCCGTTGTACAAGGACCACACCAAGACCAACGTTACTGGCGTCTGTGTGAACTTCCGTGTCCGCCTCCTCGTCAAAGTGGGCCAAAACGGGTGCTGACACCAGACGCTGTCGAAGCTTGGTGAAAGCAGTCTCTTGCTCTGAGGACCAGACGAACGATACATCGCCCTTCGTGAGGCGAGTAAGCGGCTCTGCCATCTTTGAAAAATTTTCGATGAAACGCCGGTAGTATGCGCAAAGGCCCAGGAAGCGTCGGACACCTTTCTTGTCGGTCGGTGTTGGAAACGAGGCTAGAGCAGCAGTTTTCGCGGTATCGGGGCTAACGCCTTCCGCGCTGACCACGTGTCCGAGAAACATCAGCTCCTTGTAGCCGAAATGACACTTCTGAGGCTTAAGGGTGAGGTTAGCGGATCGGATGGCTTCGAGAACTTGCCGCAGTCGTTTCAGGTGGTCGTCAAATCTCGCTGAAAAAACAACCACGTCGTCAAGGTAGACGAGGCAGCTTTGCCACTTCAGACCAGCGAGAACGGTGTCCATCATTCGCTGGAAAGTTGCTGGGGCCGAACAGAGACCGAAGGGAAGTACTCTGAATTCGTAAAGGCCATCTGGAGTGACGAAAGCAGTTTTTTCGCGGTCTCGTTCATCGACCTCAATTTGCCAGTAACCACTCTTTAGATCGAGAGACGAAAAATACTTAAAGGGCCCCTGAAACGGTTCGGACAAATTTTGTAGGCGCGTAGGGTACAGCTTAAGTAGAACATTCGCACCACAATTTAAGTGAAGCGTTACGTATTAATGGAGCTGCAAGCGATTAGAAGTTACCCTCCTCCCTAGCTATGCTTTTCCTCCTCAACTCGCTCGCCGAGCGAGCGGCGCTAAGCTCCGCCTTCACTGGTTCAGCGTCACGATGCAACGTCACATCGTTCACTTCCGGTTGTTTAGGAGCACGCACCCTCCCGCGCGAGACCTCTCCGCTAGCCGCTTGGCCGTCGACCGAGAGCTATCGAAGCAGCGTGCGTTGCGAGCATTCTGTCGTAGCGCCGAACGTGTCCGGTACTCCGCTAAAAACAGGCAAGCTGGTCATTTCGGCAAATGACTGGAGGCATAAACTCAAGCTGATGAAGGAACTTTAGCGTAGACGTACGTGAGCGGCCTGATCGGTCTACACGGTCCAGACACTTGCTGGCGCAGCGCTTAACCCGTCAAACAAAGCGCTAATATTGCTCTAACCAAGTGTAAAGCATTTTAAACATTTATAAATCAACGTGTTGATGATTACACTCCTGCGAAAAACACACACCAGCAGCAAAGAATACACTTCGTTGCTGCTACTGTCTATGGTTGAGCTCTGTGCCACCAGGTGGCTGCACCGTGCAGACCGTTCACATTTGCCCTTCTGCTCATCTCGTGGCTCATCCCGGCACAGTCAAGCGGCCAGACCCTGTCCCCTTGCGCTTGCGTTTGCCCTAATACTGGACTCGCGGTTTGCAGGTCGCTAGGTTTGCAGTCCACAAGGCAACAAAGTCGAATCATAGTGCTCGCGAAAAGACTGAGACCGACTCTGACCGCGGAGCTCTCGTCAAAATGGAGTACGTTGTAACACAAGCAGACGACACTTGCTGTCTGCCGGAAGTGCTGAAGTGTACTAAAAAACTATTCTTGTGTATTCTCTTTAAGTTATTTTCTTTTTACAAAAACAAAGTAACGAACATTCCAACTATTACGAGCATCATTTGTTCCCCATAAAGTTAGAAAAATTATCGACCACGCGCCCTGGTCAGCCAATCAGATAGCTCGCCCATGTGACGTAATATGGGTTATTTGCATCATATGGGTAGGGGCGGCTTAAAATTCCGCCGAGCAGTGCGCTGCGATCGGCAGCGATGTGTATTTTTAAAACCTTATAATAAATTACACGCTTTACGCAGAGCACTTAGATGCATCAATTAATGACAGAAGAACCTACTCTAACGACTCACTACGTTTGTAGAAAATCGCCAAAATCGTTTCAGGGTCCAACCTGTCTTAAGAGTCATCGATACGTGGTAGTGGGTACACGTCCTTCTTGGTAACATCGTTGAGGCGTCGATAATCAACACAGAAACGAAGCGTTCCGTCTTTTTTCTTGACTAGAACGACCGGGGAGGACCACGGACTGTGCGAAGGCTGAATGACACCATCATGAAGCCTACCGGCGTATCCGGAGTGCAGGCGGCATTTACTTGTCGGTTGTACAAGTTCGACCGTTGCTGAAGGGTCTTCTCCATCGCGGTGGCTTCGGTGAGGAACTCCGCAACAGTCTTGGGCGTATTCCGAACAAGACCGCCAAAGAGCTGCTCCTTTACGCCTCTCATCAGATGACGCACCTTCTTCTCTTCCGACATGCTCGGATGGGCACGCTGAAAGAGACGCGTCATGTCTTCCAAGTACATCGTGACGCTCTCGTTGAGCTTTTGGACGCGTGACTGAAGGGGCCGTTCCGCTTTTTCTCGGCGATCGTGGCTGGAGTAAGACTCCGGTAGCTTGCGCTGGAACTCAGGCCAGGATGACAGGGCACTTTCGCGGTTCATAAACCACGTGCGAGCACCATCCTGGAGGCTGAAGTAGACGTTCCTGAGTTTGGCGTTGTTATCCCACTCGTTAAACGCAGCCACGCGCTCGAACTCCGCCAGCCAGTCTTCCACGTCTTCAAATGTGTCGCCATGAAAAGCCATCGGCACTTGGGGGTTCAGCAGCGTTAGGTAAGTTGGTGTCACCCGTTCCGTAGAAGTCGCAGTGGTCGCAGTCATCACTTTTTCCTGCAGGTTTCCAAACTCTGGGGCGAGGCCTCGGATTCGCCGGCTTGTGCGGTGAACTGGAGTCAACTCCAACTGTGGGGCGAGGTTCTTGCTGCCCAGTGGGGTCTCCTGAATAAGTTGAGCGTACCCAGCAAGCTCCACCAAATTGTCGCGTATACCCTGCTGGGGTATACAAGCTGAATCGGATACAGGCGGTTGCACTTTTACAAAAACGCAAGCGGCGACGTGCGATGCCGAGACAAACCTCGTTCTCCTCTTCTTCAGTCTCTCGCTGCGCCACACCATGTGGCAATATTGCAAACCGGCATCGGATCTAGTGCGAACCGAGGCGAGCCGGGGTGGCAGGTAATGCACGTAAGCACGGACTTGAGCTCCAACACAAACACCGAATGAATTCGATTTCATCAAATTCGTTCGGCTCTGATATTCCTTCGTTTTCATGCCGTCGTCAAGATCCCCTAGTCATCACGCAGCCGCAATGATGCAGTCATGAGTTTATCCTGATCATGATACCGTTGCACGCCAACATCGTCATCGCTTCACCGTCATATAGTCATCGTCATGCATTCGTGGTCTAACCGTCGTTGCGATGCCGTCGTGATCATTCCATCTTCGTCATTCATGCTTTGTCATCCGATCGTCGCCGTGCCATCGCCATCTTCGCCTTGCAGTCATCGTCATCTCGTCGTCGTCGTCGTCATACTTTCGCCGTCACTTCAGAATTGGCATCCCGCTGTCGTCATGCTATTGCCGTCGCACCGTCTTCGTTGTTCTATATTGTCGCATAATAGCGTCGTCGTCATAAGCAGCAATAATGCATTCATGGCTATATCGTCGTCGTGATGTCAGTATCTTCGTTGCGCCATCGTTATTTCAGCGTCATACGGGAACCGTCATCGCATTGTCTTCGTGCCGTCGTCACCATGTCATCGGCGTCATACCACCTTCGTCACTCCATCTTCGTTATAGCGTCGTCGTCATGCTTTTGTGGATATTTTCACGTAGTTGGTGGCGGTGCACCAAAAGCGTAGTTCGAGTACAACAGATAAATAGTCCGCTGTCGTGAAAGCAGCAAGCGCGGACGTCGAGGGCCCGCCTCTTCGCTTTCTCGTTAGTTATAACTGCCACTGGAATCTCGAAGCGTGCGCGCGAAACTTAACGGACGGTGTGGGGATGCGCGACTCTCAGGCGTCCCCTGATACGTTGTTTTTCCGCATAGCTCCCGTCTCCTGTAATCCGGCTTCGCCGCGTGGCCTGGGGCCTGCGGCGGTCGGTGTGGCTGAAGCGCAGTACGAGAGATGGTGGCGCGAGTGTTGCGCTGCTAACGCCGCCTCACGGTGGGGTTACTTGGGCGCGGAAAGGAGAAGGCGCTTCCCCTTTGGCTGAGGCTGCAACCTCAAGTGTATCGGCGGGCCTAGGACTTCCTAGGCGTTCTACGCGCACAAGGTGACCATCCGACAGGCTAGGCTTCTAAGGGGGACGAAGTGCCGTATCGCGTCATTGCAAGTCCGCCTATCACATGACGAAGTGCGCATGCACCTACTGATTCGTACAGAATAAAAGCAGCCACGATATCTTCAATAAACCATTCCATTGCTTAAACCTACTGCGTCTGTTGTTGTTACCAGCGCTACAGCAACAGGCAATATATGTTTACTCTGTGTAGGTTCGTTACAGCCTTAGAAAGTTACTTATTGACGCCTCCCATGGTGTGGCACTGTCGCTAATAAAGATGTTTCCCAGACTTTGAAAACAACAGCTCAAGAGAGTTGAAGTTCCGTGAAAAAAAATTTTTTAAAGTTTTTTTTTTAAGTTGATAAAGATATGGGGTGTATTTTGTAGCGAACATGCTAGTTACTCCACTGAGGTATACTCAACCTTCCGAGTCGTCAGATACTGGGCTGTGTTACCAGGCGTCAAGTTATGCATTCTGTCTAGTTGCCATACAAAAAAAGTCTGAGTTTTGCCATAAAGGCAAAGCATCGATTGTGATAGCAAATTATTAGACAGTGATACGAAGTAAGCACCGTAGTTTTAGTGGCTGAATAAGCTTGTAAACATTCCCTCACTAACTAAATTAACAAGCATGGTGTCACGCGCGCACAAGCAAACATGAGCGCATCTTGCTCGATGACCGTGGACACTCGCTGTCAAAACACTGGCATGAGGAAGCGCAGTAGCAGCAGCAGCAGCAGCAGCAGCAGCAGCAGCAGCAGCAGCAAACGAATTGACCTTCGTGCTGCTTCTAACTTCAATGCGAACTAATTGGCAAGAACTCAGCACACACGAAGCTATCAGCACTCGGCGCACTCTGTTCCCATCGCAGATCGCTTTCAACATAGGGCCCGCACAGCCGCGTCATGTGCAGCTGATGATTTATTGGCATCTCATTTGAAATGGGACGGTGACAAACAGTCACCTAGTCTGCTCGAGTTACTCAGGTGTGCTATACATTAGTGCATACATCTCCTTAATCTTTTTTCTCTTCCTCAAAATCTATCTACCTCGTACTGCTACCTATGCCTGTAACGGATCCGGATGTATTAATCTCTTCCCTGCCTTTTTTCCAACAATACTCCAACTGTCACTTGCTTGTCTTGATATGGAATGCATCATGTAACCGTGCAAACAACAAAGGACAAAGAAGGAAACACACAGGACAGGCGCGGAACTTCAACTGAGATTTACTCCGGGAAATCCCACATTTATACATGTATCATAATCACACTTGCTAATCATCAGACAACCATCACTCGACGTTGGCATGCGGGCGTGAGTGGCACAAAATTGCATGTAAATATTTGAACTCTTTATCACTCAGTGACACTGAAGAGCTGCTTACGCAGCTGCCAGATTGCATTTTTATACAGTGTGGGGATGCGCGACTCTCACGCATCTCCTGATATCTTGTTTTCCCGCATAGCTCTCGTCTCCTGCAATGCGGCTTCGCCGCGTGGCCGGGGGCCCGCGGCGGTCGGTGTGGTGGAAGCGCAGTAAGAGAGATGGCACGAGTGTTGCGCTGCTAACGCCGCCGGTAGGCGGCGTTACTTGGGCGCGAAAACGAGAAGGCTCTTCCTCTTTGGTTCGGGCCGGCAAGCAGCGCGTGCGCCGATCCATGCTTCTGCAAGACCGTCTCGTGAAGCCTCGTTCGAACGCGCCACCGTTCGCGTGACGGCACGCGCGTACGACCAGGCGTTGGGATCCAGTATGGGGATATATTCACTCGCTATCCGGTCGCGGTAAGTCGGACTTCCTAGATTTGTCGCGCGCCCATCAGCATGTTTTGTGGATGGCAACTCGGCTAGCAGGCATTGATCTATGAAAGGTGCAATAAATGCCCTTGTGATTGTTTGCACTACTGTGTTGTCGTTCCTTTGTCCCAAGAGCACGGGTGAGAATCCCACATCTGGCGCCCAACGTGGGGCATCGGACGATAGTTTTAACAGTTTCGCTTCGTTCGAGACCTTTGTTTGAACCGAAGCGTAGGGCCAGCGGGGATTTTGATCGCTAGCGTTGGCGGCGTGCTTTCTTGAGCGAGGGGACTGCGGCTGTAGTGTGTTTGAACTTGTCAACATCCAAAGCCTTTTCGCAAGTGTTTTTTTAGACATTTGTCGGTACGAGAGCCACGTGGTCTGCATCCTGGGAGAGCGAGGCTTAGCGCCCGCGGAGCATTGGGAAGCCTGAAGCGAGTGAGTACGGAAATCTCGTCGGTGGTCGGAATTTCTCATGTAAATAGCTTCTTCTATCTGTTTGACTCTGATGAAGTCGCGGCTCTGGGAGCCGGGTGGCCGCGGGCCACGGGTGCTACTACGGGCTGACTGGTATGGCGGCCTGGCACCGGGCGCTCCGACATCGTCTGGGACGGTGGGCGCCGTCAACTCAGATGTGTGCACCGAGCGGAGTAGGACCACCTCACAGAGCTGACGTCTCATCGCGGCAGCCTGTTTTGCGCTCATTTTGGGTGTTGTTTTTGGATACCGGTTGTTGTCAGGGTAGCGACACTTTAGGCCTAAGGCTTTACGAAGCTGCCTGTCGCACGTGGAGGGACACAACCTGGTGGACCGTGGCGTTGAGGTGTTGCAATTTGCTTCCCTCATTCTGTTTAGCCTCGCACGAATTGAAATTACTCGTTCGACTCAAGGAAGCGAGCTTCGTTCACTTGAACTTAGCATCTGAGTAGCCACCCGATCTTTTTCTAGCCGAGTTGAACATCGTACCACGTGAGCGATGCGCTTTTTTTTTTTTAGTGTTTGCTGAGTGTGTTGGGTGTACGCAGCGTGATTGTAGTCACGCCTGGTTGACTGTTACCTGCACATCGTCCGTGCTGGTGCCCCGGACTACGATCGAGCCACCTAGGGCGATGGTGATGCCAGTTCGGCGCAGCGACTTCGGTGGCCGCCTGTATCCAGCTCGCAACCTTCGGCGGCGGAGAAAAGAGCCGGCGGTCACCGACAGCTACGGCGGCTCTTGCCAGCAGGGCGCGTCGGCGCGAGCGACGCTTGCTCGTACCGACTTCTGCGTCGCCATTTCCGGAGTCCTGGCCTGGGATCGTGCCGTCGAGTCTGCAGAGCTGCTGCTGTGACTTGTGGACGCTAGCGGTGTACCCAAGGACAATGTAAGGACAATGGACAGCGTGTGGACATTTCCTCGGCGCGGCCAATGTTGCATGTACTACCTTGTTCGCGAAGCACGCGTTCATGTTAGACCGTGTGACATATTTCGCCGCAATATGTAGTCATTTAAGGTTAGGGGGATGTGGGGATGCGCGACTCTCACGCGTCCCCTGATATCTTGTTTTCCCGCATAGCTCTCGTCTCCTGCAATGCAGCTTCGCCGCGTGGCCAGAAACCCGCGGCGGTCGGTGTGGTTGAAGCGCAGTACGAGAGATAACGCGAGTGTCGCGCTGCTAACGCCGCCTACCAGCGGGGTTACTTGGGCGCGAAAAGGAGAAGGCTCTTCCTCTTTGGTTCGCGAATATATTCGCTCGCTATCCGGTCGCGGTGAGTCGGACTTCCTAGATTTGGCGCGCGCGCATCAGCATGTTTTGTGGATGGCAACTCGGCCAGCAGTCATTGATCTATGAAAGGTGCAATAAATGCCCTTGTGATTGTTTGCACTACTGTGTTGTCGTTCCTTTGTCCCAAGAGCACGGGTGAGAATCCAACAACAGTAAGCTTCATAGATTTCTCGGCTCAGTTGTGAAGCGAACATATTCAAGACTGTAGTGTCGCGGAACCTAGACGTGCAATTACGACAGTGGCGACAATGGTCAGCCAATTTGCCACCCCCGCCAATCCTTCTACCCCTGCGCGGTGCTCCTGCAGTCTGACGTTTAGACACCGTCCCGTCTGCCCTATGTAGCTGTTGCCACAAGAACTTCCTTCTTCGTCCTTTGTTGTTTGCGCGGTTACGTGATGCATTCCAATATCGACCACCAACTAGCCCGCCTATCCCTGTTAAATTTGTCTTGACTGCTGACCGATTGATATGCTTCCGTCGACTTTAAACACAAATTCTTCTGAAAAGTGTATGCACGTTACCTCAAGGTCTCACTGGCTGAATCCCTTTGCATTACATTTGGATATGCTGAATGGTGTCCTCGATTATTGCTGCGGCATACACGTCTCATCTTGCTGTGAATATTTGCTCTGGTATGTTTTTGTCCTTAGGCAACCAGCTCAAGCCTCAAACAGCAAGGCACCACCTTTTGTGTTATTATACAGACTTTCCCTTCTAATTTCTTCCCATTCTTGTAAATCGCCATGGTCATTTTAAAGTGCAGCTCTTAGGCGCCCATTCCTGCGGCGAAAATCGGTGCCACTTGTAACCGAGTGAACGAGCACAGCAAAACATGAGAGCGAACGCGACGCAGAGTGGGGGATTAAAAAAGCGAAGAGGCCCGAGAAGGGTGCACCAGAACCATGAGGCTCAAAACAGAGGAGGGTATGGCAGAAGGGTGAGGAGGAAAGCGCAGTGCCAGCAGCGCATGCGGCCAGTGCGAAAAAGAAGCACTGGGGTGGGCAGAGGTTCAGTGCCACCCTCAAGAACACCCCGGCTTTCAGAATCAAATTCTTCGCCACAATGTATTGCCAATTCAAAACATCTAAACAGCTGCGCTCAAAATTCGCATCAGAGAGTATCGTAATCGTCTGTGAAATGTTTTGTTGTTTTTCTTTTCATCCAATTTCTCTCACTTTCTTTCTGATGACTCCTGGCTGTCTCTTTCAGTCACCCAGTACTTGGCTGTCAACTTTATTGACCTGTTCCTCCATTCTGCGTACATGCTTCTCAAGTACAGATACCTGTATACTTTAGCTGCCCATTTATTTTAATCCATCACCAGAGTAGGACCCGGCCCTCACCCTCCCAGTGCCTTGCGCATAATGGAAGACAGCGCGCTTCCTCTCTGCGTATGTGAGATCGAGCCACCAACGTCAGCTCACCCTGCGAGGGTGAGCTGAACATGATGGTTGCACGCTTTCACTCGCACTTATAGCATACGGCACGCGGCCACGATGTTACTGCACTTGGCCTTTATACAGAGCATCACGACGCCGCCAATGACATAAATGTGCTTAGAGTGCCCATATAATTGCTTTCACAATAAAAATACTTTGAAATACACGACATCGCACTGATGTACATGCAAGGGCAGCGGTTCTAAATCAGTGTTCTGCAATGACGTTCCTAGAATCCGTGGTACCGTCGTGTGCACGCCCACCGCGAGTTCAACCATGCCGAATTCAAGAGTAGAGTGTAGCGGTCTGTAGCACGTTTCGCACTGCTATGAAAAGTGGTGCTCGCCACTGTGCCAATCAAAGGGGAACCACCATCATCATTGCTATTGTTGCTACTACTATCCCATTACAACCGGCCTTATTACGGCACTCGGCGCACACCAAGAACCATTCCTATTTGTAGTGTTGACAAGGTTAATGAT
Organism: Dermacentor albipictus; assembly: GCF_038994185.2. Taxonomy (NCBI): domain Eukaryota; kingdom Metazoa; phylum Arthropoda; class Arachnida; order Ixodida; family Ixodidae; genus Dermacentor; species Dermacentor albipictus. The sequence goes on from NC_091824.1 coordinate 11,785,623, forward strand.
CTTGTCACACTAATGCCTGGCGTGATGCGCACTATATGCCATCACAATGCTGAAGTTACGAGGGTGCCAAGATAGTTTCCTGAAGTTCGAATCTGCAGAAATTAGTTTTGTGGGATGAAATGCTTGCACAAAGCTCTCTAGTGCCAATCCAGCTAGCCCACCACCTTCAAACAAAGCACCCAGCTTATCGAGATAAGGACCGTAACTTCTTCAAAGTGAAAAAATGGAAAGTAGAGTTCCAGAAACAGTATAACCTAAGCAACGACAAAGTAAGCTCATATTGTTATGTTAGCCAGTTTTATAAGAGGCGGGCAATTATTCTTGCTTTATTTGTCGGTTGCCGACTATCTGCTAGTTTCCCGCAGCCATAACAGCCGGCGCATTAGAAGATTCAGAACTGCAAAATTAGTTTGTTGGTTAACCATTTTGCTGCTTTAGTGTGTTATGTATCATCGTTACCTACGCTGGGTGCTGTTGTCGATGCGCCTACAGACTGTTTTATTTCATGTTGCCACATTCAATCCAAGCCGTTTTCAACTTTATGAAAGTTATTTTCATTCCAGTTGGTGAGCTCTTCAACAGCTGGGACAAAGAGACAGTAATGACACATTTGAGCAGACTGAGGTGCCACCTAATGAGTTACTTCCCGGAGCCTGCTCTAGACACATGGCGATTTATTTATTTATTTATTTATTTATTTATTTATTTATTTATTTATTTATTTATTTCGAATACTGTTAGCCCTTTTCGGGCTGGTACAGGGTGGGAGGATTGACACATTTTGTCAACACATCAAGCAATGAAACAAAATAAATACATCACGAAAGGTACATTTCCAGCTTCCGTTCAAATGATTGCACAGTCATTGTGTCATCAAAAATTTGTACATCAAGGCCATTCCAGTCTTCAATTGTCTTAACAAGGGGGGAATATTTAAACATAAATTCTGGCATTTTAAGGCATAAAAACATAAGGGTGATTCACACGGGGAGAGACTCTGCCAGGACGTAGCAAATAGCGTGACTGATCTAAGTTAAATGTATTAGTAGAGAGCTGGTACAAAAACTTCAGTCGTGCGATTTTTCTGCGTGTTGCCAGTGTCGATAAATTTGCCCTAGCAAGCAAAGCGGTTACGGACTGTTTTGCGATACGCTGAAAATATGAACCGTACTGCAAGTCTCTGAATGCGTTCAAGTTGGTTAATCTGATATTGCTGGTGAGGATCCCATATAACACTAGCATATTCCAAAGAAGGGCGTACAACAGCTGTATAGGCCTTAAGTTTAACTGCAGGCGTTGCATGCGCCAATTTTCTTTTCAAAAATCCAAGTTATCGCTGAGCAGCTCCACATATGTTGTTTACATGATTCTTCCAATTGGGGTTATTTGAGATGGTGACACCAAGATACTTTAGTTTTGCCGTGCGGGCTATTTGTTTGTTGCCTACAAAGTAATTAAAACACAGTGGTATTTTCTTGTTCGAGACAGTCATGCAAGCGGTCTTTTCAAAATTAATTTCCATATTCCATTTGGAGCACCAATTGTCGATTCCTTCCAAGGATTTATTCAGTAATTTTTGATCATCTATTGATTTCACTGGGCAGTACAATATACAATCGTCCGCAAATAAGCGAACCTCAACACCAGTATCTATATGCTCGGCTATATCATTAATGTAAATCAAGAATAATATCGGCCCCAACACAGACCCTTGCGGTACACCAGAAGAAACGGGTAAACTTTGGGAGTGTTGGCCATTAATTTCAACAAATTGCAGCCTATTTGTCAAGTACGCCTGAATCCAATTAATAATTTGTTCGTTGACCCCAAAGTCATAAAGCTTGCTGATCAGCTTGCTGTGACAGACCTTATCGAATGCATTTGACATATCAATTGAAATTACGTCAACTTGTGCTTTCGAGTTGACTGCCTTAGCAAAGCTGTGGATAGTTTCAAACAGTTGGGTCACAGTTGACAGACTTCTTCGAAAGCCATGCTGCTTACTGTAGAAAAGATTATTATTTTCTATCTACTGAACAAACTCCTTAGCAATTATGTGTTCCAGGACCTTGCATATTGTGCACGTAATAAAAATCGGGCGATAATTCCCAATGGCAAGCTTGCTTCCAGATTTGAAAATTGGTTTTACCCTTGCTATCAGCCAGTCAGTAGGTATAATACCGCTAAGAAGCGATGACAAAAAAAGCTTTTCGAGAAAGCATGCCACCCACTCAGAATAACGTTTAAGAAAAGCGTTTGGAATCTTATCCGGGCCCGGTGACTTTTTGTCGTCTAGTCTTAGCAAGGCAGCAATTATACCTTCTTTGGTGATAACAATATTGTTGCTGGAAAGATTCATGTCCGAGTGTTTTACGACAGTACTATCATCCTTTGAAGTGAATACAGAGCAGAAGTACTTGTTAAATGCTTCAGCAAGGAGGGAGGGTTCAGAACTCGACATACCATCCACAAGAACGGCTTCGATTGTGTCTCTACTCCTTGACATGTATCGCCAAAACTTATGCGGCGATTCTTGCATATGTTTAGTTAACGTATTGGAAAGGAAAAAAAGCTTTTAGCTTTTTTTAACTCGCTACGCACTTGCGCACTGAGGTTACTGATAGCTGTCACGTCTCTTTCAATTCTCTGACGTGGACGGCGCAGTCGCCGTTTTAGATGAATAATATCTCGTGTAATCCATGGGTTTGGCCTATCTGTCTTTTTTGTTTTTTGGGGAACATATTTGAGCAAGCAATCATTTACGACTCCCAGGAAATGACGCCAGATCCCATTTACGTCTTCATGATGTGGCATTTCATCGACACCGATTTCCAAGCGGTCGAGAATTGATCTGTCGTCGGCTCGAAAAAAATCAAATACTTCACTGGCCGATTTCTTAATTAAGAGTTTATTGCTGACTTTAAGAGACAAAATTACTGCTTTGTGGTCGGATAGTCCTTCGTCCACATCAATTTCATAATCCTCGGACAGAAACAATAAGTCCAACGTCGTCGAACTTGCCGCACGTACTCGCGTTGGAGACGAGGCCACCTGAATAAGACCGAGCTTAGCCATTGTTTCTAACATACTGTCTGCATGAATCCTATCAGTGGAACTTGGGATTCTTGCCTCCCAATCTACACCAGGCAAATTAAAGTCACCAGTGATTATTATTCTGGCTCCTCGACTTTTATCGGCCTTCGCCGTTTCCCAAAGGCGTGTTCGCTTTTTGAGTGTTTCCGGCGAGTAATCATCAGAAATGCTCATTTGTGAGCCTTTCAGTTTATGGCAGTTCTTGAAAAGTGCTACTTTTTCATTGAAGTTATAATGCTTCATGATGACTGGCCGATCCCTGTCATCTTTCTTCTTCCCAAGCCTGTGAATTCGCTCTACAGACGACACGTCAACCTCAAGGCGGTTAAAAAAAATGTCTTTTAACACTTCGCGTTCAATATCATCACGTGTTTCTTTCGCGTTTTCCTTGACACTGTAAACTATGACGTTATTCCGCCTTGATCTGTCTTCTAAGTCAGTTATCCTTTCTTGTTGGTTTCTGATCGTCCGCTCAAGATCTCTAACAGTACTTTCAAGTTCTTGAACCTTATTGCACACATCTTACAGGCTATCGACTTTTTCGTCAAGGATTATTAGCTTAGCCTCTGCTTTTGTTTGGTTGGCTAATACTTTAAGCATTTCCTCAACAATAGGACCCGGGTTAGTTTCCACATCCCCGGCAAGCAAAATTTCAATGTACAACCATAACATACTCAAAATTTCACGACACTTCATTGGGAGTGGCAGCACAATAATGCAAGGATCGTCTGAACGAAAACATGATAGGCAAGGACAGTAACGAACCTGTAAAATAACCCAGGCATATTTAGGCGACATGGTCGCTCCAGCGCTGCCGCTCCCACTGAAGGTTGTCGGCTGCAGGACAAGCTTTATATGGTTCGAGGCCGTCGGTGACGTCCCTGCTGTTGGTTGATGCCACGCGTTGGCGCTGTTCTCTTGAAGGTCAGCCGGCGTTTCCAGCAAAAAGGCAGTTGTTCCGTTGCTTGTGCTGACGTAACTCGTAATCAGCGGTAATATCTGTAAAATAACCCAGGCATATTTAGGCGACATGGTCGCTCCAGCGCTGCCGCTCCCACTGAAGGTTGTCGGCTGCAGGACAAGCTTTATATGGTTCCAGGCCGTCGGTGACGTCCCTGCGGTTGGATTATGCCACGCGTTGGCGCTGTTCTCTTGAAGGTCAGCCGGCGTTTCCAGCAAAAAGGCAGTTGTTTCGTTGCTTGTGCTGACGTAACTCGTAATCAGCGGCAATATCTGTAAAATAACCCAGGCATGGGCTCTATTCTGGACACGCATGGCGGCTGCACAGCCGCCATTATCCGCCATGTTTAATCTCTTATTGGCTGTGGCGAGCTCACGTGCCTTGAAATTTTTGCCGGGAAACGGAAGTTTTGCGAAATGTCATTTTGCGTTTTCATCAAGATGACGAAACGTGACGTGGAGCTGCAAATTTTATGGACTAATACATTTTTTTTGGTCCTTGGCAGATATATTGTGATGTTAGCGCTTCAAAAAGAATGTGAGCGGTAGCGTGCAGAAGCCAGTGCAATGCATCTGCAATTGCGCGAATACGTGGTGGCGATTCAAGATATGCGCCATGCCAGCTTGCTGATTGGCTGAAGGAATATCTTGTGAGGAGCGTCACAGGAAGGGCTGTTTCGTAATCGTCAGTTTGACGATGCGTGACGTTGCACTGGGCCGCCATTGCTGAGATTTTCCGCCATAATTTTTGCTGCGACGAGCCGCGCGAATTATGCTAATGAGCAGCCATATGCAATGGCAGCCGAGAGGAATGCGTATCGCCACATTTTCCCCGTCGTTTGGCGCCACGAAAATCTTTTGTTCATAACGCGTGCTCATAGTATTTGCATCGCTCTCGGGTGGTGTTGGCATTTGTGTTTGGGGCCATCGTTTTTTAAAAGAACGCGTTTATACGAAATAATATTGGTTGAATATAGCAAACTTTCAGCAATGTTGTCCACTTTTCACTGCTGCATTTCTATTGTAATCGAGATTAATGCCTTTTCGCACAATCAGACGTTATGACAACAGCCTCTTTCTAATTTATAAAAAGAAATGTACGCAAGGTGGCGCCTTGAAGTTTCCTCCCGCGGTGCGAGTAACTAGCGAAATGAACAAGAGATGGCAGCGCCGGCGCTTGCGTCGCGCTAGTGGTTATCTCTGGCGCCCGCAACGCTATCGGTGATATTCGGCCGTTTCTGAGCCAGCCGAGTCGGGCTGAGTCACTTGCGTTTCACGAAATAGCGATAACGTGGCCTAGAACGTGCGCGCATCACCACTGGTAGGTCGCGTATGTTGTCTCAAGCAAGAAAACAAGGGCATTGGCGCCAACATGCGATGACTCATTGCATTTTCCGGGGACACGCATCCTAGCTATTGAAGCAGACGACGGCTTGTACGCAGCAGACGACGGAAGCGCGAAGCGTTTTCGACGGAACAATCATACGCTTTGAGATAGCTGCTTTATTTTTACTGCGGAGGAAAACTGTTTTGCTTTACCGATAACGCTACATTCAGTGCCTTCATTTCAGTTTCTTAGGCGAAACGTCAAGTTGGCGTCACGTTACGTAAGCAAAACTGGGCCACCGGCGCCATTTTGTTTGCGTCGCGCCTACGTCACGCACCGAAGAAAATGGCGGAATGTCCAGAATAGCGCCCCATATTTAGGCGACGTGGTCGCTCCAGCGCTGCCGCTCCCTCTGAAGGTTGTCGGCTGCAGGACAAGCTTTATATGGTTCCAGGCCGTCGTGTGACGTCCCTGCGGTTGGATCATGCCATGGGGTGGCGCTGTTCTCTTGAAGGTCAGCCGGCGTTTCCAGCAAAAAGGCAGTAAATTGTTCCGTTGCTTGTGCTGACGTAACTCGTAATCAGCGGCAATATCTGTAAAATAACCCAGGCATATTTAGGCGACATGGTCGCTCCAGCGCTGCCGCTCCCACTGAAGGTTGTCGGCTGCAGGACAAGCTTTACATGGTTCCAGGCCGTCGGTGACGTCCCTGCGGTTGGATTATGCCACGGGGTGGTGCTGTTCCCTTGAAGGTCAGCCGGCGTTTCTAGCAAAAAGGCAGTTGTTTCGTTGCTTGTGCTGACGTAACGGGCAATATCTGTAAAATAACCCAGGCATATTTAGGCGACATGGTCGCTCCAGCGCTGCCGCTCCCACTGAAGGTTGTCGGCTGCAGGACAGGCTTTATATGGTTTCAGGCCGTCGGTGACGTCCCATGCGGTTGGATGATGACGGGGTGCCGCTGTTCTCTTGAAGGTCAGCCGGCGTTTCCAGCAAAAAGGCAGTTGTTCCGTTGCTTGTGCTGACGTAACTCGTAATCAGCGGCAATATCTGTAAAATAACCCAGGCATATTTAGGCGACATGGTCGCTCCAGCGCTGCCGCTCCCGCTGAAGGTTGTCGGCTGCAGGACAGGCTTTATATGGTTTCAGGCCGTCGGTGACGTCCCTGCGGTTGGATGATGCCACAGGGTGGCGCTGTTCTCTTGACGGTCAGCCGGCGTTTCCAGCAAAAAGACAGTTGTTCCGTTGCTTGTGCTGACGTAACTCGTAATCAACGGCAATATCTGTAAAATAACCCAGGCATATTTAGGCGACATGGTCGCTCCAGCCCTGCGCTCCCACTGCCGCTGCCACTCCCATTTTTTCAGACAAATGTAACTTGGTTCCCTCGTGATAGTTTTGATGCAGAAAATGAGCTGCTAGAAGATGCTGTAGTGAATGTCTGTGGTGGCAAAGTTTGCTGCCGTGGAGCTCGAAACGTTTTGGTTGGGGACAGCTGAAATGTTTTTTTCTGCTACACAAGAAGGCTGTAAGATTGTTGTTACAGTTTTCAACAACATATGCATATGAGCATGCATTTTCAAGACTTGCTTATTTGAAAAGCAAGTATTGCAACTGGCTGAATGTCAGTGCAGACATTCAGCTGTATTTAAGGGGGGACGCGGCCTTTGAAAACCGAAAAATCATGAAAAAGTCTATTCCTGGAAAACCACATATTTGGGCAGTATGTATTATAAACTACCATTTCTGTAAATATCAACGTCTAAGTCATCGTGAAACTATTTAAAATAAAGTTCATAACGAGCCGTGGCAGCTCTCGAGTGGCGAGCGAGGGCTCAAAATACCTCTACTTGGCACGAACGCCCTTTCTCCACATGAGACATTCATTTGAGGGATTGACAGTCGTTTGTGCGCGGACAGGGCGCGAGAGAGAAACTCGGGGGGGGGGCTTTTGCTCCTTGAATATACGACTCCGCCTAGGTACTATGGAGGAAGCTTTGTGGCGCGTGTTGTAAGCTTTTGACTCTAGGCGTGCCGGCAATGCGGAGTGAGATCGGGTTTGTTTACGCTCGGAAGCTCGCTGCCGGCGCGGTAAAGTAGGTGAAGCAGCGGGCTAAGTCAGTCGTGGTGGATCTTAGCTTTCTCGTGCCTTACGGCAATGTACTTTGTAAATAACATCACAGATGTTTCTGTGGGAGCAGTAGCGACTGCAGTAGAGCCTGGGCCGCATATATTGAATATCTAGAATGCAAAGCAGAGTGTCTTAGCAACTGCAGTTGAACGCAAGTTGCTGAAAGGCCACCAGTGATGATGACTGGCCCAACACCAGCGCCGCAGGTGCGAGAAAGTCTGTCCGACGTACCTTCAGAGGCAAAGTTCTGACTGGTATATTGCAGAATTCGCGGGGCGCGTTGGCGCTGAACATATTTATATTTATTCAATCATGTTTTTTACTAATTGTAACAACGCGTCATTATTTCCCGTTATTGGCGGTGCCTCCGGGACACCAAATGACGCCTCTAGGACAGTGCCGACGCCTGCGCGTGCCAGGTGTGTATAAGATCGGCTGTCTATCGCGGACAGGCAATTTTTTATGTGAACACCCCCTGGCACGCTTCAGCCTCCACGGCCTCAACCCACGGGTCGCCATGCTTCCAGCTTTGATCGCCCAGCTAGCCCTTGGGTGCCCTGGAGATCCTGCGCCACCTGCTTTAGTATAACCTCAGGTGCTCTCCTGAGGCCTCAGTTTGCCGGTTACATGTGCCCTTCCAGAGCAGTGCTTGTAAACGTCCAAGCCATCGTCACGACGAAAAAAGCGACCCGCGATTTATACAACACCAGTCAGAACATTGTCCCTTCAGACACAGTGATCGCCAAATGGGGCGTCCGTGCCGTGCCTCATGGCGCGGGCAGCCAGCGGTGGAGAGTAAGAAAAACTCGACCGCATTCAGCATTGCCGGCATGTCTACGGGACAAACGCATACAACATGCGCTAGGTACTGGGTCTCCACATCCAAAATGATGGGAAAAACACTCTCACCATCCACAAACTCAAGCGGACGGCGGTAATCCCACCTAATCCGCCGAGTTTCTGCACACCACCGGGGTATGAAGGAGCATGACTTATGTCGTCTCATTCATGCCTTCGTCCTCAGCCGCTTTCTCTTCACGCTCCCCTACCTTAAACTCCAGGGCAGAGAAATCTCCACCCTGGATGCCATGATCCGAACAGCATTTAAGACAGCACTACACCTACCCCTAAATACCTCCACCGAAAAACTCCTCCAGCTAGGCCTACATAACACGATAGGTGAGCTTATTGAGGCCCACAGACAGACACAAAATTGGAGGACGCTTAAGCTTCGCCTTCAAGAGTGGGACGCGACAGCGTTCCCGTCGACCCGCCAAGGGGTATAAGACAATGCGCTACGGCACAGCAATCACTTACGATGCGCCCCGCATCGGACTTAGCGCCCACCTATCACGCGGTGAACGTCGAGCAACGCAGCGTTCGGCGCGACAACGAAACGTGCGCCTGAGCGAACGAAACGAACCAAAGAACTCGGTGTCTCGGAGGGGAAACGATCTACGCCCGCCAAACGTCGTGATCGGCACGGACAGAGAGATAGATAGTAATCTAAACCGGAAGCACGGCGAAGCGTCGTCAGGGGAGAGGGAGTCCCGCGACGCGCCTGGCAGCGGTCCCAATGCGCGCGCGGCGCGCCTCCTGTCGGGGCAGCGCCGTACATTGAGAGGAGGGGGTCTTCTGTGTTTGCCGCAAGATGGCTCTGCGTGTGCGGAAAGCGCAAAAGAAATGCAGCGGAAACGCACTTCGCAACTCGTGTAATTGTGACTTCTGTACGTTACATGTTCATAATTACCGATATACACCGCAGTATAACTTTCCACGGCTGGTTTCGAAGGCAACACCGCATTCACTAGAGGCGCGTTTGCACCGCTTGGAAGCATCGAACTCGTGGCTGAGTGGTAGCGTCTCTGTCTCACACTCCGGAGACCCGGGTTCGATTCCCACCGGGCCAATCTTGGAAGTTGCTTTTTATTTATGAAGCGCCTGCCGTGATTTATCGCTCACGGTCAACGCCGCCGACGCCGACGACACCGGCTTTTCTGCGACACGAGCTCCTTAACGCTATCGCGTTAATACATACGTCTCGCGAGAACCACCACCGGCAGACACATCCTACACACCCTCGGTATCAGCTAGGATACCAGCCACGGATCCCACACAGCTCCAGGTCCCCCACCACATTCACCGCGAACTTCTTATTAAACCTCTCCCTAAAAACATGCACCCCACCTACCAGGAACCTCGCCGCAGAGCTCGCGCACGGGCGCTCCACAAATACTATGGCACGGAACCGGATGCTGTGTGGGTGGATGCCGCATGCACAGGTGAGGACGCGGTTGTTGCCATCACGAACTCCCTACAACCGATTACCACCCTTCACATTTCCCCAATTGCCACTTCGGAGGAGGCTGAAGAGGCCGCCATTGCCGTAGCTATTATGCGCACGGAGGCCCGGTATATATTATCGGACTCTAAAACTGCCATACTAAATTTTGCTCGCGGGAGAGTTCACGTCCCTGCATTTCGCATACTGAACTCTCTCGCTGCACACCCGCCCCGCCACATGGAGCTCATATGGGTGCCTGCCCACTCGAGGAATCCTGGAAACGAGGCTGCCAACGCTTTGGCCCGAGGTTTGCTCAACCGGGCACCGGCGGCCTCCGATCCAGGGTTCTCACGGGAGCGCATGCATTCATTCACTGAACTGACGCAAGCCTGCAAAACCGAGCGTCGGCTCTACCCCCCACCCCATCCCTCCCTCGACAATTATCACCAGACACTTTGGAGGCGGCTCCAAACACGCACCTTACCCTCCCCTTATATACGCTCGCGCTATCACCATGTCCACACCGACCCCTCCTGTACCCTCTGCCACCACCCCAAAGCCACTCTCGATCACATTCTTTTCCTCTGCCCGGCGGATCCTCCCCCGCGGGGCCTGGAGCACCTTACTACTTGGGAGGCTTGGGAGACCCTACTGCGCTCCGAGGACCCGGCCAAGCAAGCCATCGCCACAGGGCGGGCTGCCAGCGTCATGAGCCTCCGGGACATGAACGTTTGAGTGCGGGACCGTGCGGGGGCCCAAGGACCTGCGTGTCCGCAACTCCCCTGTGTCCAATAAAGTTTTCACCACCACCACCAACAACCACCTCCTTAGGTGCCTAGGCAGATTTTCTCTCTCGCACCCGCTCTTACTCGCGCCTGCGCACAAACGACTGGTGATCCCTCAAATGAACATCTCGTTTCTCCACCGCATAGAGTTTCTCACTATCATACGTAGAGGGAATCTGGCACCACTGTCTATGAGAATTTCCTAAGGGGCGCTGTGCCGTCATGGGAATGACGGTACGTGTCTGTGAGGCTTGTGTTGGTTGTTGTAGTAGGAGGCTACGTCTAAAACGTGGATATGGCTACACAAATACTGTGTTCTTAAAGTAAAACCTTCATAAAATGTTTCCATTCACGCATATTAAATCTTCCAGTGAAGTTTACTCACCTACAATGCATAACCAAGCAAAGGAAAGCAAGAACAGACGACAAACTGTTCCAAAGTGAGCACGAATCTTGTCATCTGTCCTCCAACTCTAGCGGCCCACTGATAATTTTTACGTTTCATACAATTGTACATGCAATAACAAGTTCTCGTTGATAAACAAATTAAAACATGTTTTTATGTAATAATGAAGCTAAAACATCTTTTTACGTGCTATTTTAGTAGAAAATTAATCAATATGACAGACAGAATGGTACTTGCTTGGCCCTCCGAGAGCGACGCCAATCCGAAGTCACAATATACCAGCATTCCCATGCATACCACTAGAGTTACTGTATATGCTACCAAAGCTACCTTTGGTAGCATATACAGTAATTCTACATACCACAGCCAGTGGCGTAGCTAGGTCACGTGGCACCCGGGGCCCTTAGGTCTTCTGTCCCCCCCCCCCCCCTACTGGGTGTAGCCGGCGGAAAGAGGGGTGTCTTCAGACGTATATGACACCCCCCCCCTCCCTCACTGGCCCCTTGCACCCGGGGCCCACGGCCCCCCGGCCCCCCCCCCCCCCCCCCCTGTTGCTACGCCACTGACCACAGCGAATCAGTGCCAGATTTCCTTATAAGTACTACAGTGAGAAACTCTATGCTCCACCGCTGCCCCGAGCACCGCCATTTTGGTGTTGTTTTGTTCGTGCATTCTTGTGTTTTTTTTTAACCCGCGGCGCCGGCAGCGTTGGAGAAGCGTAAGTCAATCATGATTGGAGGGCTCACGAGAGCTTTCAAGTTTCCCGTGGCTGAGACTGGCTGAGACGCGAAGCTGAGATTGGGCGAAGCACATGCTTCTCAAGGCCGCAGGGGAGCCCGCGACTCCCATTGGCTGCTGCCTGCGATGACGTAGTGGTCTCCTGCATAATACGTCCGGCCGTCGTGTGTTTCGGACCGTCTCTCCTGCAAAGACGGAGGCCCTACTGATACACCCGAGGGCTGCCTCCCGCCTCAGCGTCCACCAGTTGAGAATCGGCACCGACCCCCTTCCGTGGAAGCAGACAGTGACGTACCTTGGCCTCACCATAGACCACCGGCTGACGTGGATCCCGGCAACTAAAGCCCTCAGCGCCAAGGTGCGCCGTGTTCATGCAGCCGTGGGCCGACTCCTTCAACGAGGCCGAGGATGCTCCACGAAGTGGGCCCTGCGCCTGAACAAGGCTGCAGCAACATCGTCCTTGTTGTATGCCCTGCCGCTGGTTTCAGGCTTGTTAGTTGGTTTCAGGCTTCAGGCTAGTTTCAGGTTGGTTTCACGCTGGTTTCAGGCTTCAGGCTAGTTGTGCTTTCAGGAAAGCACAACTAGAGGTTCTGCACAGGACGGCCATCAGAAATGTCCTGGGGCTTCCAAGGCACTCCAAGATCGCCGCAACACTGGCTGAGGCCGGCGAATGGCCACTGTCACTGCTCATGTTGCAACGGGGACTGGGGCATATTGACAGGCTACATCGCGCACCAGACGGCCAGGCTCTTCTAGACCGGCTCCGGAGCCTGCCGGCTTCACGTATGGGCAACCTGTGTCGCCTCTATGAGGAGACAGTTCCTCAACTACCTGTGGCAGTGGCTCTTCCTCCTCCCCATCACGGACCTCCGGATGTGCACCTCTCCCTCAGGGGGTTAGCCAAGCGGAGAGCACCAACCGCAGCCCTGCAGCAGGCGGCAGCCTGCAAGCTCCAGGAGGAGTTGGAAGGACACTTGCTGGTGTTCACGGATGGTTCAGTCCTCCCCAGCAGGTCGGCTGCAGCGGCATGCACAGCTCCAACTCTCGCCTGTCACAGGCAGTGTAGGCTCCCGTTTGCAGCAAGCTCTACTGCAGCTGAGCTCGCGGGGCTGCACCTGGCTGCCGACCTCCTTGCTGAGCACCTTCCCCAGCAGCCGGTGGCGGTGGTGTGCGACTCCAAGCCAGCGCTTCAGGCCCTCGTCAACCCTCGGCGGGCAGGACTTACAGTGGTGCTGCTGCTTGCCAAGTTAACGGCTCTAGCCACCGCCGGACTCCCAATATCCTTCCACTGGCTGACCTCACATGTCGGGGTAGCCGGTAACGAGGAGGCAGATACCTATGCCAAAGCTGCCCATCATGATGTAATCCCGGTAACCAGAGCGGTAGCGGCTTCGGACTACACGAGACATCGGCTACGGTGCCTGCTCACCTCCATTCACCCGGACCCCCGAGTGGCTAGTGGCAAAGCCCCCAAGCCACTCCCAGAGAACGGCCTCTCCAGAAGAGACCGTTCCACACTCCTGCGCTTGCGGACTGGCTGCACCTGGACTGCGGCCCGGCTGTACGCCAAGGGCCGCGCCACATCGCCTGCCTGCAAGAGGTGCGGGGACCCCGAGACTCTGGAGCACCTTCTGTGTGCTTGCCCATCCTTGGCGCAGGAACGCTCCACAGTGATCAACACCTACAGACGCCACGGCCTTCCAGCGGCCACAGAGTCTGACCTGCTGTTCCCAGTGTGTCCACAGCTCCCTGCGCTGCGAAGCCTGCTGGAGTTTATAAGTTCCACGGGAATAGACACCCTATAAGCGGCCGCTACAACGCTGGCAACTTTACTGAGGACTGCCACCTGTCGCGTATAGTGGAGTCTATTAGGCCACATCCTCCCTCTTTCTCTATCATCTTTCACTACCCATTCCCTCTCCCCTGATGACGCTTCGCCGTGCTCCCTGACGGGTTGCAGAACCAAGCGTCCTTCCTTTCCCTAGATCACTATCTCTCCTCCAACGCCGGCGCCCTTTGTGTGTTCCACTTCCCATGGTCTACCTTTTCAGCCGTTCGCATATTCTCCCAAGTTTCTACAGTCTTTACGAAACGATTTCCAACCGTTACGAGACTGTTGTTGCGTTTAGCCTTTCAGTTGTTGTGTGGTCCGCCACAATGCGCCCAAAGAAAAGACGCTACACGCGCTCGGCGCAAGGAAGCGTTCTATGAAGCTCACCGCTCGTCCACGTACCGACGATGATCGCACCGATGGTTCCTGTGGGGCAGATCCTGCTTCATCTACGCAAGAGCGTGGTTGTGTCGACACCTCTAGCAGCGTGACTCCTGCTCTTCCGACGCAAGAATTTGTCGTGACGAGTGCGCCTGGTGTCTCGTGCTCATCGACAGCGGCTTCCACATCCTCCTTCATGTGCCTCGGACAGTGCGATTGCATTGTCCACTGTGCACTTGAAAACACGTTCCCTGACGTGTGAGGAAAAGAGGCAGCGGATAAAAAACGCGCCGTTGTGCAATGAGGACTTGGCACCATGTCAGCGACGGAGCGAAAACTTCAAGCAATGGAGCGCGATCCTGAAGCCGCCACCGCTACAAGTGAAGGCGAAAAATTTCTCCTTGTGCAAATGGATGCCCTAGGTAACCTGCTATCCAGGACCCCTTGCCAGCGGCGCTTCGTGACTGTGATGAAGGAGGCACCCAACTTGGACTTGCAACAAAGCTTGAGCTGCTACGTTTACATTGTGAAGTAGTTGCAAGCTCGTGGAGTTCTGCTCGTAAGGATGACTCAATGGCCTTTGACGTGAATATAAGAGCCATTGTGGCAACAAAACAGATAGGGAAGGGACAAACTGCCCTCAATTACTTATGGACAGCGATGAACGTGTCCCATCATGGCCTGCATCATAAGACTTCAGAAGCACTTGAAGAAATTCAGGGGACCGCAGACACAGTGCATAGACAAGTTCTATGCAGAACTGCTTCTGCTGTAAATACCACCTACAAGGAAATGGATCCATATTTCAGAAGGATCGACATTTGGGCGAGTTGGTACTGGTTAAAGATCTTGAAGGGGCAGCGCAATATGACGAAAAATTGTGTGTGCCTACCTTCTGCCTTCGTCATATTGCGCTGCCCCTTCAAGATGTTCATCCATATTTCAGCAGAGATATCACAGTAAACTTTGATGGAACATGGCACAAGCCTGGCCACACATCCCATATTGGAGTTGGTGCAATAATTGAATATCATACAGACGCCATTGTTTTATCGAACCAGTGCCTTGGTTGCCAATTAGTACCAAAGCCTGGAGACCCAGGCTACGCAAGCCAGCAGGAGGATCATCTGTGCCAGAAAAACACTGACTCTAAGTCTGGGAGGATGGAGGTTGAGGCAGCTGTCTTCCTTTTCTCACGTTCGGTGCCAAAGCGCAACCTCCGTTACACAACGCTCGTGTCTGACGGAGATAGTGCCACCTTCTCTGCTCTTGTGCAAGAAAATGTTTATGGACTGGTCCCCAATCCGAAAGAGGAATGCCTGAACCACGCCCAGAAGAGGATGGGGACAGTACTGTGCAACCTTGTGCAGAAAAATGACAAGGCTTTAGGAGGGAAGGGCAGGCTGACAAAGGCCCTCATCGACAAGTTGACCGACTATTATGGCTGGGCCCTACGGAACAATTCCAACAATGTGGCTGCAATGCAGCGTGCAGTGATGGCATCGTACCACCACGTGACATCGACGAACGAAGACCCTCACCACGACTTGTGCCCTGAGGGTGCAGACTTGTGGTGTCATCATAACCCCAGAAAGGTTGATGGTGTGCCACCTCTGAGGCATCGGTACAAACTTCCAGGCTATGTTGCACAAGCACTGCTACCTGTTTATGAGTGCTTCTCACACTGGCTTCTCTTCTGCAACGCTGCCTGGGAGCAAAGATGCAGAATGCATCAGAATCATTTCACTCCGTGCTGTGGTCCCTGAAGCCCAAAGAGCAGCATGCGTCGCCGATTGCTGTGGAGACAGCACCGCATGAGGCAGTTTTAAAATATAATCCTGGCTGCCACAGGGCCACCCAAGAGCTATGTTCATCAGTGGGGCTAACACCTGGCCACCTGTCCATTCAATGGTGAGCCAAGAAAGATTCTCTGCACTTGAAAAAGGCCAAGAAGCGATCGCAAGAGAAGGTGGAAAGGCGGAAAAAGAAGAGAGTGCCTAAGGATATCTCCAGTTACACTGCATGGTCATTTTAGACCAATATATGTGCTCAAAACTTGGAAAGTTCATTTTCTCAACATGGCTTTTTTGGCTGGTGAGGCTGCTTGTTCCAGCCATATCTCTGTAACCGCTTATCAGATTTCCAGGTTTTTTTTTTTAATTGTGCATCTGAGTAAATTTCTGAGGGTGGGACAAGTCCATTTTATTTAAATATTGTGCCAGTCATTTGTGATATTTATTCAAAAGTTGATTGATAACATTTTAATCACCAACACTAAATTCGGTGGTCTGCTAAAATATTTTAGCAAGGAAATTTTAAAAAATGGTTCTGTCTTGCCTTGCGGTATCCTTCTGGGAATCATCATAGTGAATTTCAGAGATGCAGCACCTGTTGAAAATTCTCCAGGCCTGGAATGAGAAAACTATGTGCACCATTCTGACATATTGCTGTAACTTGAGAACCAGTGAACGTAACTGCATTAAATTTTGGAGTTCTACTAATACATTTGCTATGAGTTTATTCTGAAAATTTCATTAAGATTTCTCGATAAACAAAAATTTGGTATCCGAGGGTAGCCTCCCCCCTTAAGTGCAACCATGCCACGAATTCATGAGCCAGCAAAAGCGAAGAGGATCTTTTGATGTGTTACATGTGTGCGCCAATAAATAGTGTCCATTTCATGTTTGTGAATACTCACATTATTTGCTGCAGTATCGTGCACGACGAGTTGCTTGTGCAATAAATAAACAGTGTTCATTTCACATTACAAATGCTTCCATGCTGAGTCAACCCACAAGGGGTTCCCGACACACCCATGGTTGAGGACCACTGTGCTACAGTATTAGTATGATATTTGAAAAACGAAACGTTGAGCTTCATTTTCATGTCGGAATAGTCAACCTGCTACCAGGGTCTTTCAATACTTTCTATCTGGTTACGAAACATCTGCATAACACTATGGGAGAAGTTCATATAGCGCCTGCAGTGGACGCATTGCAGCGCTGGCACAAGTAGAAGGTGGACTGGAGCAGATGCCGAACGAATACCCCAGGCATTCTGTGCGTACGCCCGCTGCTATTGTGCAAGGGTAAACTGCCTGTGTTGGCGTGTGAATATTGTCGACACAATGCGCAAATCGCCACCCCCTTTCCGTATTGTTCAAAAACTTAAATGCAAACAATTTCGAAACAACTACACCTTGTTTCATTTCCAGGTTCAACTGCGTTCACAGTAACAACTTAATTCATAATTCAATTTGTACACTTGGACTACTCCATTGTTAGAAAAACTGGCTACAGAGCAAGTTCACATCGCACTTTTACGTAATTGCACGTAAAAAAAACTTGCATTTCAAACTAAAAGCTGACCAACCGATTAACCAAACAAATATGCAATTACTGTATAATTATCAAAACAAATAACCAACTAACTTTCTAATTAACAACTATGTTAACTAAATAAACTTAATAAATAATGTGACGAACTACAGTAACAAAGCCAACTCAACCAATAAACTAATTAATAATAACTTAGTAATACAACTAACTAAACAAGGTAACTAAAAGCTATTCACTAATAACCTACCTAAATATAACTAAGCAAATATAGTTAACTTACCAACTAAACTAATAACTAGCATACTGAACCCGCTAATCAAATTTAACTGAGTTATCCAACTAACCAGACGAAGTGCAAATATAGACAGCTCAACGAAACAGTAAAAGGCTGGTAAGGTGGAGGGAGGTGATGTCAATCCTAAAACGGTGCCGTGTATAATTTAAATACAAATGCATCGCATTATTTTGCCAAAAGTTCCAGTTGCATGTCCGCTCTACAAACATGTTCTAATAAATGTGGGAGAGGCGCCTTTAATTGTTGCAGCCCGGCCATCTGGCATGGCAGATTATTCCCCTTCTACTCACGGCAGCGCCTTTAGTGCCACTTTCTGTCCCTATATGAAACTTTCAAGGAAGTTTCATGACCAGATGGAAAGTATTGAAGGACCATGCTATTACTGTGAAATTAACGAAAATAGAGCTTTACTTGTTGATACCGATTTAGTGTTTCTGTTTAGTGTCCCTTTACTAAAGAGAGTTTTCTTTTGCTGAGTGTTTTTAGCCTGCTCTAATGTGAGTGGTACGGTGCAAAATCATTATGACAAACTTACCTGTATAATGAGAAAATATGGAAGTCCCAAGTGCTTCAATGTAAAGGCATTTGCAGTGACCAATTTGCCATGCTGCTTCTTTGCACTTTTTAAAAAATGAAAAGGTGCGAGTGGTCAAACAAGTTGCTTATAAAGCTTTATTTGCAGGCACGATGGTTATGTGAATCTGAGGCTGTAAGTAGGGCAATCACACCCAAGTACAAGGCACTTTGACAGCATTTCAACAGCTTATAAAGAACAGTATTTCCAGAAACAAGCTGGAAAAAGATAGGCAGAACACTTTAATCGGTCAGGATCTCCACAGACCGTCTGGCTTCATAGCCAGGCTCAATATTGCCACACTGCAATCTACACTATTGGGAAGATGCATCAGCTCACTCTAAGTAAATACATAAGAACAAGTGTCACCAATGTTACAAAACTCAATCTGCTAGTAAGTAAACTGTGGCACAATAAGAATATGTACTTAAAACTAAGGGACTAATCTATTCCGAGTTGTTAACAACTGAAGGCATTTGTTCTGAACACAAAAATTGTATAGAATGCTTCCTGTGGAGTATCCGCACAAAGCTCAAGGTACCAGACACTGAATGCAAGCTTATGCACCAAATAAAATGCTCGGTCCTGTTACTACACAGGCATATTAAACCAACTTGGCACTTGCATTACCTTGTTCCTCCCACAAGGAAACAGTCCTTATCAAACATCAAAAAATGAGACATGAAACTTACACACTGCAGAACCAGTTGCCTTGCCAAGAAAGCAGGACCAGCTTGCAGTCGCCATTTAGTTAACTAACTTGTCCTGAGACCAGTTAAAGTACAGTGATCTAAAATACAGGCTCATAGGCCATACTAATCTATGGTTTAGCGTAATCCTTTCCCTATTGCAACACTCTCAAGTCATCATACAGCCTCCATATAAGAAACCGGCAACAACATTGATTCTGTACTTGGTTTCAGTCACACTTATTAGCTGGTACTCATCAGACTCCAAATATGCCACTGGCGTTGAACTAAAACCATTCACTTACAAAAGTTTCTACAGAAGTTACCCTGTTTACCTCAGTGGCAGTGCCTACTGAACAGAAAGGTGGCTCTGGCTGGAAAATTAATGACATGGTGGACAGTTTTAGAGTAGTGTTTGGTGCCTTCCGTTCGCTAAAGGCAAGCACTTGCGAGACGCTGCGGTGGGGATCCCTTTTGGTCTTATGTGTAGGAATAGAAATGTAAATAAAATTTTAAAAGATAGGATGCATTCTGGTGTCTCGCGCACAACATGTTCAAGATAAGACAATCCATTAGCAACCATCCTGTCGTTTCTGTGCTGACATGCCTCATAAGGCCTAGGGAAACCAGAATCACCCAATGAGTTCAGAAATTGGGCATGCTAGTTACTCATTACTAGTATTTCAGGCAAGCTCAGAGAAAGCAAAACCTTATTTCACAATTTATTGCTGATCAGTGATAGCGACAGCCCAGTCATCAGGTCAATACACACTGAAATGGTAGTCACGAATGCTGCCACATTTGACAATGCCCCTTGCCATGTCATAGCATACAAAAAAAAAAAAAATACACAACATTATGCACCTTTAACTAATGTATGCCAACATAGTGCACATAAGCCAAAGAAATCCAATAGCGTATGGCACATGCACAGTGAGAATAACGCCATTTCCTTACACATGTGAAGATGCTGAAAGCAATGTGAAAAACATGTGGACAGAGAGGCAGAGATAGGGACAAGACAAGCTTGTCATGTCCTTTTCTCTGCCTCTGTGTCAAGGTTTTTTTCATGTTGCTTTCAATGTTCTGACTATGAGTATGAGCCAACTCGGCCAACTTTCTATGCTTTTGTACGTAAGACATTTAAGTTTGCTTTCAAATACTATTCTAGAACTCTCTAATGGCAACGCAACACTCTAGACTTCTCAACGTCCTGTCAGCATACTGATGAATATGTTTTTAAACAGCATCCACAAATGAACAACTTCCTGTCTTAAGTACTAGCCCACAGCATTTTCTGTCATTTTTCTCTTTTTTCATTTGAATACCATTGGGCCACTAAGGGTTGCACTTGCCTCTGTAGCATGCCTGTATCAGCAACTACTTCCCATATTCCAGATCACTGTACCACAAAGCAGAACGAACTTGGCTGATGTGGCAGCATCGCTAGAGCATGCCATCACCAGCACTACCATACTTGGCACGCCGCAGCTGTGCGAGGCGCTCGCGGGCCTCCTCTAGTTCCCGCTCCTTGCGCAGGATCTCCTCGCGCGCGCCAATCTCCTGGGCAATGCCGCCCACCATGCGCTGGTTTATGACCAGCCGGAACTCCTGTTCCTGTGCAATGGATCGCTGAGCTGCTCGCACCAGGTGATCTGTGGCCTGCTTGACTGCATTGCCTGCTGCCTGCAGGCCTCGCATCGACGACGAGTCTGGCTCTGCTTTCACCTGCAACAGTGACGATTAAGCACTGCCTGCTCAATGCAGCGAGGATACCGCACGAAATGCCCGCCTGCTTTTGTGCACCCATCTGCCGAGATTAACATTGGCTAGAATGGTAGGTGAAATGTTCCACTGGAAAGTGAAGCTGCTTGTCAAGCCAGAAAGCACTGAGAGATGCTTGTACAACTTTCCGAATACAAAAAAATTGTGCACAATACACTGATGATGATTGTCAATATTAGCGAATTGCTCAACGCTTTGGAAAGCTATTTACTTTATTAAAGGGATGACGCACTTAAAGCCATACATTTGTTGCTATGAGGATATTTAGTTAGCGTTTGTTGTTTCATTGAATAATTCTGTAGAGAACAGAGCTGTAAACCAGCACATACAAGCCAGTTCATCATATCAATGTTGACCCCAGCGACGTGAGCGCCAGTGTGGAAAGCAACTGCCATCCTGCAGTCACCGCAGGACATGGGGATGGCCGTCCGTCCCAAGCATCTAAACAGCGCCCAAACCTTCAGACGTCCCACAGCTCTCGCGTGACAGCAAGTGTGTCCCAAAGATAGTTGGTGTTCAGAGAAAGGCACACCCTGCAATTCAGTTGGGCAATGCATCGGTAACCTTCATGTGATACCTCTTTATCGGTGGTGAAAGTCCAAACGTCACCAATTACCATGAAAATATGTGAAACGGCCAAATTTTGCATGTTTTCCTTTCTTAGGCCTATACTCTGACACGCTCCTGCATGTACTGAGCATTCATCTACACACCTCTATAAGGCTCTAGTACACATCTATAACAGCTGATATATTAGACATAATACTACGGATGTGCAAATACTCTATATACACATGCAATCGAATAGGGAATGTTCAACTAATCTGGTTCGAAAATTAACAGCTACTATTAGGTAGGTTTCTCGAATGTTCAGTAAAAGACTCTGCCATGGTCGGCACGTTGATGCATGCAGCCTTTCAACAGCACATGGCTTCTGTTGGTACAAGGTTTGTGCAAGTTGGCACGCCCAACCTAAACAATTTCCATAAGCAATGCAGACAGAGGTAATGGAGAAAAAAGCAGCACATGTGAAAAGTGCTAAAGCCTGCGTAAAAACTAGGCCGACTGGATTGTACCACGGATGCAGATTCAGGCATCCACGCACATAGTTCAGAACTTTCTATCTAGATGTAAGCTTAAAGACACTAAAGGCAAATATGAAGTAGACATGGAATGTCGATATACCATTCCTGAAACACCTTGCAGCGCTTGTTTTGTGCCAAGAAAAGACTTGGTTCCACAGAAAATCACAACTTCTCAATTCAAATCGCCTGCCATAAGCAAGGCGGTGTGATGCTGCATCACTGCCCTTTACTGCCATCGGTGAGTAAAGTGGAGTTCAAGAGCCAGCACTGTGTTTTTTTTTTTGCGTGAGATGGCAGCCTGAAACCAAACCAAGCCAGAGCCAACAGTGCAGTTACTTTCCAAAGGAAAGCGCGCGCTGATTGTAAACACACGACGCACCACTCTTCAAAGTTCAGCAAAACCAGCGCAGCCCCCCCCCCCCCCCCCCCATGATACTACCAAAGTACGAAAGTGTGGATGGCACGAGGCCGAGGGAAAACGACACCCATGTCATTGCCAAGGGTGATGTCAATGAGTTCTTTTTTTATAAAAACTAAATAGAAATGGACAAGTAGCATTTTCCTTTCTCTTATAATGGAAGGCAGTGATCTTTTTATTATATAGTAAATGAGTACTAGTGATGCAATTAAATGGCAGCATAATGACATCATTGGGCTAGTACTAGAATGTCCCAGTAGAGTCTCAAATCATGCCCTACAAATTTACCTCAATTTCTCGCATACTAAAGCTCTTTTTAATAACGCTGATGCCTTAGACATATTTGAGCATTAATCTATCACTTTAGCTTGACTTTATATTTACCCTTAGTGTCCCTTTAAGCACAGATGCACTTGTGATAGTTGCCGGCTGGTTGCCCACGTACCTGAGAACAATCGTCAGTCTAACCTTGGCACTGAGTGATTGAACTCGTCAACATAAGTAACCCATATGAACATATTGTCCCAGGTATAAAATTTTTTACACGCTGTATTTACAGGGTGTATATAGACAGCAGCCGAGGATCCCGAGAGGCTGTTGCCACTTCGTCGTCTACAATGTTGATGACCTTGTTCTCTTTTGCCACTGTAACACGAACCCCGGCAGAAAAAGCACTGTCCCGGTGCTTCAGACGGGGCCGTCGGTGAAGGCATGGTAAGGCTTAAGCCGAGAGACATGTACAACGTCAGGTGATGTAGAACCGGGTGGTATGACGGAGGTCTCGGGGATTATCTCGTAAGTGACATTGGCCACTTGACATAGAACATGGTAAGGGCCTTTGTAGCACGGAAGGAGTTTCTCGGAGAGCCCCACTCGGCGGCAAGGGGACGAAAGTAGCACGAGAGAGCCTGATGAAAAATAGGTGTCACGATGGCGGCGATTGTAAGCGTGCCGTTGATATTCCTGCGATGCCAACAGACGAGTACGGGCAAGCCGCGGGCATACTCGGTCCTCGAATCCTGTGTCAAGGGGAGTGAAGTGTCCAATGGTAATACAGGGTCACGACCGAAGAGTAAGTAAAACGGGGAATACCCAGCAGTATCGTGGAGTGATGAATTATAGGCGAACGTGACATAAGGGAGGGCCACATCCCAGTCCTTGTGGTCAGGTCAAATGTATTTGATAACATGTCAGTAATGGTCCGATTAAGTCGCTCAGTAAGGCCGTTGGTCTGGGGATGATAGGAGGTAGCCAGTTTGTGCTTGGTAGAACATGAGCGTAGGATATCGGCGATGACTTGGGAGAGGAAAGTGCGGCCGGGGTCAGTAAGGAGCTGTCGCGGGGTGCCATGTACTAAAATGATATCCCGGAGTAGGTTGAGCAGCTCATGCGAAGTGCCCGAGTGGTGGCATAGCGTGTCGCGTAATCAGTAGCGACAGCGAACCACCTGTTGCCGGAGCAGGACTCGGGGAAAGGGCCAAGGAGATCCAAACCCACGCGAAAGAATGGCTCAGGTGGAATGTCGATCGACTGTAAGTACCCGGCAGGAAGCGTCGCTGGCTTTTTGCGAAGTTGACAGGGCTTGCAAGCAGATACATAGCGCCGTACGGAACGTGCGAGGCCGGGCCAGTAGAAACGGCGGTGCATGAGGTCGTAAGTGCGAGCAAACCCAAGGTGCCGAGCAGTTGGGGCGTCATGAAGCTCCTGAAGCACGGCTGAGCGGAGGTGTTAAGGGACAACAAGGAGAAGGGAAGGACCGTCCGGATGAAAACTGTGTCGGTACAATATGCCGTCGTTGATAACGAACCACCGTAATGATGGATCAGTAGGAGCAGATTCCATGCGGTCAATGAGGGTCCTCAAAGTAGCGTCATGGCGTTGCTCGTTGGCCATGTCCAAAAGCTGGGAAATGGAAAGAACACTTGTGGAGGCGTCCATGTCGGTGTTGGCTGGCGTGTGTACAGAGCAACGGGACAAGCAGTCGGCGTCCTTTTGTAGGTGACTGGACCTATACACCACCGAATAGGAATACTCTTTTAGCCGCAAAGCTCATCGTCCAAGCCTCCCTGTGGGATCCTTTAAGGACGAAAGCCAACAGAAAGCGTGGTGATCTGTTACAATGGAAAAAGGCCTGCCGTATAAATATGGGCGGAATTTCACCACTGCCCAGACAACTGCCAAACATTCACGCTCGTTAATAAAGTAGTTCTGCTCTGCAGGTGACAAAAGACGGCTAGCGTACGCGAGGACACGTTCATGGCCGTGTTGAACTTGTGCCAAGACGGCACTGATTCCCTAGCCACTGGCATCGGTACGCACCTCTGTAGGGGCTGAAGTATCGAAGTGTCCTAGAATTGGTGGGGTGGTGAGCATTGTGGTAAGGAGTGAAAAGGCAGTGGCCTGAGAGGATCCCCATGAACGGCACACGTTTCTTCAGGCGATCTGTGAGAGGGCGTGCTATAGTGGCAAAATTTTTTACAAAGCGGCGGAAGCAAGAGCAAAGGCCCACGAAACTTCGGACATCTTTTGTGGACCGTGGGATAGGGAACTCTTTCACGGCGCGAATTTTCTCTGGCTCCGGTCGGATGCCAGCTGCATTGACGACATGTCCAAGAACAGTTATCTCACAATGGCCGAAGTTACATAGCGAGAGGTACGGGGATCGATACCCCGCACCTCCACCAAAATGTCACAGGTATAAGACTATTTACACGGTGTATTTAGATGGTTTATATAGACAGCAACTGAGGATCCCGAGAGGCTGTTGCCACTTCGTCGTCTTCAACGTCGACGACCTTGTTCTCTTTTTCCACTGTAACAATATTAGTGGAAAGCTTTCCAAAATGGTTTGCAGGCCGTTCAAACATCAGCCAGTGATAAATTTTACAATGAAGCTGTTAAGAGGAGTTCCACAAGCGTTTTTGTGCGGCGGGATGGTCAATATTGATACGTGTACTTGTTTATCTTTATCAGGTGGCCACGTTTCACTGCTTAAAAAATTTTATCGCACAGCGCAGGACGCGCCTGCAAGTATCAGAAGTTTCTATCCGCTGTCTGTTGTCACCGAACCTTGTGTAATCTGATTTCATGAATGTGCGACACGAATCGTGTAGAACTTTATGGAAGACACGCGGGCACCAGCGATTACTCTGGAACCTTCGATGACTGATGTATGAAAGCCGACGTGCTTGACCCTCTGATCAGATTTTCGATGATTGCCGACTGTGTTCGCCGCTATCGTTGTGCCTTGAGTATAGCCTGTTTTTGAGGGCACAGGTTCGCCCAATAAAGTTAGTTTCGCCATTCACAGTTCTGTTGCTTTTTTTCAGTCATTACCACGTGACAATATGAAACGTAAATGCAACACAAAATGTGTCGGAGCCCCGACTTTGCTTTGAAACGTAATGATCAATGACTACAAAATAAACCTTACTTATATCTCGTTAAAATGGAAAATAGTTTATATGCATGTTTTTTTAACCGGTAATCTGCAATTTTTCTTTCTCACCCTGCAATATACCAACTACACGCTGGAGGTCAGCTAGGAGTTTACACAGCTGCAACGGTAACAGCGTGTTGCTGCAATGTGACTAACATGGCAGCCTTGCTTGAATACAACCTGCGTACGGCTCTCACGCAAATTGCACTCGAACAGCCAGTCACAAGAGCATAGCAGTAACTGCTGCTGCATTCGAGTGAGGATAGCAAACCGACTTCATTGTCTTCGATGTATCAGTTGATGAGACTGGCATATACATGTGAAGAATTTTTGGTCATGGCCCCACTGGCTATAGGCTGTTAGGCCTACGTGGAACTACGGTGCAAGAAACACACTGGACAAAAAGAAGGCAAGACAAACATTACCGTTTTGTCCACCTTGTCTTCTCTTCACCCAGCATAGTTTTCACACTGTATTTTCAACCATGGGTTACCAACATGCCCACCATACGGTTCTCTTGCTATACAAAAGCGCCTATCACGACCACGTGGCATGCAAAGGTCACAGGTTGGGTCAAAATGATTACTGCCCATACTGCCACTGTATGTCCCCACAAGCTACACTGCGAGTGCCACGGAACAGAAGATGCCACTTCTTGAATCAGGGTCAGCTTGGATGAAACACTGTGTGCAGTTCCAAGATCAAGATCAGAGCTGTGCATGCAACACTGACTCAATCTGCTGGCTACTGTGCATAAGCAGTGTGATCACCTCGGGCACTGCAGAGCCATTCATAAATAACTGAAGATCAACTACCAGGGATCTGGCCACTGCGAAATATAAGTGAAGGCTGCTTACAGTGCAGCAAGCTGTGGTAGAAGTTTGATGACTGAGCTTTGTAAAGATTGGTGGGATCATTGGCGGGATCCAGACGCCTATGGCTCAGATGACAGATCCATTGTTGTGAATGCAGTAGAGAGCACCATAAGGATTGTAGTGAAAAATACGCTAGAGCTGGCCCAGGCATGCCATCTGTAGAAATAGTAGTGAAAACGTCCAGCGTGCCACAAAAGAGACGAAACTTTGCTGATAAAGAAAGCTCATGCTTTGGTACTGAAAGTGAATGCTGCATAAATTATTGAGGCATTGTTGTTATCATTGCAAAGATCCCTCTTGATGTTGTCCGTGCTTTCACTGCTAGCTGAGCATTACAACTGTGTTGGGAACTCCAACTGATGTCAGGGTGTCTACCAAGTTGACATTTTCAAATTCCCTGAGTTTTCCAGGTTTTCCCTGAGTGCTGTTGCAAAATTCCCTGAGTGATGCAGAACTATGTTTTATGTCAAGTCGCGCTGAAACCATATCGCCCTGTGTGGTCACTCTCTAGTAAGCATATTTATTTATTTATTTTATTTATTCAAATACCCTAAAGGCCCTCTTGGAGCAGGTATTACATAGGGGGGGGGCACACTAAACACACTAATAAGAATACGAAAAAAATGTGAAGAATGAACAATTCAGCAAACATAGTAATAACACCACAAAATACTCATACACCAATACAAAAAGAGAAAAAACTGCAATACGATGTCAAACAAGATTCAAAGGTATTAAATTAGCCCTGAAAAAAAATAGCTCACACCAAAGATGCACAGAGACATCAAATTCTGAAATGAGTCCACAGCATTTGATGAAATTGATCGGTGTTAACTTCAGTGGCAATATCAGATGGTAGGTTATTCCAGTCAGCTATGGTTTTGGGGATGAAGGACTGTGCGTAATGAGCTGAGTGGCAAGCTGGGCGTTTGACTTTGTAAGGGTGATCACGGCGAGGAAAAATGACAGGGGGTGACTGAAAGAAGTCGTCGCGCAAACGATCATGATGATAAAGTTTGTGAAAGAGAGATAGGTGGGCATGTTTCCGTCGTAGTGATAGCGGAGACAGTTCGGCACGAATTTTTAAAGATGTAACACTGGAGTATGGAGAAAAATCTGAAAAAATGAAGCGAGCAGCACGGCTTTGCAGGGATTCAATGTTACGTATAATGTAGTCTTGGCTCGGATCCCAGATGGTACATGCATATTCAATTTTAGGCCTGATTAACGTGGTGTACGCGAGTTTCTTTAGGTGTGAAGGCGCTTGCTTTAGTCTGTGTTTCATGATTCTGAAAGTACGGTTAGCAGATGCAAGAGTAAGGTTGATGTGATGATGCCATGTTAGATCCGATTGCAAGTTGATTCCTAAGTATTTGTACGTGGTAGTAAGTTCGACAACATTGTTACCTATAAAGTATGAAGTTGGAATACGGGAAGAGGAGTGCGTAAATGACATGCACTTAGTTTTAGTATGATTTAGAGTCATTAGCCAGTCTGAACACCATCTGTTAATTGCGTTGAGGTCTGACTGCAATGCTTGAGGGTCAGTGTCAGTAGAAATGGTACGGTAAATTACGCAATCATCGGCGAACAGTCTTACTCTGGACGACATGCGGTTAGGTAAGTCATTGAAAAGGTAAGTCATAGGTAAGTCATATGAAAAAAATTTTAAAGAAAACTGACTTAATCCAATTTGAATACTAAGGAGGAGTGTTTATGTTATTCAAAAAAAGAATATTAGGGAGGGGTTATTAAAATGCACAGCAAATAAAATGTCTTCGAAAAAATTCTCAAATCGAGTTGGACATTCTCTAGTACAAATAAAAAGGAGATGCATACAGAAGCAAATATTTTCGAATATGAGCTATTTCTATCAACTGATAGCATTCTCAGTGTCATGCAACTGTCCTGACATACTCTCAGCTCGCGCAAGACGCCTCAGTGTTGTGTTTCACTGCTTTAAAGAGTTTATTTTGGTTTGGATGAGGGACACCTGCATCTCAGCATCAGCCAACAATTTGTTTTTTTGAGCGCAGGCTCCTCCAAAGAAGCGGTCGCATACTTAATTCCCCGTTCATTCCTCAGCGCGTCGATCCTTTCTGTTCTCGTCCTCCTTTCGCCGCGCGTTCGCCCCACGGACCATTTGAAGAATACTCTTGGTCAATTTACAGTCAACGTCCAATTTTTCGGACCCCCTAGGGGCCGCTAAAACTTCTGAAAAATCAGGCAGTCCGAAAAAATAAATTCATGTCTTTTACTGCCCTTAAGGGCTAAAATCGACACATGTACGTCTGAAAAAGCTCTGAATGCCTGTCAGTGCATTTATTAGGCATATCGGTGCTTCTACTGTGACAGGTGAGGGCGGGTGCACACGTGTAAAATTAAGGAATACATTGTGTCCCGCGACAATTGCCCCTTCCTACGCTTGTTACGCTTCGCCGCGTTACACGACTGTAATGAAGCGAAGCAGACTTTCGGGAAAGAGCATTATGCAATGCGCCGTGCTTTCCGAGCTTCGAAGACAAAATCATTGCTGTCAGCGGAGAAATGAAACATGGCACCGAACGACAAGAAGCTTAACAGCGAACGTCGAAGCAGCTAGACCTAGCGTTGCCGCAGTGGTGGCTACGGCTGCCAGCGGATCTGCGTGCGAGAGCACCGGTTCAAGGCGGCGAGGTAATCAAAATAGCAGCGGTGGTGGTTTTCATTAATGCCGTCTCGGACCTGCGATCACGCAAAACGTTTAGAAAATCGGACGGCGAAGAGTTCTTGCGTCTGAAATTTCAGAGGTTATGATACATTGACTCTTTGGGGTACGTGGTGGTGCCGCGAAGCCGTCCGAGTTATCGGGAATCCGGAAAGTCGGTCGTTGACTGTACACTGGCAACTCCTCCAGCCGACGACGATTCGTTACGAGCCCTGTCTGTTTCTCGAGCCAGCATTGCCGCGACTTTTGACCCTCTAAAAAAATTACAGCTAATTTTCCCTGATAGAAGCACAAATTCCCTGAGTTTTCCCTGAGTTTTTCCAGACTACTCAAAATCCCTGAGAATTCCCGGTTTTCCCGGTTTTCCCGCTTGGTAGACACCCTGGATGTGCTTGTCCGTGGAATTATTTGTCCAGGAGTCTTAAGCTCATGCTTTGTTGCAGCTAATAAAATGTGTGACCAAATAACAGTTACGGCCTTTATGTGCACTAAAGTATGAGGGTCACCACATGTGGTTCACTTCTATATTAATTTTGACAAGTTCGTTAACATGCACTACTGCATCAGCAAACATTCAATGAATGTTCTGGCTTTGCGAGGTGCACTGTGGGAAAGTTTGCAGAAAGGCACATATCTCACTGTATTTCAGTGCTGGTCGCCAGCATTAAGATACAGCGAGACAGTAAGATGTATGGTGTGGCATCAATGTTGACGTGCAGTGCAAAATGGTTGCTATGGGCAATACAGTCAAACCCGAGTAGTATATCGAACCCGTTTACATAGAATTATTTTGTGTATCGAATAATTTCTGAACACGATATAGTTACGATGAGCATATATAGCAAAAGTTATGCTTACATCGAACAAAAATAGCAGTGACTCTTGATATATCGAATGCCAAGCGGAACAAAAGTGCCCCCAGAAGTTGGCTTTCCCTTGCAGCGGCGGGAAAACCTGGCAGCGCGGCTCCATTCAACCGCTCTCCCTACCATGACCTCGCCTAACTGCCAGGGTGTCTACCAAGCTGACATTTCCAAATTCCCAGAGTTTTCTGGGTTTTCCCTGATTGATGCAGAACTATGTTTTATGTCAAGATGGACTGAAACCATAGTGCCAGATGCTGTCACTCTCTAGTAAGCATATTGAATTGGACATTCCCGAATACTAATAAAAAGGAGATGCATACAGAAACAAATATTTTCGAATATGAGCTATTTTTATTAACTGATAGCAAGCTCAGTGGTATGACGCCCGAACTTTGTCACAATTGAGATCAGTATTGGTCAGTATTGGAGATCAGGTCAAATTGAGATTCTCTCTGAACAGCTCGTAAGTCAACCTCAACTGTGCTGACATACTCTCAAACCGCACACGTCGCATCAGCGTTGTGTTTCACTACTTTAAAGAGTTTATCTTGGTTTGGATGAGAGATACCTGCATCTCTGCATCAGCCAACACTTCGTTTTTTGAGCTCAAGCTCCTTAAAAACGGTGGCAGCACGCTTCCTTTCCCATTCATTACTCAGTGCGTAGGTCCTTTCTGTTCTTGCCCTCCTTCCACCACTTGTTTGCCCCACGGACCATTTGAAGCATCTTCTTGGTCAGTTGCACAGTCTACGTACAATTTTTCAAACTCCTTAGGGGCCGCGAAAACATCAGAAAAATCGGCCAGTTGGGAAAAAAATGCATGTCATTCACTGCTCTTAAGGGCTCAAACCGCCATAGGCACATTCAAAAACACTCTAAAGGCCTGTCGGTACACGTATTAGGCATATCAGTGCTCGTACTGTGACAGGAAATACCGGGTGCATGCGTGTATAATTAAGGAATACATACTGTGTCCCGTGGCATAGCCCCTTCCCACGCTTGTTATGCTTCACTACAATACTTTTGCGTATGCACACCAAGTAACATTTCTGCACACAGGCGACTTCCGGGAACCGGCATTATGCAACACTATGTGCTTTCCAAGCTTCTAAGCCAATCACGAGGACCACAAATGCGAGTCCATGCCATTGCTGACAGTGGCGAATTCTTTCAATAAAAAACACGGCACCCAACGACAAGAAGCGTCATAGCAAATGTCGAAGCAGCTAGGCCTAGCGTTGCCACAGTGGTGGCTACGGCTGCCAGTGGATCTGCATGCGAGAGCGCCGGTTTGAGGCGGCGAGGTAATCAAAATGGCAGCGATGGTGGCTTTGATTAATGCCATTTCGGTCTGAAAAATCAGACGGCGAAGAGTTCTTGCGTCCGAAATTTCAGACGTTCTGACTCACTGACTCTATGGGGTACGTGCTGGTGCTGCAAAGCCGTCCGAATTATCAGGAATCTAGAAAGTCGGTCGTTGACTGTACACTGGCTGTTCACGTTGACTGTACACAAAGTGCTCAACGGGCACTTTGCCCATTCGCATGCTATACTATATACCACGAGTGCCGGGTGATCTGTTTGCCGCCCAATAACAAAAATATGCGCTTAAGAAGCGCATAATAGGGATATTTGCTTGTATCTCTTTTTTTCCAGTTTTCTACTTGTTTTACCGTACACGCATGGCGAGCACCTCACGCACCATCTGCCACTCAATTTAGTTCGTATGCTATACTATATACCACGACCGTCGGGCGATGATGGCTGGAACTTAATAAGAGCCCAGGTGATTGCCAAAGATTCTTTTTCCATCACAGTGTGCTTACTCTCAGCTTTCATAAGCATGCAACATGCATAAGCCACAACGTATTCAGAAAAACTGTGTTTGCGCTGTGCAAGGACTGCGCCGAGGCCAACACCGCTGGCATCAGTGCGCACCTCTGTAAGGGGCATCAGGTCGTAGTGATGCAAAATTGGAGGTGACGTCAGCAAATGGTGCAGGATTGCGAACGCCTCATCGCACTTTGATGACCACGAAGTGAGGGGCCCACTGCTTCCAAGGAGCTTCATCAGAGGCGATACGAAGGTGGTGAAACGTTGGATGAAGCGTCTAAAGTAGGAACACAAACTTACAAACTGCGCAGGTCTTTTCACGGATGTAGGTTTAAGGAATTTGACAAAGGCCCTAAGTTTGGCTGGATTGGAGAGAATTCCATCCATGGAGATGATGTACTCTAGTATGGCCAGCTGCCGTGCCCCAAATCGGCACTTCTTTCAGTTTAGTTGTAAGAAACCAGTATTTCTCAAGCATGTCAAAGCACGCTGGAGGCGTTGAAGGTGCGTGGGAAAGTCTGGAGCAAAAACAATGACGTCGTCAAGGTAGCACAAGCATGTATGCCATCTCAAGTTGTGTAGAACGGTATCCATCATGCGCTCAAAAGTTGCGTGTGCATTACAAAATCCAAACAGCATGACGTTATATTCATAAAAGACGTCATGACAAATGCTGTCTTTGGTCAATCGTCTGCTATGGGGGCCTGCCAATAGACTGAGCGCACATCGAGAGAAGAATAGCTCCTTTTAGGCTGTCAATGGCATCATCAATTCAGGTAGCGGGTAAACGTCTTTGCAAGCAATCTTGTTGAGGTGCCGAAAGTCTACACAGAACCGTACAGAACAGTCTTTCTTCAAAACAAGGATGACAGGTGATGCCCATGCTGTTTGAAGGTCGAATCACTTTGCGTCGAACCATGTCATTTATTCACTCATTAATTACAAGACGTTTTGCGGGAGACACGCAATACGGGCATTGCCACAGTGGCGGTTGGGAGCCAATCTTGATGCAATGCATAACAGTGCACAGCCGGCCCTAGGAACGCTGCCTGACGTCGAAAGTAAAATGAAGTTCTAACAGGCACCGAAGCTGGGAACGTTGGGCCGGCGTAAGGTTATCAGCAATGGAGGAACCAAATACATCACAGGGTGATGGCACAGACGTAGAAATAGCACTGAGCATGGGTGGTGCAGTGCGTGTCATAGGGCATGTCCATAACTTGCATGGCTTCAATAGCTTCCATGCTGCCAAGACATGCCCCTCACAGCATCATCACAGTGTATGAGGACGAGTTGCTGACAAAGATAACGCTGGAACTCTCAACGATTTCCACGGTCACGAAAAGTAGCAGCAGACCTTTCCAGGTGCGAAAGCGGTCGGATGGAGAAAGTAGTGCAGCGGTGTCGGAGAGACTGCTACAATAGTCGGACACAATCGTTAACCAGTTTGGGGGGACTGTGGTGTTGTCTTTGATGAGTAGCTTGTTCGATGCCGAAGGACTGTTGGCTAGCGTCAAGTCTGACAACAGCGAGAGCTATATTTCAGTGTGTGCGCAATAAATCACAGCATTGTGGCGGGAGAGAAAATCCCAGCCTAGGATGAGGTCATGCAAGCATGAGGAAATGAGGATGAATTCGACGGCATATAAACGTCCACAATCAAAACACGAGTGCCACCGGCCGCTATAGGATGAATGCGCTGGGCACTGGCTGTACGAAGGGATAGTCCAGAAAGTGGCGTCATTACTTTTTGAAGCAAGTGCAGATGCGTGACACATGCGTATTACATTCGATGGGCTTTGTGGACTGTGCCAATTAGTTTTCCTCCTTGCAAGCAAAGGTATGAGACCGGATCGGTGATAGTGAGCGGCGACGCGGAGAAGGTGAACGGCGAGTGACGGGCTTTGGGGGTACTGATGGTGACGAGTCAGAAGGCGGGTCATTGTATGAGCGGGGAGAACCGACAAGATGACTTGTCAGGTATGATGTAGCACTAGAAGGCTGCACGCAATTGCAACAGTATGCCACATGGCCAGCATAGCTGCATGTAAAGCATATTGATTGAGTCTCCGAAGTGTGTCACCTA
This sequence comes from Dermacentor albipictus, assembly GCF_038994185.2. Taxonomy (NCBI): domain Eukaryota; kingdom Metazoa; phylum Arthropoda; class Arachnida; order Ixodida; family Ixodidae; genus Dermacentor; species Dermacentor albipictus. The sequence continues at coordinate 11,819,550 of NC_091824.1, forward strand.
TTCGCTGTGGCAGGTCCCATCCATGGCACAGGAGGCGTTGTATCGGGCGACTGGTAGAATGGTGTCGCAACAGGCTGCAGTCAGAGTCTAAGCATGATGTCAGCGTAGCAGGGAGGCGCCCATTGCAGAATTGGTTGGGGCCAGCGACGACATCGGTGCAGCCGAGGGGTGCAGGCGCACGGATCTGTGGGGACCAGGTGACGACGTCTGCGGAGCTGAGAGGTGCAGCCACAGGAACATTGTGGCAGAGTTCAGGCAAAGCCACGTCGAGCTCGTGCTCAGTGGTGCGGCGGAGCGCAGGCACACAATGCGGGGAGGGCTCCTGCATATGCTGCGGCTGCACAAAGGTCAGCAATGATAATTGGTGGGCAACCTCCACATGGACGAAGGCCTTCATTTCCTCGAGCAATGCAGACTGGTCTGAAATTGTAGCCAAACCAGCAAGGGGTTCGTCGCACGATAAAGAGCGAAAAGTGCCATAACCACTGGTGCCATAACCCTTCATAGCTTTGGCACAGTGTGATGATTTCAGCCATGGAGTGAGGATTCTTGGCGAGCAACATTCGAAGGCGTCGTCTTCGATCAGACTCTGTGCCATGGTCGAGTTTACTCTCTTGCATAAGTCCAAAATGTCGTCAATATAAATGGTGAATGATACACCTGGCTGTTGAGAGCGCACCCGCAAATGTTGCTTGGCACGCAGCTTACGAACAGTGGGGCGACCAAATACATCGACAAGGCGGACCTGGTTGGAATATTTGCTTCATACCGTAGGCTGGCGACACTTGAGAGGTAGAACAGCAGATTGTTCAGTTTGGCTGGTTCGTTCCACTTGTTATGTCCGGTGACCAACTCATATGTAGTGACCCAGTCCTCCACATTGATGTCAGCCGTGCCAGGGAAGATGGCAGGTGACAAAGTGCACCAGGATACGTGGTCGGTGCAGGAGGAGGTGTTTGCTGGGATGTGTCCTGAGGCTTGGCAGATGGCAGGGTACAGAATGGGAGGTGGAGGGCACAGCACTCTCCACCAAATATTACGATTATTTGATCGGACTAGGAGCAGCACAGCGGCAATAGTCTAAGCACAGCACGGACTCCAAGTGCGAGCGGCATCCACGAGCAAAAGCGCTGAAGAGGATGACCCACTATACCTTTCCAATCCTTCTCCACACAGTTTTTAAAAGCTTCGAAATGTTTTCATGACCTTCAGGAAAAGTGAAGGCACCGTGAGTCACCCAACAGATGTGAGTGATGTGAGACCATTGGCCCGTATGCCAATGGTCTTCAAACCAGTAGTGCCCAGTAGTAGTGCCCACCTTGCAAGCAACAAGCAGCTGTGCCGTGGAGCTGGCCACCTGCTTGGCTGAGGAGATGAGCTTCTCTTCAGACGCTTGGCCCTGCACCAGCCAGTTGGCAGACTCCACCAGGCTGTGGGTGGCCGCTGCCACGAGGCGAGCCTGCAACAATGAAGAAGGATCAAGAGAAGCACTCCTTCTTAAACCAAACATGCAGCCACAAAATTTCAAGTTCTTTTGATAAATACAAATCATCGAACTTTTTATCAGTGACTGTTGTTGAACTATAGTGGATTTTTTTTTTTTTACAAAATACTGCAGGCCCAAGCTAGGGCCCATGCAGGAGGGGATAAAAACGATTTACACAGGCACTGGCAAAACATCAACCAGAAATCATCATAAATCATGAAGAGAGAAAAAAAAATAATATATACATAAACATGACACATAAATGAGCACCTTATGGCCGTGAAAACAATTATGAACATTTAAACTTTAGGAAAAGCAGGCCTCTGCAAGAAATCCAAAAATTAAGAACCCTACCTACTCGATGTGCAACAACTCGAGTTTGTTGAACTGCATCATGTAGTTTTGCTCATTGAAGAATTCTATGTATTGCATGAAATCTGCCTGAAAACTGTCATTTTCTTCAACTTGCACAAATGGTGCAGAACTCAGAGACCTCCTCGATGAACCTGTGCCAAACACTTCCAAATAGTGATCTACAGCACAAAAGACAAACATTATTCCAACTTGACTGGTTGGCACAAAAGTGCCTGGCTACAACTGTCAACACAATGGCTGCAAGGTGCCTTGGCAGTGCTAAGAGAGAATGAGTGCGTTGAACATGTCATCTTCCGTCATAAACGTCACACTGCTTAGGCCACTAGGCCGAACCAGCCCGTCTTTGTTGGGAGTTGGGAACAAAAGTTACGGTTTCGTGTCAGACAACGTGGCAGCCATGTTTGTAGCATTGCACATGCAGTTTATGCCCAGAACAGTGTGTGGCATCCGAATTTTCAGTCATTGCTATTATTGAGGGTGTGCAAAAACCAAATACCGTAATCACCCCTATAATGATCGCACTCGCGTAATGATCGCACCCTGAACTTGTCGCAGTGATATGTCGTGTGCCAAGTCTAGCTAATGACTGCGCTTACCATCTGTCGAATGCTACACGAACGGCTCTTGAAGACATACCAAGCGGTCTGCACGCACCCAACATTCTTAAGCAGATGCCCCATTTCATTCCTTTCACCACTTTCCGGAAATCCATGAAAAAAAAAAAAAGCCACACCCAAACCTACCTCGGTTTTATTATTTGTAAGCTTCATAATGGTTTTGGTCAACAACAACAACATAAAGGGCGCCTTTCGATTCTTCTTGTCTGCACTCGTGGGCACGCAACTAATCGTGAGCGGCAACGATAGTGGCCACGTTTACACTGATACGTTAGAAGTGTACCCTATTCATACACTGACGCTTGTAACGCAGCTAAGATACTCGCCCACCCTGAGCGGAAACGTGCCATGTTAGGATAGCAGTGAAGACAAATGCCGCAGTTTCCGCATCATGCCCACCATGTGTTTCCATGTCACTGGCAGCTAAGAGCGCCCATCTCTGTTTCTGTCCTCTCAAAGTGGACATGGCTACGTTATTGTCGCAAACTTACCGATATTAACGATATTATTTATTACTCATACGGAAGAAACTGTTTCAATGCGCATAATGTACTCACAAGAAGAAAAATAATCGCATTTGGCGCATTCGGCTTGCTCCGCTGGCTGCCATTTTCGTTTGGTATCCCGCACTGACAGCGGCAGCTGCCTGCTTGTCATCCCGCAGCAAATACGGGATGAAAAAAAAAAAAAGGTTTCTCTTTGTGGGAAATTTAACCCGCATATAATCGCACCCCTGAATTTGCGTCAATTTTTAAAATAAAAAGTGTGATCATTATGCGAGGAAATACGATAGTAAATTTTGAATCAAATATCGAATTGAATTGAGAGAAAAAAGCCGGATACCGTATACTGAATATCAGAATATTTTTCAAAAAATTTATTGCTTACAAATTTCGGGCAAAAAAATTAGGTGCTGCACCCACATGCTTAGGAGTCTTATAGCTTTGCATAACAAGAATGCTGCAAGCTATCAGTAACTTAGGCACATAAAAATTAAAGATATACAGTATACTCTTATTAAAGGGAACGCCAAATCAGTATGCCAGGGCCGCTATTTTGTAGCGATGCCTTATGCCTTATTCTATGCTATTCTTATCATCGGTCTTATCACGGCCGCCTGATCGCATTGATAATGTGGGCAGACCGTTGCTCTCACCAGTGGCCAAGCGTGAAAAGCCTGAAAAGGCATAGAATCGGAAAAGGCATCTCTACAAAATACCGGCCCAGCACTGATTACAGCTCAGTTCTAGGATGAAGATCCGGAAAATATTTTTTTTATCAATAAAATTTCTGTTGAATAGAATTAAGAACTTTTCTTTTCCTATGAAACTAAAGAATTAGTGATGCTTTGTTATACTAAATGCCAATGAGGTTATCAGTTTAATAGTGGACCTGTGTTTTGCAGCAATTTGTTATTTATCGCACAGAAAGCTTTTTATTCCAGTGTATACAGAAGGGTATGCTGGCTTTATGGCAGTTGGATTATCTTAAAGCCGATATGCGCGACAGACGAAAGGACCGCGCATCATGTAACATGATACCACGACGCATGTAACTGGCATCGACAATAAAGAGCAAGCGCCATCCATGCTGTTTCATTGTTCGTTTTGGTGTGATTTGCCACCTGTCAAAGAATCTGAAATCTGGAGGGTCATGGCAAGTTTGTGTGGTGCTCGCTACCCTTTCCTTTCTTCCTCCTCCTCCTCCTCGTTGATCTGCGATCTCTTGCTTTTGTTTGCAAGGCTCTTTGTCGGCTTTCCGAGTGTCACATGGCTGCTGCGAATAGATCTAAGTTGATTCAGCACCAAACCATAACTTTAGTCGCCTATGCCTGACAAAGCAGTGCCGATTAGGCCTTATGGCCAAAGCAGTGTGGCCGTGACGAAAATTTGCCGCAAGCCATCGCAGAATGCTAGCTCACCCGTGTTGGTACCGAGATGACACATGTGGGTTAGATTGACGACTGTTGAAGCGACGTGAAGTTCGTCACTGCGTATTCAGCAAGATCTGCGTGCCTATTGGCAACTATACAGTCTGATCTTCGCACCTTACGAAATGCGTGCTGTTTTTGTTCCCTCTATCTGCCGTCGCATTATCAGTTCGATCAGTCTCGTTGACCCGGACGAACCTTGTACCGATAAAGGCGGCTCACATCAACGCGGCACCATTCAGGCATTCTGCGATTATTCCCGCACTGGGCTGACGTTGGGCAGTGCTCGCAGTTCGCAATAGGAAATTGGCCCAGGCTGCCTCCTCTCATGCTGGGAAAGGCTGCACTATTAAGCATACTTCCCCGTTTGTGCACTGTAGAATGGGAGTCGTTTACCAACTTCCATTTTACTGCGGTCACGTATACATAGGTCAAACAGGTCGCTGCCTCAATATTAGATTATCTGAACATAGGCGCTCACTAACGGGTAATGCCTACTCGCATGTCGCGCGGCATTGCTCTGAGCATGGGTGCACTCCAATATATAAAAACACCACAGTACTTTCCACGCACAAAAATCAGACTACGAGGGAGATTATTGAGGCCTTCTATATCAGAAAAAAAGGGTCGCGTTGTGTAAGCATGCCATCAATAAACTTGCATGATAGTGAATTTGAATTTTTAAGCCGCTTCATAACGTAGCATTAGATTAAATGGTGTTTCGTGTTTTTTTGCCTGCGCACTGATAATGACGCCATGGATGGGAGAGCACGTGGCGATGGGTTGTGTACATAAGTGTGTGTATGCCTTCGAATAAAGTTAGTTGTGAGTTCAGCGCTGTCCTGTGTGTTTCCTGCCTTCCGTCATCGTCTTATTGCGCTGCCCCTTCAAGATGTTCAGCTAAGTGTGAACCTTATTGGGCCACTGCCCACAACCCATCAGCGCCACAAGTACATCCTGGTGGTGCTGGACAAGTTCACGAAGTTTGTGTAGCTCTTCCCATTACGTGAACCTACCTCCAAATTGATCATCGATAAAATGATCTATGTTTCTTGCCGGCATGGTGTGCCTAGCTCCATCTCTAGCAACAATGGCAAACCATTCATAAGCAAACTGTGGAAAGGAATTCTCCAGCACTGGAGAATCAAGAAGAGCCACACAGTCCCATATAGACCACCGGGACAGACTGTAGAACGCCATAACACAATGGTTAAACAATGCCTGGTGGGCTACTGTACTTCCCACAGGGACTGGGACAAAAGGCTGCCCGAAGTGGCGTTTGCAATGCGCACGTCTGAAAGTGTACTTACTGGCTTTACGCCTTCCTTCTTGCGCTATGGGCGGGAACTATAAAACCTGTGGAGCAATCACAATCGGGCGGCTGGCAACAAGGTGCCCCCTTCTGCACTTCATGCCCTAGCTGCTGAACTGGATGTGTACCTTCGAGATGCCTGGGCCTTTGCACAGGACCACCAAACTTTGGCAAAAGCCAGCCAGGCAAAGTATTACAACACAAAGCACACTCCAGCTACCTTCCAGGTTGTAGACTTGGTTCTCGAGGACATGCAGCCGCTAAGTAAGGCAGCCATTGGATTCACAGCCAAGTTTGCCCCTCGACGCACAGGGCCATTTAGAGTGACTGCACACATTGATTGCAATACCTACAGACTTGGAGACCCGGCTACAGGGAAACAGAAAGGCCTTGCTAATGCAGACCAGCTGAGCCCTTATCATGTGCCTTGTAAGCCTGCTTTGCAGGATAAAGGGGGGGAATCTGTATGGGTACCGGGCCAACGCCAGGTGGCGTAGAGTCGCAGGCACGAGACGGTAGGCAACACACGGGACCGCAGGCAACGGTGTGTGGCGGGCAGAGAAAACATGGAAGGCATGTGTGCGTGGTTGGCATGCGGGGAGCGGCCGACAATGAACTGAATGAGTGAAGTAATCGGCGGAGCAAGCTGCGTGCAGTGCGGTGGGACAGAACGCAGACTGCGTGTGTGTGCGTGTGCTGAGGATTTCCCAAAATAAAGAACGTACTTGACATATTGAATTGAATCAAGAAAAAAAAAGGTGGAATATCAAATCAAATATTGAATATCAGAAAATTCAACACAAACTTTCATGCTTCCAAACTTTGTGCAAAAAAATTATAAGCCACTGCACTCTGTGAAGGTGGATGACCAGTGAAGCTGTTTAGCACATGACACAGAGGCGACAGAATTTTTAACAAAGGTACGAACATACTGCTACACGCATGTAGCATAATCCCCCAGCGGCAGCTGGCTGCTAGAAAAGAGCTTGCTACCCGAGTTCAGTCTTCTACAGAATCATATGTCTCATACATACCAGACATGCTCGCTCTGTGCCGGAAAGTCGCCGAGAAAATGCCAGAGGTTGACAAAGTCGGCCACGTACTTAAAGGGATCGCGGACGATGCTTTCAACTTGTTGGTCTTCAAAAATGTGTCCACCATCGACGTCACTGTCAAGGAATGCCACCGCTTTGAGCTCGCCAGAAGCTGCCACGTCATTCCACAGTTCTCCTGGCTCCTTAACACGGCTGCGATGTCGTCTTGCATTGACCTTACCGTTCACCACCTTTAAATGAGCACGTCACACATATTGTTCGTCGCGAACTCATGGCTACAAGTCCTGCGCCGTTCCATTCACACCCACCATTGACCAACCAGCCCCAGCGATCTCACTCATTCAGGCAGTTGTACGCCAAGAATTTGCAAACATAAGCTTTCCTGCTGCCTGCTCTGTCTTCCAACCTGAGGCCCGACTGGTGCCGACTGCTCTGCTTCATGGCGATCTGTATCCCCCTCCCAGATACCGCAACCCTGCTGAGTGAAGGACTCCGGACAACAAGCCCATTTGCTTCCGTTGCCTCCGCATTGGCCACGTCGCTCGCCACTGCTGCACCTCCTGGACGTTGCCGTATTCGAGCTCCTTTTCCCCGCCTCCTCGCCCATATGCCGACCCGCGCCATTACACGCTTCGCCGTATGCCTCCTACCTCTGATCAATCCGTCGACGTCATTCGTCCTGCTTGCTCGCTGTCACCTCAGCGCTGTTGGTCCCTGTCCCCCCAGCCACGCCACTATTCCTCGCCGACCAATTATGGACTATCCCGGACGGAAAACTAGGCCATGCAGCTCTTGGAGGTAGTGCTGCATCACGTTCGTCCTGCCCAAATCCTTCATTGACGCTCCTCACCAACACGAACCTAATTAAAGGCGTAGATGGTGCTCCGTTGACGGCTTTAATTGATACTGGAGCCCCAGTGCCCATAATGAGCGCTAACCTATGTCGTCGCCTCAAGAAAGTTCTTATGCCTGCCATCACTTGAGCCGTATGCGTCGCCAATGGCGCCACTGTTGCCATCAGGGGTATGTGCACTGCTCGCATAGGAATTGCTGGCCGGCAAATTCCAGTCCTATTCACCGTGCTGACCAGTTGCCCTCATGACTTAATCTTTGGGCTCGACTTTCTAATGACAAATTCTGCCCTCATCGACTGTGCCACCGGTACGCTGTGCCTCGAGCTTCCTCTTCTTTCAGACGTTCGCCCCTAACAACCGAACACCCTCTGCCCTACAGCGTTTATTCGCTTACCTCCAAAAGCCCCAACCTTCCTCAAATTTGCCTCAACGGCAACCGTGCCTGATGGCGACTATGTCGTCGCACCTATTCGTGATGTCCTCCTAGCGCACGACATCTCTGTGCCACACTCCATTGTAACCCTTGCCGCTAATCAGATGTGTCTCCCAGCAATCAATTTTCGCTTGACGAAGCAAGTGTTACCTGAAGGCATAGCAGTGGCCACGCCCCTGTCAGTGACAGACGATCACGTCACTGCTTTTGCAGCCGACGCATCTCCAGATCCTCCTGATTACCCGGAGGATGCCTTGAACCTCGACGGCCCATTATGTCCCATGGTCGCTCCAGACCTCGCACCTGACCAAGCAGCCACCCTATACTGCCTTTTGCGTTCATACCGTGATATATTTGACACTGACAAAGACCACTTGGTCAGACGTACCTTGTTAAGCATCAGATAAACACTTGTGATGCTGTTCCTATTCACCGCCGAATGTACTGCGTGTCCACGGCTGAGCGGCAAGTTATTCAGCAGGAAATAAACAAGATGCCCGCCAGAGGCATTGTTGAGCCCTCGTCGAGCCCTTAGGCATCGCCAGTCATGCTTGTCAAAAAGAAAGATGGCACGTGGTATTCCTGCGTTGATTACCACCACCTAATCCGAATTACTAAAAAGAATGTTTACCCTTTGCCAGGAATCGACGGTGCTCTTGATTGTCTTCACAGTGCCAAATAATTCTGGTCCATCGACCTTCGATCTGGTTATCGGCAAATTTCCGCCGATGAGCAAGACCAAGAAAAGACCGCTTTCGTCACTCTGGACAGCCTCTACCAATTCAAGGTTATGTCGTTCGACTTATACAATGCCCCCGCCACTTTTAAACGGATGATTGACTCTCTGCTTTAGGTTTTCAAATGGTAAACTAGCCTTTGTTACCACAACGTCGTCCTTGTGTTTTCTCCTACATTTGAGACACACCTAGAGCACGTCGCAGCTACACTTGACGTCTTCCACAAGGCTGGGCTCCAATTAAACTCATTGAAGTGCCACTTCGGGCAACGACTGATTACAGTGCTAGGCCATCTTGTTGATGCTTCCGGAGTACAACCCGACCTGGAGAAGGTTCGAGCAGTAACGGCTTTTCCTGTACCTCAGTCTGTCAAAGACGTCCAGAGTTTTGTGGGGCTCTGTTCTTATTTCCGACAGTTCATGAAAGATTTCGCAGCAATCGCTCGATCACTCACTGAACCTCTGAAGAAAGACATGCCTTTTATGTGGGGTTCCCCTCAGGCTGCCGCATTTTCACGCCTTATCACGATTCTCACCAATCTACCAGCCTTGGCCCACTTTGACCCGTCCGCACCTACAGAGGTCCGAACCGATGGCAGTGGTTATGGGATCGGCGCCGTCTTATTGCAACGCCAACACAAACACGACCGCGTTATAGCCTACGCTAGCCGGCTCCTGACAACTGCAGAGCACAACTATTCCATTCCTGAGTGTGAATGTCTTGCTCTCGTCAGGGATGTTTCAAAGTTCCTCCCATATTTATATGGCAAGCCCTTCTCAGTAATCACAGACGATCATGCGCTCTGTTGGCGTTCGTCGCTCAAGGATCCTACTGGCCGGCTCGGTTGTTGGGCCCTCCGACTACAAGAATATCCCTACACAGTGGCTTACAAGTTGGGATGCCAACACCAGGACGCAGATAGCCTCTCTCACTACCCAGTCGAAGACGCAACCTCTACGTCTGATACTGACACAGCGCCTGTGTTCTTTCTGTTTTTTCGCTAGAATAGCAGCTTGGGCTTGTTGGTTTCCCATCCTGCTGTTAACAGCAGGACGGCTTTCTGTTTTTGCACTGCTCTTATGTCGCTGACGAGCAGCGCCGCAACCCATCCTTGCGTATCATCATTGACCGCCTGGAATTGTCACTTGCCGACAGTTCCCTTCGCTTATTCACACTTCAAAATGGCGTACTCTACCACCACAACGTTCACCCCGACAGCCCTGCATTACTCCTTGTGATTCTTAAACACCTTCGCTCGGCTTTTCTCCATGAACTTCATGACCTCCCCACTGCCGGTCACCTGAGGTGTGTCACGTACCTATGACCGGATCCACCAACGCTTCTTTTGACCAGGGCTTCCTTGCTCTGTTCGAAGATATGTAGCTGCGTGTGAGAAATGCCAGCGACGCAAGACACCATCGACGCTCCCTGCTGGGTGCCTTCAAGCACTCGACATTCCTGCGGAACCATTCTTTCGGGTTGGTTTGCACTTACTTGGCCCTTTTCCTCTTTCTACCTCTGGGAACTGGTGGATCGCTGTGGCCACGAATTACGCCATGCGCTACGCCATCACCCGAGCGCTTCCTACTAGCTACGCCACAGATGTCGCTGATTTTCTTCTATGTGACGTAATTTTATTACATGGAGCTCTGCGACAACGACTCACAGACTGTGGCCGGACATTGCTATCAAAAGTTGTCGCGGACATCCTGCAGTCCCGTGACACGAGGCACAAGCTATCCACGTCATGCTATCTGCAAACAAATGGCCTCACGGAGTGTCTCAATCGCACTCTCACAGACATGCTTGTGAAATATGTCTCTTCAGACCACACTGGCTGGGACCTCGCTCTACCGTTTGTCACATTTGCCTATAATTCCTAGCGCCACGACATCGCCGGTTATTCCCCATTTTTCCTTCTGTTCGGCTGAGAACCAGTACTGCCTCTCCACACAACCCTCCCTGTTCATGCGGCACCGACCAGTGAATATGCACTTGACGCCATCGCCCGTGGTGCCCACGTGAGGGAAATTGCCCGTGACCGCCTTCTGAAATCCCAAGAGAGTCAAAGGCGTTTGCATGACCAGCGAAACCGAGACGTGCACTTCCCGCCTGGTTCTTTGGTGCTTCTATGGCCTCCGTAGCATCAGGTTGTCGGCCTGTCAGAAAAACTGCTGTCTCATTACACAGGCCCATACCGAGTGCTTCGTGCAGTGACTCCCGTCACCTATCAGATCGCCCCTGATGCCCCATCTGCTTCTCAGTCCAGTGATGTCTTGCGCACTGCACAACTGAAGCAATATCAATCTCCCAGAGATGACATTTAGATGCTCCGGGACGTCGCATCTGCCACCGGGGGATAATGCTACATGCGTGTGATATTTGTTTGAACGAGGCACATGGGTGCCATCACTCGAGAAAAGAAGAGGAGGAACGAACTGGGCTCGCGCTGTGAATCTAACAGGCCAGTGTTGCAACCGCTGTTGTAAATATAACCTGTAAATAGTTGCTCGTCTTACTGACTCGTCCTTTGCATAACAATATTTATTGTCCTAATCGGTGGTCATGGTGATGATAGGGATGAACACACATTCTCGTGTTGCCTCTGTTATTAAATGCATCTGTCACGTAAGACAATGAATGGCTCATACCCCTTGAGCAATGTTTGAACCACTGGAAATGAAAAAAAAATGTAATGCGGCCTCCCTATTACGATGACAGAAGAGAAATGAAATTCTACACTGGAATGATGAGCGGCAACGGAACCAGCTGTTGAAGAAGACGACGATGCTCGAGCCCCTGCTGGTGATGATAGTCAATGATGATTGTCGCGACGACGATAGTTTCCTTTTGCCAATGAGTGGCTCATACCCCCTTAAGGAATAAGCGGAAAGGGAGCCAGCTGTAGAAGGAGACTACAACGATGGACATGTGAGTAGTGGCATGAGTGCATTGGCGCGGTTGGGCCGAGGGGCGCCAACAAGCTAGTCTGCGGAGGACGAAAATGCCATAGCCATATACAGCTTCTCTGTAAAAAACCAAGTGCTTCACATGCTCGGGAGGCTAATCACATTACTTAAAAAGAATCTTGCAAGCTATTAGTAACTTAGGTACCTATAAATTGAGATGCTAGTATGCTCTACTCTTATTAAAGGGACACCAAATTAGTATGCCAGCCCTGATAACAACTCAGTTCATATGCAAAGGTCAGGAAAATATCTTTCTTAGGGGTGCGTGAATATTCACAAAGTTTGAATGTTGTCGGATAATATATTTCTAGTATTCGTATTAAATTCGAGAAATAGATATTTGAAAATGTTTGAATATTTGGTTGGATACGAATATCCGAATGAAATTGACTATATTGCTCGCTGTGCAGGAGCAAACACTTCTTAGCATTTGTTTCGATCAGATCTAAGAATATATGGGGTGATCTTGCACTGAATTTTGCGATGATTTCGTCCTGCTAGCGAATTTTTGCTGGTAAAGCACACTTAGCCATTATTTGTCTAAACATTGCGGGAAAGCCAGCCTCTGAGTAGCAAGGGACATGGATTTGCGAACAGCGAGGGTGCACTTCGTATTTTTTTTACTTTTACAGCGCCGCCTCCAATTCTTAGCTTATTGCTTGTGAGCAAGTGCGATGAGTGGCGACTGGCACAGGGTCAAATGCCTCAGGTTTTACGGGAATTCAATGCGGTATAATAAGGCACAGGCTGGCGAAGAGACCAAGTGCTACATTTCTTAATTACTAAATTTTTCACGTTGACATGAGCCAAATACACAATGTTTCAGCATAATGGCTTACTAGTCTATATTTTTTAACATTGACACTGTAATTGCAATGTTCCAAATAACAAATCAACCCAACTTGCTAATGAATGCGCATGCGTATCATTATTCAATTCGATATTTGAAAATATATATATTCACACACCCCTATGCTTTATCGATAAGATGTCTGTCACACATTTTTTTTTTAAAATAAGGTTTACCACTACTACTGCTACTGCTCTCATCGAGTTAAGTGCTTTTTGTCCCTCTGAAGCTGATGAAATAGCGAAGTTGTCCTAAATATCAATGGGGTTTTCAGTTTAGTAGTGGACCATACTCTGCTTAATGGCAATCTTTTATCTTTTATTGCTTAGGAAATACTGCATTGGAGTTTTCTTATAGAAAACAGGAGGGTTCTTCCACCTTTAGGGCAGGTGGTTTCTTTGGGTTATTGTCAGCATGTTAAGGATCACCTGCGTGACAGGCAAAAGTGGCGAATGCACATCATGTCACTTGGCACCACTCGGTGCAATATGGGAGGCAATATGGGAGACCCAGGGCACGTTTGCACATGAAGTCCTCCCCTCCCCCTCCCCCATTTCCCTCGTCCGCGTGCATCTGCTGCCCATGTAAATGCATCTGTGGCGGGGGTTCAGCGCGTTGTCATGTGGTATTTCTCAGCTCTCCATGTAAATGCAAAGCAAGTCTTGTGACAGGTCGCTTGAAGTTACGACAAGAGACCATTGTGCGCTTACGTACATCGTTTGGAACAAGGGGCCGCCGAATAGTATTTCAGAAAGATGGCAGCCTTGAACATGACGGTCATTCCGTGCACACGCTTTTGTTGGCGAGGCGGTGTGTCGGCTCTCTGAAGGTTGTGCGAATGCTTTGAATAGATATGCGTTATTTCGGTAACCATAACTTTAGTTGTCAACACCCGACGGTGCAGCTTTGATTAGGGCTAATGGACTAGAAAGCGTGGCTGATGGCGTGGCCATGACGAGCACACGTGCCAAGTTGGTCTGTGTGCCCGCATGTGGGTAGAAAGTTCCCAACTGCGCGAACACTGAACTCGCATACTCGCCTTCTGGTGGCCCAATTCTCACACATTCTTCCGTGCTTTCCACACGCGCTGTTCTTGTTATTCCCTGTGTTCATGTAGCGTTAATAGTTTTGATCGGTATCTTCGACCTTGTGGGGATGCGCGACTCTCATGCGTCCCCTGATGTTTTTCCCGCATAGCGCGCCTCCTGTAGTACGGCTTGGCCGCGTGGCCTGCGTGATGCTCGCGGCGGTCGATGTGGTTAGGGCGCAGTGCGAGAGATGGCGCAAGTGTTGCGCTGCTAACGCCGCCGACAGGCGGAGCTACTTGGGCGTCGGAAGACAAGGCGCTCTCTCTCTGTGGGGTTCGGGAAGCAAGCGGGACGGACGTGCCGTGCCGCGCGTGCGCCGACCCATGCTTCTGCGAGACCATCTCGCGTGGCCGCCTTGGAATGCGCCACCATTCGCGTGACAGTAAGCGCGAACGACCAGGCGTTGGGATCCAGCATGGGGCGAACATATTCGCTCGCTATGCGGTCGCGGTAAGTCGGACTTCTAGATCTGTTGCGCGCCCATCGGCTTGTTTTGTGGATAGCAACTCGGCTAGCAGGCATTGATCTACGTAAGGTGCAATAAGTGCCCTTGTGATTGTTTGCACTACTGTGTACTGTCGTTCCTTTGTCCCAAGAGTATGGGGGGAGAACCCCACAACCCTGACCTGGTCGAACCTTGTACCGATAGATATTGTGCACCGTGCAAACGCTGTGCGCGTCAGGCACCGACTACGGCCGGGTCATTCACCGAAGGTACTGATATTTCAAAAGTCGAACATTCGAGAAATCGAATATTAGATATTTGATTTGCGAATAGAATTATTTGAACATACATAATTCGAAATCAAATATTCTAGTACTCGCACAGCCATAATTAATATACGACAAAACAGGCTCCATGCAGTAGCAAATATTCTGGGCTGGAATGATTGACAGCACCCTTTAGTGCAGGTACCTACCGCAGACACCAAGCCCTCGGACCATTGGCCATCAACTGAACTGCATGGTAACCGCTCACCCAGCTGAAACAATGGTAAGAAAAAGTGCATTTGTGAAAATTTACCACACGTCTAACTCTATGAGTGACCCTCACCAAAGCATGCGGACACTATTTGCACTTGCAGCAACTGATTAACACAGAAACTTCCCTTGCGTCTAACATCAAGCTGTTTGCACCTTAACTCTCTCTTTACCACGCCCATTCAAGTCATCACCGGTGATTGGCAATTTCAAATGCCAAATTTAGTACATTGGAAACGCTTTCCAGATACACAACACTATCTAGAAGTTAGCAAAGAAAAGTTGCTCTGAGAAACAGTTTAATGTTTTTACTGCAGAAAATTTGAATACTGATGCAACTTGAGGTAAACTGAGGCTTGTGCATTGTGGCAAAAATTCGTGTGGCCTCTGCCCTGTGCTGCCTTTAAATATAAGTATGCATTACACCACACTGATAGTTGATTTTCGTGATCAAAGCTCCAGTCAGGACAACATTACACTGTCACATCTGACAGTGCTGAAGGGTGGTAAGGAGCTGCAAGGCAAGGTGTTGTGTTTTTTACCCAAACAACAGTTGTGGGCCAATATACTTTTTAAAGATGTGTCCTTGGACCATTTCTTTGTGAGACATATATTCTGAATTTCATTTGACATTTATTACTTTTTTTGCATTATATATACATTTTCTTACAGCTTGTTTTTTCAAGTTCTCATGGAATTGTGGACTTTCCAATTTTCGTTTAATATTTATAAAAGAATAAATTTCTTGCAACATATGTATTGGGAACACCGTTTAGTAGCCTACAATTTATAATGCTGCATTACGCATTACCAATGTAGTTCAATTCGTTGGAGCATCGCGCAGGTAATGAAGACGTGGGATCGTTCCTCATATGTATGCGGCAAGTTGTTTTTTCATTCTCTTTCATTCCCACTGATTTATCATTTCTTTAATTCAATTAGTAAGCACTACTAATTTCCCCTATGTTGTCCTTGGTGTCTGTTTGTTGGCTTCTTATGATATGATTAATCAAAAATCGGGCCCCTCAGTTAACTCCTTTCTTCTCGTTCATTACATAACGAGAGTCTCGAATCTGGCGACATTGATGCCTTCAGGTAGCATGTATGGGTTTATTGACCAGTTGCCTTCACCCAAAAAGATAACGTACTCCTGACGCCTGCGGCAGAAAGAATGTTTGAGAGGTTTGAGAGTGGTGGCGCTGGCTAACACTCCCAAGGTTAGTTCTAGTAGTAAAACATAAATACCCCCAAAAAGTGGATGGGAAAACGGCGCCACAGTAGCTCAATTGGTTAGAGCAGTGCACGCGTAATGCAAAGACGTGGGATCGTTCGCCACCTGCGGCCAGTAGCTTTTTCATCCTCTTTCATTCCTATTGATTTATCATTTCTTTAATTCAATTAGTAAGTACAACTAATTTCCCCTATGTTGTCCTTGGTGTCTTTGCTGGCATCTTATGATACATTGCTCTAAAATTTAACACTAACTTGCGACTATGCATGACTTTTGCAAAACCCACATAAGCATTGTAACCATTTTACGTAAAATTTAAACTCATATATCAGATCTGTCTGCTTGAGATGCTTTAACAGAAGCAGTTTAAAGAACTACATTATCTTCTTGGCTGTAGAACTACAGATTTGTAAAACTTCCAAGTTTCTTGGAACTTACTCATTTTCATCAACATTTTGCAAAATGTATAAGGTTCTTAATCAAAATTATGCCACCTACAGCTGCTCGAATTTATCTTACTCTCTCAAATGCAACAAATTTCATTAAAATCGGACAAATGGTTGTCTCATGTGAGCGTTTCTGCACTTTAGATTTGTTTGAATAGCTGGCATTGGAATTGTCCACGAGAAAAAGCTTTCACTTCAAATAATATGTTCGGATCAACCAACTGTCTGGAATAGTAGATTTCTTATATAGGCCCATTTTTTATAAAAGCTTGCTGAAAATCAGAAAATATGAAAAAAAAAATCTCCAATTCTCTCATTTCCTTATTTCAACAATAAATAGCAATATCACAGTTCTGTAAATTCCACCACTCGGATGTCTTATGTGGACAAAATTTATATATCATACACTGATCTAAATTATACCTATAATTTGTACGACATGGAAAAATAAGACGGACGGACGGACGGACGGACGGACGGACGGACGGACGGACGGACGGACGGACAGACGGACAGACAGACGGACAGACAGACGGACAGACGGACGGACAGACAGACGGACAGACAGACAGACAGACAGACAGACAGACAGACAGACAGACAGACAGACAGACAGACAGACAGACAGACAGACAGACAGACAGACAGACAGACAGACAGACCGACGGATGGATGGATGGATGAACAGAGACAGACGGACGGAGACAGACAGACAACAAACTTTATTTGATCCTGAGAACACTTAACGAGAGGTC
This sequence comes from Dermacentor albipictus, assembly GCF_038994185.2. Taxonomy (NCBI): domain Eukaryota; kingdom Metazoa; phylum Arthropoda; class Arachnida; order Ixodida; family Ixodidae; genus Dermacentor; species Dermacentor albipictus. The sequence goes on from NC_091824.1 coordinate 11,836,669, forward strand.
AGGTTGGGAGGTCCTCTGGGCAGTACTTGTTGGCAATAAGGTAGCCTCACTGCCTATGCGATAATCTGACTGAGCTATGTCGAATGCTCAGTTACCATAGCTGGAAGTTCGAATCCTTCTATGAGGTCTTTTTTTTTTTTAACGATGGTGAGCTTGAAGTTCACCTCCTCCAGTGCACAACATCTGCAGGCTTGGAGTGATGCCTGACACTGGTAAAATATGCCGAGAGCAAGTGGGGCTATACTAATCCAGGTACAACCAAATTAGGAAGGCCCACTAAGCGTCATCAAAGGTGCTCCCTCACCAGAACAGGAATTGGCCTCCCTGGTGCAGTATTCAACCACTACCGCCCTGATGATTCCTACAATTAACCCATGGCCCTCAGTCCCCAGCAGTTGCGGAGTACCTGACCAAGGCTGTGGTCAGACCTGTAGCAGAGAGTGCTAAGAATCTCTAGGTCCAGACGGCTGCCAATGGAAACTGACCCTGTCAAATTTTAATTGCCAAACTCTGTTGAGTGAGGCTAGCTTTGCAGGACTCTTTGAGGAACTATCAGACATTGTTTGAGATATCATCGGCCTTAGTTAGTTTAGACGAACTGGTGATGCTTATACAATGCTGAATAATGGACATGTCCTCTGCTATAGAGGTCTCCCACATAGGAAGCAATACGGGGTAGGATTCCTAATCTATAAGGACATAGCGGGCAACGTTGACGAATCCTACAGCATTAATGAGAGGGTAGCTGTAGTCGTAATTAAACTTAATAAGAAGTATAGATTAAAGGTAGTACAAGCCCACGCTCTAACATCTAGTCACGATTATGATGAAGTAGATAAGTTTTATGAAGATGTTGAATTAGTGATGAGAAAAGTGCAAACTCACTATACTGTATGTCCATGGCTTCAATGCCCAAGTGGAGAAAAAGCAGGCTGGTGAACAACAATTTGCAACAACGGCGTTGATTCTAGGAACGCTAGAGGAGAGATGACGGTAGAATTTGCGGAAAGGAATAAGCTTCGAATAATGAACACCTTTTTCAGGAAGCATAGCAACAGAAAGTTGACCTGGAAAAGCCCTAATGGGGAAACAAGAAATGAAATTGATTCCATAATTTCTGCTGATCCCACCATAGTGCAGAATGTTAGGTAAGGTAGCATAGTGCAGGTGCTAGGTAGGGTAAAATGCACTGATCATAGGTTACTGAGGGCTAGAATTCACTTGAATTTGAAGAGAGAAAGAGTAAAATTGGTCAAGAAGAAACAAGTCAACCTAGAGGCAGTAAGGGTAAAAGCGGACAAATTCAGGATGGTACTTGCAAACAAATATGCAGCCTTGGAACAGAGAGATGAAGACGACACAGAGGTAATGAATGAAACCGTAACTAGGCTGACTTCAGAGGCAGCAACTGAAGTGGAAGGCAAGGCACCAAGGCAACCAGTAGGCAAGCTCTCCCAAGTAACAAAGGACCTCATAAAGAAATGACAAAGAATGAAAGCGTCCAACTCAAGAGGTTAGATGGAATTCGTGGAACAGTCAAAACTGATCAACAAGGCGAAAATAAGTGATATTTGCAACTATTACGTGAGAAAGACTGAACAAGCCGTAAAAAATGGACGCGTGACAAGGAATCAGTGACGAGGAAACTTGGCATAGGACAAACCAAGATGTATGCACTGACAGATAAGCAAGGTAATCATCAGCAATCTAGAAGATATGGTAAACGCAGTGGAAAAATACTATACTGACCTGTACAGTACCCACAGGAGTCAGGATACCTCAATTAGAAAGAGTAATGAACAGGATACAGAACCTCCTTCTATATCTAGGGATGAGGTCAGAAGGGCCTAGCAAGCCATGAAACGAGGACGAACGGCACGAAAAGATTGAATAACAGTTGATTTAATCAAAGATAGAGGAGACATAGTGCTTGGAAAACTGGGGGCTTTTTATATGAAGTGTCTGTTGACTGCAAGGGTCCCAGAAAACTTGAAGAATGCAAACATTGTACTCACCTACAAACAGGGAGACATTAAAGAATTGAAAAATTATAGGCCCATTAGCTTCCTCCCACAGTATTATATAAAATATTTACCAAAATAATCTCCAATAGAATAAGGACAACATTGGATTTTAGGGAACAGGCTGGCTTCAGGAAGGGATACTCTACAATGGATGACATCCGTGTCATTAATCGGGTAATTGAGAAATCCACAGAGTACAATAAGCCTCTCTATGTGGCTTTCATAGATTACAAAAAGTCATTTGATTCAGTAGAGATACCAGCAGTCATAGAGGCATTACGCAATCAAGGAGTGTGGACCGCTTACGTCAATACCATGCAAGATATCTACAGAGGTTCCACAGCTACCTTAATTCTAAACAAAAAAAATTGTGGGGTTTTACGTGCCAAAACCACTTTCTGATTATGAGGCACGCCGTAGTGGAGGACTCCGGAAATTTCGACCACCTGGGGTTCTTTAACGTGCACCTAAATCTAAGTACATGGGTGTTTTCGCATTTCGCCCCCAACGAAATGTGGCCGCCGTGGCCGGGATTCGATCCCGCGACCTCATGCTCAGCAGCCTAACACTATAGCCACCTTAATTCTAAACAAGAAAAGTAGGAAGATACCTATAGAGAAAGGGGTCAGACAAGGAGACACAATCTCTCCAATGCTATTCACTGCGTGTCTGGAAGAAGTATTCAAGCTATTAAACTGGGAAGGCTTAGGAGTAAGGATTGACGGCGAATATGTCAGCAACCTTCAGTTCACCGATCACATTGTTCTATTCAACAACACTGCAGACGAGTTACAATAAATGATTGAGGACCTTAATAGAGAGCGTAAGAGTGGGGTTGAAGATTAATATGCGGAAGACAAAGATACTGATGAATAGTCGGGGCAAGGGAACAAGAGTTCAGGATCGCCAGTCAGCCTCTAGAGGCTATGAAGGAGTACGTTTACCTAGGTCAACTAATCACAGGGGACCCTGATCATGAGAAGGAAATTCATAGAAGAATAAAAATGGGTTGTATTGCATACGGCAGTCATTTTCAGCTCCTGACTTAAAGCTTATCATTATCATTTAAAAGGAAGGTGTACAATCAGTGTATTTTACCGGTGCTGACATATGGGGCAGAGACTTGGAGATTGACAAAGAAGCTTGAGACCAAGTTAAGGACTGTGCAAAGAGTGATGGAAAAAAGAATGCTAGGCATAATGTTAACCAAAAGGGAGTGGTTTGGATCAGAGAGCAAATGGGTATAGCCAATATTCTAATGGACATTAAGAGAAAAAAAATGGAGCTGGGCAGGTCATGTAATGCGCCGGTTAGATAACCACTGGACCATTAGGGTTACAGAATGTGTACCGAGAGAAGGGAAATGCAGTCGAGAACTGCAGAAGACAAGGTGGAGCGATGAAGTTAGGAAATTTGCAAGCGCTAATTGGAATCAGTTGGCACAGGACAGGGGTAATTGGAGAATGCAGGGAGAGGCCTTCGTCCCGCAGTGGACATAAAACAGGTTGATGATGACAATGATGATGATATTTTAGAGTGAGCCTGTTATAATACCTGCACATGTGTTGTTTGGGAGAGACAACTCACCTTGCCAGCTGCAACAAGCTCCCTCTGGGCAGCTGAGGCAGCCCGCACCAAGGCAGACGTGGCAGCTGTGATTGACTTGGCCGCTTCCAGGATCATCTCATCAAAGTTTAGGCTCTCGTCTGCTTCCTGCAAAAGAGTGATGCATCAACTCTTGCTGAAATTGATCCCACTTTCCAAACCCATGCTGACTATATAAAGTGCCTTCACACCATCTTTCACATAGCATACCTGTTCTAACACTTTCAGGGCCTACAGGGTGCCACAGCATCTCTTACTACTGTTCCCAAGTATACTCCATTCAGTGAGCCAACAGTGGTGTGCTGAGCCTTAGGGCAAGGCTGGACTGCTCCCCTGTGCACGCCACACGTGAGCAGTATAGCAGGCCCTCGAAATGGAAAGCCTTTAGAAGCGGCCACTACTAGTCCTGAAACACAGACAGGAACACTACCGAGAATTCAGTATACACCAGTGTTTGTTGAACATTGTAGAGCTAGCCTTAATTTATCTCAATACTAGAACCTCATGAACTGGCAGTGCCTATTACACCTGCATGTACTAGAATAATATACAACAAATATTGTGCAAGTAGGTGTGTCAGTTATTTGGGGGGGGGGGGGTTCTGGAAAGTCAGCAAATAATGTCTCTGAGGGATAGTGAAAGATTAAACAATAATTAACACACTGTAAAAGCAGTGGTCTCATCTCCCTGCAATGTTTAAAAGACCTAATTACGCATGTTAACAGCATCTCAGCCAGAGGAGTATTCTTCCAAAAGAAGTTTAGATCGCACATGTTAAAGCAAATAAGCTCACACATGGAATTTCAGTGACATTCATGTGACACTATTGGAATGGTCATCATGATTAGGAAGAAAAAGGAACTGCAACTGATCTGGGGAGGACATTATGGACACTGATACAGGGCCATTACCTTGTAAAGATTGACACTTCAGCTAACAATCTCAAAACAACACCAACAAAGCGCGCTAGCGTAAAAAACAGCAATGACTAGAAGAGCACCCACTGTGGTTCCCACTATTCATAGAATGGTTTTCACACCAGTGTGAATCGCACTGTTGCACCAGTCGAGGCAGCTCTTCACTGTCACCAGTCAGCAGAGATAGTTCAGCGCAATGCGTTGGCAGGCTAGTTGGTGCGAATCCATGAATACTTTGTTTAGCGCAAAACGACACACACAAGAAAGACGACCGGACAAGGCGCCTTGTCCTGTCGTCTTTCTTGTGTCTGTCGTTTTGTGCTAAACAAAGTATTCACAGTCAGAAGAGATTTGCCCAACATATTGTTGTACGTCTGTTCTCTACAACTTTGTACTCTTGGTGTGAAAATTAGTCCATGAGTTTTGCTAAAAGAGTGAATTTTCATGGAGCCTGGCACACAGCATGACGAGCCCACAGTCGTACTGTAACCAAGACAGGGCTGCATTCATTTAGAGGCTGCCTACCTGAACTTCTATTCATCTGACCATGGTTAATTGAATTTTTTGTTTAATTCGATCCTAACCAAAGGTCCTAGTTGATGCCCATACATTTCACGCTTTCGTTACTTTGGTCCTAGAATCGGTCAAACTTGAACTTGGGAGGTTAGCAAGCGTGTCCCTGACCCGAATAGTGACTGCAGTGGTGGCACCAATGGTGGCAGCGTCTGTCTTGGCAGCTTGGCAATGCAGTGAATGCTTTGAACACATGTCAGCCCTAGGAAGATTTTAAAGCGAGAATGATAGCTCACAGAAAATTATTTACAGCATTTATATTAGGTAAATAAATTTGTGCACTGTGTAGGTAAAGTTCGCTGATTTCATCTTTTTCCTGTTGTCAGAATCGGAGGCATGCCACATTTTTCTTGCTAAAGAATCGGTGCATGCTTAATTTTTACTTTGTTTAGGAGCTGATGCCATTTCTACTTTGAACCAATAAAAAGTAGCTGCGTGTTCAATTCTGGGATGTGTTAGAATCGGGCAAATACTGCAAAAGGAACTGGTGGTGTGTTTCAATGTTGTTTAATTTGACCAGTTTCGTTGCTCCTGTCAGGGTCGAATTAATGGAAGTCATTGGGCAGTTTTGTAAAGTTTTGATGTCGATTGTACCTGAAGGCAGCTGCTCACAATGGGTCACAAAGGCAACACTGTAGCAGCATCCCAGGGAGCAGTCGGCACCCTCTGTGGGCATATGTCTGACTCCTGGCTGGTTAAGAGGCACAACCAAGAATATCAAACATATCTCACAGCTGGGCCATTCTTCTTCTGTGCGTCCAGTACGGTACCGGACCAAGGGCACGGTTGGTCGGTGCCAGTTTAGACCAGTGTGCGGCATGGCTTTCCAGTCATCACAGCCAAGCCTCGCACAAGTTGCCAAAACATGCTCAAAGTGAAGCTTTGCACAGACTGCGTGGTTTCATCTCTCAGGATTTCGTATTTCAAGGACATGGGTAAGCTGCTGTTTGTGACATGGGAGTGCCTGTCAAGTGCTGAGTAATGGCAATGAACGTCACCAAAATCAGAAAAGCACAGAGCGGTCACAAAAACATGTTCTGCAGCATTTTCAGTGAACTCAAGACAAAAAAGATGGGATCAGGCTTTTCCTGCATCATTACTCTTAAACAAGAAAGGAAAATTTTATTCTGGAGACTTTACAGTACCTTGAAAAAGAATGCCAGACAAATTATTGGATGCATTTGAAAAGGCTTGAAAAGTGACCAGTTTTACCTTTTGAGCAGACAAGAAATTTAAAAAAATTGTTCACAAAGCATAAAAAAGATCTCAGTGCCCTTCCACTCTGTGAAGAAGGATGACCAGTGAAGCTGAGTATGTGGGCGCCTTAATGGCGAACTGCACCTCCGTTGCGGGTCACTATCCTCGTTGCACTATCTTCGTGTTGTGTTCTACTTCCTCGCAGTTGTGCACTCGTGTTGTGTACTTCCTCTCGTCCTTCGTCCGCGTTGTGCTGCCCACCCATAGGAACATGTTCAATCACCAACTCGCCCAGCTTGCCGTCTTAATTGAGTGGTTAACGCCTGCTTCACCTCGACCGCGGGTCGGCTCGGCATTGCGCTTTCTTCGGGATCGGCCCACGTAAGGGGAGTGGTTAACGCCTGCTTCACCTCCAGCGTCAGGCGGCCCGGCATTGCACTATCTCCGGGATTGGCCCACGTATCGGGAGTTTTTTGCTTACCACAACGACACAAAAATTTCCTTGGACGGTAGAGTATACAGCTTCGCTGCAAAAGCTCAAAAGGCATACACTGCTACAGTGCTGCGAGTGCCCCAGCATCCACGACAGGGCTGATACGATTATGATGATGATGAGTAGCATGAGCCACACCTAGCCCCAAATGTAGGTCAGAACCAAGGAGCGGCAATGTGAGTGGCAGAGCCTCAAACAAGAGAGCCTACCTTGACGCTCCTGCGTGGCTGCAAGTTGGCAAGCTTTCGAGCAGCTGCTTCAATCGAAGATGCAGCACCCAGCAACTCTGTTTCCGCAATCACTGTTGGGTCATTCGGGTCGGCCCAATCAGTACCTGTAACAGCATCATCACATTGCCAAGTTTCATGGCTTGCAAACATTGCCAATCGATTTGTTATGGCTTACAAACAGCACTGAAAATAAAAAAAGAGACATTCTGTTCTGTCATCAGCCAAGGATATGTGCTTGCTATTTAGCTACAGTGAAACCTCGTTATAACAGAGTTGAAAGGGGAGTCGTAATTCCTTCATTATAACCATTCTTTCGTTATAGCCACTATCCATTTCTATCCACAATTAGCAAGCAAGAGAGGATGTACTCACTACCAAATCTCAAAGCAGCCCGCCATGCGAAAAAGGAAACAGCCGTCACACGAAAAAAAAAGCAAAAAGAAAAGACAGCAAGGAATTGCTGCTTTATACACACCAAACGGCTCATCACTGATCGATATCAGCACAGCAGCTGGCAGCTCACTTCGCAGAAAAAAAGTCCTTGATAGATTTTTGTCGCATCTTCTTCAGGTGAATGATGGCTTTTTCAGCTGCAGCCGCTATTTCGAATCTGTCCTCGCTGTCATCGTGAGAGCCAAAAAAGCGGCACAGCACGCCTGCTGCATCCAGCACTTGTGTGGGCATCGGTACGTCGGGTTCGACAATATTAGGCTCTGGGCTGTCATCAACACATTTGTCATTGTCGTCATTAGGCACCAGCATCACCATGCACACAATTTGCGCCTCCGTTAGCGTTTCCATAGTCACCATGTCAGCACCGGTTGTGACGTATGTGTAGGTGTCACAGTTGGGCACAACGCCGGCATCAAGGAGAGCGTCCGACAATGCTAGGGCCTGGTTGTCCGCTGCACCCTCATTCACGGCAGCACCGAGATCTTCACTGTAACCACTACTGCTGACGCCAAATGAGGCATGCCGGAAGCAATTGGCGATCGTTTTTGTCGATATAGCCATCCAAGAAGCCTGTAGCATCTCGATTGCCATGTACAAGTCGATCGTGGACTCGCGCTTCATGCTCATGTTGAACAGAATCCGGTCAATCACATGCTTGCGGTAGCCCGACTTAAAGTTCATGATAACTCTTTGGTCGAGGAGTTGCACAACTGCAGCACAGTTTGGTGGCAAGAAGCATAGCTCTATGTTTTTGGGCCCAGTGGCAGTGTGGTGGGCCACGCAGTTGTCCAGAACGAGGCATATCTTCCGGTTCAGCTTGCCCAGCCGCTCGTCCCACTCCCGCAGCCATTGCGCGAAAATTTCTCGTGTCATCCAAGCCTTACCGTTGGATACATAACTAACTGGGAGCTTTCGTTTGCCTTTGAAGCATCGTGGTAACGCACTTTTGTCAACCACGAGGACCGGCACCTTTTCTGACCCATCAATGTAGGTACAAGGCAATACGGTTACGTGGACCTTGCTCTGCTTACCGCCCTGGCAGCATTCACCTTTGAGGCCCAAGGTTTTTTGCTGCAGCATATGGTAGAACAGCACTGTCTCATCCATGTTGGAACAAATCCTTGGCACTGTATTTTTCTAGCAGCTGTCCAACGTTTGTCTCCACCCACACCACTGCAGCTTCGCATTCGACAGACTGCACTTCCCCGCTGGCAGCCCTGCCGACGATGTCGTGGCGCTCCTTCAAACGCTGCAGCCAGCCGACACTCGCCACAACATCGTTGTTCCCCATGATGCACGTGAAGTCCCTCGTATTGCGCTGCAACAGTGCCCCACTCACAGGCAGGAGTGCCGCTTGTTCTTGCGTCAAAATACCACTTGAAGACCGCCTTCTCTACAGCTTCGAAAGCTCGGGCTTGCAGCTTGTTTCTGTCGCCTTTTACGCCACGTGCGACAGCAGTGGTGACAGCTTCTTTGCTGCTCAAAATCGTCTGCCACTTTTTTCTTCTTCATGCCAGACTCAACGGCTTTCAGCATAGCCACCTTCTGCTCAATTGATATCGTTTTGCGCTTCCGTTTGCCGTCGTCCATCTCCTTTCTCGCAGCGGGAACTTGCAAGGGCGAACCAATAGAAACACTGAAATCGTTGGTGCACACAGAGGCAACGACAAGCAACAACAAAACTGCAGTCAGCGCCGCCCCACACACGCAGAGGAAGAGCGGGCAGGTCCACCAGTTCCACGGGAAAGGGGAGGCCGGGAGACATGCATGGGAGACTTGAATGTCGTGCGCAATAAGACATTGACATGACGGGTACCAAAATGGTTACTAAATGCTCACTGTGGAAAAAAAATAATTGCTGACGATTACGTTACTTCCCAATGTGAAATTTGAGCGCAGCTCTCCAGCTGTTTCAACTTTTTTATATACTGAGACAAATAATTCACGCAAGACATGTACATACAGTTACAACTTCTTATTCTTCACTTCTTCAAGAAACACTCCACTCCCATTTCTTGATTTCCATGAAGGTAGCCTTGTGGTCGGAGAAATAGATGGATATACGGTAGACTTGCTGCGCCAATGCCTGGTTGGGCGTAGCGCACCTCTGGATTCTGGCAGTGATGGTGCTCGGCCTCTGCTCTGGCAGCTCGTTTAGCAGCAGCGGCAGACGAAGGACTTCCAGTGGTTGCCTCGCTCATGGCTCAGAAAGAACTGGCTGAGAATAAACTACTTATATAGGCAGACGGATTATATTACGATACAAACCGACTGTGAGCCTCGGACAATCCACCCAGTGTGGAACATTTCGCACCAGCCGCCACAAACGAAGCGTAGCTTGGCACAGCTGCCTCGCTTATTGGGAGGTTGCGGGAGGCAGCGCGTAGGCACTTAGGAACGTTGCACGGCGAAGAGAGGGCAGCAACTGACTGATGCCGCTGACGTTTCTAGCGAGTCAACTGAAAGTGGCTTTGCGTTTCGGCTTGGGAAGCGCGCACTGTGATCCGCTGATACCGAGCGGGTGCTTCGGCAACCGGACAACACCGTGCACTCTCGTGCAATCGCTGCCACGGAAGCAAGGAGCGGGGAAGGGGGGTACACACAGTGGCAAACGGTGGCGGCGTTTCGGCTTGGGCAGCAGCACATCATCGAGATCAGCCGCCACTGAGCCGGCGCTCTGACTGCTTCTACACAAGGGTGGCATTGGAGGAGGAGCAAAGAGAGCAAGGCTCACGCTATGTGCAAGAGATGGCACCAGGAGCGTGCGCAGCTAGAGCAGTGCACTGGCCCTGGCCACGGAGCTGGTTATGGCGAGACACGACGGGGCCGCGAAACGCAGAAGCGGGCGCCAAAGAGCTGCAGTCTAAAAAAAAAGGTTCGTTATACCCATTGCGAGGAAATTTTGGCTTCGTTAAAATGAAGTTTTCAATACGTGGGCATCTATTAGAATTTCAAGGGGAATCACAATCGCTTTGCTATATCCTCGTTTCGTTATAAGGAGGTTTTACTGTACTCAAAAGGCATAGCGTGACTGGGACGGACACAAAGAAACACAACCACATCACAAGCGCTGACTAACTGGTTTTATTTGCACCGAACCCGGCCTATACATGCGCAAAAGGCTTACCATGTAACACCGCAGTTAGCACAGACATGGTAATATATGATCAACCAAAAACAAGGTACCGCAAACGCTTAAGAACACGTTACTAAATCCATAGAAACAGTAAGAACAAGATATGTTCATCGAACATAGTGTACTATCACCACGTACCTCAATGCTTAGGGCTAAGGCGAAGTCACTATGCAGAAGAAAAAAATGATCATGAAAACAAGCAACATGCGCACAGAACACATGACACGACACTATTAAGGTGTTTCCATCCAAGAGTGCCAGGCTTAGCTTCACTTGGGAAACTTCAAAGAACTGCCAACTACAGTTTCTGGACCTATTGTTGCTATTTAGGGATGACCATATATGCTGGCAATATTACCCAAGGTCCAAGAAGGGGCTGCCGCCTTTTAACCCTTTGACGGTTTTTGCCGTACATGTACGGCGGCGGTTTTCTGTCCCGCAAGGTCTTCGCCGTACGGGTACGGTTTCGACCCTCCGTTTGAAATTTCGCACCATAATGACGATGCACGCTTACTGGGAGGTGCTGCCACCTCTTAGGTCTTACAAGAAGCGTTTGAAATTTGTGCTACCTTCTTGGGGAGATAAACAGAACTGACTTCATGCTTCAGCGCGTCGCGCAGACTGCGGCCACACCCCCTTTTGCGGTTTCGGTTTCGCCGCGTGATCGCAACGGAGGCGTGCGAAACGTAATTTTTCTCTTTGTTGGCACTCTCTTGCAGATGCTGTGGAAGTTGATTTCTATCTTGATTGGCGCTGCTCTTAGCTTGTTTATAACCGCCGCTCGCGAGGTATTCTCGCTCTCAGCGGCAACGCGGTTTCCGTTCCGGCGCAACGGAGGCACGCGAAACATGATTTTTATCTTTGTCGGCACGCTATCGCAGGGGCGGCGGAATTTGATTTCTATCTTGATTGGCACGGCTCTTAGCTCATTTATCACCGCCGCTCATGAGGTATTCTCGCTCTCTGCGGCTGCGCGGAGACTCGTGTTTCAAGGAGTACCACACTCTGAAATACTATTTAACATTTTGCAGTTCTGAGTGATGCCGACACCAAAATACTGTTCCCTAATTTTTTTTACTATTTATTCCCGACTTTATACATCTTGTACATTCAATATCCGCAATAAAATAATTTGACCACCCGGGAAAGTTTTCTTCAAAATAATTCGATCCTCAAAGGGTTAACAGCGCCCATTCTAAATTTGTCAAAAGAAGAATTGTAATGAATTGTCTTCAATCAGCCCTAACAAAAACATGTTTCCACTTAATGAGCGAAAGCTTCGTCCTCCAGGTAACACAGTTGGAAAAAGCCGGATACGCATCGGTGCAAAAACGAAGCCTGGTAAGCAAAAGAGGCCGGTGCAAGTGATTCCATAAATTCATAACCTGTCACACAGCATCAAGAAAATTGCTTCAAAGCATGAAGTTCTGATTGTGTTTCTTGCGCCGTGCAAGTTGTTAAAAATTTGTGCAATGACAAACAAAGAGAAGTTGCCACAATGCACTACTCAGCACAGAAATAAATTCACAGACTGTATGGCAAATGTTCTTTTTGAAATTCCAATGGGTTGCGGTCACCAGTATATAGACCATCCAAACGGGAAGATGTTTCAACGAGCAGGCCAGGGAGCATAATCTTAATGTACGTAATAAGCCAGGTGGCTTTCTTGCTGAGTATTGCAAGCTGTGCTGCTGCAAGCCAAAGTTTCATGACACTAAGTTTCTGAGGAAAGCAAAAGACAGGACCGAGCGATAAATTGTGGAAACTTTTTTTATTAAAAGATCCGCGAACAAATGCGTCAGCAAGCCATCCATATTTTTAAATGACGATGAGATTGAATTTCTTGAAGGTGTTGTTTAGGTCTTAAATGCTTCACCCTCTTTTAAAGGTGCCATTTTTTTTTCTTCGTTACAGAAGCGTGTTCAAACCAAGTGTGTGGATACTTTATTCTGTGCGCATGTTTCTTGTTTTCATTATCATTTTTTTCTGCCTAGTGACTTTGCCTTAGCCCTAAGCATGGAGATAAGTGGTGATAGTACACTATGTTCTATGAACATATCTTGTTCTTACTGTTTCTATGGATTTAATAACGTGTTCTTAAACGTTTGCGGTATATTGTGTTTAGCTGATCATGTGTGACCATATCTGAGCTAACTGCAGTGTTACATGATAAGCCTCTTGCGCATAAATAGGCTGAGTTCAGTCCAAATAAAACCAGTTGTTTGTCAGCGCTTGTGTTGTGGTTGTATTTCTTTGTGTCCGTCCCAGTTGTGCCGCACCTTTTGAATTGCTATGGAGATCTGGCACAGACACGCTGTAGCTGTTTCTGTACCCTTGTGCTAATGTGTGTCATCAATTTATTGCTTGTAGAGCAGCACTTATTCAGTGATTGGTGCCTTGATGTCACCCTATTTGTACGCCATGCTCCCTGGCACTATGGTGGCAAGCCAGGTGTTGCACTTTTCAAACCATGTGCATTTTCCTTGCTCAAGTGTTTCATGGTGTGTTTGAAACTTGAAAACGTCGCGAGCATGGGTGCTGCTGGAAAAAGAGTACCTTTAAGGGCCTCAGCAGCTGCAACTATGTCTGTGACGGCTGCAGCAATGTTGCGTGATGTCGACACCAGTGCCTGTTTACCCTCCGCAGTAGGCTTATGGACAACCTACAAGAAACCAGGTTGAGAGTGAATGCATCATAATTTGTCACCCACTTCAAAACCACAACCAAAGCTTTTCTTAAATAACTTTTGTTGTGTCCCCTCAAGAACATCATAATGTATTGGTACACTAAGTCTACAAACTAAATACAGTAGAACCTCAGTCATACGTTTTGGAAAAACCAGCAAGAAAAAACATACTAACTAGAAAAACGTATGATCAAAAGTAACTTAAAAAATTAGACACAAGAATTGTTGACACGCACATAATGCGAAGCATTGCACAGATTGTTGTGGCACAAGATGCTGACGCGCGCGGAGCTGGTGGTGCTCTGGCAGCCCGAGACAGGCTTTGTTGTTTCCTTATTGCATAGTGTTTTAAGAGGGCGACGGGAAAACGAAACAAAATTGAGCTGTTGGCCGATGCCGGACGTCACCAAAGCAAAATGTGATGCCCACATCGCACTGCTTGCAGCAGGTAATGGCAACGCGTTTCAGTTATCGCCTGTTAGAAGCTTGTGCTATGCTCCCGATGGCACCAGGCACTGTGAAACAGATAGGCGAAGGTGCTTATCGCAATAGGATTGGCGGTGATAGCTGCACATTTCGCATGCGACAAGCCCGAGAAGATTTGCTGGTACCGAAAAGAGAGACTGAGTGTGCGACGATGTTTTCACGTGAGATGGGCGGGCGAGTATTGTGGTGAAGCTGCCACAGCGGGCAGCTATATACTGTTCTCAATCACCTGCGCCTTGCACATTTCCTTGTTTACACGATCTAGCAGCCGGAAAATGTATTATATGATCGCAGTTCGGCGATGTGCTGAACGTTGGTGCTGAAAAATCATGTTTACCGGGAACGTATGAACTGGTAAAACATAAGCATAATTTTAATGTGCCATTTTTTGTGTTCTCAATTGAGAATGGTGGTGCGTCGAAAATGCATGTAACAGGAACGTATCAACGAGGTCTTACTGCAATAAGCCAAAATGACATTAAGTGAACAGAAACAAAATAAATAAGCCAAAACGACATTAATTGTACAGAAACAAACTATGAAATAAATAGAATGCTTTGATCCAATCGCCAGTGGCACACTCGAGTCTGCAGCATTCACTAAAAGGCCATTCAATTTGCTTGCACTTCCTCAACTACTAAGGAGCACAGACATTATAGGCATGTCTCATGCTCTGTACTGATGGTTGATGAGGCAAAATCTCATAAGGAGGACAGCACCAGTAGTAGTAAACACAGTTGCATGCAGTCTGGGTGAAGCAATTCATTTGGTTTGCTTTCATTCATCCTCGCAAGTTTTGGCACTTGTAGCCTGCAACTGTCGCCCAAATGCATTTTTCCATGGGCATCCCAGGTAACATCAGCAACTATAAATTATGAAGTGCCGACACAATGACGCATCCTGTTTAGTTTGTTGCATTAGAAGTGGTCGCTCTACCAAGTGTGTTTTCCGATTCCTGAATCCTTATTGTTTTTGTTGTGTTTTCACCATTTTACTTTTGTTACTGTAACACATTCTTGTTCATGTATACTGCTCTCGCTATTATTAATTTGTTTTACGAGCGCAATATTGTAGTGTTTATTATGAGTGCTCATTCTAAGTGTGTCTTGAGATTCCCGAGTCGTTATTATAACATTTTCTATAATGTCCTTGTCTTTCGTTAATTGCATTGTCCCCACCAGTATCTTATTTTTCATTATTCTTACGTGTTTCATTCATGGATGCCCCTCCTGCTAAAATCCTGCAAATGATTGGCAGTATGTATTAAAAAAAAAAGGATAGGAAAAGTGACTGCCGCAGCCACCTTACCTCAAGCACAAGTTGGAGGAGCTGTCGGTAGCGTATGGCACACTCCCGGCCTGAGGTGAGCACTCGGGACTTGAGCTCTTGGGTCTCAGCTAGGCATGATGCAGACTGCATGCAAACACAGATGCTGCCACTGAGAGGCCACCGATTTTTTTGCCTGGAATTACAATAGCTGGTGCATTTTGCACTGAGCAGGTATCACTGTGGAAAGATGCTCATCAACACTGCAACTCAAGAAGGTGGCGTGGGTCGAAATTATTTTTCCCTCCCTTCACTTCAAATGTCAAGCGTATGGTTAACAACATGGTGCTCTGTGCCATCTATGCGTGATCGTAACATTACTGTGTTTCCATGCTTATGACAAAAGTATTGGGAGATGCCTGTACTCAGAGAAAATTTAACAATTCTGCATTCTTCTGCCCCACAGATGATCTTCTTAATGAAATAAAATGCATCTCCTAAAAAAATTCCTACGCTACCACTGCATGCACAGAATGCATACCTGCACTCACATACAAATCTTTTAATGCACTGTTAAATTGCTATTAGGTCTTTTCACACCATTTATAATGTGCTACAGTTAAACCTCAACATAAGAAAGTCAGTAAAATCGCTACTTTGCTTCGTTATATAAAAGTTTTGTTATATTTAATTTGACTTTTTATGCTAATAAGTACAGTCGGTGACATATTTTTCTTACACGGAAGGGGCCATAGAATTTTCTGAATTATTGGACATTGAAAAAAAAAAAATTATTATAAAAATTAAATTATAAAAAAAAAACTGAAAACTGCCTCTTACATAAAAAAAAGAAGCTAGTATAGGCTCTACATTGGTCTTTTAGCACATCAAATTCAGTGTATCAAAACTGATATGTTCGGCTATGTGGGGTTAAGTATGGGAGAGAGGATTTGGATAAATAACAAAAATAAGAAATACTAGATAAAGAAAAAGAATTCAGGGTCAAACCAGTGTCTTCCAGCAATACACGTTTCTTCTGTGCCACAAAGGCGAACAGTGAGGCTACGTACAAGAATGTTGATCGTTGATGCGCTTCATTACACAGGTAAGTTGGTCATATTGTAATTGCATAACACGACTAAATTGGCTGTATATGCAAAAATATGGTTCCTTTGAGCAAAAACTGTTATGGTGTATGACTTCTGACAGTAGTGGTCACCTGCTCAAGCTGTCCTTGTATGAGATACGATTTGTCAATACGTGGCCATGTCACACAGTGAAGGCACTAAAGAGCAGTGCCAAAGTAAAGTGACAATCCTTCAACAACAGCAAAGGCACTGACCAATGTTGGATGCAAGAGACAAAAAGAAAAGAAAAAGCCACGGTGGTCTCTTCAACACATTGCTGCTGGGGTTCATGCTAAATTCATGCTTCTGTACAAGAAGGAGCCACCCACAACGATCGGAAAGAGGACTTAAAATTTTTAACACTTTGAACGCACTTTTGTTAATCCATGCAAAAATGCACTCACAATCAATCCAAAAGTGCACTGTATACAATGCCCATGTTGGATGATAGAAATTTCACAATTCACATCGTCACAAGCATCAGCCATGGTCATATCACCGAGACCGTATCATAGAGAGAGCACACAGAGCGAGTGTGGTCTGTGTACCTTGGTGACCGAGAGGAGATCAAAGATGGCCTTTCGACCCATGTTGGCAGCCACAATGATGTCTCCCTGCTGTCCACTATTGCCAGCTGCCACAGCCTTGGCAGTGGCCAGCGTCACGGGCTGTGTGGCACGCACCAGGTCCTCGGGGCTGGCCTGCCGCAGGGGCGGCTCACTTGAGTCAAATGCCTGCACAAGAGGCCACGCAGCGCTTGCATCTCTGGCGCAGACAATACTGCGTGCCAATAAGCAGTTTACACCCATAAACAATATTTTTACATAAACAGAACACTAACTGTGACTACTTACAGGGTGTATAAATGTGTTTGCATGCTTTGGGTACTTGACGCAGCTTCTGGGGGCTATGCTTGTATCTGTGTTTAAATCTGGGTTGTTCGTGGTGGTGCATTGGGCTGCTGTGCCGAGGGTTCGGTGCCCGCCATTGGACCACCTTATGTCACTGAGTCTGTGGCAATGCGTGCCTACGTGCCTCTCTTCAACAAACCTCTTTCATGGGTGATTGTAGATGCGGGACTAGGTGGGCTCGAAGAAACTCTTTTATGTTAACTTGGAGCAATGGGTGTGTGCCCCTCGGTCTGCGCTGGCCTTCAGTGAACGTCCTCGATGCCAATGGGGGTCATTGGACACGAGCCAGCAGGTGCGTGCCACATCTTCAATGAACATCTTTGACGCCAACTTGAGTAACTAGCTGTGTGTGTCACTGGGAATGTGCTGCTCTACAATGACGAAAAATTGTGGCAGAACCCATCTCACGATGACTGGTGTCAGTAATGCATTAGCATCTAATCATCAGTGGACACGGGAACAGTGCTTACGGTACCACTCCTAATCGTCTTGCCTTCCGGGTGAGTATAATTGCCTCACTTCATGGTAAAAAATTTTATAATCGCTACCTGGTACTGTCCCCGTGTCCACAAGTGTTATTAGACACAGTGGACGATTGTTTTTCTCTCAGCCTACTGTTATTACGTTTGGGGGATGTCGAGACTAAGCTTGGACCTAACACGCACTCCGAATCTCTGCTTGATGTTGAATTGCTTCCCGCTGATAGTTCAGAGCTTCTTCTTTCTGGGCGAGTTGGTTCATCTTGAAACGCATGGGTAACAATGCAGACAGACGTCCACAAGGAGGGAGACACACAAGTGCCTGTGTGTAAGCGTCTTCCTTCTTGTGGTCGTCTATTTGTGCTGTTGCCCATATGTTTCATTACAGTTCAGAACAAATGAATGTTTTGTTCAAACTACTTATGGATCTTCACACTCGATCACTTGAAAATTCCAAAACAGAATTCGAATTAGCTGCTGACACAAAAACAATAAAAAATGGCCAGAAAAGAATTGAAACAAATATTACCGGTCTCCAAGATCGCTTAGATGTACTCGAAGAAAAATTTTAAAACGTCGACCACATAACCAAAAAAATCTCAGACATGCATGCCAAGGTAAACAGTACGACCTGTCGTTTGGAAGTGCTTGATTTACGCCTTATTGACTTTGAAGACAGATCACACCATGATAACCAAATATTTTGCGGTATCCCTCACACCAAAGAATCATGGCAGGAAACCAAGACCGAGTTAATGTCAATGATTAAATCATTCTGCAATGCCTTTCCAGGTGACACACTCCATAGCGCAAATCACCTCGGCTCTTTCGAACCTAACAAGTGTTGCCCCCCCATAGTTGCAAAGCTTTCATATTCTAAAACACGGGAGCAAGTGTTCGCGCTGAGTTATCAATTCAATTTAGTAAAGCAATGAAGGGGGCTAGTTGGTGAATGTTCATGGTTATATTGTGCCCAGTTTTACACAGGCAATATTAAGGAAGGACAGGACGTGGACGGACATAGCACAAGTCCGTCCACGTCCTGTCGTTCCTTAATATCGTCTGTGTAAAACCGAGCGCAATATAACCATGAATCAATCCAAACAAAATGATGTTACAATTAGTTCAGACTTCTCAGTAGCCACCCACATTGCTCGCAAAAAGCTAACTGAGTTTGGCACCAGTCACCCCAGTTCTCCCAACTTTAATCTCTACTACAATAAATTGCTTATGAACAATAAATGATATATTTGTGACGCGCCTACCGACACCATCCATGAAAGAGCACAGAATGCATCTGGCACATCCCGGAATCATATGGTTCCAATATGTGCGTCACAATAGGGACACGTAAGGGGTAGTGGCCGAACATCACAAACAGCTTTACCTTACTTGCCTATTCTTTTTACAGATATCAGAAGTATTGTGAATAACTCTCATTCTTTATCTTCGGCGATGCAAAAATTATTGCCTTGACAGAAACTTGGTTTCCTGCACATGTGTGCATTTATGATACTTTCTTAGGCTATCTACCGCTGTGACCGATCTGCACGTCGAGGAGGAGGCGTCCTTCCTGCAATATTTAAAGATATTTCATCATTTCATATAGATATTAACACTGAACTTGAAATAACGAGCACTTGCCTGACCCTTAGTTACACAAAGACAATCCTTGGCATTTGCTACTACTCACCCTCGTCATCTGCCACATTTACAGTGTGCATTTACTGAAATGTTACACGATGCAATTATTCTTTTCTTTTTTTGCATTTTCCCACAACACCGTTATTCTTACTCAGCGACTTTAATTTTCCTTATCTAATATGGAATAGACATCTACCCAGCATAAAGCCTTTTTCTGCTCAGGCTAAAGATTTCTGTGAATTGTGTTTCCTGTTTTCATTTTCCCCACTTGTGACTCAGCCTACCAGATGATCAACCAACAACACATGTCTCACATCTGATAGCAACAGTTTCCTTAAAAAAGTGAGCACAAGCGTGCACACATCACAGATGGTGGACTGCAATGCGTAATAATTGTCAACCTTGCCACTGACCTTTGCATGTGTCACATCGCACAGCAACAAGCTGCTTATAACAGTGACAGTGTGCCAGCTGCCCTCATATTGTGCTACCTTCGAGACTGACCAAGGTTGTAAAAGAACAGGTTGTAACATCTTTTCACTCAAGTACTGTAATCAGTGGACTTGAGCAATAATCAGAAGATCTGCAGAAACACGCAACCATTTAATACACCTGCATTGCCTTATGTTATTTGCTGCTGGAAGGATCTTCCCAAATACATATCTAATTGCCATACATTTTGAGACGGCTTGCACAAGAAAGCATTTTTTCTTCAAAACATTGTTCCTCACATAAGGATGTCTGCAATTTTTTTCTTTCTGGATTGATTCTGCTGCTTTGTCCAGTTCTGCACATATTGTCAGCCAAATATCTACTAGCATTTATTAAAAACTGCATTTTAATGTTTTTTGTTTATGTTACTCATCTTATTAAATCAATTTTTTGTGCTCTTATTTCATTCTGTAACAACTTTACTGAATGCCACACCTACAGGCCTGTAGGGCATGATAAATAAATAAATAAATAAATAAATAAATAAATAAATAAATAAATAAATAAATAAATAAATAAATAAATTGTGTCAGAACGCATCTCACAGTGACTGTTACCGGTAATGTGTTAGCACTGAATCAACATAGTGACAAATGTATCGCCACAGTCGAAGCGAGTTATGCATGACACGCAGCACTCCTTTGCGCTTCCCTAAGAACACTCGGTGCCTTCTAGTGCCGCCGTCGCGAAGCCTACACGTGGGCTCCGAAATGCATGCGGTGCCGGTGCCTGCGAACACTGAGAAACACGTCATGTGGCTACCGTGCTCCTCTGTTGCGCTTCTTTCTGGACACACTGTGCCACCTGGTGGTGCTGCCGAGAAGCCTCAGAGGCGAGAAGCGCGGAGCACCGCTGCGTGCGAATGCCAAGACTTGTTCCCCATCTTGCCGCACGTCCGGCGGTACGTACTCAGTGACCCTAGTGCATTCATGGCGCAGCTTGCTAAAAGTTTGGTGTAAAAGACATTAATTGAAAAGCGGCACATACCCAGTTTATTTGTGGTGCAGCTTGCTAATGGGTCAGGTTGCTATCCTTGAGGAATCCTTGCAGTGTGATTCCACTCGGCATCGGAGAAAAGTAAGAGACCTTTCCCGTGATTCTAGAATGGATCATTCCCAGCGGCGCGCACACCTAGTAACCCAATTTGGCATCAAATATGTCCACTGAAGAGTGGCAGAGAAGCACTGGCACACACACAGAGTGATCCAAGTTTGCATCAAAGAGATTCATTGGAGACGAGCACAAATTGAGTGGCATATACCTGGTGCTCCAAGTCGGCATCAAACAGTTTCTTCGAACAGCAGTGCCTACCCAGTCTCGCACCTACTCAGGTTGGCGTGAAAGAGGTTCGTTGAAGAGCGGCACATACGTACACAGTGGCACACACTCGTGATCCAAGTTGGTCCGATGGTTGCTTTCGAGCCCTGTCACCTCGACACAGCATCCCTATGTGCTAACCGTTCAACTATGGACTAGCAAGTGACCGAGGTAGGCAGAAAAATGTTTAGATACAAACGCAGATAGTTCAGAACAACATTCATTTGGGCTAGATGGTGCATACTTGAACTAGGAAAGACCAGTGCCAACTAAGATAGATAGATAGATAGATACATAAATAAACATGGATAGCCCATGAAAAGCGTGTGAGGTATAAAAATAAGCCAATAAATAAGTAAATAGATAGATAGATAAATAAATAAATAAATAAATAAATAAATAAATAAATAAATAAATAAATAAATAAATAAATAAATAAATAAATAAATAAATAAGCCATATTGTTTACCCAAACATAGTGGTCTATCTGGCAATGCTTTGCAGAACCCCAAACTATGCTAGATAGTCAGCTAGCTGCAAAATGCTCTACATAACATTGATTGTGTATGGCCTGCATAAGAAAGAGAACGTGCTAGAACAGAATAGCTCTTCTAGCAAAATAACTTTTAAGCCAAGCAATGCGAGGAAAAAGTTGGGATATGTCTCAGGATGTTTGCTAGCCAAATGTTCATGCCGGGCGAGAACGTGTGGACTTTTCCACTTGTGAGGGGCCATGTGTTGAGTTGGAGCATCAGTCACAGTGGCAGTTGCTGTCCCCAAAACAAATCATAAGTAAGCTGGAGGGCTGGCATCACGGCGTGCCTCCGGTGGCTCACCCGAACTTCCTGTGAAATGGCCTCCACGGTGGACTCGAGAGCACGTGTGCCACGAGCATGCTCATCCTCCACAGCCCGTACGGTCTTCAGTAGCGACGTTACGTTGGTCACCATCACCTGGGCACCAAGCAACACCGCACACTTCAACACATGCCAGCACCGACCAGGTGCCACATGCACCAAGCATGAGCAACCTGGCAACATCATGACCACGTGAGTCACCCGACAGGCAGAAGCTTCACTAGTGAGCAGTGACCACACTCACACGGACACATCATAAACAGATCTGTTGCACGATGCTTTAAAAGTAAAAGAAAAAAACTTACTGTGGTGTGGAATTTTTATTGTGAATGGGCAATTATAACAAAGAAAAATCAAAAGATGGAGATTTGGTTTCATTAAAAAATAAAAAATGACATAATCAGTTCAAACTAGTTGCTTCCAAGAGAAAAAAAACTTCAAAAGGAGCAACTTCTTGTAGGTACAAAAACAGTGCTGTGTGTGGAGCTCACAAAATACTGCCTCTGTCAGGTGCCACAACAAAGAACATGCTGGTGTAACTTTATTTTTCTCTTTTTGTCCATTGCCCACCTGTGCCATGAACTAGGCACACAACAAATTGAAGAATTACAGAGGAAAAACCAGAGTGCTTTTGAGAGGATGTTCTCCAGCCAAAGGCTGCACACATCAATGCACGCCCAGCGTTGATTGTGTCCAATGCCAGATGCTTTCTCACAATATCAGATTCCCTAATGTCCTCAGAAAATCCAGAAGGCGACAAAAAGCACATGGCCATCAGCATTCCAGTGCCGACACGACTAAGCACACAACCACAGTGGGAATAGAACAACTAGACTAAACACACTTTGATCTACGTCAACTGTTGGATGGTTTTCTTTCGTACGACACAAAGAAAGGGCGCAAGCTGTAAAGGGATCTTACAGAGGGCACAGAAAAACAAGACAGCCAGCCCATTTTTGCCTCGAGGAGTCGTACATAGTGAGGAATGCAGGCTAACACGAGCTCGCAAAGAGTCCACAACCACAGCACACGGTGCGAGTTAGAAAGCAGCTAGCAATGCAGAAGCCCAGTTAGTGGATGACTCAGACAAAGGAGGCCCTCCGTCAGGATGTTGTCGTGCCATGCACACACAGCAAGCAGCAAAACTTCAAGGGTGACCTTTTGTGTCAATGCTGCTCCAATGGCTTGACAGCCGTGGCTGGTGCCGCGTGTGTGACCCAAGGGCCTGCATGCTAGTTGAAACTGTGGTGCCCAATCTTTGGTTTCTTTTTCCCGCCACCAGTGAAATAAAAAAACACCAAGCTGTCCAAGCGAACCAAGTCATTTATTTCTCTGCACTATTCAGCTAGTCCCTCTCGAGTGAGAGCAAGCAGATTAGCTCCTCTTCCTGATCGGAGGCCAGCCCTTCCGTGTCCGTGGTGTCCGCCACCTGCCGGGAGCAGAGGGATCCTGCCTCAGCCAACTGGTGCTCTGACCTCATTCTCGGGCCACAAGAATGCCGAGCAACAGAGCTCGTATCTCAACACTGCAAATGAGCTGGCAATGAGCGTCAGCTCATCTGTGCAGAGCCGCGGGAGGCCACAAAGGTCACACATTTGCCCGTGCCCTTACAAGTTGCAAACTACCACTGTACCAGTCGGTGGTGCTGCAATGTGCGAAGGTATTTATCAGCAAAAATCATCACTGCCATGCAAATCTTAAGGCTCTGTGACATCCTTTCCCATTTTTGTCCCCACACAAAATTATTTGTGCCGTGAGAGCTTACACTAAGTTTTAGCACAAAATGACCAAGCTGTAATAAAGCATATAGAGGCAAGGAAACGAAACTTGGACCATGAACGCTACACAGATGCTGTGCAATACACAACATAAAGTCATCTGCAACCTACTGCACGCCGCCATTTTAATCCTGACATAGTTGCGACTGACCTTGAGCAGATTTTCCATGTAGGCTCGGAGGGACATGGTTGATTATGCTGTTGGATTAGTTGGCTAACCACAGCTATGTAAGGGAGCTGAGTGCAAATGGAGCAAAATAAAACATGCTGTCATGGCCCTATTACTTCTTCTGGGTTTCCCCCCCTCCTCTTTTTTTTGTGCTCAACTCCCTTACATAAACATGGGTACCATAACCTATGGTCTGCCGTGCATTCCACAGAGCACAATATTTTGAAAATCCTTGAACCCCAATGTTACGCAGAAAGGGAACTTAACATGGATAAAATGCTGTAGCTTGATAATGAGTATATTCCAAACTGGCATGTTTTTCAAGTTTTCTACCTGAAATATACAGCATTTTCCAAACAACCGTAAGCTTTCTTAGAGAAGGTTTTCAAATGACTTCAATAAACTGTTTGAAAAGAAGCAGATCAATCAATGCAGAATAATTTGTAAGGTGAGCTGCTGGCTTACCATATAATACTCAGGATGGATAACATATTTAGTAATAAGAGCAAGCTTAAAAATGCACCTTATTGCATCTGGGTATGTTGTCATCACAGCTGACCATTTCTGGTGGAGATTACTGAGCATTTGAGACACTTGTTTATTTCGTGTTGTGAATCTCTTCACAATATTATACAAGATAGACCAAAATTAAAATTTGCAGGCACAGTCTGATAGGTTCCCAACACCCTTAAAACTTGTTCAGCCTCACAGTGGTGCCAACATGGCAACTGCCAGGGAGTCCCTCCTTCAATTCCACAGCGAAGGCTGGTGAACAAGGGGCATTGCACTGCACCATTCGTGCACATGAGAGTGTTTCAGTCAAGGCAGTGGTGCTGTACATAACTTGTAAAGGCATTCTGCTCAAGGACACAGCAATATCCACCTTTGATAAGCCTAAGGGTAGGCTTAAGAACAGACACAGAGACTACCGGAACAATGTCTAAAAGACTAGCAATAAAACAAGAGTTTGAGGCTAAGCCAGCTGCTTGATGCAGGGAAGACTTATCGAAACCAAGTCACCGTGGAGGACCCAGATCACGAGAAGGAAGTTTCCACATAGATAACAGTGTGTTCAAATACATTTGGCAGGGACTCTCAAATCATGTACTCCTTACTGACATCTTGAAAAAAATGTGCATCGTTAATTTACTCTGCCAGTATCGATGGAATTGTCAAGTTTTGACATCTCAAATCAAGAGTTTGAATGATTTTGAATGTGTTGCAGTAGTTTCTTGAAATATTATGATTCTTGTTTACCGTTCACCTCAAGCTGCTCTAACGAAATCACTTCATTATATGGATTCGGTACTTTTATTTGCTAGCACGAAGAAATTGCACTCGGTAATTGTTGGCGTGACTTACTTTCAAAAAATAATGACAGGATCCAACATATTGAAACTATGCTAGCAAATGGCTGTGAAAACCTTATTGAACTTCCTGCGTGGATAACTTTGAACTCAAAAACATTGATTAGGTTTTACTTCTATGACAAAATATTACACATGTTCTGGAGTGCTCAGTTAGGGTACATAAGTGATCATCTGCCGTTTTTTGCCACATTCCCATTTTCTGTGCGCACAGATAGCAAACATGACTTCAAGTGGGTCATAAATACCACACTGTATAGGTATTTCAAACTTTACTTTCCAGTGCAAATTGGTCTAATGTTTATGCTGAAGAAAATTCTACAGCATCATATGATGCATTTGTGTCCAAAGTGAAACAAATATACAGTGTAGCATTTCCTTCCATCCCTGTGGTCAAACATAAAAAAGCTAGAAAGGAATGGGTAAATCAACAACTATACAAGCGCATTCAACACAAAGACAAATTATTCAATAACTTCTTAAGGAGTTGCAACCCTGAAATGTTTAAAGAGTTTAAACTAGTTACAAACAAGTTGAACAGTGAGCTAAAGAAAGCAAAACTGCAATATTGCTTTTAATTTGCAAATGCAAGCAATTGCAGATTGAAGCCTCTATGAGTGATGGTCATAAAACATGGAACATACACCACGTGCTAATAGGGTCATCTTGACCAAGTATGCCACAGGAAATTGTTGTAAATGGGGATAAGAACTGTGGTAATGATGCAGCTAATTTATTTAATAATTATTTTGTTAATGCCGGTGCTTCAACTTCTACATCTGCTTTTTACCCTGTATGTAATATTCAAAGTTATATAAATCATCGTGTCAGCGAGACTATTTTTCTTTAGCCTACGTCTGAAAGTAAGATTTTTCCTGTTCTTAATTCTTTGAGTAACAAATCAGCTGCTGGTGAGGTTAAAATTAAAGCCAAGCCTATTGAAGCAGTTGCTCACATAATATGTGGCCCGCTGGAACACATTTGTAACAGTATATTATCCAGTATACTTTTTTCTGAAAAAATTAAAATAGCTCGTGTCACTGTAATCTTTAAGGGTGGGAACCTAACACGATGACTTGAATAATTATAGACCAATTTCAGTATTGCCGGTATTTTCCAAAGTGGCTGAACATATTACATATAAGCATCTAAATAGTTTTGCTGGATAAAGGCGTTACCTCGGATAAGCAATATGGTTTTCAGAAGAATAAACCAACCAAAATGGCATTACTGAGAGTCTGAGATACAATTGTAGATACTATCAAAGAAAAAAAATTTTACCATTGGTATATTCCTAGACTTTTGCAAGGCTTTTGATAGCATAAAACATAACATATTACTAGAGAAACTGCAAGTATGTGGCATTCGAGGAATAGCATTAGAACTTATGCATAGCTACCCTGAATCTCGATTTCAGTATACTTCTTTGGAAGCGTACAGTTCTGAAGAGAGCATAATTAAATATGGGGTACCACAAGGCTCCATTTTAGGGCCTTTATTATTTATTATTTACATAAATGACATAAACATTCCACTGACAGACAAAATCATATTCTACACTGATGACACTAATGTCTTTTTTTCCAGAGTAGACTTTCATGAACTATAAGTTACTGTAACTGATTGGTTACGAGAACTTAGCAAGTGGCTATATCTAAATAAACTTGACTTAAAAAAAAAGAAAAAAAAACAAACAATGTTTTAAATTTTTTATTTAAAGAATAAGCAAATAGATTACGATGTAAACTTTTTTATTGTAAATCGCAACTTGAACAAGTTTCAAGCCATTCGTTTCTGGGTGTTGCATTTCATAAAAACCTAAGCTGGACAGAGCACATAGATAATTAAGGTACGCACTGAGGTTGCACAATGTGTTGTCTTCCTGCAAAGGATCCCATACTTTGTGCCTGTCAGGCAACTCAGACAACTGTACTCTTCATTTGTTCACTCACATCTTAGCTTAGACAGGGGTAACTGGAGATTGCAGGGCGAGGCCTTTGTCCTGCAGTGGACATAAAATAGGCTGATGATGATGATGATCTTAGCTACTGCCTCTTAGAACGGGAAAATGGTAATAAAACAGATATAGAAAAATTGGCAGTACTGCAATGGCGAGGCTGTTCGGTTGCTTAACTCCTCAAAACAATACATAGGACCTTTTATATTAATGATACGCTCAACATTTCTAATATTAAAGACACTTACAAAACAAAGATCTGCATACGGCTAAATAAAGAGGTATCCAGCAACATTAAACAATTTTCAATCGTTAACTGAGTAGAGACACAGGATACAGCCTACGTCAAACTTCAATAGTAATGAGGAAACCAAGGACAAAATATGGCATTCAAACTATCGAATATGAAACTATGTGTGTATGCAATACGTACCCTAACATTGTTGACGGAGCTATGAATTGTAGAACAATTCACAAATTTAAATATGCAATGAAAAACATCCTATCTTCTTATGACTACGTTTAATGAATGCTATGAATTCTTAAATTGTTCGATGTCAATAGTGATGTTATAAATGTTATATTCTAAATGTTTAAATTATGTTAGTAACAGAATGCTCTTTTTTTTTGCAGTGGTGTATTTATTTATATACTTGCTATTTTGCAAACAGTTGATACATTGCAGTGTGTTTTAAAATATTGCTGTAAATATTTTTGATGTTTTCTGTCTTTTTAGTTGTATTTGGTTTTATTAGTATTGATACTCGTAAACTGCTACTTCTGCTGCTTCAGTGAGGTAAAGGCCTTAGTCAGGAGGTTTAAGCCCTCCTTTTGCCTTACCTTGTGGGTAAACCTTGTACCTGTTTTGCCAAAATAAAGAACTTGAACTTGAAAAAGAAGAAAGAAAGACAGGGTCTATGATGGATGCCATAATGTAGGCCTCCCAAATAGTTTTGACAACCTGGGGCCTTTTAGCACACATACCGTGCTTGGTACACATGTGCTTTTGCATTCCATGCCCATCATAATGCCACCTCAAGTATAACCTGTGACCTCATGCTTATAAACAGAATGCCACTGACCTACTGTTGCGGGCATTTTGCCAGTGTTCCCCAAAACTCTGTTGAACAAAACATGAAGGACAAAAAAAAAAGGAAGCTAGGGGCCATGTAACGAGTGATGAATGAGAAAATAATTCCGTAATGTATGGCGAGAGCCAGACTGCAGTATGCACTAATCCTTTCAGTGTACGTACACACAAGGAAAAGGCGTTAGAGATGGACGAATGCTGGACTTTCAGCTGTACTTTATTAGTAACCTCCTAGCTCCCAAGACATGTGCATTGATATCACCTCGAAAAGTACACTGCTGCACGAGCACAGTCAATGCACGCTGGTACCTTCTTT
Organism: Dermacentor albipictus; assembly: GCF_038994185.2. NCBI lineage: Eukaryota > Metazoa > Arthropoda > Arachnida > Ixodida > Ixodidae > Dermacentor > Dermacentor albipictus. The sequence continues at coordinate 11,865,239 of NC_091824.1, forward strand.
TTCTAGTTGATCAGGCACCAACTGGCCCAAGAGCTTGCATTAAAATATTTAAATTAATTAAATTATGGGGCTTTACGTGTCCAAACCACTTTCTGATTGTGAGGCACACCGTAGTGGGGGACTCCGGGAATTTTGACCCCCTGGGGTTCTTTAATGTGCACCTAAATCTAAGTACACGGGTGTTTTCGAATTTCGCCCCCATCGAAATGTGGCCACCGTGGCCGGGATACGATCCCATGACCTCGTGCTTAGCAGCCCAACACCATAGCTACTAAGCAACCATGGCGGGTGGAGCTTGCGCTAATGCCTTTCAGTGTAGCAGTGAGCTACGTTCGTATGGCATGATTTTGAAGGGGGAAACAGTACGGCAAGGCGAAGACTGATAGAGAGTAGAAAACACAAGCGCTGACACCTTGCAGTGTCACTGACGTAAAAGCGCATTTCTGCGTATTTGTCCCACCGTGTCACTGACGCACCCATACATTCTCCACTCCCTCCAGCTGATGTGTGCAGCAGTAATGCAAAGTTGACGGGCTCCGAGGTACATCTGTGGTATATTTCTACAATCATAATTTCTTGTAACTTGAGGTAAAGCATACGACAACAGAACGGAACAAAGACACAGCACTGCTAACAAATGTACCAACCAGCCCACCAGTCTGTTCTTTTGAACATTATATTTCATTTCTCTGGATTTATAGGACATTTTTTTTTTACCATAAGCTGGCACCATTATTGCAAAAGCATGTGCATTAGAATGAAACTAGGTAGAAGATACAAAATGAAGATAGAAATTTTAGGACCACACTAACAGTGGATTTGCCATTATCCACGTCATTTCTTTCCCTTCTGCATAAGTGAAAATAAACCAATGTGTTCATTTTATATCTCATAAAAAAAACCGACACTGAAAGGATTAAGAGGGCAAGCACATGTAGCTGGTGTCCTCATGAAGTTCAAGGGAAACAAATGGATTCGGCAGGTAACCAGTTGTCTATTCGAGCGGGGGCAAGGATAGGCAAATGAAGTGGCAAAGCATGATATGGAGCTTAGGAAGGTGCAGGATGGCATTCGCTAACAGGCATAACTGGAGATCTTGCAGTAGGTTTAGAGAGAAACTTAAACAGTACAAAGGAGAGGACAAGAAGCAAACACACGACAGTGCTGTTGCTAGTGTTCTCTGAGTTGCCTGAGTGCATTTCAAATGCTGTCGTGGGCAGTTGAAAAATGGGAATAGTTGAGATTGCAGCGATGTTGTGTATTTGCTTCTCGTCCTGTCCTTTGTGCTGTTTAAGGCTGTTGTGACATACCAGGTAGCCCAAGCAACAACCTTAGTTCAGAGAGACGAAGGAACCAAAGTGAATTCAGCTCTGAATACAGTGAAAACCCTGCACGCACTCTATCACTTTCATTTGTACATCTACATATTCTTGGGCACATGGTTGTCAAAAACATTCGTGTGTTCTAAGCTCTGAATCCAAGCTGGTTGTTAAGGCAACATCCCTTACCTTACAAACTAGTTTAGATTCAGACCCTACTATGGTACATTTCTATACCAAACATCATAACCTCCCATCTTCTCCACTCTTAGATGTTCATAAGTTCATTGTGCAATACTTTAAAAATACCTACACAGGAACACATTTGTCTTCCACCTATGTTATTCTTCTAACCTTTACAATTTTTTTGCTATCTGAACTTTCTTGAGGCTGTGATGCACTTTAAAAATAGCAATTGTTGAGATTCATTAAAGCTGTTTCGATAAGCTTTAGAAGAGGGGCTACAGATGTGGCCGCAAACTATACTCTGAAACTGCTATTTTATGCTGTTTTCTAGGCTCAAGTCCCTGTACGCCTGCTTGGCATGTTCACCGTGATGTGGGTCACAGGTGAGTGACAGCGATAATTCCCCCTGTGTGGCTGTGCAGCGCTTTCCTGCAGGGTGTAAGCAACATCCTTACAAAAAATCAACAGAGAGAAAAATTCGCAGTCATTACGCTCTGTGAATGTGGGCTACCAGAGGAGCTAAACAAAGCACACCATGGAAAGTAAAAGTTTACTTATTTTGGGGCTTTTCTCTTCCGCGCCTGTAGAATACTCTGCAGACCTGCGCAATCGTTACTAATAGTGGCTCAACCTGTCCAGGTGTGCAAATTTATATGCGCCAAACTCTCAAGACGCTGGCCTGCCCGCAATAAATTCATAAGAGCATTGTATGCCACTTGTCAATGCATGCGTCTGTGGCGTAACAGTTTCAATGTCGGTCTTCTGTGCTAGAGGCAGGGTGTCGAACCAGAACTGAAAAAAAAAAAATGGAAATGAACCTAAATTTTTGCCCAGAACCAGAACCGAACTGAACCCACATTTTGGAACTGAACCTGAACCGGAATGAATCAAAGGAACCATTCCAAACCAGTTCCGGGAACAGAGATTTCGAGCAGAGCAGTCTGGTAAAAAAGAGACCTTTATTTGCTTGAAGCATTGTTGAGAAAAACGGGAGATGCTGCTGAGAGATAATGCAGCAGCATTGTCCGTCCATGCTCTGCACATCCTGACAGAACCATCATAAGTCGTAATAAACAAGTTGATTTTTATCAAGTTATCAGCATCTTATGGTCACCATTTTTCATAAGAAATTGGTGCACATATGAAAAAGCCTACGGAGCTCGAATAAACCTGCTGGTGTGCGCCGTAGAAGCCTCCAGAGAGATTGAGAGAAATCGATGTGTGGCCTGCAGACAGCGTGTAGCCTTTACAGTGTTAAGTGGATCCATCTCCACTTTTCCTCACAGGCAGGTGGCGCCGCGTCGGAGAGAACCGACTGGAACGTTCTGGAAATTGTTTACGTGCCTGACCAATAGCGACGAGCACCCCAGTGGGAGAGTGAGAATGCTGTTTTACAGTGTAGATGCTATGTGTATGTGCGCCATTGCTTTCGCAAGAAGTGTAGAACAGATGTGGCGTGCCAAATAAAAGAAGGACGATTAGCGCTGTCGACCAGCCCTTGCTGAAGTCCTAACCTTTAAGACTTTGAGGAAGTGCTTCCGCTCGACTTCTTGGTCAACGCCACTGTCAACAGCCACGGGCCTGCAGGGAGCACGCGCCTGTTCTAAGCACGGCCACATTGTGACCCTCCGCACATCAGTCTGATGCAATGCGCAGTGAGCAAATCGTGTTATGTTTGCCTCCCTCGTGTAGCAATGCAATATTGTTACAAGATCTCTGTGTATTGTAGCCTCTGTGAAGTGTTGTATTGCATGCGCTGCATTGTTTTGGAGAACACTGTGTGTATGTTGTGATGAGTTAAATGAAATTCCTCTGTATCATCTCTTTGCTGTAAGCGGCTTGATTTGTTTGTCAACCTTTCACTCCAATCCATTCTCTGGCTTGCAACCAGTAAATGCTGGGCACCAAACGAGTACCTCTCTGTGTCACTTTGTAGCTCGATTTCGGCTAAGTCTGTCATGCTAAGTCGTGGGGATCTCTTGAGAGACTGGAATTGCTACTCCCACATGCTCTCGGGTGTCTGGGAGTGCTCTACTAGAGCATGAAAGGTGACACGGTTGGAAACGTTACCCCTCGCCATTTACAAATGAAAGTGTACTTGCCGTGTACTTTAGTTTTGTTTTCCTAGGCTCAAAGTCGCACCCAACTAAGGCTGAGCTCTTGATATTGTTTTGTGTATTTGTAAACTTTTCTCGCTCCTGATATGACCCCCTATAGCATAGAAGTGTGGGTATACGTGACGCTTCTTTTGGCTGTGTCTCACTTCTCTGCTGCGAAGTCACCCTAACCAGAGCAGAAGCTCAAGAGTAGTTGTCTTAATATTTCTCAGCTGCAACATGGCAGTCGTGCAGCAAAGAAGTGTAAGGTGCATGTGCCCGCCGCTTTGTGCGCGAATTGAACCGTTTCTTTTTTAAGTGTGCATGAGTGCCCTCCCCGTCAACACCTTATAGCATTAAAAGAAGGCCAAATCGCCACCTGAGCCAGTCCGCTCCTTAGGGCTGGCTGCTGCCTAATGCTCCGTTGAACTCCAGTCGTCACTGACGTCGCATCTGCTCTCCGTAACCCGTCTGGGTGAGTGAACTGTCTATGCGCTCGTGTCACTGTACATTACATTCTCACTTATGCATTCCTTTGAACATTTATTGGGTTATGCTCGGGCAATTGAATCAATTTCTGTAATTGTAATCACTCGTTTTTAATTGCATTTTTATGCGTGCCTTGAGGAGCGTTTAATGAGCAATTATTATTGTAACTGAAACGGTTTCTTTGGTAATTATTTCGCTTCTACATTTTAGTTTTAATATTTACGTTGTTAATCTAACGTCATTGTTGTCCTATTACTCTCACTGAAAATAGGCTTCATATACTTGTAGACTACTCCCCCCCTTCTTCTGGCACTCCCCATCTAGATATTTTCTGAGGAAAGCTGCATTTTTCTCCATGTTTACAGCAAGAAATTGGAAGTGCATTGTTGAAATAGGCTTTCTTGTACAACACTGAACCAATTTCTTAAAATTTAAATGGAAGCAGCAATGACTCTGTCAAAGCATGTTTTCGAGTGAAGAGTGAGGGAGGGATGTCGAGCAAGATGGCTAGTTCCGAGTTTTAGCCATCGCTTTTCGTGCACTCTTCACTTCAAGTAGCAGTTTCGTCAAATGTCCCTTCCCGCTATCTTCCACTCAAGTCACAGGGTCCTCATAAGCATATGCATGCTCCTTTTCATGGTACGCTATTGCGCTATGTCCCAATTTTTAAGTGAGCTACTAGACCTTGTTCCAGCCCAGACTTTAACTATACTGACAAGAAAAGAAACTACAGACGTTAAGAAAGCATCTGTTCGAATATCTTTGTTTTTGCGAGGTAAAGAAAAGAACAGCCAGGACACATCGCTTTAACACTGCCTGTGGGGCGCCATAATTGGAACCTACTGCTCATGCCTCACACCTATTTTAGACCTTGCAAAACAATTTTTTATTTTTTTTGCTCGTGCACATAATATTTGGGGTCTTAGGCACAAATGTTTCTACAAAGGTAGTCATACAGTGACTAACTATTCCTGTATATTACTCTTGTGTGCAGCCGGTGCTGCTGTTTCTAAAGATGGGTCGCTTCAGTCATCATTCAGTCCGCAAGCATTTCCAGTTTGATGTCGAGAAAGGACAGTCTATATGTCAGATTGGAGACTGTCAGAGTAGGTCATCGGGACAGCATGCTGCTAACCTTGAACATCACAGTGCAGAATACCAAGCACTAGTCCTGGAGAAGCTGTCGTGTAGCAAATCCTCGAAAGGGTCTGGCAGTGAGCAGGTTCTCCGACTACGGAAGGGCAAGGAAATGAAGCAGACACAGCTCCCGCACGCATTGTAGGTGAGCGCGGGTGTGAGCGTAAACATAACCGGAGAAGCCGTCATGAATGCTAGCGTCGAATTGGCCACTACGGATGGTCGACCATTTTGCAGGATTGACAACTCCGTGTTTCAAAAATCAATGACCCTATATTGCAAGACCTTAAGAAAAGAGCGACTATGAGTGCCGAGAGTGTTCGATTATGAGTGGCTCAAGAAGCGAAAAAAGCGAGAAAATTGATTTCACAGTCACTTCAAAATCATCTTGTTTCGCTAAAAATGGACAAACACCTTGATCGAGCAATCCTTGGCATCAATGTACAATTTATTGAAAATGGCAGGATGTGCCTGCAGACACTGGCTATGAAATAACTTTTTGAGTGCCCACCGCAGAAACTTAAAGCGCGAGTTTTTGGCGTGCTCTCTGAATATGGAGTAGCTCTGGACCAAGTGTACAGTGTAACGATGGACAATGCAGCGAATATGGTTAGAGTGGTTGCTCTTCTAGCAGGGCCAGCATCTGAAGACGAAGATGTCCGGCACGTGCCACAGTTCGAGAATGAAGAACGGGAAATGCCATATGAGAATTTAAGCGACTGGCGACTGGTGATTTAAGCGACTCCTAAACGAGTTGGAAGGAGGCTTCACATTTTCGGATGATGGACCACTCCTTCAAGGGATGAGGTGCGCCGTTCACACACTGCAACTTGCAGTGCACGATGCGCTGAAATGTTTAGCAGTGGAGGACCTTGTTATCAAAGCACGCAACATAGTGAAAAAATACAGGCACCAGCAGTGATGTCCCTCCTTTGCAAGCTAAAATTGATGAAACCAATTTTGGACTGTCTGACACAGTGGATGTTTACAAGCGCCATGCTTAAATGGCTGCTGGAACTCCGAGAATTCTGCGACAACCTCTTTAGCCATGAAGGTGAGCTCTCTCTTACAGAAGAAGACTGGTAGGGCATCAAAAACAAAGTGGCTGCACCGGCTCCCGCTGAGAAAGCCATTGTTGAACTGCAAAGGGAGCACCTCACGATATGTGATTCTTATAACACTTGGCTTAAATGTCGCCTAGAGGTTTCTAAAATGGACACCTCGATAGCCAGCAACATGGCAACTACCATGAAGAGGCGCAAGAAGTTGTTGCTAGGCTGCGATCTTTTCTGGGCAGTTATTTATCTAGATCCTCGCTATAATGTAACGTTGGCTAGTGAGGAAAGGTGATGAGCAAAACAGCACCTGGTGACCACATGGAGGCAGCTACATGGAATTGTTGGAGGCGATCGAGTACAATTAATAGCGGCAGCAGAATATCCTTCTAGGAGCTCATTACGGGCTGGGGTTGAACTTGAGGCCTTCCTTATGGAAAGAGAAGAGGACTGCCTGCAAGCAGCTAGTGACAGTTCACTCAAACTCAAAGAAGTACACAGCCTACTTGATGCCGTCGAGAAGGTGCCTAGAATAAGCAAGGATTCGAATGTACTGGGCTATTGGGAGAAAGAAAAGTCGCAGCGCCCAGACCAGTATTCACTTGCTACAGTAGAACTTGCGATGCCGGTCATACAAGTTAGCGTTGAGAGGGCATTTTCAGGGCTTAAAGGGACACTAAAGTGAAACAATAAATAAGTTTAGACTAATAAAGCATTGTTTAAGAAGCCAGGAGGCAGTCATTTCAAAAAAATAGTTTCGTTATAAAATGAGAAAATGAAGGTTCAAGTATCAGTATTTGAATTTCACGCCGAAACCCCAGCGCCGGTACGTCAGCATGATGTCAGGAATTCCAAAGTATGTTTTCACATTTGGGCTGCATTGGCTGAATAAAGGTTCCCGCAACTTGCCATGTTTAATATTTGGTTCCTTTAGAACACAATGTAGTCAATCTGTACCGCTATATATAGTTAGTAGGCCCTAGAAGATGCCATCAAAATCGAAGACGCCACAGCCCCCAGGTGCGGGAACTTAAGTAGGCGTTGCCACCCGTATTTCGTTTTTTCACTTTTCTTGGCTTACCAAATGTCTTATCGTTGTAAGAGTGGTGTTTCTGGTGTTGCAGAAAGTGTGGGGATGCGCGACTCTCGCACGTCCCAAGATATCTTGTTTTCCCCCATCTCCTGCAATCCCGCTTCGCTGCGTGGCCTGCGTGACGCCCGCGGCAGTCGATGTGGTTGAAGCGCAGAGCGAGAGATGGCGCGAGTGTTGCGCTGCTACCGGCAGGGTTATTTGGGTGCGGGAGCGGAAGGCGCATCTCTCTTGAATTCGGGACAGCAAGCGGTACGAACGTGCCATGCCGTGCGTGCGCCGACCCATGCTTCTGCAAGACAGTCTCGCGTGGCCGCCTTGGAATGTGCCACCATTCGCGTGACAGTACGCGCGAACGACCAGGCGTTGGGATCCAGCATGGGACGAACATAATAGCTCGCTATCCGGTCGCGGTGAGTCGGACTTCTAGATTTGTCGCACGCCCATCGGCTTGTTTTGTGGATAGCAACTCGGCTAGCAGGCATTGATCTATGAAAGGTGCAATAAATGCCCTTGTGACTGGTTGCACTACTGTGTTGTCGTTCCTTTGTCCCAAGAGCACGGAGGAGACCCCACATCTGGCGATCAACGTGGGGCTCTTGGGGCATCAGACGATAGTTTTAACAGTTTTGCTTCGTTCAAGACCTTTGTTTGAACCGAAGCGTAGGGCTAGCGTGGATTTTGTTCGCTAGCGTTGGCGGCGTGCTTTCTTGAGCGAGGCGACGGTGGCTGTAGTGTGTTTGAACATGTCAACATGCTAAGCCTTTTCGCAAGTGTTTTTTTTAATGACATTTGTCGGTACGAGAGAAACGTGGTCTGCATCCTGGGAGAGCGAGGCTTAGCGCCCGCGAAGCATTGGCAAGCCTGAAGCGAGTGAGCATGGAAGCCTCGTGGGTGGCCTGAATTTCTTATGTAAATAGCTTCTTCTATCTCTTTGACTCGGATGAAGTCCCGGCTCTGGGAGCCGGGTGGCCGCGGGCCACAGGCAGGTGCCACTACAGGCTGACTGGTATTGCGGCCTGGCACCGGGCGCTCCGACACCTTCTGGGATGGTGGGCGCCGTCAACTCGGATGCTGTGTGCACCGAGCGGAGTAGGACCACGTCACAGAGCTGATGTCTCATCGCGGCAGCCTGTTTTGCGCTCATTTCGGGTGTTGTTTTTGGATGCCAGTTGTTGTCAGGGTAGCGACGCTTTAGGCCTAAGGCTTTACGAACCTGCCTGTCGCACGTGGAGGGACACAACCTGGTGGACCGTGGCGTTGAGGTGTTGCAATTTGCTTCCCTCATTCTATTTAGCCTCGCACGAATTGAAATTACTCGTTCGACTCAAGGAGGCGAGCTTCGTTCGCGTGAACTTAGCATCTGAGTAGCTGCCTGATCTTTTGCTAGCCGAGTTTGACATCGTACCACGTGGGCGATGCACATGCATAATTCCTCTCCCTTGCACTACTTTGGTGTTTGCCGAGTGTGTTGAGTGTACGCAGCGTGATTGGAGTCAACCCTGGCTTGCTGTCACATGCACATCGTCTGCGCTGCTGCCCCGGATTACGATCGAGTCACCCCGGGCGATGGTGATGCTGTGGCCAGTTCGGAGCAGCGACTGCGGCGGCCTCCTGCATCAAGCTCACAACCCTCGGCGGCGGACAGAAAAGCCGGCGGTCACCGACAGCTACGGCGGCTCTTACCAGCAGGGCGCGTCGGCGCGAGCGACACTTGCTCGTACCGACTACTGCGTCGTCGTCTCTGGAGTCCTGGCCTGGAATCGTGCCGTCGAGTCTGCAAAGCTGCTGCTGTGACCGGCGGACGCCAGCAGTGTACCCGGGGACGATGTCGGCTCGCATGCTATGGACAGCGTGTAGACGTTTCTTCGGCGCGACCACTGTTGCATGTACTACCTTGTTCGCGAAGCACGCATTGATGTGGACCGAGTGACATGTTTCGCCGGAACATGTAGTGATTTTAAGGTTGGGGGGATGTGGGGATGCGTGACTCTCGTGCATCCCCACATCCGTGGCGGTCGATGTGGTTGAAGTGCAGAGCGAGAGATGGCGCGAGTGTTGCGCTGCTACCGGCGGGGTGATTTGGGTGCGGGAGCGGAAGGCGCATCTCTCTTGAATTCGGGACAGCAAGCGGTACGGACGTGCCGTGGCGCGCGTGCGTCGACCCATGCTTCTGCGAGACCATCTCGCGTGGCCACCTTGGAGTGCACCACCGTTCGCGTGACAGTATGCGCGAACGACCAGGCGTTGGGATCCAGCATGGGGCGAACATATTCACTCGCTATCCGGTCGCGGTGAGTCGGACTTCTAGATTTCTCGCGCGCCCATCGGCATGTTTTGTGGATAGCAACTCGGCTAGCAGGCATTGATCTATGAAAGGTGCAATAAATGCCCTTGTGACTGGTTGCACTACTGTGTTGTCGTTCCTTTGTCCCAAGAGCATGGAGGAGACCCCACAAACGGTAACTTACTGATGCAGAAGAAATCATTCTTCACTTTATAGTCCCTTTAAGTACATCCTGTCTAGTCATCGAACGAAGTTGAATTCAACAGCCCTAGGTGGCGTCCTCTTTCTTCGCTTTTTTTATTCTGCGAAGTAAAAATTTGCAGCATTGACTGAGCATATAATAGAATGTTTGGAAACATTTGCAAAGTTGTCACATAATGCTTATTGGTAATCGTACAAGCCAACACTGCACTCTAACCTAAGTGGGAGAAGATGCATTGGAAGACTGCTCTTAGAGCTTGAAAAAATCAGTACGGAATAAAATTGAAAAAGGTAATACAGTCGAACCCACTTATAACAGTATCCAAGTGCCATGAAAATTCCATTGTTATAACCGATAATCGTTATAACCTGGTTGCAAGAAAAAATCAAAATAGGGGGATGGCAGAACTGTTGTGAGAAAACTGTGAGGAGGCCGGTGCCCCTTCCCACCACCTTCCGCCATCCGGCTGCTGATTGTGTTCACATGCTTAAATGCTTGCTAGGAGCTCCAATCGCGTGTAACAAGCCGCAGCTGTCGGAATTAAAGAATGGCACTGCTATAACAAATGCAAAGAGGTGTCACGGGTGGCAAGTGACATGTGAGTACCGCCGAAGCATCGCTTTGGTGGCCCAAAAGGCGGCCTTTTAAATATTGCGAAAACGCTACCGCAGCAGCCTGTCAGCTTGAAAATCCAGAAGAAACACTGAGGTGAGATCGCCACAAGCATCTCGACACGTACATCTCACTGGATTGCATGAGAAAACCCTACATCCCTCAGCCTTGCATGCTTCGCGCAAAGCTTTCTGACATCTTTCTCCAAGGCATCCAGGTGCTCCACGTAGTGCAGCGGAAGGTTCCTTGTGAAAACGAAGCCCCAGAGCGACTGAATCACCTGCCAAGCCTCCTGTGAAGACAACGTTGAGGCAGCCTGCCGTACTGCATCATCGCTGCCGTCATTGCCGTCGCTATCTGATGCAAGCATGTTCACAATGATTGCGCCATCGGTTAGAAGCACTTAGTTTCCAAGTCTATAGCCGTGCGCTTTCTTTTCAACAGGAACGCCTTGCATTGCTGATGATCAGCAGGTGGATCAGCCATATTCCGTTTCAGTGGCGAGTCAAGCGAGGCTGAGAAACCGCGTGGCCAGGGACGATTTCAATGCAACCAACAAAGATGAACGCGAGTGATTAAGCTGTTTGCAGAATTATGAATGAGGAGCCGGCGATCAACATGTGAGCAACCTGTGAGCAGCGCAGTTGGCACGGTCCGTTTGTGTTTCGGAGGGTGGGGGGGCATAGAGCTTTGGGCGCAGCCAAACTGTGCGTGCGGCCCATTCGTGTTCGGAGGGGGGAAGGGCGACGGGAGAGAGGCGCACGGAGATGGCTAGAAAATGAGCATGCGGCAGCTGTCGGGGCAGCGGCCCATCATGCAGCGGCTCGAATTTCCCGTTTTCTTTTTTTCTTTTCAAGGATTTTGTATTTCACTACCTTTCGCCGCAGACACCCAGCAGCCAAGCTTCATTACTATAACCGATAATGCAGCATCGGGGCATTGTAGTAAGCGGGTTATTTCACCATGACAACGTACAAAAGTTGACGGTGTAGCAGCTTGTCATTGTTATAACCGATATATTGTTAAAACTGGTATCATTAAAGTGGGTTCGACTGTACCCACAAGATAATTATTCCATACATCCGACAAAATTCTGCTGATTTTTACTGCAAGAAATGCCCATTAATATATGTAAAAGATATGCAATGCACACAAGTGATGAAGGTAAAGTGCTCAGTAAGCATGCAAATAAATTTTCTTAAAGCCCTTGTATTTGGCTAAATGGGCAGTTTATTCTCCTCATAAGAGCTTTAAGATAGTTGAATATGGATAGAATTCAGCTATGTCAATACTGAATTGTGCTGTTTCCTTTTATACCCAAGGTTTCCTAGTTGCTTTATTCCTGTGCATAGGTAAACCGTTAGCGACGTTTCAAAACTGTAATTTCTAGTTTATTTATTATGGTGCTGTACCTTGCATCTGGCATTTTTCCTCCTCGCCCAACAGCACCACCAAATATTATGCATAGTCTGTAGTTCCACAGCCCATCAGGTTCTCTTCTTATTATTAACCTCAATTTGATGTAAGGTTGTCCATATATACTATCAGTTTGCATTAAATACTGCCCATCTGCCCCAATTTTCCTTTGCATTTAGAATAAGTTAGAACGTATATTCCGAGGCAACATATCATGGCTTATTTTTCATGGTTTCAATGTACACGGTGTTTAATAATGTGTAACCTTTTCAATGTGTTGTTAATGTGAATCTATGCCCGTTTCCTTGTGAAGGCCTCCAGGGACATCATAAACAATGAATTCGAATTCCACTTATTCTGCTTGAATAAGCCATTATATTGACACATGTACTTGTTTGTCTTTATCGGGCGAAATGTTTCACCGCCTTACAAATGTTATCGCACAGCGCAGGACGCGCCTGCACGTATTGGAAGTTTCTGGAATGTTATCGGTGCCTCCATCCGCTGTCTGTGACTGAACCTTGTGTAATCTGATTGCATGTGTGTGCGACGCGAATAATGTAGAACTTTGTGGAAGGCACGCAGGTCCCATCAATTACTCTGGAAAATTCGAGAATTGATATAAAAGGCGACACGCTTGACCCATTGATCAGGTTTTCACTAATCGCCGACTGTGTTCGCCGCTCTGGTTCTGCTTTAAGTGTATCCTGTTTTGTGGGCACAGGTTTGCCCAATAAAAGCTAGTTTTGCTTTCCCAGTATTGCTACTGTGTTTTTTGACGTCACGACCACGTGACATCTGGTGGAGGTGCTTGTGCATGCATGTACCGAACGCCCCCACAAAGCCGCGATCCAAGCCCGAAGCATGCGGAAGACAACACCAACGTCGCCAAGTAACAGCGAGGTAGTCGCAGGCTGCAAGGACTGCCCCCGGAGCACGGACTTTTGCCTGAAACGACCAGGAAGATAGCCACCAAGTCTACCCCAATGGCAGCCCCAGTGTCCCCCGTCGTGCTGCAGCAGCCCAGGGAGCCACTGACGTTCCGCAGTTCAACGTTAGAGGACCCGCAAAGCTGGCTCGAGACATATGAGAGAATCGCTACATTTAACAACTGGAACAGCGACGACAAACTGCGACATGTCTTCTTCGCATTGGAAGACGCTGCCAGGACGTGGTTCGAGAACAGAGAAGCCACCTTAACGACCTGAAAACTGTTCCGAAGTGGCTTCTTGCAGACATTCGCAAGCGTCGTGCGCCGAGAACGAGCCCAAGCGCTATTAGAAACCCGGGTGCAGCTACCTAATGACACAACCGCGATCTTCACGGAGGAAATGAGCCGTCTCTTTCGCCACGCCGACCCTGAAATGCCCGAGGAGAAGAATGCCCGCCTACTCATGCGTGATGTAAAGGAGGAACTTTTTGCCGGAATGGTACGAAGCCCTCCGAAAACCGTCGACGAGTTTCCTCGCGATGCCACCAGCATCGAGAAGACACTCGAGATGCGAAACCGGCAATTCGACCACCGCACGAACTCGACAAACTACACCGGAGTTCAGTCACTGGCCACCGACGACCTACGCGAGACTATCCGAGCTCTCGTGCGGGAGGAGCTACAAAAGCTGTTCCCATCATCACAGCCTCAAGTGGCTTCGATTGCCGACGCCGTACGTGAGCAGCTCCAACAACAACTTGGGGTAGCCCCTGCATCGCCGCAGCCTCAGCTGCAAGCGATGACCTACGCCGCCGTCGCCCACCGTCAAGGTCCCCCTCCACGACCGCACCAGGGCCCTGTGACGCCGTAATTCCTTCGACCACCACCGTCGCCGCCAGCACGCCCACGTGTCGCCCAGCGCAGCTACCGGAGGAAGACAGACGTTTGGCGCGCTCCTCACCACCACCCACTCTGCTACCACTAAGGAGAAGCGGGTCACGTCTACCGACGATGCCCATACTGGGAGATGGGACTGCGAGGTTTCGCCGTCAATGCTCCGCGCCCGCAGCAAGGTGAACGCCCTCGCGATATCACCGACTACCTCGCTGCTACTCAGTGGAACTCTCAACGACCATCGCGTTCACCATCACCAGCCCGCTACTTGTCGCCACAGGGCGGACCATACACTGGCCCAGCCTGGGGCCGGTCAGTGAGCCCATATCCGGAAAACTAAAAGCAGCAACCGATGGAGATGCCATTGCTGTTCGTCGAACTGACGAAGATCCTCCGCCGCCGATGAAGAAGCCGAAGAAACTACCTCGACGACATAATAACGACAAGCCGCCGACAAGCACAGAATACGACGATGAAAGTCGACTTGACGAAGCGATGTTCCCGCTTCAGTTCAACACGACCTCAGTTCAACCACCGTTCAACCAGTTCACACGACTTCAGTTCAACCACCGACCTCGACGTGCTTCTCGACGGCCACGCAGTTTCCGCCTTAGTGGACACAGGGGTCGATTACTCCGTAATGAGTGGACACATCGCCGCCCTGTAGAAGAAAGTTAAAACTGCATGGGAAGGCCCTCAAATTTGAACCGCTGGAGGACACCTCATTACGCCGACTGGAATCTGCATGACAAGAATTACCGTTCATGACCGGACTTACCCTACCACCTTCGTTATCCTTCAAAAGTGTTCACGAGACGTCATTCTCAGCATCGACTTCCTGAACCAACACAGCACAATCATAGACCTGAAGTCAAAATCGATAACGCTGTCGGAAGATTAAGGGAGCATCCTGCCTTGCTCGAGCATTGTTATTTTGGTCGGCACCAAAATACCCGCTGACGTAGAAGGCGTCATCAAAGGCAACCAACGTCTACAGCTTGACCGTGAAATTTGCATCGCTAGAGGAGTCGCTCGACTGCACGGAGGAACCACAAAAGTGTTGCTGACAAACTTCAGCCAGGAATTCAAGCCCATCAACAAGGGTACGACGATCGCATACATCGAGGAAATTCTGGAAACCAGCAATGCGTTTGTCCTCTCGGATTCTGCCGCATGTACCCCGACGACCGTAGTTCCCGAACCAGACTTCGACATAAATCCAAGTCTCCCCATGATTAAGCAACAACAGCTGAGAAGCTTACTTCGACGATACAAAGAGTGCTTTTCGACGTCATCAAGGATTCGACAAACGCCAGTCGCAGAGCATTGCATAATAACCGAAGAGTGTGCTCGACCACTCCGCCAGAGCCCTTTTCGAATTTCTACGCGAGAATGTGAGGCTATAAGGCACCAAGTAGACAAAATGCTGCGCAACGACATTATCCAGCCGTCCAAAAGCCCGTGGGCATCTCCTGTAGTCTTGGTGAAGAAAAAGGATGGAACCCTAGATTTCTGCATCGATTATCATCGGCTGAACAAGATTATGAAGAAAGACACATACCCCCTCACACGAATAGATGAGGCATTGGATCGGCTCTGTAATGCTAAATACTTTTCGTCGATGGACCTCAAGTCTGGCTATTGGCAAATAGAAGTCGACGAAAGAGATCGCAAAAAGATGGCCTTCATCACCCCAGACGGCCTCTACGAGTTCAAGGTTATGCCATTCGGACTGTACTCGGTGCCTGCAACGTTCCAGCGTGTGATGGACACGGTTTTAGCAGGATTGAAGTGCAGACCTGCCTCGTTTACTTAGATGACGTCGTCGTCATCGCCGGAAATTTCGACGATCACCTCAGGCGGCTTGCAACAGTATTAGAGGCCATCAAGTCATCAGGGCTTACTCTGAAGCCGGAAAAATGCCGCGTCGCTTATGATGAGCTTCTGTTCCTAGGTCACGTAATCAGCAAATCTGGTGTCCGTCCAGACCCGCAAAAGACAGCTGCCATCGCACAGTTCCCGCAACCCATCGACAAGAAGGCAGTGCGTAGATTCCTTGGCATGTGTGCCTACTACAGGCGCTTTGTCAAGGACTTTTCATGCATCGCTGAGCCGTTGACCTGTATAACTAAATGTGATGTTGAGTTCAAGTGGGAAACGCCGCAGGCCGACGCATTTGAAGAACTCAAACGACGCATGCAGTCGCCACCGGTACTTGCGCACTTCGACGAGTACGCCGATACAGAAATCCATACTGACGCCAGTAGCCTAGGCCTCGGTGCCGTTTTAGTCCAGAGGAGAAACGGAGTCGAACAGGTGATAGCTTAAGCTAGCCAGTCGCTGTCAAAAGTGGAAGGCAACTATTCTATGACCGAAAAGGAATGCCTCGCCATCGCTTGGGCTACAGCTAAATTTTGCCCCTATCTATATGGCAATCCATTCAAAGTCGTCAGCGACGATCACGCGTTGTATTGGCTAGTGAATATAAAGGATCCTTCAGGACGACTGGCGCGCTGGAGCATCAGACTACAAGAATACGACATCACTGTAACTTACAAGTCCGGACGAAAACACTCCGATGCCGATTGCCTATCACGCGCCCCCATTGACTCGCCGCCGCTAGATGATGAGAATGACGATGCCTTCCTTGGAATGATAAGCGCGGAAGACTTCGCTGAACAGCAACGGGCAGACCCGAAGCTAAAAGGCCTCATCGAATATTTGGAAGGGCACACCGACGTCGTCCCCAGGGCAATTAAGCGTGGATTATCTTCTTTCACGCATCAAAACAATCTACTCGTGAAGAACTTCTCACCAGTCCGCGCCAACTACCTTCTTGTTGTTCCGTCGACACTGCGTCCAGAAGTACTGCGCGCCCTACATGAAGATCCGACCGCCGGGCACCTCGGCTTCTCCCGGACGCTATCGAGGATACAAGAAAGGTATTACTGGCCGCGCCTAACCGTCGACATTGCCCGTTACGTCAAGACACGCCGAGACTGTCAGCAATGCAAGACACCACCCACAAGGCCAGCTGGATTACTACAGCCAATCAAGCCTCCTTGCCGACCTTTTCAGCAGATCGGGATGGACTTGGGACTGTTTCCGACGTCAACGTCCAGAAATAAGTGGATCATCGTGGCGACGGACTACCTCACCCGCTTCGCTGAAACTAAAGCACTGCCGAGAGGTAGCGCAGCCAAAGTGGCGAAATTCTTTGTCGAAAACATCCTGCTGTGACATGGCGCCCCAGAAGTCCTCATCACCGACAGAGGAAAGGCCTTTACAGTGGAGCTCACCCAAGCCATTTTTCACTACAGCCATAGAAGCCACAGGAGGACAACTGCCTACCACCCGCAGACGAATGGTCTCACGGGGCGCCTGAACAAGACCCTTGCCAACATGCTAGCAATGTACGTCGACATCGAGCACAAGACGTGGGATGCGGTCCTGCCGTACGTAACCTTCGCTTACAACACGGCGGTGCAAGAAACAGCACAGATCACGCCGTTTAAGCTGGTTTACGGCAGGAACCTGACGACGACGCTCAACGCCATGCTGCCGCATGTCACTGACTAGGAGAATCTTGACGTCGCTACCTATCTCCAGCACGCCGAAGAAGCTCGACAGCTCGCCCGCCTAAGGATCAAGAACCAGCAGAGGACCGACAGCCGACACTACAACCTCCGACGACGCTTCATCGAGCACCAGCCTGGCGACCGTGTTTGGGTATGGACCCCGATACGCCGACGAGGAATGAGTGAGAAACTATTGCGACGCTATTTCGGACCCTACAAGGTCATCCGATGCATTGGCGCACTGGACTATGAGGTCGTGCCAGACGGCATTTCACATTCACAGCGGCGCCGCGCACGATCTGAAGTGGTCCACGTGGTGCGCCTTAAACCCTTTTACAGATGCTGACGAACTTCCTTATTTTGTTGTTCTCTTTGCTACGGGTGTTTTCATTTATTACTTTCGTTTGCAGCATCGGGTCGATGCTTTTTAAGAGGGGGCTATTGACACGTGTAATTGTTTGTCTTTATTGGGCGACACGTTTCACCGCCTTACAAATGTTATCGCACAGCGCAAGACACCCCTGCATGTATCGGAAGTTTCTGGAACATTATTGATGCCTCTATCCGCTGTCTGTGACTGAGTCTTGTGTAATCTGATCGCATGTGTGCGCGACGCGAATAATGTAGAACTTTGTGGAAGGCACGTGGGTCCCATCGATTACTCTGGAACATTAGACGATTGATGTATAAAAGCCGACGCGCTTGACTCGCTGATCAGATTTTCGACGATCGCCGACTGTGCTCTCGTTCTGCTTTAAGTGTAGCCCGTTTTGTGGGCACAGGTTCGCCCAATAAAGCTAGTTTTGCTTTCACAGTATTGCTACTGTGTTCTTTGATGTCACAACCACGTGACAATATACAAACAGCACTGAGACACAAACACTCACAGTCCTCCAACATCACTGGCACTTCTTTGTGCAGTAACATTTTGGCATTTGTTTACTGCTCTAAGAGAGTATGAGAATTAAAAGAAAAGGAGACTTTGGGCCGCTTAACTCTACATTTAAAGAAGATGTGACAGCATTTTTCATATCATCTGTTCAACCTTAAAATTAAGGGGCGCACGAATTAAAGTAAATTAATGCAAATTAGCAAGTACACTGGAGTGGATAAGTGAGATGGGTGGATGAGCTAATGTGAATTAGTGATACTGAAGTACAAAAGCGCCAAACAGACGACACAAGAAGCTTAAAAGTTAAGGTTCTGAATTTTAAAGTCTAAAGTTCTGAAAAGTTAAAGTTCTGAATTCAATGTCCTTCCCACTTTGTTTAAGGTGAACAAAAAACGTATACTGTTGAAAGTGAACAAAAAACGTATACACACACTAAAATAGTATAAAAATTTGCAACCTGCAGCTGCATCTTTGACAGCATAGGAAGCAAGCACTCTTAGACACAACCTTGATTTTATTGCTTTTCTTCTAGAGTATTTTTATGAATAAAGCATCACATTGCACCTGGTTGCACACATTTCCAAATGTTGCCACTCTTCACCTAGTAATGGAGCTGAGCAAACTATGCTACACAGTCACATAGGCGAGCTCCTCCTGGGCCCACTAAGAATAGAACGCAGCAGCAACTCACAAGAAATCGGGGGGCAAGGTGAAGCAGCTGTCTGCCGAATGCATCCATCTTATTACGGCCGCATTCTGTTGTGAGAGTAGCAAATGATGTACAGTAGCTGATGCTGTACCATCCCAGGCAAGAATGACAAGCACCTTCATGCAAAGACTGGTCAGATTCGGTTGACTGAGTAATCTGAGTTCAGGTGGATCCATGCACCAAACAGCAATTGAGTGAAGGCTTACTTTCCAACAATCGCACAAGGCAGCACAACTGATCTGTACAGTAACATGATAAAATGGTTCAATGCAGCTGAGTGTTTAAATAGAAGCATCCGAGCTGGGAAGCAACATCCCGGGTCTTGGTTTCAGTCGAGGCGGTGCTGAGGAAGCCATACAACAGGTGTCAGCTGCCAAACATGTAGAGCAGAAAAAGAACTCCAGAATTGTTTAAAGCAAAAAGCGCTAATTTGTCATTTGCAAAGTTAATGCAAAACTATGCAGTGATCCTAGAAAAGTATGCAGATGACTACATTGCAAGCTGTACTGGCATGAGTACACTTTTACTCCAAGTTATTCCACATCTTTTTGTGCATTATTATTATCTCAGAGAGAATGCTGTCACCACTGAAAATGGTCACAAGAACAGACGGCTGGAGGGCAGCGCAACTTGCACTTTGCAGCACGTCCACCAGTTGTCAAACAGGGAAAGGGCTAGCTTACCAGTGCTTTGTTCATTTCCTGTTCGTGCCAGAAGTCCAACTGTGGGCACAAGAACCCACATTGCGTGCATACTTGATATTGTTATTCATCATTGAGGTGCTTTCATATATTCTTTGTGGGCATTACCTAACTCTACCAATGCAATGTATCAGTATTTTTGGAAGACCTACAGTATTCAAGATATTATTTCACTAACAAGACCCAGTGGTTCCACGCCCTGCAACCACTTCCACCGATACTTCTGCTTCCAACAGGATGATCAGTTAAACATATTAAAAGCACAAGACCAGCAAAGAGAGATGTGCAGCTTTGCAGCATAATACAATTTAACCTCAATATAATAAACACAGATTTAACAAATTATTGGACATAACAAAGTAAACATGAAGTTTCGATGGTCATGCTTTATTTTAATGGAGTATTCTTTTGCTATAAAGAAAGCAAAAATGCAGAATCTGAGATGGTATCAGTTATATATAAAAGCAAACTGTTGTTTGCATGTGCGTCAAAATACAGATAAACTTCGATATAATAAACTTCAATACAATAAGGTATTTAACTTTTTGTCCATAGGACATCACGTATTTACAACATCAATATAACAAAGTGTGTTTATACATGATTTCAATATGGCAAAATTTTACTGCCGCCTCATTGGAATATTAAGACAATAAATGAAAACATCTGCAGGCACAGATGGTGGAGTGGTTCCACTACAAGCGTCTGCTTGTGGATGCACCTCTCAAATCTTGAGCTGTTCGACCAAGAGCAACTGGTGAAGAGCAGCAGTGTCATGTTCTGTATAAGATTCAAGTGCGACAAGATCCTATTGTGATCGGTGCACTGTATGCTTTAGGTGCGAGTGAGAGCTGAGAAGGATGGTGGCTTGATGAGCGTAGTCTTCCCGCACGAGCAAGGGGAAAGGAGGGAGGGGAGCTCACTCACGGTAACGTGACCAGGAGTGCACACGAGAGGAGTAGAGGGCAGCTTGACGACCGTCTCTCCTGTTCTAGTGCCGCCGTGGCTCCACATGGCTGTCAACACAGTCATACAAGCACATACACAGCCCACATGCCCTATTTTAGAGGTAATCTGCCACATGTGCAAAGAGTGGGCATGCCGAGATGGCGACGCATCACGTGCGTTGTCTTCCCACGCGTTTAGTACTGGAGATTGTGTAATCTCGAGTTTCAGAGAAACGCTGAAGCAAGAGGCAGACAAAACATTCGATTTTTGCTAGCACTTTATGCGATAGCCTCGTCCCACTGTCGGCGACGCTATCAGCCACAGGGGCGGAGTGGACGTGAAAAGGTGGCCTGCGTGCTTCTTTAAGCGATACATTCTCCTTGACTTTCAGTGTAACAATTTTTTGTTCTTTTTACAGGTAGGAGACAACCACAAGCATGCAGCATGCTCTCAATCACAGTTCACACAGTGCAGATCATTCTCGCATGTTTCAGATGGGTGTTCATGTGCACTGCATTTAGCATAGGTCAGTCGACCTCGGAAGTTCTGGGAACTATGGATGAATCTTTGGCATTTGAAGCATCTCAGAGGGCATGTATGGTCAGACACGGATCTTTACATACACGGCCTCAATGTTCTTGGGTAGTGCACTTGATCCAAAGGTGATAACTATATGCTTTGCCTGACTACCTTTTCCATCGCTCCTCATCTTCATTTGTTTTACGTTAACCACATTCTGTTCTTTCCATCCTTCCAAAAGCTCTTCTTCAGTGAGCTCCGTCAAGTCATCATCAGAGGTGACACCTCGAATGGTGTTCATGGTACGGTGAGGGGTGACTGTAACTGTAATTTCTCTGAATGACACTAGATTAGATAGCTTTTCATACTGCTTTTTATCATGGAGCTCCAAGAGGAGGTCGTCGCTGGCCAAATTCGTAGCCTTGTAGCCTAGGCCGATAGCTTCTGTCATACATTTGGAAATGAGAAACAGTGAGATGACTCTCACAGTCTTCTCTGGTCTCTCACTGTGCATTATGTGACCATGCAGAAAATTCTCTCTTTGGTGGCCAAGAAACTTGAAAACTTCTTCGGTGTGCCTTCATTTTTGAGGGAAATCTGAGAGTTGGGTGAAGGAACTAGCCATGAAGGTATTCTTATTTCAGCAGTAAGGTCAGCTACCCACCATGGAGCCCAACAAGCGGATGCCACAGAACGAGTAAAACAGGTTCTGTAAATGCCAGTTGTATGTTACTGTTACAGTCAAACAAGTTTATAACAAACTCAATTAGTACCACGAAAAGTGGTTGTTATATTAGTAGTTCGTTAACTATGAACTCACCCTTAAATATGCTAAAATATTAATGGCACTGGAGCTGGCACCGGCGTTTACAATTCGGCAGCACTTTTGTCTGAACACCAGATCTTTAGTGCCATTTTTGTCCCGATGTGCTTCTGTACCTAGCTGCAAATTTCTGTTAGAAACATCCATCTAAAGAACAAAATGTGGTGTCGTAGAGCTCTTGCAAAATGGTGCCTGGTTCTGCTTACCTGACATTTAAAAACTGCGAGCGCAGCTGCCATTTCTTATTTGAGAGCTTATAATATATTTTACTACCAGCGGGACATGACTGTATTCTGCACATGAGAGCGAAGCGTTCTGTTGGCCGGAAGTGTAAACTTCGGAAACTACTGTGGCATGCTGCCATTCTGCTAAGGTCTTGAACATCGTGGTCTTGGAGTGTCAGCCACACAAGGGCCGTAAAGTTATGTTACCTATATTGGTTCAGGCAAAAAAAAATTTGATGTTCAAAAAGCAGAATGGCACTGCGAATGAATATGAGCAATCAGCAATGCTTAAATGAAGTGTTGCTGAATCGTGATTTTCTGATAACGACGTAGTAACCACAGACCCTTTGCAACGTTGTGTGGCGGAGGCTTGAGGAGCAGCATTCTTGCCGATTCAGGTCACGTAAATATTGACATTAATGATAGTGATGCTTAAGTGACCATTGTTCCTACGGTAGAAGGACATGAATGGTTGTTTCAAATCGTTAAAATAGGCACAATGCACATACTGCCGCATGGACAACTGTGTGAAAATGAGAGTGTCGCCATCGTGGCATCCGACAATGCCCCAGTGCAGGTGCCACTGCATGCTCCATGCCGTGCTGTTTATGCTGTATGCCTTGCTTGCTTTGAGAGCGACCGAGTTTCTTTGTGGCTTCTGAAATCTGCATGTGGCAGTCACTCACTTATCTTGAAGGCCGTATCATCGTTGCGGTTGGACTGGAGCGGGGCGAGCGCTGCTGTGTGCCCATTTTCGTCGCGCTTCTGTCTTTGGTATTTCACATAAGCCATATAAGCCTTCTTTTTACCATGATTGGGTTTGAAGTGTTGCAGCGCCGATGTGTCGACGCACAGACAATGACGAAGTTCCGTGAAGACAGCACGAGCGGAGGAGCGTGTGAGGAGAAAAAATAAAGAGCTGGTTCTTGCATTTCAACGTGGCAGCATCTTTTTCCTGCACTGGCACAGTGGTGGCACAGGACCATGAACATCGCTTTCCAGAAGATTCCACTGCGCATTCAACAAGCACCGAGTCAGCTGAGGCCGTGGCACCGTCTATGATTATGGTGCTCCAACTGAAAGAAACCTCAGTGCGCTGCATCCTTCAACCACTGCAGTTCCCCGAGTTCTGGACTGCAAGCCCTACCATCTGGCTTTGCAGACTGGAGGCATGTTTGTACATCCATAGCATAACGTCATAGCAGGACAAGTACCAAATGATGGCAGCAATGTTCCCGCCTGTTCTGCGCTGTGATGTCCCACCTCCCGGGCCTCAGGCTTACCATGCGCTGCGGACCATCGTGCTGGCCCTACGGCCCTACCAGAACTGGCCCTACCAGAACTGGCAGTACCGCGACACATTCTCACTGCCGTCAAGCCACAACTCCAGTTACTTTCGTCCACCACAGCGCCAGCTCCATTGAGTTCTACCCCAATGGCCACCACCCCTTGCTTCAACCCTGTTTTGCACAAGCCTGTGATCTTCCACCTGATTTTTGTACAGCTCCCAGTCTCTCCCCAGCACTGCCTCCCAAAAACGCAAGTCAACCAAGACTGTGCCCAGGTCCTGTCCTTACTCACCCCGCACCTCCCAAGTTTCCCGAGCTGCCTCAGTCGACCATGTTTCACCAGGGTGACATGCCTCACACCCAGCCCATCACCATTATAGTCGACTTTCAAGGTGTTCTGCTTCAGCACCCACAATTTGTGTCACCAAAAGCCAAGCCCTTTCAAAATTCGGGTCCTACCACATGCCCAAGGTCAACACTCGCACAGCCGAGTATGCCTCGAGTGATCTCCAGCGTGTGCCCTCATGCCCCCTCATTGGTCGTGCCCAACCACTAGTGTCACTGCGCGCTTTCTGGTCGCAGTGATGCCGACGCCACCCAGGCATGCGTGAGCAACGCACCAAGTGCATAACTAAAGTCCCAATACTCAAGCGCATTTCCAATGCCTATCAGGTTGCAGGCGTCCCCGTCAAACCGATGCAAGCATTGACGACACAACTGTGTGTCACCTACATGTGCGTCCACTTATTTTGCGTACCTCGTGTCACAAGGCCATGCAGCCATGTGCAGCACCACTCTCAGCCATGACAACCAGAGAACTATGTTCGATCCTTTATTGCCTTGCATGGGATGTCTGACAGATACGTTGAATTTTCGACCATGTACATAGCCTGTAAATACAGTAAAAGCTTGTTAATTCACAACTCGTTGATTCGAAATTTCAGATAATTCTGTCAAGTACATTGAAGCTGACAGTAATTGGACCATTGAAGAAGGCAGGAGAGGCTGCGCAACTGGCTGGGTGGCACTAGACAATTCTTGGTCCTCCGTGTTAGGTCCGGTCGGACGAGCCCCCACTTGTCAAGTACGTTCTTTATTTCGGGAAATCCTCTGCACACGCACACACACACAGTCTGCATTCCGTCCCGCTGCACCGCACGCGGCTTGCTCCGCCGATTACTTCACACACTCAATTCGTTGTCGCGCGCTTCCGCATGCTGACCGTGCACCATGCCTTCCATGTTCTCCCTGCCCGCCGCATGCCGTTGCCTACCGTCCCATGCCTGCTACTCTACACAGTTGCCTACCGTCTCATGCCTGCGACTCAACGCCACCTGGCGTCAGCCTGGTACCCTCACAATTCGAAGTAGCTGCCAAGGTCCGTCCAACAATGTATTGAAAGCAATATGTATGTAATGTATTCCACTGATTCACACAGAAATCCACACCGCCACAGATAATTTGAACTCCGCACCATCGTAGATGGGGAGAGTGCTAGCATGCGGGAGCATGTTGGCGATGATCTTCACCACGCAGCTTTGCTCTTTCCATCTCCGGCCATCTGTTGCAGGTCGGTTCTCTCCTTCTCTCATGACCTTCCAAGATAAAAATGCAGACGTGGTGCTGCGTGTTTTTTATATATTCACTTATTGCGACAGCAATAATATGGGGACTCCAACTGCTTTCTGCTGCGGGCATGGGGGTCGGCATTACCATGAGGTTCTGTATAAAGTCGAAGGGCAATAACACCGTCGCTGCACGCTCTACGCCGTATGTGCGAGTGAAAGTGTGCGAGGGGAGCCGTCAATTGCGGCTCAATCTCGCCCGTGCAAAAAGTATGAATGCGAAGAGAAAGCGCACTGTCTTCTCTCGCGCGTGAGGTATCCAGCGTTGCAAAGCGCCAGGTTGGGGGGGGGGGGGGACGTTTTCTTAGGCTGCAACTGAACATGTGGAGGCTGCACGCGATTGCGCGGTCGTATTTTGGAGTGATTTGGGTTGGGGCAGAGTCTAGTTGCGGCGGCGGCTCATAGTGTTGTGCGTGTTGTGTGTTCTTGGCGCTCACTTTGCGCTGAAGCGACAGACAGCACGAATGTCACTTCGCTCACTGCTGTTGCTGCGTTTTTTGACGTCAGTGTTTTCACAGTGAATGTCCATAGTCATCGGGTATGATGTGTTCATGTTTGCTGTGCGCGGTAACACAATGCTTAGTATTTTAGTTAGCAAGCGAATGTTCACAAGTTGATACGACCAATAAAAGTACTATCCTTACTTCATACGACTGTCTGCTAATTTGGTATCGCAATCGATGCTTCGCCTTTTGAGTCAAACTGCGTCTTTTTTATTCCTTTTTTTTTCCATATGAAATCTTGGAGGCTTTGCTCTTTATTTACGAGGTGTTGTAATGTTGTAACGTTGTTGTAATGTTACGTAATGTCTATAACACGGCGGGCGTGACGTTTAGCGGTGCTCGTGCCACCAAAAACCATAGCCTTTGAGATTCGTGGCTATTACTCAAAGGAATGCATCGCTGGGATAGTTGTTTGGGCACCACCTATGTGTATAGTGGAACACAGCAGCGTGCAGGCAGTGCACCTACGAAAGTACAACAGATACCAATATCGTAGCAGGCTGTGATGCATTTCGAGAGTGCATTTTAAAGCGCAGCTCTACTTCCTGCGGCGAGCGCCGGCGCACGCTGCGTGCGGCCAGTCATGCAACAGCACTTGTGCTGCGCCAGCCGAAATGCCGTCCCCTTTACACTTCAACACTTACACAGTCGGCTGTTCTCTTCGGAGCATGCACAGAACAATCGCCAACCTGTGCGTCACTTTGAACGGCTGTCTGCAACCATCACGAAGCGGCGTTGGCACCTTTCTTTTTCGTGCCATGCATTGTGGGTAGGCGCAGTCAGTGCGACGAACACACGAATGGAACAAGAGCCATCTCGATGTCGGGCCGTATTGGCCGCATCCGGTTACATTGGCTGCACCAGTGCTTCAAACTACAGACATTCCCGCCAACGTGAACACGCTCACGCTTCGTTGGACTATATATGCGCCTTAACCGAGCGACTTTTTTCACTGACTTTCATTAGTTTGAATTTTATATAAGACGAATTTTCGTAGCATCCCTGCGGAATTCGAATTAACGAGCTTTTACTGTAGTTGTGGTGCTTAACTAATAAAGACGCCATCTACACGGCGGGGGACCCTGCCGCAGCACCGATGTTGCAACGTACTGACGAAGACAAAATTCTGTGAAAGCAGGGCGAGCGGAGGAGCACGTGCGGGGAGAAAAAAAAGAATTGGTTCTTGCATTTCAACATAGCAGCATTTTTTTCCTGCACTGCCACAGAAGCGTTCATTGTGCACGCAACCAGCTTACTGGTAAGGTAATACAAGATGACTGGTAAGGTAACAGTAAGGTAATTAAAATATGTTTGTTATATCTGGAAGCAGTTTCAATCGGCAGTGTCAGAAATTCCTAAATATACCGAAATGTGGTCATTACAACTGACACAGTCAACAGGTGTGTCCTCTCTGCCAAAGGGCCATCAAGGTCCAAGCCCCTGGCATTGGCTAAACCTCCAGGTCTCCCTTCTCCCCGGACATGGCTAAGTGCGGGAAGGTTCGACCCCCATGTGCTCGGGCACGTGGTGTCGCAACACACAAACTGCCAGCTCACGCAGGTGCTCCATTGTGGGTGGGCTATGCAGTGCGAATAAAGAATGATGGTGTTCAAGACACTACTGCCCTAGGCTAGCAGTCTGGCATAAAGCAGCACCAACATTCTCAACAGCTGACCTCAAACCAAATGTTTTTGTTCACTGCTGTATGAAGTCAAGGTATCAAACTGAGGCCATCTGCTCACTCACATTTTGCTGGGCAGATAAAATGAGTATGCTAGTAACAAGAAATGCTGACAATATCATTAGGAATGCAGATGCACATGAGGAAGCAAAAAACTGCCTTAACTCGACAAGTTCTTCATCACTCAGAGAAACAGGCTGATGCACATGTTCTTTCTCCTTCTAATGTGAAAAGCTTCAATGGCTTCCAAGGCCTTTTAGTCCACCTTCAATGATTGAAAACAGGGCTACTACAGCAAACCTGTTAACACTGGTTAATTTGATTTTTCTATTAATTTGATCCCAACCACAGGTTTTGGCTGGCATCCATGCATTTCTGCGAGCCAAAACATTTCCTATTTCGATTATAAAATGGGTCCATTAGCATGCATGCACCTGACCCCTATGGTGACCCCAACAGCGATCCCTTTAGCATAGTGTTTGTCTCAGCGGGGCTTAGGGAAAAGTGAAAGCATTGAACATACGTCATCTGCCATCAAAAACACCTATTTTTGACCTGCCCTAGGAAGATTTTTCAAGTAATAACCGTAGCTCACGATGTTTGATTATGGTATTAAATCGATTCTAATGCTCACATTCTTTTGCCATGAAAATTAGGCCAAAAATTGGCTATGTGGTGCAATCGGATACAAAACCAAAACAGCCTTTGCAAGGTTTGTTAATGCATAACACAAATGCACTGCAGCGAAGCTGAGTTTAGGAAAACGGCTGCTATTTTGCAACACATTTTCTTGCTAGAACATTGGGTGCACATTAGATTTCTACTTTGTTTAGGAGCCTTAATGTAATTTCTATGTTACTTTTCTTTTTTGGACCCATAGAAAGTGGGCACGCATTTCATTCGGGGGCACGTTCGACTTCTACAAATACTGCCAAATGAATTGGCGATGTATTTTGGCATTTTTATGCACCTTGTTTAATTTGACCCGCCGGATAACTCAATGAATTTTGTCAGTCCCGTCTGGGTTAAATTAACGGAAGTCGACTGTACCACACACAGAGCAATGCGCGTGTCTGACTGCAGTCCTGTTCTCAGCAACACAGTCATATCGTCCCGTCGCTGGCAGCAGAAAGCCTGAATATCATTGAAGCTTTTACACATTAGGAGGATAAGAAACTCTTGCATCACACAAGCATACCTGAGCTGCGAGTGATAATAAACTCGGGTATACTGCAGGCATGTGTACATGTCGACTAGTCTAGCTTACCTGATGCATACTTGCATTGTGTGACTAGCAGGCCAAGAAGCTTAGTTGTGAGTCAGCTAATGTCCTGCTATGCATCTTACTTTGTGTCAGTGCTGCATCGAGCGCATTCGCCAGCTTTCTAACACAACGGGGCCTGCACCAAGGACACGCACCTTCGCCGAGTCCTTGAGGTGCGCCATGGCCGGGTGGTCGATGCCCTTGCCCGAGGCTGCCTTGGTGGCCTGCACCAGGTCACCCAGGGCCGCAGCGACGTCCTTGACGGCATTGACGAGCAGCACTTGGGCCTCCGGGTTGTGAGCACCCAGCGAGGCTGCACCCAGCTTGACCGCCTCAGCCAGCTGCACGATGGTGGAGACGGCATTTTGCGCAGCCACGGCCAGCTGCTCCTGGCTGGATGCTGCACCGGCCACCAGGGTCTTGGTGTCCTCCACCAGGGCCTTGGCCGTCTTGAGGATGTTCTCCCGGTGGTCAACAAACTGGTCGCCCTCCTTCTCCGAGTGCAGCGTTCCCGCGGTGGCAAACATGATGGTCGTGTCCAGGTCACCAATGATGCCGCTCACAGTGCTGGCTGCATTTATGCAGGCCTGGGTGCCTCGCGAGCCGGCCTGCAGGGCTGCCATGATGTGCGACACCTGCGGCATGCCGCAAACACTCTTAGTGCATGCTGCAGCACGGTCGTTGAGTTCTGTCAACCAGCAGCTGGCTGTGCAACAAAGGTGCTCTCTGTGTAACTGCAACACTGTGTGTTGCATCCCCAGTCTCCAAGGGCTTTTACAACACTGTCTGGCACAGTTCGACTCAAATTTGATTCAACAGGAAATTTCCCTATTCTCACACCAATAGTTTGTTCAGGGGTAGCAACCCTATAATCTACTGTCCAGACTGTTGAAACTGTCCCGCCACTGGTGAATATTAGTTGCCTTGTAACAAAAGCCTTAAAAGTACAGACTACGCAGACTGAACGAGACTGTGCAGTTTCATTAAATTTGGTAAGAAAAGAAAATTATTTGAATATCTACCTTGCAATGCAAAATTAGATTAGTTTTCTTCAAGATTGCTCACTGTTATCGGGAAGATTTCAGAGCAGCGCAAAATGCGACACAGACACAAGAAAGCACATATAAAAAGACAACACAAGTGCTATGTGTTGTCTTTTTATATGTGAATTCTTGTGCCCATGTCACGTTTCACGCTGCACCAAAAGTCTTCCTGACAATTCACCAAAAAGCCCCCCTCGCTACCCTTGTTCACTGTTATCTTCACATCAGCCCTCTGACTTTCTGTATGCACACTTTCTTTTCCTTGCAGGAACTGCATTTTTAAGAAAATGCAGTTGTTAACCCAGTGATGCCCTGTTCCTGTATCTGCATTGTTTTCATTGTTCTTTTTTTCCTCTATGACTTCCATGAAATTGAGCCTTTCGATGCCCGCTTGGAGGCGAGATTTCACATCTGCTGCTCGATGCTGTTACCAGTTGCATAACCACTCTCCTGCCTCAACTGTTCCAGCTGGAGACGTGCCTTTTCTGAGACGAAGCGGGCGTTCTCGGCCAGCTCCCGCTGGGTGTAGATGTCCCCGGGGCTGCTCTGGCAAGCGCCAGCTGACTTGGTCAGGCTGATGCACGCCTTGCCCAGGTCTTGCACCCCGGCACGAATGCGTCCGGGAACCTGCACACACCACAGATGTCCAACAGACTAGGGCTCAAAACCCAAGATGCTTCTACAGCATGTGACTTCTCCGCTTCGCTGATTCTTAAAAAAAATAAACAAAAATAATAATAATAATTGAATAGCTTTTCGGTAGGGATATGCGAATACTTGAGTATCATCAAATCGAATGGTACATAATTTGATTCGTGAATCGATAATCTACTATTTGATTTTTCAAATACTCGGTATATTCGGTGTAGAGACTCTGGCTATACCGCACATCGTGTGCGCTCTGGAGCCTCTCATGCTCAATACCCCAAAGGCGTCTCACTTCGTTGTTTTCATCGCAAAAGGAGCACTGAATGCACCAGGGATTGGCCGCCCCGGCTTACGCAGTATCGGACTTACTCTACTGCACGCGCTCCCAGACATCGGCACAATGTGGGGATCGCATACACAGCGCCCGAACTCTGCAATTCACAGAACGGTGCTCTATCGACCGGGACCATCTCTGTCGGTACAAGGTTCATTTAGGTTGACGGGACCGATCGAAATAATAACTCGATGTGGACAGAGGGAACGCCAACAAAAACAGTGCATATTTTGGAGAGTGCTAAAGTATGAGCGAAGATCATGCTAATCGGCCACCAGAAGGCCCACAGGTTGTGCTGGATACACGGCCAAAGACAAAGGTACGTGGCATGGCGACAAAATTAACATCGTATCAACAGCTGTCAATCTAACCCGCACGCGTAAACTCGGAACCGATCCCTGATGAGACACCTGTGTGAACATATTAGTGGCAAGCATTCTGCGACGGCTTGCGGCCCATTACCCCATTCGGTCAGTGGAAAATTTATGTCACAGCCTTGCTGCCAGGGCCGTTGGCGCTGTTTCGCCAGGCGTCACATTTCGGTGCCGAATCAACGTAGATCTATTCGCAGAACCTGTGTGACACTAGGAAAGCCACAAACTGCCTTGCAAATGAAAGCAAGTGGATGGGATGGCAACAAAGTTGCTCACAGATGGCTGCCATCATAGTGACACACTGTACAGCAACCTCTCGTTTCTGACACCATTCATAGATGCACATCAGCCTCTTTTTGTAGTTTTGAGCAACGTGTCACAAGAGAAGGTTTGGATTTACATGGTGGGCGGGAAAGTGTCACGTGACTAGTGTGCCAACTGCCCGGTTGCATACATTTACGTGGACGGTGGATCGATGAGGAGGGAGGGAAGCAGTGCACGAACTTGCCATGACCTTCCTGATTTAAGAATCTTTGACAGGTGGCGAATAAAACTGAACTTAACAACGAAAGGGCGCCTAGCTGCTCTTTAGCATCAACATCAATCATGGTTGTCCTGCACAGCACCGACAATGACAATGCGCATAGTGGTGATCGAGTCACATGATGCACAGTCCATGGTTTCGTATGTTGTGCAGATTGGCCTTGCAATAATCCACATGCCGTAAAGATGGGAAAGCCCTTCTGTATTTTGGAGGAAAACTGGGAAGCAAAACTTTCTATGCAGTAAAATGATGACATAAAACAAAGGTACACATTAAACTGAAAATCTCATTGGTGTTCAGTTTCGATATTCAACATATTCGATATTCGATTCGACAGTCAGCATTTTTTCTTGATTCAATTTAATGTTTGATATGTTCAATATATTGAATTTGAGATCTACCATTCAGTATTCACACACCCCTGAATTCAGGGATCGTTAGGAGTGAGACCATGTATTCCGGATGTTTGCTTCTGCAAAGGGTCTGCAACAGCACCCGTGAACTTTCTCTCATTTTGCCTTTTTCTTCTTTCAATAACTCATCCCCTTTTCTCTGTGCAGGGTAGCCCATTAGTCTGGCTAGCCTGTCCTTGATTTCCCTCTCTTATATAGCTATATAGCTATTGAAATGCTGCACAAAATGTTGCACGAAACTACAAAATAAAAAAAAGAAAAGAAACAAAACAAAAAAACTGCTTCTTTTACAAAGAAAATTTTGCAGTGCAAGTACTCTAGTGGTACCAAACTTGGTAACGCCATCCTGAATTGGGACGATTATTTCTTAAAATTCAAAGCTTTCTGACAAACTCGTGTGGGTTTTCTCTTCTGAGCTTTGGGTCTCCTTTGGGGGGTTTTCCCTTTCAATCACTCCCCACTTTGCATAGTTGTGCACAAATCATTTCCTTAATCAAAGCCTGTATGTGACTGCAAAACTTAAATTATACAAATAGCAACAGGGAGATGGCCAATTAATGTGCAGCCTCACTAATGGTGATGATGAAGCATGATGGAAAGAATATGCAAGGAAGGTAGTTTCCGTGATGAGTATGAAGTTTATGGCTAGATACCTTCGGCCAACACTAAATTACAGGCAGCAAGCGTCCGTTGTTGGATCAGAGCAAGAACAGAGGACGAGAAAGAAGTCATTTGGTGCACGACTAGACGGGGTGAGCGGAGAGAGCGTCTTGCTTGGCAGTGGAGCCCGCCTGCTGAAATCATGGGTTCGCGGCACTGAAATATTTCTATCTCGGCTATTAAAGCCGATTTGAAAAATTTTTTTTGGCAGAACGCTCCCTAACAACTTCCATCGTATAACCAAAATTTGCTATGAGGCCTGGTGAAGGGCCCTTTAAGCACATACAATGCGCTGCAGTGAAGCATACCGAGAGTGGAAAGGGGCCACTGTCATAGGTCACAGTATTGCATCCCTTAATTATACACGCAGTGCCCCCACTGCCTCCTGTAGCAGTACAAGCACCGACACATCTGATAAGTGTACTGGCAGGCCTTCAGAGCTATTTTGATGGTGCATGTGGCAATTTGAGCCTTTGGGGGCTGTAAAAAACATGCAATAATTTTTTTGGACTGAACAATTTTTTAGACGTTTTCGTGGCACCTAGGGAGTCTGAAAGACTGAAAATTGACTGTATTTTCTGACAAGATTGTGGGAATATTTATCATGCAGCTTTGATTGCGCCCAGCATTGGATAAATTTTCAAGGATAGTTCTTTAGTTGTTTTGCGACTGAAGAGCGGCAAATACCCAGTGTTGTATATTTGGAGGCCTAAGTCGGCCCGACAGGTGGTTTTGAACCCAATTACCTCAGAACAGCAGCCTGATGCTCTACCCATTGGACTACTCAGCTGCCGAAGCGGGCATTTAGAGACAGACATACCACAAAAATGGGCAATGTTCCCAAAGAATTGCATCACAAGAGCCCACGAAAGGCTGCCGCACCTCCACGCTGGTGCTGGTGGCCATGGCCCCTCGAGCATCCCCAGCTAGGGCGGCGTAGTGGTGCGACAGGTCGGCAGCCAGTGGTGTGAGGCGGGTTGGGTCGTGGCTGGCATGGGTGACCATGTCCTGTGCCACTCGGGCCACCTCCTTGGCCGACCGAACCATGCGCGTCTGGTAGTCCACGTACGACAGCTCCGGCTCCACCACACCACCACCATAGCTGTTGAAGAACGAGCCCAAAGCAAAACAACACTGGTGGACAAGCTGAAATCTGGCCCATTTACTGGACTTGCTAACAGAAGCAGCTGCGCTGAAAGAGTCTCACGCAAATGAACATGCACTAGTACAGAAATAAAAAAAGTGTGATACAGCAGAAGCTCATTAATTTGAATACCATGGGTCTGAAAATAATGCCTAAATTAACTGAATGTTGAATTATCGAGGTTATCAAAGAAACAATAAACAAATGTTTACTACGTCAACACCCTTTTATTTACTGAATGAATCGGCAAATTTTGATGTCTCTATTTTATGCAAAAGCAGTCTGGAACCTGCAATTCTCGTCATATCATGACTGATTTGCGACTTCCTTCATGGTGCAGCCGCAATGTGAGTCTTCATCCGAGATATGCTTTTCACTATGGCACACACATCCCGATTATTTTTTTTTCACCAGTGAGCTGCTCGCCAACAGATTGTCCCCCATGTTTGCGACATCATGTGCAACCACTGCACTGAGTCAAAGCGAAACTACTGTTTGCCACAACCGCTGTGCATAAAACTGCGGCAGCTATCAACACGATCATGAAGGGTGACCATGCAGAGAAGAAGGTAAATTGGCAACGTGGTGTTGTGTGTGGCGGTAAACGCAAGACTAAATGTTATAAATGCATGAATAGGCAAGAATCGTTCTGGGGTTGCTGCTGTTCTCGTACGATTTCCACTGCTAGCTATGGTGATGCTGCTTGGTTTCGGTTGGACACTAGCGCTGCTTTTGCTGTTTTGCGTCACACATTTTCAGCGCTTCGTACTCACTGAGCTTCGAGAGCTGTTCAAATTAATTGGTGTGCGGCCAAATATGTCTGATTTAGAAGAATAAAACTCTAATTAATTCATTAAATAATGCATATGCTAACCAAGACCAGAGGAAGAGCCCGAATTACAGGATTTTTCAAAATAACGAGGGTCAAATTAGCGAAGTTTTACTTTAGTGGTAGTTCCCATGGAAAATTACCACAAAACTTACTTTTATCTTTCCTGACTCAGAAAATTTAGAATTGTTATTATATGTGGACTAAAGGTGCGTAACATCAGTAGTTGCAGCATTACAATAAAACACTTTAGGACAGTGCAATACACATCCTCTATGGGAAGGCATGCACACACAGGTGCCTGCTTAGGACCTGTGCACATGCTGGGCAGATAAACAACAACATCGAATAGCCCAATGAGCCGGACTCAAACTACATGTGCAAGCACTGTGACAGTGGAGACAGGTTCACACGTATGTGTTGCACAGTTGCCTCCTCTACAGGCAACTTTAACGACAGGCACATGCTCCCTCTCGCGTTTCTGTCTGTATTACACCCCACAAGGACACGGAGCTGTCACCTTTCCAGCATGGCCTAGTTGTCGAGCTTGCATTTTGAAGCGTGATATTCGAGTGGGAGACAGGGGGACTTTCCTGCCTTATATTCAGGATGGTTTCGAACTTAATGTGAGGCACTTTCTCATGTTTATAATTTAATGCACAAAACAAATTTGTGTTATATTCATTCAAATACAGTATTATGATATGTTTCCTGAAAACTTACCATGTCAAATTTTCTTCTATTCCAAGTATTCACAACATATTCTATGTACACCTATGAACAAAACTATGCAGACCAGGTGCTCTGCGAAAAAGAAAGAAAAAAAAAAAGAACTTCGTAGCAGCTTAAGACTGACAACTTGAAGCGATGTTTGCAATACCAGGTTTGAACTGCAGTCTACAGTTTCAGATTACAGGCCCCACCGTCGAGGAAGAAGTTTTCTCACAGAACTGCTGGTCTGCATACTTTTCATTATAGACGTACAAAGCTGCAGTGCCAGTTCAAAGACATCGTGCAATGGAATATTAGTTATCCTTGAACATCAGCAGCAATGTACAGGTGGGCTTTTCAAACAGCTTTTATAGGTCTAGCTCAAGTTCAAATTGACCTAGGACATTGGTTCATACCTTAACGCACACCTTAGAAATTCTAGATTATTTCTATATCCTAGTCACTGTGTTTTGTTTCTTTCCATGATGCTAATTTTTCTCCAAACCAAACAACCCAGTTTCTGCTGCATATCTGGAACTGTTTGTCCTAGGACGAAAATAAGTACATTTTTGGAATGAACACATCAAAATACACAAAGTGCGCAAATTTCTTTAAGGAGGAATGTGGCGATGAAAACTTTTTTTTATGGGAATAAATTGGTGAAATTGGGCATGCACGTGTGATTTGTTATGCTGATATTATAACTGAATTTAGTTTTGTGCTATTTGTTATAGTTTTCGAGTTACAACAACTGGCAGCCTCTAATGAGCATCCCCAAATTAATTACACATAAGTTTGCCAAGATTTTCACATAAAAAAAACGCCTATCCTGTGCAGTAAAGCTATTGGTTTATTTTTTAAATGCCGAAATGAGCCTAAAAATATTTTTTTTTTTGCTTTCCTACGCATATTGTCTAATGACTTTTGCACAAAACCCATTATAAATTTTTTTATGAGGTGCAGTTAAAAATTGACAGCTTTATTGCACTCATAAATGTTTCAGGATCTAAGTGCAAAAGACAGAATGATTTTGTCTTCATTCATTGTGAAATGGCGCTGGGATGACTGAAAGCAATTGCACAACAAATGAAAGCCGAGAAAATAGAGCTCAAAGTTTCATTTCTTGTAAACATTTCAATCTTTACTTTGAGCACCTAAAACCTGCCTGGGATGTAGTCCTTTGCCTGTGAGGACACACGTTTTTTTACACTTTGATGAAGTTTTTCGCTTTTTTGCAGCAGTTTCGTGCACCTTAGTTGCCTTTTTGATCACTGTGCATTCATCCGTCATGCAGAGGTAGATGACAGCACATTCAAAATGTCCGCTCTTGCCTCTCATTGCACAACCTCTTTATTAGTGAGAGTTGCAGCTGAAATCTGCAGTTGAATATGTGACGCGAATACTTCTGCTTCGCCGTCATGACCACATGCAGATGCACCGTCACCATCGCTTGTGGACGCGCCGTCACCATCGCTCACGGATGCGCCGTCACTGTAGCCCACGGTCGTGTCGTCAGCACCGCATCAGGCACGCTTTCCCGGTCACCCACGTGTGCCGGTCATGCCTTGTCAACAAGAGGAGACCACTCTACGAGCGGTACATGAGTGGTCTCCTCCCTCTTTTCCGCGCCTTTCGTGGTCTTCCGTACGAGTGGGTCATTCGGAACTTGATTCCTTTGGGGCTCATCACAGAAAACGTGCTTAGGCTGCCACGATTGTCAATCACGTTGATCGGAACGCGCAGTTCGCTGCTGCACAAATGCACAGGAAAGAGGTTTGTCAGCAATTCCAATCTACAACAGCCAAAAGGAGTGCCCAATCTGTGCCCAATCGCAATGCTTCCTTTGCTTTTTTTTGGCTTGCATTTGCCGGTTTATTTCTTGGTGGATAAATACGTCGCTCCAGCAGTCTTTAGCTCCGATCTCTCCTCTTTATGATGATAACAAGATGGCGGCACTGCGTCAACAAATAGTCGGGCGATCCGCGTTGAGGCGGGGCCTTACGAAGCCCTATTTTTTCACAATTTTTGATGACAGTACTTTAGGAAAGTGTTGTTTTTTCTATTTCTACCACGTATTTTCTTACATTTCGCCACGTGGTAAATGAAGGTCTGTGGATCACAAAAAAAAATTAATCAGAAAATCGAAAATTTTGACAATTTGACTACTTCAATTGCCATGTCCCCCCCTTGAGTTAGCTATCTCTAAATAAGAAAGTTGGCTTTCAAGTGTACCATCTCCGGTAAAACTCTTGCTTGGGCTAGTTGGTTCATGCTTGAATTAGTGAAGGCAAGGCGCAAGAATACCAGGACTCAAGAAGAAGAACACAAACGACAGGACCAGCGCCCGTCTGTCGACAGGCGCTGGTCCTGTCGTTTGTGTTCTTCTTCTTGAGTCCTGGTTTTCTGCGCCTTGCCTTCACTAGTACCATCTCCCTTAACTTACAAGCAACATTGTTGGTCAATAAACCTCTGTAACAGTAAATTTTACAGCCGTGCAATGCAGAGCCATTGGGATCAGTAAGCCCCTTTGTTAGCCTACATAAGTATCGTATTTACACGATTGTAAGTCAACCAATCTTTTTTAATTTGAATATCTGAAGTGGGGGTGTCGACTTACAATCGAAACCAAAACATGGCACCGCCAAAAAAGCGAGATCAACAAGATATCAGGGGGGCTACAATGTAGTTATACAGTCGAACACGGATATATCGAACCCACATATATCGAATTATTGTCTGTATCGAAGTCGTAAATTATCCCCTTGAAAAGTCTGTGTAAAAGTATAGAAATTCGTACGTTTATATCGAACGATATTTTTACCCGCCATTGGATATATAGAACGCCGCGCAATTTCGGCACTCGCTGCACCCGCGTGCTCCGCGCCTCCCCCGAAAGGCTCGGAAAATGTGAGAGCGAGAGGGAGGGAGGCTCAGACGGTACTCCCGCTGCGCACGCTCTCCGACTTGCGGCAACACCCTGCTTGCGGAACTGCTTTTATTTTTCTCTCTCCCAATGTCTCTCATCCTTCCCCCGCGTAACCATAGTGATCGGCTCGGAAAAGGTAGCCAGGAACGAAGGCGGCGGTGGCCTCCTCCTTTTGCCTTTTTTTTTTTCTTGTTGCTTTTTCACGAGTTTTGCTCAGCCAACCACAGCTCGTGCCTTTCGTACGTCGCTGTCGCCCTCGGAGGTGGCCATCGCGAGCGCTTTGTTGGCGGTGGCTGCGTACGTGAATTCTTGTGTTTTGTGCGCGTTCTTGTGTTTCGTGTTCATTATTGTTTTGCGTGCGTCTCACGAGACGTGTGACTGGATCGTGGTGAGCTGACGCGGAAGCAATGGCCGCAGCAAGCACAAGCAGCGTCAAGAAGCGCAAGAACCTGGACTTTGTGACAAAGCTGAAAGCCATTCAGCGTGTTGAGGCGGGCGAAAAAAGTGCGACGGTGGCAGACGACTTCGGGATTCCTCGGAGCACTCTAAGCAACTTGTTAAAAAACAAGGCGGACATAAAGTCGAAAGCGGCGGAGTTACGAACGTCGGGAGCTTGCCTGCCCACGAGAAAGTTGAAAAGGCCCTCTATGCGTGCTTTTTAGAGGTGCGGGCTAAGAACATTCCGGTGGATGGCCCAATGCTAATGGCTAAAGCCAAATGGTTTGCCGCTGCACTCGGTGATGACAACTTCGCCAACAACACAGGGTGGCTGCAGAGGTTTAAGAACCGCCATAAGATAGTTGGCAAAACCATTTCTGGGGAAAGCGGAGCCGTCATCAGCCAGGATATCCAGCAGTTGATTTCGAAGGAATGGCTGGAAATTTGCGCGAAGTTTTCATCCGCGGAAATCTTCAACGCCGACGAGACCGGGTTGTTTTGGCAGATGCTGCCCAGCAAGACGCTCGACGTCCGGGGCAGCACGTGTCACGGGGGCAAGATGAGCAAAGTCCGCGTGAGCGTTCTGCTCGCTGCTAACATGGATGGCTCTCAAAAGCCCTTTGTGATTGGCAAAGCAAGGGCACCGCGCTGCTTCAAAAACTGTAAGCAGCTTCCCGTTCGCTACGCCTTCAATAAGAAGGCGTGGATGACGCGTCAGCTGTTCACAGAATGGCTGCAAGCGTGGGACGCCGAACTGGGCAAATCGGGGCGTCACGCTTGCCTCCTCGTCGATAACTGCTCGGCCCATCACACCACCTGCAAGCTCGAAAACATCGCGCTCAAGTTTCTGCCGGCGAACACTACAGCAAAGTTGCAGCCGCTCGACCAGGGCATCATTAAGTCGTTCAAAGTCGGCTACAGGAGGCGACTCATTGATAGGCTTTTGGTGAACCTCCGCATGGGCACCGAGCTTAAGGTTGACCTGCTGGGGGCCATTCAAATGATGACGGGCGCCTGGAGAGACGTGAAGCAGGATACTGTGGCCAACTGCTTCCGGAAGGCAGGCCTCGTGACAGCCAAACTTCCTGAAACCTGCTAAGATGGCGACGGCGACAACGAGTGCATGGACGACGCGTTTCGCGAGTTGTCGTCCCTTTTCCCGGCTGCCGTTCCAGCCGAAGTGTCTGCTGATGATTATGTGAACGTTGACAGCAATGTTCAGGCTGTTGCGAGCCTTGCCGACGAGGACATTGTAGCTGCAGTTGGAGGGACCCAGGCTGACAGCTCGAGTGGCGACGAAGATCGTCCGGACGAGGGCGCGGCTACACGCTCGTACTCCGCTGCTGAAGTGGCGGCAGCGTTCAGCTTGATTCGCCGTTGTTGCGGCGACATGGAAGGAACCGGGCTTTCGCACCTGAACAGCCTCGATAAGATCGAGGTTGGCGTCTTTAATTTCATTTGCAAGGCGAAGAAGCAGACCAA
The DNA here is from genome assembly GCF_038994185.2 of Dermacentor albipictus. Lineage (NCBI taxonomy): Eukaryota > Metazoa > Arthropoda > Arachnida > Ixodida > Ixodidae > Dermacentor > Dermacentor albipictus. Next base: position 11,905,255 of record NC_091824.1, read on the forward strand.
CATAAGCGATTTGTTTTCACGCAAATAAAGCATTATGTTGCGTCGTGTGTGCGGAAATGGTTGTCATTCTTGAATGCGCCGATCGGTAGGTCATCGTCCGCCACAGGTAAAGTCTCTGGGCCTGTATTTTTTATATCAAATTTTTGATATATCGAATTAATTCGCGATCCCCTTCGAGTTCGATATATCCGTATTTGACTGTAATACTCACGGAAAGGGGGGGGGGGGGGAGTCGATAGATGTTGGAAGTGCCGCTGTTCCATTTGCGGCGGCACCCTCAGAACGGTGCTTGCAGGGAGTACATGGGGACTACTGTATCGATAGTTCATGGAAGATCAGACACCGCTTACGTGTTTCTCTTTCCCTGTAGCTCTTAGTTTGATGCGTTTGACTTGACTACCGGCTATGTGCTACTATCATGTTTCCTCAGTTGTCATGAGTGCTCCAAACCTCTTAAACATTCTGCGCTCGTTCACAGCAGCATTCAAGAGGGCTGCCATCCTTAACGCCGAAGAAACGATTCACTGCGCCACGGGCCGCAAGTTCAATGTTTCTGAACGGGTGGTGCGAGAGTGGCGACTGCAGCAAAGCAAAATTTTTACCTGTGACAGCAAGTGAAGAATTTCCCACGGGCTGAAGTCTAGATGCTTTCCAGAGCTGTAGGCCAAGCTTGCGGCGTACGTCAATGAAATGCGTGACCAGTCCCTGCCAGTGAAGTGCAACATGGCCATGAAGCAAGCCCGGATTTTCGCCTTTTACGGAACATCTCTGCCGTGAGTATGAGTGGCTGGCAGCAGATGACCACGAACTTACGCAAAACAGACCAAAAGAGCCTCCCTGACGGCTGCTAGTGGTTGGGTGCATTCGGCGTGGGCTGCTGTTCCACAAGATGTCGTGGTGTGGTCGTTCGCCAAATGTGAAATTTCGCTGGACGACGATGCGTTGTGGGACCATAGCAGCGATGATGATGGCCGCACTAGTGAGGACGATGGCACAAGCGAAGATGAGTTGTCCAGCGACCATGTCAGCTACTAATAAATTTTTGTTATCGAATGCGCCCTCGGGTATGCTCTCTTTTTTTTTTCCCTGTCACATACGATATGGGGGGATCAACTTACATTTGAGTCGACTTACAATCGTGTAGGTATTCAAGTTGCACTCACAGTACATGATAACACAGACAATATTGTTTTGGGAATGGCATGTATTTACAAATTACTACATACAAGGTTAAAACAGCCACAAGCAGCAGTGATGGATGCAAGGCTCTGGCGTGCCTCTGTCCACTTCGACATCGTTATCCGACCGACAATAGCAGCCCCTTCACTGTATCGTGGCACTTCAGCCCCCTCTCTGGGAAATAGTGCCGACCCGGCGCATTTTAGGGCAAATGAGAGGGGCTGTCACGTATAGCTCAAGTATCACAAGGTGCACAATAGCAGATGGCAGTCACGCAGACGGTGCTGGCTCAACGACTGGTTCAATTTCGTTTGTAACGTTGGTGACTTGATGTAACCCATAAGGAACGTCGTAATATATTGCTGTAATTTGCTGTATTTAGCTTAGAAAATGCCCAATGAGGCGTGATTTTTATCTTATATTTGGATGATGTAATAGTCAAGGCCATCTTTGTTTGTACTGTTGATGAAAAAGATTTTAAAAATTCGGTCAAGACATTATACGTGTGGGAATACGAAAGCATTATACTGTTTGTAGACCTTGGAATGTCACAAACGCACTCACTCATACTAATCACCACTAATGACGAGGGGCCTCCTCCTCCCCAATGGCTGCACCATCACACCTTTAGCACTAGGCCACACCTTTAGTGAGCCAGAATCATCGAGCCGCCGTGGCATCGGGGAAGCGTGTTCGTCTAGCACCCCAGAGGCCTGGGTTTGATTACCACCCAGACCAAAATGTACTCCATTTTCTTTTCAAAGACATTATTTACTTTGTTTACAGGAACCTCCCTGAGAAATTTGAAGTCAATCCAGGCACTTTTTATGAGTCTTTACTTTTAGCGCCGTCGGCCATTTTTGGCACCATCTTTCAGTCACACCCACTACAATGGACTTTTGTGTAATGGGGCATATAATGCTTATGCTTTCCCATTAAAATTGAGTCAAATTCTTCTTTTTTTACTAAGGCAAACATTATCACAAACATCAACCCAGCCATGTCTTGAACACTGACGACAGTTGACAACAACCTATTTAAGGTTGTTGGAAAAATGTATGACCAGTTTACTTTTGCAGACACCAGGTCTTGTCATTGCTTTCTAAATGAACAATCCAACCAATCTCAAAACAAATTCCGGCTTTTGCTGGATATATTCCATGATGAACGTACCAAAAAGCATTTAGAAGGCCTCGCACAACTTTCTTTTCTGTTTTAATACAAAAGCCAGTACTATTCAACAACAAGGAGCCCCGTTTATGAACAATCAAAATAAAATACTCTTCCTAAATCCTGCCGTGGGAAAATGACGTCACACGATCCCAGTTTATAGAAAAGAATGACTGCAGTGCCAATGCTTCGACTGGCACAGTATTGGGCCAGTGGTCCGCATGCCCAATATATTCAGACAACATTGTCTGAATGTATATGACGCGGGTTCCGATCCGAGTACTGGAGAAATCTTGGGCAACTTTTTTGTCACTGAAGCACATGTCGAGTGGCACGTACTAGAGACCGCAGCTGGTCCGACAGCTACTGTCATACCCGGTTCCCTCAGAACAGTGACCGATGGACTACCCAGTGACCCAAGTGGGCAGGAAAAAGGTTAGGTACACAGACAGATAGATGGACACCGGAAAGTTCGTGAGGCATCCCAAGAATCTTCATCGCACTAAAATGCTCCACAGTGTTTTGAATGACTAGCATCGTGCCGCATTGTGTCATCTAAGCTGGTGCGAGTCACGGCCACTGCATACCTTCCACTGGTGCGCAAGCCGCTGATGGTGATGGTGGAGCGCTCTTCCAGCCGGTACATGGCCTTGCTGACAGACTCGACGAGGCCCGTGACCACACCAGCCTCGGTGGCTGCCGACTCCAGGGTGCGCAGAAGCTCCTGAAGGGCATCCCGGGCATTGTCCGCCGCCTCGTCCACGTCGCCATGCGCGTGCACAGCCTGCACACCGGAACGTTTGCATGAACAATGTGGGTCTAGCAAATGTTTTGACTGCACATGAGTGTGTGCTTTGTGTTCTTGTTCAGTATATATGTTTCAGCTAACCTTCTAGAATCCATGCTGTGGCATGCCATGCTGTTTATTCATTAGGTTTCGAGGCACATTAAAGTATTATAAGGGACACCTATTGCCTTGCCTAACAAAGTAGAAAAACTATAAGCACGGTTTTTCATACTGTGATCATGGATGACTACCTACATTGCACCTATGTGCAGTTTTCCTAATACAAGCAAAATAAATATGGCAGGTATCTCATTATACGACAAGAAACTAACAAATGAGTTTTGCGTAACGACTAAGTCATTTGTGGTGAACTCAATGGCAATCCCTGGGCAAAGTGCTCACAAGAAAATGGGAACACATGCAGCCCTAACACTGAATGGATCTCTTGAACACAAAATGAAGAAAATAAATACACAACTGAAGAGGAAACAGGAGCCACAACCACTCACTTTTACAACAAAATTAAACTATTAGAAACATTGCGTAAACTTTACATAAGGTAGGCGACGTGTATCAAGCAAGGGAGTTCTAGATAGCAGCTGAAAACAAGTATTGCTGTTTCTCTTTTTTAACCACCTTAACTCCTTCTGTGCCATGCCCATTAGGCATCGTTAGCCCGCTAACATGGCTGACGAACACACTGTGCTATCGAATCTGAAGGAGAACTGTTCTTTTGTTTTCTAAGCAGTTCACTTTTTTCTGCCAGCTGGTGATTTTTGAACATGCTCCGAAGTTTTCGCGATCGTCAAAGTAGAAAGCAAAATGGCCGCCCGCTATTGATGGTTTGAAACGCCGCTTTTGAGACCTTCCACGCCACTCACAGACACGCTGTGGTATAGGACATGAAGGAGGAAAGCTATAATTTTGTTTTTTTAAGCAGTTCGCTTTTGCCCCACCAGGTGTTAATTTTTGAACGCACTCCGAAGTTTTGCAATCGTCAAAATAGAAAGCAAAAATGGCCGCCTCCAGAAGTGGCACGCACGCCTGCCAGCTAGACGAAGCTGCCAGACGAAGGCAGAATCAAATCCAAGGTGTTCGTGCATAGGCAGTGTAGGCCTAACTCAGTTGACCTCAGACCAAGACATGTGTTGAGGAGTGTGCGTGAGGCAAAAGTCTAACATGTGTTGCATTACGGCAGGTTCCTTTAAACTAGCTTTGCCACTATACAGTTGCATTAGGCGATGACCCATATTAACAGTAGAAAGGGGTCACTGTCACAGCACACAGTATGTGCTCTTTAATTAAATATGTGACACGTGCACATGCCATTTACGGTCACAGCGCAGGCACATAGATGTCTAGTAATGGTACTTGCAGCCATTTAGAGCTGTTTTTGACAATGCGTGGCCAAGAAAAAAAAGAAGCAAATTTCTTTTTAATGCGAGAGCATTAAGGAGCCCGTGTCCCAGAAAATCCTGCATCGGCGTCCGGCGTCAGCATTCAGCATCACACGTCATTCCAGAAAAAAAGATTTTTGGATGACCCATACCCAGACCATCCAAGTGATGCAAGGAATTCTCTGAACTAATTAAATTTCTCAAGGTAAAATATGTGGAAAAATCGTAAACTACGACTCGTACACAACCTACAGACATGATAGCTCTCGGATTGTAATTTGACTATACGTGAAACATAATTGTGTTATGCAAGAGCTCAAAGAAACCCCTCTTCCAGCGCTTCTACAATTCACAGACCAGCCACGGCGTCTGCAATTTGTGCACGCTGGCGCGTGGGTGTCTCGGGGGCGACAGAACGGTGCACCCGGTTCCTTGCAATACCTACAGCTGGCCCGAGCCTCCTCCACATCGCTGCCCATGCAAGAGGCGATGTTTCTACCACAAAGCCCACCTTTGTGCATAGCATTCGCGGCCAGTGTTTCCCAGTAAACATTACGGTTACATATGCTCCAGGTGCCGGGAAGCGTGAACAGCAGTCAGGGATCTTTTAATGCTATTGCGTTCCACTCTTAAAGGCGAAGCTTAAGCATCCTCAAAATTTTTGTTTCTTTTTCATTTAAGGTGGCATTCACACCAGCAATTGACAAAAGTCCTGTGGCATACCCTGATTGGCAATCAACAAGTGACTCATGGAGACTGAAGTTCATACCGGCAAGCACACCAACGGTTAAAACTAAAATGTCTCACAATTGGAGTTGTTCACGTCTGCTCGCACAGCCATTGCCATATAAAATACATACCATCACCAGCACATACCATCCCACTCTTGCACTGCTGATTGGTTTGGCAGCTTTGCAACATCAGCTGTGGAGCTGAAAAATTCAGCAAGCAACTGACTCGAAATGGTCACTTTTCAACCCAAATGAGCATCGCTTTGTGCCCAACTTGGTTGTGCAACTTCTGCAACTTGCCAGTATAGTTGTTGCCTAAATGTTTAAAGCATTACTCTGTTTGCAAAAAGTATTTCTGTTTAGAAAGTCCTGCCAGACTATCCTGTTTACCATGATGCATTCTGCTCCCGTGTCAGCAGTGCTTCTCTATGAAAAACCCGGAATGTACGTAACACGGCCCATGCCAGCGCCCAACTGACCTTCGGGTTGCCAGCGGCCTGCTTGGATGCGTAGACCAGTTGCAGCATGCCTTCTGCCACAGTCTTGGTTTGGTCAAGCAGCGCCATCTGGCGCTTGGAGTGTAGAGTGTGAGAAGCCCCTGCTATGACATTCTGGACCAGTGGGCTTAGGTAGCCAACTGCCTGGTTCACCTGAGGGAAGAGCACCGCTAAGGTTCAAGGAAGGGTGTGCAATGCTTTGATCAAGATGTAAAGGCACAAAAGTGTGTAATGTTGTTAACCACAGCGCTACACAGATTGGACGAAGATAGAAAAGCAAAGGACAAACACTAGGTCCTGTGCCTCATATGTAGCTTCTTCAAATGTTGCATAGTTCAAATACCCCACTTTATCTGCTTAATTTCACTGCAGAGGGCTTTATTATTGCTATTATTATTATTTATCACAGGCACTGCACATGACCTGTGCGCATTTTCCGTGCAACGCTTAAGAAAAGAGAGAAGAAAATCCGAGTGTGCAAAAAAGCAATGACTGAGCACAGTACTGACCGTGTGCCCCAGCTTCTCAGGTTCTCCCTTGGCAGCATAACGAAGTGGCTCGATAACATCCAAGATCTCTGAGGCACTTGACTCCATTTGCTCCTGATAAGTCTGCATCCAAAGAAACGGCAGCGTCAGCTTTAGGCAAACAGCATTTGAGAAAGTTGTTCACCAGTTAATGAACATATGCATATACTGGGAACGTTCATGTAGTGCAGCATTTTAACTGAGCCAAATATTATGAAGATTTGAGAAAAAGAAAACTGCTATGCATGTAAAAATCAAACACTGAACATTCTCTTTGGTCCAAAAAGAATAAAAAAAGAAGTACGTAGGTGGCTGAATGAAAAACAAAGCAAAATTATGATGTAGGAAGTGCGATAGTTTTTATAAGTGAAGACAAGAACGAGAGAGTGGGATTCTCGCAGCTGGAGAATAAGTGTTTACCACAACATGTTCAATCGTGAAAGCAACAAGAAAAACTGCAGAACATGGAACAGTCCTAGTATATAATCGACTTCTGAGTGCATGAATTAATTCTCAGGAAAGACTGCATGTTGTCATATCTAAATGGAAGGGTTTAATAAGAGTTTCAAAGGATTTTCCAGAGAGCCCAAAAAAGTGAGGAATGCAATTCTAGCAACAGTTGTTTGACCTTACTTCTGCTGCCAAATTTTCAACACAAATCTCACACAGATCTGCAAAGCACAAAAACCAAGTGAGAACAAAGTAAAATAATTAAAAGTGCACCTAGGGGATCTGCGTTGACAAAGTGATTGTCACACAAGCACTTTCCATAACGCAAAAGAACAATGTGGTTCTAGCTGCTTCAAAGTGCCACGATATCAAGGCTCGAAAGTTTCAAAAAAGCAAGAAATTATGTTTTGAGAAACCAGAAAACACTAAAGGATTGTTATCTTGAAATACTGTATTTGCATGAATATAATGCGAGTTTTCTACATATGTGTGGTCTCATAACGTGCCTTGCATTACATTTAGGTTTATGACAAAAATATAATGCGTTTATTTAAAATTTATTTTCACCTGCTGGCTGTGCCCTTCATGGCCGCTGCCACTTTGCCTCGCACAAAATTGGTGAGCAGGGATTTGCCACTGCACATTTTGCTCAGTATTTTTCCTCCTGATTTGGAACTGCTGTTAGTGCCACATCAATGTGCTTACGACATATTAATGACAATAAATATTGCTATGTGCTATTCTAAGATGATGATATCGACCCTTGGATTTAGTGGGACGCACCCATAAGCGGCCACTGCTGATCTGGTGACGACGATGTGCTTTGCTGCAGGTTGGCTGGATTCCATGTTTCTCTACTGTGCTTTTATGTACCATTTATTTAGTGGAGGTAATGGGTACTTCTTCTGACGACAGAGCTACGCAGCGGACACCACCTCGAACCTATTGCCATGCCTCCAGGTGATGACATGTTGCCGCCATCTACACCTGCGACCACTACCCAGTTGATCGCCCTCGCACAGGCCCACAATGCCGGGACCTTTTCTGGGGTGAACAATATTGACGTGGATGAGTGGCCCAGCTTGTACAAGTGAGTCAGCAAACAGAATCACTGGGATCCAACTATATGCTGGCAAACCTCATATTTTACCTTGGCGGAACCCCTTGTAGCTAATTTCGGACCCATGAGGACAATCTCACCAGCTGGGACACATTCAAACAGCAGTTCTGCGAGCTTTTCGGCAACCTGTTTGGTCGACAGCTTGCCACCAAGAAACATCTGTCGGCACGTGCCCAGACATCAACTGAGCCTTACTTGTCGTATATGCAGGACATGCTGGCATTTTGTCTGCAAGCTGACGAGAATATGTCTGAGGCTGACAAGATCGCCCACATTTTGAAGGTATCGCTGACATCGTATTCAATCTGCTAGTCTTCACCTACGTAACCACCATTGACAGCGTGATGAAAGAGTGCCGTCATTAAGAGCAAGCAAGGAAGCAAAATACCAATGTACCTCGCTGCAGTTCGAGCATCTACCGGATACCGCTGCAACGTCATTCTGCAAGGCAATGCCTTGTCAAGCATGCACATCAGACAATGTGACATGCGCCGTCCACCGAGAACTGGAGGCCGCCTATCCGGCTTCTTATAAACCCACGGTATCCGACACCTCCACGCCAGCTGTTTCATTTATGCCGGCTGTTGTTGTTCACCAGAAATTTGCAGACCTTGGCCTCCTTCCTACTGTATGCGCCATGAAGTTGATACGTATCAAGACATTTTTGACCAAGATAATTGGCCTTTGGGCCAGATGTAAGTTGTCGCGCATCGCATACATACAGGCGATGCCAGCCCTGTTCACTGTCGCCTCTATCGAATGTCTGCGTCTGTGCGAAGCGTCATCCAGCAAGAGGGCAACAAGATTCTTGCATACGACATTATCAAGCCATCCTCCAATCCCTGGGCGTCTCCTGTTGCTTTAGTTGAAAAGGATGGATCATGGCACTTCTGTGCGGACTACCACCACCTCAGAAACATTACGAAGAAAGACGTTTACCCATTATTATTGATAATGGCCTTGATTTTCTGTATGGTATCACTTACTTCTATCGACCTTCGATGTGGATATTGGCAGATCACTACGGACCCCATGGACCGAGAGAAAGCAGCTTTTGTAAATCCTGATAGGATTTACCAGTTCAAAGTAATGCCTTTCGGTCTGTGTAAGGCCCCAGCCACATTCAAACGAATGAACGAACGACTTTCCTTCATGGGTTCAAGTGGTATACATGCTTGTGTTACTTAGACAACGTAATTGTGTTTTCGCCTACGTATGATACACACTTCGAATGCCTCTCAGTGATTCTTGACGTGTTCCACCATGCCGGACTTCAGCTGAATCCATCGAAGTGCCGTTTTGGCTGTTGCCGCGTTATGACCCTTGGCCGTATTGTGGACACTGCCGGTGTACAACCTGATGCAGAGAAAATTCAAACCATGATAGACTTTCCTGTGCCAAAGTCTGCCAAAGATGTTCAAAGCTTTGTGGGGCTCTGCTCCTATTTTTGCCAGTTTGTGAAGAGCTTTGCAGTGATCATGAAACCGCTCGCAGATCTTCTTTAAACAAGACGTCCCTTTTACCTGGGGTCCTGCAGAAGCCGTGGCTTTCTTCGAGTTACCCACACACCTCACATCTCCCATTTCCGCCCACTTCGACTCAATAGCTTAAATTGAAGTCTGAAGTGATGCAAGTGGTTACAGAATAGGCGCTGTCTTGGCCCAATGTCAACGTGGAGTGAACTGTGTCATCGTTTATGCGAGCAGGCTGCTGTGCTCATTGGAGTGAAATTACTCAATTACAGAACATGATTGCCTCGCTCTCGTGTGGGCAGTTGCAAAATTTCATCCTTATCTATTTGGTAGACCGTTCATAGTAGTTTCCAACCATCATGCCATCTGTCGGCTCGCCTCTTTCGAAAGCCTTACAGGCAGACTGGCTCGATGGGCACTGTGCCTGCAAGAGTACACCTACATGGTCGTATACAAGACTGGGAGCGTGCACAAAGATGCGGATTGTTTGTCTCGCTACCCAGTGGCTGACTGTGACTCTGCGCGCTGAATCGCTCGATTGCATCTGTTCAGTGAGCCAGTTGCTTAACAGTGCCAAGGAGCAGCGTCGGGATGCCTAGTTAAGAGAAATAATCGAGCACCTGGAATTCTCTCCTAGCGGCACCTCTTTGCGCATGTTCATCCTGAAGGATGGTACTTTATATCGTCATAAGATGTACGCTGACCTCCTCCTCATTGTAACATCACACCTGTCCTCCACAGTTCTTGATGAGATTTGCGATGCCCCAACTGCTCGCCACTTAGTTGTTACTCGCACACATGACTACGTGTGCCATCGCTTCTATTTGCCTGGCCTAGCCTGCTCAGTGCGGTGTTATGTCAGCACCTGCAAGCTCTGTCAACGACAAAAGAAACTGTCTGTGCTTCCTACCAGGTATCTTCAGCCCATCGACGTCCCAGCTGAGCCCTTCTTCTATGTTGGTTTGGACTTTCTCGAACCCTTTCCTACATCTGTTTCAGTAAACAAATCGGTCAACGTGGCTACCGATTACATGACTCGCTACGCAATGACACGAGCGCTGGTGACCAGCTGTGCTACAGACATGCTGTACCTTCTCCTCAGTGATGTAATGTTAGTAAACGGTGCACCATGTCAATTGCCAACTGACCGTGGCCGTACCTCCCTGTCGAAATTCATTGACAATATCCTGCGGTGCTACGTGCAGCACAAGATCATTCCAACCGCGGACAAACTGGCTCACCGTGCGCTTGAATCGGACCTTAACAGATATGCTTTCCAAGTACATATTGGCTGATCACCATGATTGGGACCTTGCACTGCCATATGTGATATTCGCATATAATTCCTCCCGCCATTACTTTGAGAGATACTCTCCCTTCTACCTCTTGCTCAGACGTGAACGAACTTTACCATTGAACCCATTTCTTCCTTCCCCTGCAACTTCGACTTGTGAATATGCATGTGGCGCCATTGCCCAGGCTGATTATGCGTGGCAGGTAGCCTGTCGTAAACTTGGTGCTTCCCAAGACAATCAGAAGTGCCTGTATGACCAGCGACACCGCAACAAATGTTTTCTCCCGGGTGTCCTCATGCTACTTTGGTCCCCCTCCCGACGTCTGGGCCTTTCTGAAAAGCTCCTTCCTCGCCACAAGGGTCCATCCTGCGTCCTTTGAAAAGTGACTGACTTCACATACGAAACTGTGTCCGCCAGTCCCACTACATCCTCCGTTCCGTTGCCCAGCGATGTCATCCACATTTCAAGACAGAAGCGTTACTACCTTTCCTCTGCTGTGGTTCTTTGGTGGTGCCAGGCTAGCGCTTCTGCTGCCAGAGGTCATGCTACGTGCTACTCGAAGATGATGATGTTGACCCTTGGATTTAGCGTGACGTACCCACAAGCAGCCACTGCTGATCTGACGGCGACGACATGCTTTGCTTGATGTTAGCTGGCTTTTATGTTGGCCAGCGCTTGCTGCCTTTGTAAATGCACCCTGTAAATAGTTTCCCTTTTGTCCTTTCCCATAACAATATGTTTCGAGAGATTGAAAGTCCCCCTCGCATTATTTATGTGCAAGTACAGTTCTCAAACAAGAAATTAGTGAATATGCTGGCAATGCTCGAAGTGTACTCTACACGTACATGTTAGCATATTCGATAGATGTGGGCGAATGTTCGAATACAAATATTAAGTATCAAGTAGGCAAGTGCAGACACATGCTGCTCAGCCGGTGTCCTCCACCTTGAACTGCCTCGCCTCTGTGAACCCAGTGACCAAACTCCTCTGTCTCGCTCATACCTGTGTCACACGAGCACATTTGGAAGGCGTTCCAGTCGACTGCCTTCGAAACGCCGCAACTCTATCGACTCAAAGGAGTTGTCACGCTGCTACACGGCCCTTCTGAAAGGCTGTTGAGTGGTTCAGGCGTTTCTCGCAAAATTGTGTGGCGCTGCGGATCTTTATTTTCATTTTCATGTCACGAAAAGTAAAACAACATTAATTAAAACCACTTAAAAGCGCTATGGCAGCGGTATTACGGCAGCCGGCAGCACACGGAGTAGAGGCAGAATGTACTTGACAACATGGAGGAAGGAATGAACACAAGCACATCGCTGTTGTCGAGAGTATGTGCAGTTCACACATATCAAGTGGCAAAAACACTTCATTGAATAATTGATAACACTCATATATAGTATTTTTAGAGCATTTTGGTTTGATTTGTTCTTTCAACCCATGAGTACGAGCACACTGCGAACGAGAGGGCATGTTAACGCGTTTCCGCTTCCGTTGCTCAAAGGCTGCCGAGATTTCGATAGAGTTGTAGGGTGCTCCGTTGACTCGATAGACTATTGACTGGACGGCCTTCGAAAACGCCCGTGTAGCAGCTCGAGCTTGACCTTTGAGTCAACTGACTATCGGTTGGAAGGCCTTCCAAACGCCAGTGTGACAGGAATATTACACTGTTGAGGTGACCTACCTGTGACACAGGTAGGTCATCTCGTGTCCGCTTCATATCCTTGTAAATTTTAAATACAGCACAATGTTAGACCAACTAGCCCAACATATGGCCGCTTCATATACAGTGTTCGTTTCGTCCCCATTGCGTCTTACAGTATTAGGTGCCAGAAAAATGAATACACACCAACTAGCCCAATTCATAGCTCTTCTTAATTACAAATTAGTATGCCAGCACTGATTGCAGCTCAGTTCTGGTATATAAAGGTTTGGAAAATATTGTTTCGCCGCTAGAATGCCGATTGAATAGAATCAAGCACTTTTTTTGCTCTGAAGCTAAAGAATGTATGATGTTATGTTGTACTGAATACTAATGAGGCTCTCAGTTTAACCCTTTATTGATGACTGTTGCCTACAGGCAACATACACATTCACACAGCATGAAACACATTCAGACACCACAAAATTTCTATTATCTCTTTTTAGATTTTGAAAAAGTTTTTGACAATGTTGCTTACCAATGCCTTCTACTGAAACTCTCGCATTTAAAGCTTAGCCCACTGTCCTAAATTGGGTGCATGACTTCCTTACTAATCGTCAACAGTTTGTGTGGGCTAACCATCGTGCATCTCATAACACACCAGTTGCCTCAGGTGTGCCCCAGGGCATGGTTCTGGGTCCCTTACTTTTCCTAATTTATATAAATGATCTTCCCAATTAATATCTCCTCTAACATTCATTTATTTGCCGACGACTGCGCGATTTACCGCAGTATCAATAACAGCCTAGACTCTAACAAACTCCAAAATGATATGCCTCACGTCAAAAAATGGCGTGTGGCATGTGGCCGATGTACCTCAACACAAAGAAAACTGCACTCATTTCCTTCCACTGTCCATCCTCGTAATCGACAACATGTAGCACAACTTACGGCTGTCAAGTATCTTCCTTAATCTGATACAAATATCTTGGCGTCAGCCTATCTCGTGATCTTAAATGGTCGTCTCACATAATTAACATCACAAATGATGCTAACTGCACCCTCGCTTATTTACGTCATGACTTGCATCACACCGCATCCTCTGTAAAAAAAATACTTGCTTACCAAACACTGATACGATCTAAATTCTGAGTACACCAGCGCAATCTGGGACCCCCATCAGATTAACCTTTCAAACACGTTGGAATCAGTCCAAAATCATGCTGCAATGTTAATTTATTCAGAATGCTTTTATCTAACTAGTGTCACTGCACTAAAATCCCAAGCCAACCTTCCCAGTCTTGAATGCCACCACAAAATTTTGAGGCTTCCCACTTTTCACAAATTTTATCACTCGTCGATTAACCCCGCCATCACCACTCCCGCTTCGCCTCAGTCACCAAAAAGTGATTTATCCTTCACATGCCCACATTTCTGCGCATCTGACTTCCTTTCTCATCCAAATGGCAAAAGATTGGAACAAGTACCCATAGGTGCTGTAAACAACACTGACATTGATAAATTTTTGATAAGTGGACATTGTTACATATTGTTATGCCTTCCTTGCTCTTTCTATGTTGTAATGGGCTGAATTGAAATCTTTATATGTATATATATATACATCAAGTAAACTAAGCTTTCTTTATTTTTTACTGTGTTAAATATTATAGATGTCCAGATTTATTTATTTTACTGCTATATGTGTTGCATTTGCTACTTGCTTGAATTTGTTTTTTACAGTTATTTTGCATTCTTGTAATTGGCACTTCTTTCCTGCTCTTAAATTGTTTCTATGTATGCTTGATCATTTCTCGTGTAAAACCCCGGAACAGGGGTATTTTGAGGTGCCTAAATAAATATTAAATAAACTGTTGTTGTTTCTTTGTTTTTCGCTGAGTTTCGGTAATGAGCATCAAGCTTTGGGCTAAATGTCTTCGGCTAACACTGAGTGACAGGCAACAAATATCATCTGTTCGTTTACAGCAGGAACACAGCACATGGAAGTAGTAGTTTGGGATGCAACTCACTTTTTTTAAAGCATGGTCAAAGGAGACAGACTGATAGAAGATATCCGGCTGCAGTGGTGTTACAATCGTGATGTAAAGCAAATGAAATGTTCACGTATGATAAGAGCTATCTGTACAAATTCTAAATGAAGCTATAAGTGGTTTGAGGTGAAGCCCACATCCAGTTCTCTTCCTGGTGTTCATCCCCTATTGCTGAAAAAGCTTCCACAAAATACTTTCTTTTTGTTTTTGTTGCTTATGCTCATTCTCTGTGTGTTTTGCACATTAGGTAAAAAATAAATATTTTGGGGGGGTCTTTACATATGCCATCTTAAAGGATTCATAGTGGACTCCCGCCTTCTCCAACCGGGGTAGTTGGAGAAGTATGGGAGAGGCCTTTGACCTGCAGTGGGCGTAACCAGGCTGATGATGATGATGATGATGATGAGAGGACCTGTGGTTTATGGCAATTTTAATTACTGGTTATAAAGTTTTGGTTTTCAGTTTTCCTCTAAAATGAAGAAAGCCTTTCTATCTATATGCCAAGTGGGTTATCGTGAAGCCAATCTGCATGACAGACGGAAGTGCGCACTGCGTTTCACATGACTCAATCACCCCACCGAGCATAGCCATAGTTGGCTGGTGATGTGCAGGCTGACCGTGGTCGACGCCAACGGTAAAGGGCAGGCGCCTTTTCATTGGTGGGTTTAGTGTAACTTGCCTCCTGTTGAACGTACTGAAATCAGAAGGGCCACAGCTAATTCATGCGATCTGCAAGACGAAGGCCTCTCCCTGCGATCTCCAATTACACCTGGACAGGACGTTGACGACTGGATCAAGCACTATGAACACGCCAGCGCTAATAACAGGTGGGACCCAACGATTATGCTCCCCAATGTCATCTTTTATCTCGGCGGCACGCCACGCGTGTTGCACCAAATGCATGACGACGAGCTAACCAGTTGGGACAGTTTCAAAGAAAAGCTACGGGAACTGCTCGGCGACCCCATTGGGCGCAAGGTTGCCGCGAGAAAGGCTCTTGCGTCTCGTGTTCAGACATCTACAGAGCCGTATGTTTCATACATCCTCGACGTCTTGGCTCTATGTCGCAAAGCTGACGATGCTATGTCTGAAGCAGATAAAGTGTCACATGTTCCAAAAGGCATCACCGATAAAGCTTTCAATTTGCTTGTTTTCGGCAACGTCTCAACTATCAACGCCATAATAAAAGAATGCCGCAGCCTTGAACAAGCTAAGAGCCGCCGTATCACACACTACATCACGCGGCTACCCAACACTGCTGCTATGTCGACATGTGAGGGCCGACCGCGTCACACCACCACCCGTGACGACATAACCCGTATCATTCGCCACGAGCTGAAAGCCACCTGTTCGCCAGCTTTCTCCGCGACGCTTCCCGATCCGCCAGCAACCACGATTGCGATGATTCAGGCCGTAGTCAGACAATAATTTGAGAACATGGGTCGGAGCTCTGTGTGTTCAATGTCTCAACCCAGCGTTACCCAGTTCTTTACTGGCCTTCCTCGTCCCCGGCAGTCCTTTTCTGCCACAGCTCGCCGCAACCCGTCCGAACAGCGTACCCCTGATGACAGGCCGATCTGTTTCCACTGCTGTCGCATCGGCCACGTCGCTCGTCACTGGCGCAACCGATGGCCACCACCTCCTCGGACATACGCAACCACTTATTCCCGCACCTTCAGACCTTCTGTTCCCTATGCCACCCACCATGAACCCACTGCCACTGATGCCACCCCTGCTCTGAACCTTCGCTACAGCCGC
This sequence comes from Dermacentor albipictus, assembly GCF_038994185.2. Lineage (NCBI taxonomy): Eukaryota > Metazoa > Arthropoda > Arachnida > Ixodida > Ixodidae > Dermacentor > Dermacentor albipictus. The sequence goes on from NC_091824.1 coordinate 11,921,325, forward strand.
TCGCCCTCACCTCGATGCCATCAGTCTCGTTCGCTCCAACCCCGCTGCTTCTCTTCGCCGCCTATCGCCTCCCGGGTCCAGCCGGAAAACTAGGCTCTGCAGCTTCTGGATGTGAAGCTGCACTGTCGACCCTGCCCTCGAATCCTCTGCTCACGTTACCTACAAACCAAAATCTTCTTGACATTGATGGCTATCCTGTCACTGCACTCATCGATACAGACGCACACCTTTCTGTTATGAGTGCTGCCTTCTGACGACGACTCAAAAAGCTCCTCACCCCAGCGTCGGCACACGTCGTCCACGTTGCTGATGGCGGTACTGTGCCTATCGTCGGCATGTGTACGGCACATGTCAGCATTACCGGCCGCCACACTCCTGTCCTCTTCACCGTGATTGCTCATTGCCCCCACGACCTCATTCTCAGCCTCGACTTAGTCTTGGCGCATTCTGCTCTTATTGACTGCTGTGCCAGTACCCTTCGCCTTGAGTTGCCGATTCTTGCAGAACCTTCTGAGGCACCCCAGTGCCGCTTACGCCCCACCGGTTTTCTTCGCCTGCTGCCACAGTCAATGGCCTTTATTAAACTGTTGTCTTCCCCACCAGTTCCTGATGACGAGTACCTCGTCTCTCCTCTGCCCGACATTCCACTGCAATATGACGTTACCGTGCCTCACAGTATACTTACTATTACTGCTAACCACACTCTCATACCTATCTTTAACTTTGGATTGCCAAAGCGAATTCTACTACAAGGTATATGTCTTGCCAACATTGACTGTCTAAGCGACCATCACGTGACAGCATTATCAACTGATTGTTCTTGCGAACTTAGCAGGCCCCTTGCACCAGCCACGGGCGCCGATCCCAACATAAAAGAAAATGGTTGCGACAGACTTGTCCTCTGCACAGGCTGAAGACCTTTGCCAAGCATTATCGTCCAACCGAGACATTTTGACTTCGACGATCACCCTCGCGGCCAGATGCTCACGGTTTCTTACTGGCAATGCTACGCCTATTCACAGACGACCGTATCGAGTTTCTGCATCGGAACGCTGAGTAATTTAAAGTGGAGTGAACAAAATGCTAGATAAAAACATCATTGAGCCTTCTTCGAGTCTCTGGGCATCACCTGTAGTGTTGGTTAAGAAGAAGGATGGCACACGGCGCTTTTGTGTGGACTACCGTCATCTGAAAAACATTACTAAGGATGTCTGCCCGCTCCCACGTATAGACGACGCCCTTGACTGCCTCCACGGTACCAGCTATTTCTCTTTTATTGATCTTCGTTCTGGATACTGGCAGATTGCTGTTGACGATATGGACAGACAAAAAACTGCGTTCATCACACCTGATGGCCTATACCAATTTAAAGTAATGCTGTTTGGATTATGCAATGCTCCTGCCACCTTTGAGCGTATGATGGACCCCTTGCACCAAGGTTTCAAATGGTCCACATGCCTCTACTACCTTGACGACGTTGTCATCTTCTTGCCAACGTTTGACACTCACCTTGAGCGGTCTAACAACTATACTTGATGTACTTTGAAAGGCGAAGCTGCAACTTAACTCGTCCAAATGTTGTTTTGGCCACCATCAAATTAATCTTCTGGGACATCTCATTGACGCTTCCGGAGTACAGCCTGATCCCAACAAAACTCGCGCTGTCCGAGACTTTCTGGTTCTAAAGACAGCCGCAGACGTCCAAAGTTTTCTAGGGCTATACTCGTACTTTCGTCGTTTTGTTCCAGATTTTGCGAGAATTGCTAGACCCCTCACTAATCTTTTGAAGAAAGGCATACATTCTTGTGGGGCACTTCAGAAGCTGCCGCCTTCTCTCGTCTTGTCACTCTTCTAACCTCACCACCCATTCTCGCCCACTTCGACCCTGATGCCCCTACGGAATTGCGTACAGATGCCAGCGGTCATGGCGTAGGTGATTTCTTAGCCCAGCGTCAGTGTGGCCAGGATCGCGTTATTGCTTATGTGAGCTGCCTCCTAGCACCATCGGAGTGCAACTATTCCATTACGGAACGAGAATGCCTTGCTGTTGTCTAGGCGGTTGCGAAGTTCCGTCCTTACCTTTACGGTCGCCCTTTTTTCGTAGTCATTGACCATCATGCTCTCTGCTGGCTCTTATCGCTAAAAGATCCTACATGCCGGCTTGGTCGATGGGCTTTCAGGCTATAACAATTTTCATATTCCGTGGTCGACAAGTCTGACCGCCTGCACCAAGACGCTGACAGCTTGTCCCGTTACCTTGTTGACGACCCTGACTCTTCCAATATTACCAGTGCTGCTTGCGTATTCTCTGTATCGCAGCAGCTTCATTTCGCCGACAAGCAACGTTGTGACGCCTACATCAGAGCACTCACTGACCATTTTGAACGCTCTCCGGCCGATGCTACTCTACGCCTCTTTACCCGGATGGCTCTGAAGTCCTACTTGTCATACCTAAACACCTCCACTAAACCGTTCTAAAAGAGCTTCACGATGCACCAATGGCAGGACACCTCGGCGCATTGAACCCATGACCGTGTACGTCGCCGTTTTTTCTCGCCGGGCCTTGCCCATTCCGTACGACGCTATGTCGCCACTTGTGAACTTTGCCAACGATGCAAGAAGCCTTCCCAGCTTCCCGCTGGTTACCTGCAGCTGCTCAACATCCCTGCGGAACCCTTCCATCGTATTGGCTTAGATTTTCTCGGCCCATTTCCAGAATCTACATCAGGAAACAAGTGGGTTGCAGTTGCAGCTGACTATGCGACCCGCTACGCTATAACCTGCGCTCTTCCAACCAGTTGTGCAACTGATGTTGCGGACTTCCTTCTACATGATATCATTTTGATGCATGGTGCTCCGCGTCAGTTGCTAACAGACCGTGGCCACATGTTTTTGGCCAAAGTCATTGACGACATCATGCGTGCCTGCTCAATACAGCAGAAATTTACCACCTCCTACCACACTCAAACGAACAGCTTCACTGAGCGTTTGAATCGCGCCCTTACAGACATGCTATCGAAATATGTTTCAGATGACCACCGTTACTGGGACCTGGCTCTACCTTACATTACCTTTGCGTACAACTCTTCCCGTCTCGAAACTGCTGGCTTCTCTCCATTTTACCTCTTGTATGGCCGAGAACTGACGCTACTACTAGACACTGTGCTTCCGTCCACCACAGCTTCAACTAGCGCTTATGCCCGTGATGCAATCGCCCGTGCTGACCATGCTCACCAACATGCGCACGCACGTCTACAAGTGTCTCCAGACAAACAGAAGCACCGCTACGACCTCCGTCACCGTGATGTCCGTTCTGTGCCCAGCACCCTCGTGTTGCTTTGGTCACCATCACGTAAAGTTGGCCTTTGTGAGAAACTCAGTCATGTTAGACTGATTTAAATACTGTAAATAAACCCATATTCCTCGTTCTCGATGAGAAGCAGTTCTTCCCTTCATCAACGTCCTCAGCGTGGATAAGTTGGACGACAGCATGGGCCAGCTACCTTCGAATTCATGGCGGACTCCAATCTTGACAAAGGATCACGAGCGATGGGATTGAGCCCCCAATCCTGACAGTCGCAAAGATGGCAGACGTGAACAACTTTGCTGCCATCCGGCACACTCAGTTTGATTTGCCAGGTGGTTTGTCAGCTTTCCGAGCGTCACGTCACTGCTGTGAACAGATCTACATCGATCCAGCAAGGCAGAGGCACTCACAGCAGGCACGTACCCAAGGGCCCCCCCCCCCCCCCCCCCCCACCGCCCGTGCCACCACCTCTCACACACATTCTTAAAGCGCCACCAAATCAATGTTGAGACTTGCCAGCTATTCGGTGGTCAACATTTTGTTGCCTTTCTCAGTGCTTTTGGATGGCGGTAGTTATCTGCGTCTCCTGGGATGTGAAGGCCAGTTTCCTCATCAATTCAGTGCCTGCACGATTAACTCGAGATGCATTCAGTTGTCACCATCTATTCAATGGTCATGCGCATTGTTGTTGCTTCGTTAGTTCAACCTTCTTCGTCTAGTCTAATCCAGGGACCAGGAAAGAGATTCAGTTTGTGGTCAGCTGGTCTGTATGCGCGTGGAACGAGTTGCGGCCAGAGAAAATGCCAATTGTGTCTAACTTTTCTTTTTGTTTCATTATTTGCTCGAGTTACAGCTTGCCGCGACGCTGACAGATCCTCGGAACCATATACCCGTGATATGGGTTAGATAAGGTGGAAAATAAAACAATGCGAGACAGCATCCATCATCAAACCCTGCAATAACCCTTAAACTCATAGGCAATATGACTGTCGCCCGTTAACTCATCTGGTGTTTCCCTAATTGTACAGCACTTTTCGAGCTCTACAATTGGCGAATGGAAACAAGAGTCTCTCAAGGAGTTGAGAAATTAAGCGATCTACTAAGGGAGAGGGCCGAGACAACAGCCAAAAAGGCAGGAAAAGCGAAAATTAACAAATTTAGCCATTGTTTATGAAAACATATATGTGGATCAACACCTGTTTATTTAAAAAGGAAACAGAGAAAACGCTGCCGAAAATGGAGGACAATTCCGTGAGTTCTGAATGACGCTTCTACAGTTATCATTAGAGCCGCCCAACGTAGCCACTTCCCTGCTGTGCTTATGTAGGTGTTTTTGTAACCTTTCGCAGTGGGCGCATTACGTCTAGAATCGCAGCTTCCTGTGCTCTACGCAGTTGTACGCGACTGGCGGCCACGCATCGTTACATAACTTCCTAAATAACAATACGAGTCGGTTGTGGCACTTGTTTGAGCAGTAAATGAGGGATCCAAAAGAACTGTGAGTGTTCCGCAAATGTATATTTCTGTATAATTCTTCCAGAGCTAATTCAAAAAACGCTACTATAGTCTGTAGGAGTTCCTTCGGTCTACCGGGCCGCAGTCGTTGCTGTGCCTAAGGCTCCGGACTTATTCGCCATTGCGAAGAAAACCCCTCCCCAATGCCTGCCCCTCGACCGTGCGCCGTTTTCCCCGGGCGCCGCGACCGCGTCCCGCGACGTCACGCTACGCGGCCCTGCGATTGGGTCGTGGGGGCATGACGTAGGGAAGAAGCCCCGACTGGGGACGATTGCCGTGCGCGCGGGAGTCGTGCTGCGAGAGGGACGAGCGCTGGTCACGAGAGGCAAGCTGCAAGGTACATGAGCGACCAGCTATTTGTGTCCCAAACGCCCCGGCCTGGGGACGTTCACGTGCTTTGTCAGCTTGCGTTAGTGTGGCTTGCTGAGTGGCTCTGCGTTCCGCCCTTGCGGTAGTCGCAGGTGCTCAGTGCGTCACATTTTGCGTGTCCGAACCGCCGCAGACCATTGTCGGTGACGGGAAGCGCTAGGTAGCGTTTGCGAACGCATTTCGGCCCGCGCGCGCAAACCATTGTTCGACGCGGCGTGTAACCCGCCTTCCTCGCCATCGGGAACCGCGGGCGCTGAGTGTACTCCGTGTGTTTGGGTGCAGTCCGATACATGTTGGCCATTTGTGATCAATAAACGCCTTAACTGTCCTGGACGCCTTGTGTTCCTGGGAGAGCGCCCATGCGTATGGCCAGAGCCGGCCAGGTCTTTCGGCTCGGTGCTCGAACCTGCGGTGGGTCTATCGCCGTGCGCCGTCCTGCCGCGTCGTGGGGCTCCACTTTTCGGGGGCCACTTGGCGACGCCGTGCGCGGAGACGTACAGTGAGCCCACAAGTCGCATACAACTTAAGTCTGCAATGAAGCCCCGCCCACACCGTCACAACCACCAGCCATTGTTCCTCCACGAGGCTGCAAATAATTCGTGCTTGAAACTTTTCTGTTACCCAAATAAGGCGGCAACTACAAAAATAAAGTTATTAGCGCGTAATTTTATACCTTTTCATTCACCTATTATAGTGGAATGGCGAATTCCTAATTCTTTATTGAACTGAAATAATATGCTAGCTTCGCTACAATTATTTGTTGTAAAGTTTCACTTCAGTTGGCAGTGAAGTTTCATGAGTAAAACGGGGGCAGCAGTGAAATGAACAGCACCGCAGACTTTTGAAGACTCCATACATTTTGTCTATGTCTGTTGTACACCTCATTGCTTCTGCCGATGAAAAGACTCTTCACGAGCAGCAGACGCTCCGGAGGTATCAAGTACGACACCATTTTGAAAAGACCGCATGACGACGATTTTGTTGGCTTCTGTGATTGGCTGGCGGAGTAACCTAACTCCGCGCGGTCTGTTTGCCTTTGTTGCCAACTGCTGCTTTTTCGGTTCTATTTTACTAACGTAATCTTTATTTTACACTTTTGCTTCTTTATTTCTTCTTGGTGCTTCTTTCCTGCGCGAGTCAATTTCACATAGTTCTTTGTTTGTCAAGTAAAGGAGAGATGAATCGCACAGGCGTACGTGTAAAATACACCTTATTTCCGTTATCTTTTGTGGGTTTACGCATTTTAATGGTGAATGGTGGGCGTTATTCACGTTTGTACTAGTAAAGGTAATTCCCCCCTCATTTGCATAGAAAAGTTACCTTGGGTTGGGCCCACCCCCCCCCCCGAAAAAAGATCCTGTGTACGTGCCTGACTCACAGGGACAAATTCTGTGATCGCGATGGCACATACAGCACTGTGCAGGTCTATAGTACACCTAATTTACTAAACATTCAAATAAATGAATATCAGATATTACATTTGCAAATCAAATTATTTGAATGTCCACTATTCGACTCAATTTGAGTATTCACACACCCCTAGTGTTAAGTCCAAGTGCGATACGTGTGAGCCCGAGAGCAAGCTCCGGAGAAGGGAGGGAGCCACGGCTGAGCACATGTGTGGATCCTCACAGGTGCCAAGGCTGGAGGCCGCGTAATCTCGAATTTCAGAGATGCACTGAAGTGAGAGGCAGACCATGCATTCACTCCCATTCGCCTGCGCTTTCCATAATAGCGTCGTCTCACTGCCGGTGACAGTATCTGCCGTGCGGGCGGAGTTGACGTGCGAGTGTTGCAGGCTTAGCTTCGTGCTGCCTCTGTGAAGATATTGTCGACACAGCAGGAAGCCACCATCTTTGATTGTCGACTCTCAAATTGAACAAAATGAAAGTTCTGTTCTCTTTGGAAATTGTGTTTTCTGACTGCCCAATGATTCGGAAAGTATTGCAGTCCTTTTAGTGCAAGAAAAATTTACCGGCCACTGCACTCAATCGCCAAAAAGGTCGAATCTCAATACAACAAAATTTCGATATGTCAGTGTAAGCTGCCGACTTCATCAGCTTTGTTATATTGAAGTCAACAGCAGAATGACAACATTTTAAAAGATTTTCTGTAAATGTGGCCTTTGTTTTCCATTCAACCATCACAATAAGAGATGGGAATCAACTGTAGCATCTCAATATTCCAACTCTCATTCAGCCTTCAATGAGTATTACCACCAAAGATGAAAAAAAGAAAAACACTAATGCTCTTTACCTACAGTCACTCTTAGGTAGTCAAAAATTTTTTTTCCATTATTTGCCTTCTTCACTATCACTGGCCTGGTTTTGTATGGCTAAAGAAAGTTTTTGTGCTCAACTACAAAGAATGAACGCAGTGGGTATTGTAAGCGCATGATCATTTGTGAATGCAATAACCTTAACTAAATGTGTAAAACAGGACAATGAGAGCCTCGATGCGACAGGAAAAAAAATTATTTGAATCTTACATGATTTGACAAGCACATTATTTCTCACAGAGCCTTAAGGATGTCAAAAGAAAATAGATCAGTGCTGCTTTTTCCAAAGTTTGGTAACATTTGCCCTCTCATGAATAAAAGTTTGGAGAAGGTGTAAAATGAAACGATCTGGCTTTTAAACTATCATGTGTCAAAGTGAGTTTCAACAAGACACTAAGGATCAAGCTTTTTCTGTGGCAAGTTGTATGTTGGTTAAAGATGCATCAATATGCATTTGCATAAGCACCACTTTTCCTATGAGCCTTGTTCCCATCCAGCCAGTCATTGTTGTGCATGTGGTTGTATATGCATACTAAATATGACACAGTTGTCCCATCATGTCCTACTAAGAAAGCAACAAGCATGAAGCCTTTTAAAAGATAAATGCATTAGCAAAGTTTCTGTGACTCTCATGGCCAGGATTGCATTCCTTAAATGGAATGGTATGCACAAGACAGGAGTGATAAGCCATGATTCTTATCTCTCTGCTTTACCACACATTGTCATTGAACTGCTATTGCCAGTTGTCCTTACTTTTTGCTTATGCTGTTCCTCTTAGTCTCGTATGTAAGTGTTGCTCTTTGACAAAAAAACTTCGCTACAAGTACTCTGTGCCATTTACCTGCCTTTTAGTCATTCCAACATCTACTTGTCTGAACTGCAGTGCTGTCAAGTATGCTTTCAACAAATGACTGCTTCATGTTGGCCGCAAGAATTGGTTGGAAAAAAAAAAAAGCATTCAGTCAGCTCATGTTGATGACAATATGTTTGCGTGGCTGCCATCACGCTGGATGCCATCACCGGTTTCGTTTTTGTCCAACGTTCTGCACTACCAGGCACAGCTTGTATTAAATTTGATTGCACAAGCATCTTGCTTTCCAAAAGTATGTTTGCCCTCTCGTGATTCAATGGTGCTGTGCTTTCATCAGCGGTCATCAGGGTGGCCATGCAGGAACGCCTATTTAACCACGCCTACTTGGTGTGTAAGAGGCTAAGCAATGTTCGGAAAGTGAAATGCTCGCGCAAGGATGCCACTCCGCGACATTAAATGTGGGCTTGCAAAGAAAGGGCTCACCTTGAGGAGGCTGCTGTCGGCCTGGTGTGTGGCGTCCTGACTGAGGATGCTGAGCGATGCACGGTCCAGCTCCCGGATGGCGGCGTTCAACTTGTCAATGGCCTCGTCGCACTCCTTCTGACCGGGGGCCTCATTCCTGGCAGGAGAGAGGCACTTTCATGTCAAGGAATGTTCCCCCGCTTTGGGGATACTGTGCCAAAAGCATTCTGTGTCAAAATCTTGGAGTGAGGAAGCACAGCAGCAACAGTGAGGGAAATTGACATTCGTGCCATCTCTCGCTTCAACACAAACTAAACATCGAAAGCACAGCGCATACGAAGTTATCGGCACTGGGCAGCGCACTTTGGCCACATTGCAAATCGCTTTTACGATACAGTGCCCGCATGGGCACGCACTTTGTCCCCATCGCAGGTCGCTTTCAAGAAATGGTGCCCACAAGGCTGTGTCGTTAACAGCAGCTACTGGAGTAAAATGCCCCCTCTCCCTCGCCTCCAACCGTGCTTCGCGTTTAAATGATGCCGTGCTTCCGCCCCGCTTTCCTCCCTTTGTCTCGCGCATGATATTGAGCCGTGATCATCGGCTGACTCTCACAACTCAGTTGCCAGCCCATGTCGACACGGTAAAGTCCACTTTATATGCCCGATGACGACAAAAATTGCCGCTAATTTCGTCTGCTGTAGCCAATAGTCCGTTGTAGTACGGTCCGTTAAAAGCAAGCTTCGTTGCATTAATAAACTAGGTAGAGCAGAATAAGGTTGAAATATGGTTCGTTATACCCAAAAGTCTGTTGATGCAGGTCCGTTGTAATGAGCGTGTGTGGAGAGACTTGTTGCCTTGCTGTGTTAAGAAAATTATGATCACTTGGAAATTCATAATGATAAGGCATACTGAGTCACACCATAAGAATGCTTAGAGTCACAAACATAAACATTAGCAAATCCATGCAAGTACTACCCATCATCTCTCCATGATAGCTGATCGATTGCAGTACCAGAGTTCAATCGTATAGTTCTTGTATTAAATTACATTTGAAAGATGCAATCAGCATTTATAGACTCCCATTGACTACTTCTGAAAGTTCAAATGAAGCACACTTGAGCACTCAACGGGCATGCATGTTTAGTGGTCATAGTTTTCAGTTGTACGTCTCCTGATGGACGCCAGATGCACTGGCTCTTGTTGATACACTCTCGTTTTAAGCATGAAAGGCTTTTAGCTACCATTGTCGGCGACCTTCTAGTGACCTTGAGGCAACAGCCAGAGCCGTTATCCGAGCACTCAAACAAGAACATTCGGGCAAGTGGTGAGAACAAAATGAGATCATCTGGGCAACCAGTCAAAGCCGCATTACATACCCTAGTCACTCCCCAAACAAGTTACAAAAATATTGCTTCCGAGTTCTTCTGAATGTTCTTTGTGCGGCACCATGTGCACCACGTTACGCACACTACCCGGATGATTTGGACCAATGGATGGCTGTTCAAGCAGTTCTATCGATAATCACGTGGCCTGAGTCAGCACGAATGCTGCTGCCACACAAAGCTAGAAAGGGTCGGTGTTTACAATTCGTTGATGCTTCGCTTACGTTGTAGCTGATAATGGTTTCTCATGACATTACACCTTTTAAAATTTGCACATTTTTGACTAAAGGAACATAAAAAAAAACTAACTTTGTGAGTCTCAGCGCACGTGTAGCCAGTAGTGTAGCCGTAACGGCAAGACCCGGCATAATGCCGGCATGCTGCAGCAGTTCTCACTTCCAACCAACTAACTGTGGGAGTGGCAGTACAGCAACGATCATGTCGTTCAAGCATGCCTGGATTATTTTACAGATGGTGCCGCTACTGATTAGTAAGCAAGGAGCCAGCGACAGACTTCGAGTCATGCCCGATTCATCGTTCCTAGGACACTATCACATGACGGACAGCAGCCTGTGGAAACACCCAAACCGAGGCATGTCATCTGATGCCGTGGATATAAAAGCAACACTTCTTCAACCCGTCTTCAGTGGGAGTGGCACTACAGCAGCGATCATGTCATTCAAGCATGCTTGGATTATTTTACAAGTTGGATATTGCACTCGTGTATCACACTTTTGCACAAATAATTTTTTTCTTCTTGTACTGCCACTCCCTGCAGGTATTTTTGGAATCATTAGCGTTTTGCGGCCGCATTTCCCTATTCTGCTTTCTGGAGACGTCGAAACCAACCCGGGGCCAAGAAACGAAGAGCTGTTGTAACTAATTCTAGACAAGCAAATGCATATGGAGGCTAGACTGTCCGGTATAGAGGCCAAGCTTGAACCTCTTCCTGAGCTATCTGCTAAACTAACAATCTTCGAATGTATAGTCCAATGTCCTCAGCGCACAGGCAAACAACAACAGCAAAGGCAGACTGAACTGGAGGACAGAGGTAGAAGAAATAATGTTACTGCGTTCGGTGTCCCCGAGGGAAATAATGAAACAAGAAAAGATATTGACATATGTACTTGTTTGTCTTCATCGGGTGATGTGCCGCATTTCACGGCATAAAAAATGTTATCGCACAGCGTAGGATGCGCTTGCATGTATCGGAATTCTCAAAAGTTATTGACTGTTCTATCCGCTGTCTGTTGTCACCGAACCTTGTGTAATCTGATTTCATCGCACGACACGTATGGTGTAGAACTTTGTGGAAGACATGCATGTCCAAATGATTATTCTGGAACATTCGACGACTGATGTATAAAAGCTGACGCGCTTGACCCGCTGATCAGATTTTCGCCGATCGCCGACTGTGTTCGTCGCTATCGTTGTTCTTTGAGTGCCGCCTGCTTTTGACGGCACAAGTTCACCCAATAAGATGCTCATTTCGTCAATCACAGTTTTGCTGCCGTCTTCACCATTTCTACTACGTGACAATATTGAAAAAATGTGCTGGAAGAAATTTTCTCGGACACCCTTGGCATCACTGTATCATCGGTAGAGCGAATTCACCGAATTGGTCAAATGAAAAGAAGGACACAGGCCCATAATTATGCGGCTATATGACTACAAAGAAAAAATAGCTGTATTCAAGAATTGCAGCAAACTAAAAACAAATTTTCGCATTTCTGATGATTACTCACGTGAAACACTTGAAAAAAGAATGTTGCTTGGGCGCTCTGTGCAGGCAGATAAAAGCAATGGTGCCAAAGTGATGCTGGTCCGTGACAAACTTTATGTAAACCACGTTGCTTACACGTGGGACTTCCGGTCCAATTAGCAGGTGAAGCTAGCAAGCAATTATAACATTGACGTCAAAAGCTGTAAGAGTGACGTCAAAAGCTGTATGAAATCAGACTAATCAATGTTAATGCACAAAGTGTTGTTAATAAAAGTGAACAATTAGAGAGTTCGGTACTACTACATGACCCCGATTTGATTGCCATTACTGTGACCTGGTTGTCTACTGATGCTGCAGACGCCGATGTGTTTCTTCCTTCGTACAATGTACTTTGTAACGACAGACAGATGAGGGGTGGTAGTGTCGCACTACTAATTAGAAGGACTCTCACATATGAACCCCTACTGAGATTCCACGGATGTGAAAATGTGTAGTGCAGGTTATTCATGAATGAAATACCGTTAATTGTTGGCACTATTTACAGGCCTCCTGGAAGCTCAGTGGAGGTCTTTGACAGACTCCATGACCACCTATCAGATGTGACAAACAGGAGAAGTAAAATAACATTAGTAGGCCATTTTAACTTACCTGGTGTGGACTGGGATGATAGCATTCCAGGATCTTTAGATAAGTTACATGCTGAAAGCATGTTCGAAACAATGTTGAAATATGACTTATTACAGACTGTTAACCAGCCAACACGAGTTCAAGGGTTCTGCCAGTAACTATTTGACTTACTGCTACTATCCCAAGGATCCTTTCAGCATGAAAACAGCATCGAACAAGAAATCTCGGACCATGAACTTATCATAACCACCCTGAGACAAAATAACAAGCATTTAGTAAGCTACCCGACAACAAAAGTGAAAAATTTCAATAGTGCAGAGGACACGTCCACTCTAGATTATTTAGAGACAGCGCTTGATGTAATGCCTACAACAAATGATATCAACCAGCTTTGGTATTTTTTCAAATCTACCATACTAGACTGCTTATCGTGTTTTGTACCCCAAAGAACAAAGCACTTCGGAAAAAAAAAAAAAATCTGTGGGTAACGCAGAACATTATTTATCTCAAACAGCGACTGCACCGTGCGTTTAAGAACAAGCCAAAAAATACTGCAGTGATTTCAAACTTAAGTTCTCAGGTGTGCAGTGAGCTAAAAACAGCTCGAATGTATTTCATAACTAATACTCTATCCGAATACAAGGCAACATCACTGCAAAAGTTTTGGCGGTACACGAGCGATTCCAAAGTGCAGCAAAAAGTGTACTCTTGAATGGAAACACGTTTAGCGAACCTAAACTGGTTGCAGAATCATTTAATCAAATCCTCATATCTGTTTACATTCAAAAAATAAAAAATTCTTCAGAGCTAACTAGACAATCGAGTGATAAAAGCAACCTCGGTATTTCGAAAGAAGCCATAGTGGCATTGCTTCTCAAGTTAGACACCCAAAAATCCCCAGGTCCTGATATGATACCCTATGAATTCTTAAGGGGCAACATGGCTTTGAAAATGAAATTCCTTATTTCTTCATGGATTTTGATGAAAATTGGCACAAATGTTTAGAATGTCTCCTTGATGCTTCCATAATAGTTCCATAGTGATATCTTGAGAACATGTTATTGAATTTCATTGAGCAAAATCTTTCCCCCCCAAACTTTCTGGGGAGCCTGGGGAAAATTAAAAACATGAAAGAAAACTTCTCCTGTTTGCACCAGTCTCGCGCGCTAGTTTCGGGAACTCTGAACACCCATGATGCGGCCCGATTTCTGTCCATCTCCGCACAAGTGATCACTTTCCTTTTAACGCGATAGCGTTAAGGAGCTCGTGTCGCAGAAAAGCCGGTGTCGTCGGCGTCGGCGTTTTGCGGCGTTGACCGTGAGCGATAAATCACGGCAGGCACTCCATAAATAAAAAGCAACTTCCAAGATGGGCTGGGTGGGAATCGAACCAGGGTCTCCGGAGTGTGAGACGGAGACGCTACCACTCAGCCACGATTTCGATGCTTCCAAAAGGTACAAACGCGCCTCTAGTGAATGCGGTGTTGCCTTCGAAACGAGCCGTGGAAAGTTATACTGTGGTGTATATCGGTAATTATGAACATGTAACTTACAGAAGTCGCAATTACACGAGTAGCGAAGTGCGTTTCGCTGCATTTCTTCTGCGCTTTCCGCACAAGGAGAGCCATCTTGCGGCAAACACAGAAGACCCCCTCCTCTCCATGTACGGCGCTGCCCCGACGGATGGCGCGCCACGCGCGCATTGGAGCTGTCGCGGCTCGGACTCTCTCCCCTGACAACGCTTCGCCTTGCTCCCTCTGTAGAATCAAGCGTCCTTCCTTTCTTTAGATCACTATCTCTCTATCTCTCTGCCCGTGCCGATCACGGCGTTTGGCTGGCGTGCATCATTTCCCCCTCCGGGATACCGAGTTCTTTGGTTCGCTCCGCTTGCTCAGGCGCACGTTTCGTTGCTGCGCCGAACACCGCGTTGCTCAACCATATGGCTCGACGCTCACCGCGTCTGATGCGGGGCGCCTCGTAAGTGATGGCTGCCCTGTAGCCCATTGTCTTACACCCATTGGCGGGTCGACGGGAACGCTATCGCGTTCCACTCTTGAAGGCGAAGCTTAAGCGTCCTCCAATTTTTTAATTGCGGCATCGTGATGAACGCGGCATGTCTTTGCCGTCGGCACTTCCATGCTGATAGAGCAAATGCGGAAAACAGGAAAACCAGGAAGACAGAGGGTGCATTAATCTAAGCAAACATACTATAGCAAATGGAGAAAGCTACGGGCGCTAGGCTACAAGCCTGTGCGAGGCAACCATTTCGAAATGTCGATGGCGATATGGTAACGGAGATTTAGGGTCGTACTCGATTCTAACGCCCAGGCTACTTTTGGGCCCGTTTTATCAGAAAAGAAGTGCGCGTTAGATTTGAGTAAATACGGTAATCTCAAGTTTTGGAGACACGGTGAATTGAGAGGCAGATGAAGTGTTCGTTCCCCACTGCCTGCCCATCAGTGTTTTGGTTTCATCGCACCAGCTTTGCGGTACCGAGTGTTCGCCGTCATCAAGTGAGATCTGTTCATGTTTTCAGTGCATGTGCCACCATGCTTACCGTATTTACTTGCATAATGATCACACTCGTGTAATGAACACATCCCTGAATTTTATCGTCAAAATTTGATTTCTTTCCTTTCGCGTGTAATGATCGCACCCCGCACTTGCCGCAGCGATGTGTCACGTGCC
Source organism: Dermacentor albipictus (assembly GCF_038994185.2). Taxonomy (NCBI): domain Eukaryota; kingdom Metazoa; phylum Arthropoda; class Arachnida; order Ixodida; family Ixodidae; genus Dermacentor; species Dermacentor albipictus. Next base: position 11,936,486 of record NC_091824.1, read on the forward strand.
AAGTCTAGCTAATGATGATCGCGCTATCACATCCCTGAATTTTATCGTCAAAATTTGATTTTTTTCCTTTCCCATGTAATGATCGCACCCCGCACTTGCCGCAGCGATGTGTCATGTGCCAAGTCTAGCTAATGATGATCGCGCTATCACATCCCTGAATTTTATCGTCAAAATTTGATTTTTTTCCTTTCCCGTGTAATGATCGCACCCCGCACTTGCCGCAGCGATGTGTCATGTGCCAAGTCTAGCTAATGATAATCACACTTACCATCTGTCGAATGCTGTCAAATGCTATGCGAACAACTCTCGAAGACATACCAAGCGGTCCGCACGCACCAAACTTTCTTAAGCAGACGTCCCATTTTATTTTTTTCATCACTCTCCGCACATCCATGAAAAGAAAGCTACAACCAACTTGCCTTGGCTTCATTATTTGTAGGCTTTATACTGGTTGTGGTCAACAACAACAAAAAAGGCGCTTTTCAATTCTTCTCGTCTGCACTCGTGGACATGCAACAAATCGTAAGCGACAATGATAGTAGTCATATTTACACTGATACGTTAGATGTGTACCCTATACATACGCCGACGCTTGTAATGCAGCTAAGATATTCGCCCACCCATAGTGGAAGCGTGCCGTATTAGGATAGCAGTGAAGACAAATGCTGCAGTTTCCACAGCATGCCCACCGTGGGTTTCTATGTGACTGGCAGCTAAGTGCACCCATCTCCGTTTCTGTCTCCTCAAAGTGGTCATGGCTACGTTATTGCCGCAAACTTGCTGATAGTAACGATATTATTCATTGATGATAACGAAGAAACTGTTTCAAAGCATGTAATGTACTCAGGCGTGTACTCAGGCGTGAAAGCTTTGCAGGCTTCGCTTCATACCAGTGTTGTGAAAGTATTGTTGACACGGCATGAAATCGTATCTTTGGTCGCAGACTCTTACACTCAACAAAACACATTTTTTCTAATGCGTTAGTAGTCTTAGGGTAATTCATGCGCTTTCTGGGGGCTACGTATGTATGCATCTATCTATGCTTGCATCGATGTATGTACGTTTGCATCTAACTATTTTCCCACCTACCTGGGTCACTGGACAGTCTGTGGTTGAACGGGCAGCACAGAAGGCCACTGTGCCGAGGTAACAGGGTTCAAAAACCAACCATTGGACCAACTAGCGTCATTGGGTATGTGGCAATGTGTACATATGTGCAGCTCTTCAATGAGCCTCTTTCGCACTGACATGGGTCACTGTAAGATGTAGAACTGGGTAGGTGGCACTGTTTGACGAAGCTTTTTGAAGCCGATTTGGAGCACTGGGTATGTGTCACTCAGTCTGTGCTGCTCTTCAATAAACGTCTTTAACGGCAACTTGGGTGTCTAGGCACGTGCCATTGAGAATGTGCCACTTCACAATGACGAAAAAGATCCCTTAAATTTCTCCGATACTTAGCGGAACGAACCCATGTCACAAGGGTTCTTCAAGGACAACAACACGACACATTAGCAGGCTGCATCACAAGTGCACCGGGTATGCGCCACTTTTCGAAGAAAGCCTTTTACACCAATGCTTTAGCAAGCTGTGCCACTGGGTATGGTACGTGCTGCTCTTCAATGCACCTCTCACCAACTTGGGTCACTGAGTATGTGCCACTGCATGCGCAGCAAGTAAGGGCACAATTTCCAGCAGTTGCAGGCACTAGCACGCCACGCTTCTTGTCTCAGAGGCCACAAGCGAACTTCTTGTCAGTGCCACTAGATGGTGCAGTGTGTCCAGAAAGAAGCATGATTGTGGAGCCCGGTTACTTCATTATGCGTTTCTCAACATTCACAAGTACTGGCGCACCATGCATTTCGAAGGCAATGCGCAGGCTTCACGGTGGCAATGCTAGATGGTGCCAAGTGCTACCAGGGAAGTTCAAAAAAGGAGTGCCGCTGCAGTACACGGCTCACACACAACTCGTTTCGACAGTGGCCATGCGCTGTGTGGCGACACTGATTCAATGCTATGGCATTACCGTCGACAGTCATTGTGAAACGGATTCTCATAAAATTTTGTTCGTCAATGAAGTTCGCTTTTTTCCGACTGCCCGATAATCTAGAAATTGCTATGGGCCCTTCCATGTAAAAAAAATCGGTTGGCAGACTGTGCTTATTTGCATAAAAGGTCGAATTTCAATATAACAAAATTTTGGTATAACAAGAGCCGATTTTACTGACTTCATTATGTTATTGAATTACAACTATAACACTGTCTAGTGTGTTCATTATTTATTGTAGACTGACGCAGAATAAATGCAGTCAACTGAATTTTGCTGCTAAGTTTCATGCTTGTACATGCAAAAAGTATGTGCTTGAGTTCCTGAAACTCCAAAAATCCGTGTCACTATACTTCTTTAAATTAAACCAATGCCTCAAGGCATAGGCTTGCCCCAAGTACAGTTAGAGCCAGGACTCAATTTCTAATTACAAGTGTGGTATACTCATGCAGAAGGGGCCCTTACTTGATGGATGAGACAAGCCTCTTGATGCCATCCGAGACCTCCTTGCTGTGGGCACCCAGGCTCTGCCAGGCTGGTGGGTCCTTTGGGTTCAACACCAGGGATTTGGCCGACAGTATCATGCTGCACGAGCCATCAATGATGGCCCGCCCAGCTGCGGTGATGGGCTCCTGAGCTGCCCTGGCCTGTGCATGTTACATCAGGCAGGCGCTCACTTAGTCACACGTGCAGACTGTATACAGTGAATGTGTGTACAATGTCAAAAGGGTGTTTAACTCAGCTAGTTGGTTCATTCTTCAAGGATTGTAGCAGCAGAACTTATGGAACACGGACAAAGAAGGAACGACTAGGCGAGTGCACTACTGCACTGTCAACTGATTTGTTTATCAAAATTTCCATGCTTTTCATTTTGTCGTCATCTCTCATCTCTCATCTATCTGAGGCTGTCTCAAAAGGTGACTTCCTTTCTTGTCAAGGCCATTGATGGTGTGCTTACACACTGATCTCCTGTTTGACTTATCTCAAAGGCATCAAGAATCTCCCGAGTTAGCCTATCGTCATTCCTTTTCAGGACTTGCACATCATGACATTCGGGGGTGCACGTCCGTACTTGGGTATCTTTACCCTTCTTGTTCATTTCGCAACATTTGCAGTGCAAGTCCAGATTACTGCCAGGGGTCCCTGAAAGCGATGATGCGTGCTCTCTTGTTCGATCATTAAGGCATGTTCCTGTTTGCCCTACGTATTGTTTTCCACAGGACAGGGGGATGATGTACACTACTCCTTCGATGCAATGGCAGTATCTGCTCTGGCGTGTGAGCTGGCATTGTGTTTTCTTCTTTTCCTGGTTCACTTGTGCAGGCATACTTTTTCTCTTGTTTGGTGCTGAGCACACCACTCAGACTCAGCTTGGAATTTTCTTATCTCAGAGGTTAGTTCTTCAGAGTTCCTAATCCTGAACGGATCTTCTACCCTATCTTGGGAAAGTTGCTTGAAAAGGTGTGGCAAAAGCAGCCATTGCCACGTGCCTGCTTCCGATAAAATGGCACGGAAGATGGTACCAATTGTATGGGTTTTTGCGGTGAAGAACACCGACAGCGTGCTGGTTTTTGCTATTTACCTTATTGCACAGCTGGCAACTATTATTTACTTCTTCTAGAAGCACCCTGACCTTTCTTTTCACTTCCTTAAGGTCTTTATTTTCTACCTTGCAAGTACGAAATGAATGATTGGTACAGGTTCTCGATCGACATCGAAGACATGTATTATTCGATACCGCATGCAGATTTGATGAATGTAAGAGAGCGAGCATTGAGGACCAAGGAGCCATTCCATTTCAAAGCTCAGTGGGAATGTCGGTGGAAACCTTCTCAGAGCTGTTGAGTGCCTATCTCACTGCCATAATCGCTGTGCATGATGGAACCTTGTTCGACCAAAAAAGAGGACATTGGATCAAAAATAGCACCAATCCTGAGTGATTTGTACTTGGGAGCATGTGACAAGAAAATTTGGGGTCCATCAAGGAAACGCATATCACATGGATCTATCGATAGGTAGACGACTTCTCGATACTGTACCAAACAGAGAATGTAACCGATTACCAACAACTTAAGGACATCGTACTGGAGTCGTTTCGATCAACGTGCCCAGAGCTGAACTTCACTTATGAGCTTCCGAACTATAGTTCTCTGCAGTTCCTCGACATTTTCCTAGAATTCAAACCTGGAGGTACGAGGTACGAGCCCAGAGCAATGAAACTATTTCTTCCCTTCACGTCAAGCCATTCCAAGACTGTCAACCGGGCAATAGCGAGTGCAGTATTAAGTTCAGCACTGAATAAATCGTGCCAACATCAGACTGAACAAAGTTTTCAGCGGCAGTTAAGTAGGCCGTAAAATGCAGGGTATCTTGTGTCAATGCTATGCAGCATAGCTGAAGGCCTTGTAGAGAAGAATAAAAGAAAACAAGAAAGCAAAAGGGGACATGAAGTTGCAGATGCAAAAGATAATTGTGCAACAATTCCATATGTGCTCGGACTGACCCACAATCTCATCAAGACTGGTAAAAGACTGGTAAAGTTTGAGTAGTGTGCTCAGCACCAAACAAGGGAAAAAGTATGCCTGTACGAGTGAACCAGGAAAAGAAGAAACCACAATGCCAGCTCGCACGCCAGAGCAGATACTGCCATTGCGTCGAAGGAGTAGTGTACACCATCCCCCTGTCCTGTGGAAAACAATACGTAGGGCAAACAGGAACATGCCTTAATGATCGAACAAGAGAGCACGCATCGTCGCTTTCGGGGACCCTTGGCAGTAATCTGGACTTGCACTGCAAATGTTGCGATATGAACAAGAAGGGAAAAGATACCCAAGTATGGATGTGCTTCCCCGAATGTCACGATGTGCAAGACCTGAAAAGGAATGACGATGGGCTAACTCAGGAGATTCTTGATGCCTTTGAGATAAGTCAAACAGGAGTGCAATGTGTAAGCACACCATCAATGGCCTTGACAAGAAAGGAAGTCACCTTTTGAGACAGCCTCAGATAGATGAGAGATGAGAGATGGCGACAAAATAAAAACCGTGGAAATATTGATAAAGAAATCAGTTGACGATGCAGTTGTGTACCCGTCTAGTCGTTCCTTCTGTCTACGTGTTCCATAAGTTCTGCTGCTACAATCCTCAAAATGTATATAGTCTCACCTTAAAGGGCAACTGCAACAAAATTTTGAACTGCGTAAAATGTGTAGTTAAAGATAGTGAGAAGGGCCTGTGTGCAATATTTGACATTTTAAGTATGAGCAGAAGTGCTATGAAACGTTCACAAGAAATATGATACTGGAACTGAAAAGAATGTCGCCATAAGCGCTAGCTGGAAGTGATGTGTGACCTAGAATGCGCGGCTTTTCAGCATGACCTCTGAGATAAGACGGTGCTTGTGGCGCACTGAAAAACCTTCGAGGCAGAGTGCTGGCACATGCGTCATAACGGCAATCACCAGGTGCACCCATTGTGGGCATAGGTGCTGCTTAAAGGCCACTAACAAAAATAATTATTCAATTCCCAGCCCTGTGGCTTTGCTAAGATTGCTTCAGTGTTATATGCTACTCATTTATAGATATTTTTGCAAAAGTGAATTTCGCTGCACTTTTATTGTCAAAAAAGGTTCTCTGCTTGAGAGCCTTGCATGTCTGGGATCAATTTTCTCACATAAGCCGTATTATGACCAGTATTTCGTACAGCGCGACTGTACCATAAGTGGTATGCGTATATATGTAGTTCTACGGGAGGTAAAAGTGTGTCAGAAAAGACCGCATTATAGCTGGTCCTTCACTATAAGTGGTTACGTTACGAGGGGTCTAAGCTGTAAGGGGGTTCAACTGTAGTACTAAACAAGTTCAATATTACTGAAGTGCAATAAAGGACACAGGCAAAGCAACTAGACACACACAAACAGCACAGAATGTGCTTCTAAACTACAAAGAATGGCTCACATATCAGTTAATCTTATGTGTAGAAAGCTTTATTGTTGGTCACACCCAACACTGTATTTAAATGATAGTGTCTGTGTGTGTCCACTTGCTTTGTCCACGTCTATTAATGCGTTTGAATGCTTTTTAACACGTCTTATCAACAAGGCCAGTCCTCTATGGTTGACAGTTGGCAAGAGCATGTTACCACATGAACCTCAAGCTGATAGTCAGCAATGAAGCAAGCACAGTACAGGCACACACCTTGTGGCTGATCTTGGCAGGCACTCCAGCAAATTCAGGGGAGCTGGCAAATGTGGTAAGGCTGTCCACGGCCTCGATCAACGGCCGAGTAGCCTCTCCACACCGCTGTCTGTTGGAATCGCTTGGGTCCTGGTCCAGCACCTGCAGTGGCAAAGCCATGCACAGCCGCATTCACACCAGTGAGTGACAAATGTTGCATGACTGATCATGAGTAGCTTCAAAGGAGTGACTCGTGGCAAGTGACGTTCACACAGGCAAGCGTGAGCTGCTCATCGCCACAATAAAATTTCATGCGATTGGTGCCATTCGCATTTGCTTACACTGCCATCGCCACATAAAATGAGCGTCAGCGCATACAGTAGAGCCTCATTGATACAATCCCATTTCATACGATTTCCCGGCACCAAGGTACACAATTGAGAACACAGAATATGACCCAATACAGTTACGCTTCCTTTTACCAGTTGGTACATTGTTGGAAAACACAGTCTTCCAGCACCAACATTCAGTAGATTGCCAAACTGCAATCATATGATACGTTTTCCAGCCACTAGATTCCATGTAAACAAGGAAAAGTGTAAGGCGGATGCGACTGAGGCCAGTAGGCACCCACAATGGCAGCTTTCTCACAATACTCACCTGTCAGCATCACATGAAAATGTCGCCTGTCCTCGGTTTCCTATTCCTGTACCACCAACTCACCTCGTGGGTCATTGCATGTCGCCATTCACAGTGATCATCGCCAACCCATCGCGATAAGCACTTTCACCTCCCTGTTTCACAACACATGTGGCATAGGAAGCATACTGTACGTGTTTAATGGGTTATAAGCCGGACATGGCACCGTTCCCTGCTGCAGGTCACATGAAGTGAGCACCATGTTTCACTCTGGCAGCATCGTGGCATCACATTGCCCACCAGCCCAATTTCGTTTTGGTTTCCCATCACTGTTTTATAAACTAGGGGCGTGCGAGTATTAGAATATTCAATTTCGAATCAAATAATGAATGTTCAAATAATTCGATTCACAAATTGAATATCTAGTATTCAATTTTTCGAATATCCTGTATGTTCCATGAATCACCAGGCCGTGGCCTGTACTTTGATGCATGTAGCTTTCCCCCATCGTGCAATCTCTATTGGTACTAAATTCAACCATGTAGACTGGACCGATCAAAACGGTTAACGCTACACGGACAAAGGGAACAACAAAAACAGTGCGCATGCAAAGCACGAAGGCCTGTGCGAAGACTGGGCCGATTAGACACCGGAAGGTGCGCCGACCATATCAGATATGCATGTTCAGTGCTCACACATGCAGATTTGCGTAATTGAGAACTTTCTGCCCAATTGAGCATTTGACACCATGCCATGCATACTTGCGGTAATTGTCACCCGCAGACCCACACTCCACGTCAACAGTCGTCAATCTAACTGCTACATATGACTTCGCAACCAATCATTGATGTAGGAATGTATCATATTTACTTGATTCTAACGCGCCTTCAATTGTAATGCTCACTCATTTCCCGTGGCCAAAAAATGTTTAAAAATTATAACCTCGATTGTAACGTGCACCTGTCTTCCATGACCAAAAAAAAGAAAGAGTACAATACCGTGCACCTCACGCTTTCATACAGAAATACTATTTTCGCTCATTGGGAAAAATAGATTTATTCCCAATACACTAAAGTTGCGACGAATAAAAACACAAATGGAAGCAGCGTACCTTGCTGCCAAGATTTTCACTGCGCCGGTATGAGTCGTGTGGGGCAACAGATAACACTCGTCATCGCTATCAGACAACTCCTTATCGCTATCAACAGGCCAAGGAATTTTATCCTCGGTGCCGTCCATGGCACTCAAAATCCTGCACTTTTTTAAAGGCCTTGTTGACCATGGCAAACGGGATCGTGCACCATGCATCTTGCACTCATCCAGCAAAGTCCTGCAGCAAGGCACGCTTCATTTTATTGGCGGGCGTGAATTCGTGGCAGCCACTGACAGGCCCTTTGGTGTAGAGCGCCCGAATTCTATCTTTCACTGGCTCGTTCAAACAAACATTGAGCGGCTGGAGCTGCGATATCGTGCCACCGAGTATCATGACAAAGTCAGTGTTGCATGCAGCCAGCTGCTTGTCCTTGATGCGCTGGTCAAGGTGGCACCTGAACGCGTCGAGCACAAGCATCTCGCGCAGACCCAAACTGCCACCGTGTCTCTTCTGCCAAACATTATCAATCCAGTCAGCGACCAAGTACGTGGTCATTTTCATTTGTGCACATAATCACGCCACTCGGAAACACGATTCCTTTCGGAAGCGTCTTCGGTCTGAAGATAAAATACGGGGGCAGCTTATGTCCATCCGCAGTGCAACAAAGCATTGCGGTGACTAGTTTTCTCGTGGCCAGAAGATAAAACGCACACTTGCTTTGCCCCCTTCTTTTCAACGGTTGTGGTGGCAAGCATGTCAAAGTAGAGCAGCGTCTGATCGGCGTTTCCAATCTGTCTGAAGTGGTAGCCGTTTCTATAGAATAATTTCTCTTCATATTCTTCGGGCAATTTTTAGCCCGAAGAATATCCCTGTCCGCCTTCGAAGAGAAAAGCCTTTTTTTTTTTCATAAAAGTTGATAGCCAGCACCTGCTCGCTTTGAAGTCACTCCACATTAGCCCTTTTTGTAAGGCTAACTGCATCGCCCGTACTTTGAGCAGATTGGTCATCACAGGCCACTGTGCCACTCGCTGCTCTTGCATGTATTCCGCGAGCAGCTCTTCTATTTCAGCGAACGGCCCTGCTTCGGTCCACTGAAACCCTTCTTTGTCGCTTTGCTGGCAAAAATATTCTCCTTCTGTTTGCACCAGCCCCGCACGCAAGTTTCGGGAACTCCGAATGCCCGTGGTGTGGCCCGATTTCCATCCAATCTCCGCGCATATGATAACTTTCCTTTTAAATAGGGCATCATGGTGGACTCGGCGTATCTTCGCAGTCGGTGCTTCCATGCCGATTGAATAAATGCAGAAATGGGAAGACAAGCGGTAGACTAAGTTACACCAGCGCCTGGTTACACGCACAACATGGAGGTATGCACATGGAGGAAGCTATGGCAGCTAAGTTAGAAGCGCGTACGAGGCGGCCATTTTTTTAATGCCGATGGCGATATGGTAATGCGGATTTAGGGTCCGTACTCGATTCTAATGCACAAGCAATTTTTGGACCCGTTCTACCAGAAAAAAGGTGCGCATTAGATTAGAGTAAATACAATAATAGTGACAAGCTTTCTGTGACAGTCTGTGGCCCCACTATCACATCGGTGAGCGGAAAATTTTCGTCACAGAAACACCATTCGCAGCCCTGCCTAGCCTGTTAGACCTAATCAGAGCTGCGTTATTGGGTGTCGGCGGCTATAATTACGGTTTCGTACCGAATCAACACAGATCTATTCACATTGGTTGCACGACCCTAAAAAAACTAACAAACCGCCTCGCCAACGAAAGCGAGTGTACTGAATGACTGTTTTTCACGGCCGCAATTTTTGTGAAACACCATACAAAGTCCCCGAGCTTGCTGCGAACGCCATTCATAGATGCATATCAGTCTCTTTTTGTAGATTCGAGCGACTTGTCACAAGGCTATCATTTGATTTACATGGCAGGCTCGCAAACTTGTCATGTGGCCATAATGGGATGAGTGCTGGCTGCAGATGCAGTTGCACAGTGGAAGATGGACGTGGACGGAAAAAAAAAAAGAAGGAAGGAGCAGAGAGTTTCACACAATAATTACTAGGGGGAACTGTTGCACTGCAATCGTTTAGCCGCCATGGAAATGATGGGAAGTACACGGACCTGCCTGATCTTCATGCTTATGGATTCAGACACTCACAAGCTTTACCTATCTTCATGGTCCAAAACTTCAGAGCAATGCATACTTTTCTAGGTGCAGAATACTCTGCAAATGCACACAATTGCTACTAATTGCAGTGGTCCAGCCTGTCCAGGTGGCTAAATTGAAGTGCGCCAAGCATATCAACGCGTTCAATTGCCCGCGAGAAAGTCATAAGGGCGTTCTATGCCGCTTGTCAATGCATGCGTCCGTGGCGTAATGGTTTCTATATCCGGTCCTGTGCTTGAATCTTGCCATCAGACAGTCTTAATAATGTTTATTTAAATGTTTAATACACAGTATTTAGTTGAAAATTACGAGTTTACAAAGTCGCATAGCCGTTTGAAGCTAGAAGCACGAAGTTTAGGCAAATCCATGTACTTCCCATAATTCCCATACTGGCTGAACACCACCCCATTGCAGCTCCTGTAAGATGGATGGAGGGATGTTATGAGCGTCCTCTTTGGAATGGAGCGCTGGGTTTCGCCACCAAGCTCTTGCTATTATACTGCCTAATGCCTTACCCAGGTTAAGCAAGAAAAAAAGAAGAAAAAAAAATGGCTGTGGCTTAGCTAAGGTTAAACCCAGGATGCGAAGCATACTAGCCTTTATTTTAGTTGTTGAACCACTGTTTAGCCTGGTGAACTGCTGTTGCTTGGCTATATTTGGTTCGGCTAGACGAAGAAACAACTCATGCAGGAGAGCGCACGAGCTGAGACCCGGCTATGTAGCTACGCGGCCGCAAGCGAGCGCACGAGTTGAGCCTCCGCTTTTGCAGCTGTTATGACGTCATATGCTAGCTACGCGGCCGCACGCGGCGCAGCAAGGAAGAGCGTGGTTGTGCGGCTAGTATGCTTCGCATAAAAAAAAAACACTATGAACTCCCACAACCAAATTTTCCGATCCCCTATCGCGAACTGTGCATTTGTACGTCACCGTTTTCTGTCATTTCCCTATTTTTCTTTCACCAATGGTGGATCCACACGACGGACGAAATCCGTCTTTTCCGCGACGGACTGCGCATCACGTGACTACGCGTCACGGATTTGTGCCGTCCGCGCGTCGTCCGCAACCCCCACGGACGGAAAATGCCGAGCTATTTTTCGCATCCGGATTTTGGGGGTCGAATGCTGCGGATTTAGCCTAGCATGCTCTACAGTCTGGCAACAAGCGCTGCTTTGGTATATTTCTGAAACAGCTTCATCGCTGCTGACACCATTCGTGTTCAATTCGGACAGTGCCTCCTCTATTTTTTCAGTGCCTGGGCGAACGATCTCCCCAGGCCGTCGGGCGCCCGCGTCGCCGCCGCCGCGTGGCGGCGCTGTGTGAGTAGGATAGTAAGCTGGCGCTGACGGGCCGCGCGCAGTACGAAGCTGACGAATTCGTGTTTGCATTCGCGTTTGATTGCATTTCCGATTTTTCTCAGGCTTTTGCAGGTACGTATTCTGCATGCACTCTGTCCGGTAGCGCTGACAATGCGAAACTTGCATTCGTATTTCATAGTATCCGTTTTCTTTTTTCTCAGGCTTTTGCACGCACGTGTTGCACATGCAGCCTGTCCGGCCGCGCTAACACTGCGAAACTTTGAATTCGTATTGTTCTTCTTTCAGGATTTTGCAAGCACGTGTTCCCTATGCCTCAGTATGTCTTACTGTTGCGTACCATTGTGCAGATCGAACGGAAAGAAAAAGACTGTCGGGCTGTCGTTCCACGAAATACCAGCTGCCGCTGGTATACGAGAGAGGTGGCTTGCAGTAATTAGGCGGGGTGATTGGTCGCCTAATACAACTTCAAACTACACTAAAGTATGCAGCCGCCATTTCAGAACAGAAGACTTCATAGAAGGAAAAAAACGGCGGCTCAAGAAGGATGCAATTCCGTCCGTCTTTGCAGACTACCCTTCACGTTTGCAGCCGAAGGCAACAATTAAACGAAGCATGGCAAGTATCACTAAACGTGACCGTGCTGTGAACGAACAGTCAACGAATGATTGCACCAGTAGCCATGCTGCCTCGCGACCGCTGTCATGTGCAACGCAGGCAACAACAGGTCCCGAAGCTGAAGAATCGGAGCTGATGGATACTACAAGCGCTACCTGCGAAACAAGAGACCATCATGGTCTACAGTGCCAGAATGAATGCGTGCACAGGGCTGACCAGGCTGCCTCATGCGACAAAAGTGTCCAGGTCGACAGCAATTCGGCCTCTGCTTTGCTCACTACCGAAAAGGCCAAATGGAAGAGAAAAGAAAGAGATCTGAGGAGCCAGATACTGAGACTACATCAGACAATTGACAAGTACAAAGAGGAGCTCAAGAAACTGCAGGAGGACTCTTTGACTGCAGACGTTTCCTACATTAGAGAAAGAGCAGCAGAGAAAGAGGCTTCAGCATTGTTTCTCGTGGACCAAATTACCAATTACAAAAAAAAAGGCCTACCTGGTCTGAAGAAACTACTCGACGTTGTGTGGTGCTGAGGCATTTATCAACGAAAGCCTACGAACATATTCGAGGGGAGATGCTTTTGAAGCTTCCAGACCGAAAGACCCTAACCAACTATATTGGAACTACAAGTGGTGAGACTGGCTTCAGCAAACTGGTGGAAGCTCGGCTGATATGTGAAGCCGAAAACTTTGACAAACCGCAATCAAAGGTCTGCTCGCTCATCGTTGACGAGATGAGGGTAAAGCAGAAGTTGCAATACAACAAGCAACGTGACTGCTTTGTTGGGCAAGTAGACATCGGGGTGGAAGAGCAAAACGGTGACCTTGTCTTAGCCAATTCGCGCCTGTGCTTTGTCATCAGTGGACTGACAACAAAGTTTCGAATTCCAGTTGCCTACTATTTTACAAAAGGGCTAACGGGCCCCCAACTCCACAAGTTGCTGATTTTCGTCATGCAAAAAGTGGAAGCTTGTGGGTTTAGGATTGTTCGCCTTGTCATGGACAATCATAAAGTGAACGTGAATTGCATGAAACTGCTTGGAAATGGCCTGCTTACCTACCGGATTGAACACCCCTGTGACCGCAGCAGGATTCTTTTCATTAGCTTTGATCCGTGCCACGTGCTGAAGAACGTGAGGTCATAGTTTCTATCGCGTGACTTTGGCCCGAAAGGTGAGATTTCTGCTTCACACATAAAAGACCTCTACCAACTGCAGAAAGGCTTGTCTGTAAAGCCTGTTCGGTTTTTAAGCAGGAAGCATGTTTATCCGAGCAACATAGAAAAGATGAACGTGGCAATAGCTGTCCAGCTCATGTGTCCAAGTGTAACCGCTGCCTTGGAACATCTCAAGGATCAGGCTGGACACACTTGTGCACTGTAATTTTCAGCCGCAGGCCCAACAATTACGTTCATGAAGAACGTTTATCGGTGGTTCGTGCTTCACGATGTCAGCAACACGACGCAGCACATACGCCACAATTTTTCGGATGGCCGTCAATTTGACGACAGTGCTGATCCGCGGCTTGAATGGCTTGAGGTCACTTTTCCTGTGTACTTGGAGACATTAAAGAAAAGATCTGGACATGCTCATGAATTCCTCACAGCCGAAACGTATGAAGCAATTCTGTTAACCACCTATTCGACAGTGGCGTGCATCAGATATCTGTTGACAGAAGAGAAGTTTTCTTTTGTGCTCACTCGAAAATTCAACAGCGATCCAATTGAATCGCTCTTTGGAAGTTTGCGAATGTCATCCGGGTGCAACGACATGTTGGACGTTCGGGCTGCACTGTCAGGCCTCGAAAAGCTACTGAAGACCGGGATTGCTGTGTCGAATGCAGCCTCCAATATTGCCCACAAAGAATGTGGTGCAATGTCGGGACACATACTGTGTGATGCACATTCCTCTGCACAACCAACTTCTGCTTCAGCTTCAATACCTCCCCTGCCGTCGACTGTGCAAGCAGTGCCCCAGCTCTCGAGAGCAAGATTGGCATTGCAGAGACTTAATACCACAATTTTGCCACAGCAGCTGTCATCGCTTCAGATTTCGGCTACCGCCTATGTGGGGGGCTACATTGCAAGGGTTGTAGGCGAGCATATTGACTGCGAGAACTGTGTTACTTTGTGTACGAAGCCGGTGAGCAATCAGCCGCTCTTTCAGCTCACTCGGAGCCAAGATCGAGGTGGGCTGCTCTACCCGTTGGGCCAACTTCTCTTTGTCCTGGACTGTTTAAGAGATTTTGCTGACCGTGCACTGCAGGAGCACCAGACCTTGCAGAAGCCATTGACTACCTTAGTGGAGTACGCCGTCCCAGCTCTTTGTTCTTCAAAGTTGCTAAAGTGCAAGACCATTGACAGCAACGAGCACAGGCTTAAGCTCATGAACCTCATATCGGTTCGTTTCCTGAGGCCACTCCTCTGCAACTACGCCTTCAATGTTACTGATAGGCACGACGCAGTTAAACATTTTGTAAGAAAGCCCCTTTCGCGAAAGCACGCGAAACTGTGAGAGTGGCATACGCTTCAATGACATGTGGTAGCTTCCTTCCGCAATAAATGCTTTTATTTCCACCATTGAAATGGTAAAATCAATGTGAGCCATGACTCGCAACTCATTGATATTGAAGACATGAACCTCCCTATTTGCGGAGTAATGTCTGCATGCAGGTTCTGCAGAACTTCATGTGTAGCAGAATCGCGCGGCAGAACGCGCTTTTTGTTTGTTTTTGCATCGTTACGATTCAACAGCTTTGAGTTCCTAAATGACACGGCACAGCTCCTCATTTTCTGACGCCAGCTGTGGCTTCCTTGCGGTGGCAACAAATGTAATTCTCAAAAGCTTTAAGAAGGAAACGTGGCATCACGTCTTGCCGTAGAGCAGTCTCACGACATTACGTGCCATTTAGCGCGTGAACTCCCGGCTTGCGTGCAGCCTGCTACACGAGTAGACATTAGGGGCTCTTTCAGCGCCCAAGCGTTCCCATTATATGGTGACAAGCACTGCTTTCAAATATCGACTTTCATATAAGCGAACATAACGGCGACAGAACATTTTTCCACGCATTGGATTTCAACTGGCGCGCGCTCTCGTATCGGCGCAGCAGACGACGCGCAAGCGCATCGAACAGCAATAGCCGCGAACGACACATGCCTCTAAAATAGGCTGGTTGCCCAGAGCGACAAGTGCTTCAGGGTTCGTGTTTACAAAGGTCTTGCTTGTACTTGAAACAATGCGAATACAGTCGAAAGCTCAACCATTTAACAACTGCGTATACAGTCGCGCCCTGCGTTTCAATGAGCGACGATGATCCTACTCCGGCGGCGGCGCGTGGCGGCGAAAAGCCGTACTAGAGCCGACGGCCGGTTCCCTTGGTTCTCCGCTCCATTTCCCAGGCACAGAAAAATAGAGGAGGCACTGATTCGGACAAAACAACAGCCATTGCGGCCAACCGTCGTTTCCTTTCGATCTCCATTTTCATTCAAACTGAAAAACACCTATGACAAAGTGTTTGTTATACCGATGGCGCCATCTAGAGTGAGTAGAAACAAACAATCATGTTAACTTGCGGCCACTGAGATCCGCCCGGGCCGCCGCAACATCTTCGAGGCCATGTTCAGCCAATACAGCCACTCTAAGCCTACACGCCGAGAATCTGAGTATCGCTTTCGGAAACGGTGCCCACTCATCACGAATATATTGCTGTCGAAGCTTCTGGACACAAATTTAAACCAAATACAATCCTCAGTTTGAAAGTTACGGGCCTCACAGTGGACAACGACGACTTTACAGGTTCGAGGCGGACGGCACTCGCTTCGGGCGTAGCCGCCATCTTTATTTTTCCGGTGCGGTCGCCTACTCAGTCCATCCGTCGTCTGGATGCGCTTTGCAGCCGGACGGGCGGCGGAATAAGCGTCCGCGGCACAGATTTGCGCGGAGCCGTCCGTCGTGTGGATACACACTGATCCTTATTGCGGACATGTTTGCTTTACCACTGCCCCCTCTGAACCCAAGGGCTTCAAGGAGGCCAGTGGTGCCTAAATTGACCATTGTGTAGACGTCCTCACATTCTAATAAAACATGCTCCGTAGTTTCCCTAGCTTTACCGCAGCAAGCACATGCTTCTTCTTCCTTCTTATATCTCGCTTTATAGGTGCGTGTTCTAAGGCATCCCGATCTCGCTTCAAAAAGTAATGAGCTTCCCTTTGAGTTATCATAAATTGTTTCTTTCCTGATTTCGTTTTTTCCTCTTAAGTAGTTACTCATGGCAGGTTTCTTTTCCATTGCTGCCACCCATGAGATTAATTCAGCCTTTCTGATTTTCCGCTTGACCTTCTTTTTTGCTGTGTTGTCCACCCTACAGGCCGCATACTTGCTGGTAAGTTTCCCAGTTCTTCTCCTCCACTGTGAATCAATGTCACTAGCAACAGAGTTCCCTGTAGTAATTGTTGTATGAAACTCTATGGGAAGAAGGGAGGGAGAGGGGTGCCGCGCAAACATGCCATGGGCCTCCCGATTTGACAACTCTTTACCGTAGGCACCAGCCATCGCCGACCCATGCGGCTCCGATCACCGCGCATAGTGGTGCCAATCGTCACATGAAGCACATTTCCCGCTTCTGTCCATCGCGCAGATTGGCCCAATGAGCTGATGATAACCTGCAGAAGCCACCTGCCATAAAGATGAAAACCCCTCCTGTTTCCTAGAAGAAAATTGGAAAGCAGAATTTTCTAAGCAATAAAATATTGCTGTTAAGCACAGTATCGCCAACTATTAAACTGAAAACTGAAAACCCCATTGGTGCTTGGAAAAACTGCTATTTCTTCAGCTTCAGAGAAAAAAAAAAATAGCACTTGATTCTATTCATTAGACATAATATAGATAAATAAGGTAGAACTGCGTTGATACAGTCCTGCTATGTACATTTTCCCAGTGCCAACGGTCGCAATCGAGAACACAAAGAATGGCCCCAATAGAGTTATGGTAATTTTTTTATCGGTTCATATGTTTCCAGAAAACACAATTTTTTTGGCACCAACGTTCAGTGTGTCGCCAAACTGCGATCGTATGATATGTTTTCCGGCCACTAGATCCCGTGTAAACAAGAAAATGCGCGAGGCGTGCGCGATCAAGAACAGTATATAGCTGCCCGCCGCGGCAGCTTGCACAATACTCGCCCACCCGCCCGCACTCAGTTTCTCATACCAGCAAATCTTCTCCGGGGTTGTTGCACACGGCACTCACAGCTATCACCGCCAATCCTATTGCAATAAGCACCTTCGCCTATCTGTTTCGCAGCACCGAGTGCCGTCGGAAGCATAGCACATGCTTTTAATAGGCGATAACCAAAACGCACCGCCATTCCTTTCGACTGTGATCGTATACCAGCAAACCAAAAATATCCACTGGATGTACCACAACTTAACAATGTCTAGTTCACATCTGTAATATGTTTTGCTAGTAAATGGCAGTCACGCATCATCAAAAGGACATTGAATGTCTTTGTGATTTGGACATCTCTTGCACATCCAAAGCTTCCGCGCATTGGCTGTACATCGTGCGTTGTGACTAGATGAACGCACCATGCTGCAGAAATACCATCAAATTGTCTCTAATGCCTAACAATGAGAACCTGGGAAAGGAAAAATCGCACGGTTGTCTGCTCCGTCTGTTCCAGCACTTTGGCCGGGCATTTACTTTGTTTTTCTCCATCATGTGCATGTTCGAGATCCTATGAGAGGGACTATGTGCTCCTGAATTGCGGAATATTCATCTGTTCATTTTGAAAAGATTAATGTTGAAGTATTAAAGCCGAGAGTTTCAGTTATGACCACATTTATCGTTTGTAATGTAGCTATCAGTAGCAATTCCGCACGACCTTTGTCGCGCTGCTGGACACCGTGCATGAAAAGCGAAAACTTTCAGTTTTGGTTACGTCATCTTTTTTCTCATACATAAATGCTTTCTTTTTCAGTCATATCTATTAGTACACTGTTAAAAATATGTAATCTTTAACTTCCTGATATATTTGGACAGATTCTCAAGAAAAAACAAGCTTGAACTTGCAATATTTTTTACTTCACATTGCCACAGATATAAAATCAGTACGCGCCTCGACGCAAGTGCACTGTAACGCAAGTGCAGGGTAATTTACTGCATGCGAGCAGCATGAAGTGCGCTTTATTGGTGTGTTTTTCAATTTTTGTTGGGTTGACCATGGCCCAAGTACGTAAATACTAGGCAGAACTGTACAGGTGTGTACTGAAATTTAGAGCAGTGCTTCTGACTACTATTTGTGGTGCGTTTGTGTGCCTTGTGGAGCACTTATAGAAATGTCCCGAGGGCAACATTTTAGTATTTCAATTTCAGACATGTTTGCATCGCTTGATTTCTAGCAAACCTCTTCAAGTGTCAGAGATATTTCTCATTTGCAATGCTTATCTCGAAGTCCCCAGCAGCATTATGTTTTTGGCACTCTCGTGGTGTGAGAAGCTGCCTGAGCAAGCTGCTTATCAAGATGAATACTATTCCACTTCTGGATTCTGCTTGTGTGGATTTCCTTTAGTATATTTTTTTAAACATAGCTTGAAAGTAGTGACTTTCTATCTTGAATTTCGTGGCCCCAGAAGCAGGTGCTGGCACGCAGGCCATACTCTTTTGGTCATTCATTAGTATGCAATATTATTAGCTCCTACTAATCAGTTTTATTTTCTAAATATAATTGTGGCATTGTGACTGCTAGTCGTTATCTGAGTGTTAACACCTGTTTCTCATTAGTTTTGTTTTAGTCAAGCTGAATTTTCAAGAATATTTTATTGAAGTTCTTCTATGTTTTTTTTTTTTAGATCCACATTTAACCTGCTTATATACAGCCAGAACTTGCAATGAATATTTTCATACATGTGCCTTGCCTGGATGCCAATCATTTTTGCAATAAAGCGTCATCCATTGTATAAATAAAAAGTAACGTTGATATGACATTGTGAGTCTCACTTGTGCGCTTTACCTAGTGCTTACTGAACTCACTTTCTTCATGTAGCCATTGCAGAATTTGTAATAATTCACAAGGAACTAAATTACAATCTCCTATTTTGGGAGCCCAGTTTTCACATTTTCATGAGCGCTAGGACAATATATAAAAGTTGACAGTCACTTTAGCACATGCTAAAGAGGACGAAGGCAAAAGCCTGGTTGCTCACAAGACACTCATTAAGTTACTTGTCATTCTCGTTCAAATGTATTTCTTATTACTTGCTTTCTCCCACCAAGGTCGTGGGATTGAGTGCCGGTTTGCCCATATCTCCATGTTGGGTCATGGTTTTTGTGGTGTCCGGCTTAGTGCTGCAGTCTGTCATCAGATCAATAATGCGCAAGCTCGCGAAACGTATAAAAAGCGTGCGCTACAACCTGCCCGCAGGCTTATCTCGACCAGCCACGCACCAATGAACATGTGGCAATAAACGTGACTCGGCCCCTGGAAACTTGTCTGCTCCTTTGCGCGAACCACGCAAACAACAGGTTCGAATGCCTTAACTTTGATTTAATTAACACCACAGGCTGCGTGTTCGACTCCCACCAAAGGTCGAGGGTTCCACTCTTGACCTTCACTACGTCAATTGTAATCCTACTTGGAGATATGGCTGGTTCACCCATATCTCCAAGTGAGTTCGACAAAGGACATGGGTCCAAGTGCCTTCATTAAGTCATAATTAAGTCATAATCACAAAGAACTGTGCTGTGATTCGCTTAGCTCTATTTAACACAAAAGAGATGCACCCTTGAGGACAAGTGACGAACACTGGACTGTGTGGCATAACTAAAGGTACAGCGAATGTCGTTGGCCAGTCATTGTGGACATGCGTGGCCATGTGTTTCTTGCGCAGAGTGCAGCACTGCTCGCCCTACTATGATAAACATCACCCATGTTTTGTCCAAAAGTTATTTCTCATCTCTTCGCAGCAGTGCCATTCCCACCTGGCAGGACACTGTTATGGTGGCTAGCACCATGGCCGCATCTTTACCATAGTATAGCTAACATGCACACAATTTCCTAACGTCCATTGCTTTGCTTTTGTTACCACCATCAAAGCTGCCAATGTCTAAACGTAATTTCAGTAGCACCAAAAATGTATTGCCACTATAGGAGCATCAACAATGCTAGCCACCTTGACAGCAATCGTAGATAGAAATGGCACTGCAACGGCGGGGTGAGAAAAAAAGCTTCTGTCAAAATACAGGTGACGTAATCGCACTAGGACAAGCGGCTCCACATTCCGCATCAAAACCACATGCATATGCATGTGTACAATGATGGCTGGCCTACACCACACAATGTGTGTTCAGTTATGCTTCGGCCACACGCTCTGCTGTCTACATTTAATTTGTAGTTGATAGTACATCTACTGTGGGACTTGCAGGCATGCAGCTCATTATAGCGCGAACAGGAAAGATTCATTAGATGTTCTGTGAACCTCCTGTATCCCTAAAAGGGACATCTATTAGAGATCACTTATGTCCAAATGTGCCATCCTATCAACGTTAAAGCAGCGTGACCTGAATGGAACTTAGATTATCTATAGTACGCATTTGCAAAGTTGTTTGAAGAAATATAGGTGTAGCAAGCGCGTGACGCCCCCTCAGGCATAATGTTCGTTCGCTGCCAGGCTCGGTGGCCTGTTAAGTTTGACAGGCAACATTGGTCACCGCACCGCAAGAAACACCGACGAGCACGGCTGCTCGGCGGTCAGTCATCATTCAGCACCACCACGCTGCGGAGCGTCCGTCTAACAGAGAGTGCCTCGAGCCTTCCCTTGTTCACGAACCCGGGTGGATCGTGACACTGGCGACGAGTACCCACGGGTGTCCCATGGCGCCGCGAGCGGCGAAACACCACCCCCCGTTGCTTCCGCCATGCCACTGTACGGAAGGCTCAAGCCGTTCGAGGGAGATGGGTCTGCCTGGCAAATTTACGAGGAGCAAGTCCACGTGTTCTTCTGGGCAAACAACACACCCGAGGCCAAACAGCGGGACATTTTCCTGGCCAGCTGCGGGACCCGCATCTTCAGCCTCTTGCTCGACCTTCTCAAGCCAGCCACGCCACACGTTAAGACGCTGGGTGAGCTTCTCGCCATACTGCGCTCCCATTTCAACCCAGCACCGTCCACACTAATGGAGCGTTTCCGCTTCAACAACCGAAGCCACCGGGAAGGAGAGACCCTCGGGCAGTTCGTTGCTGCACTACAAGGGTTAGAGAGTGCCTATGTATTCAGGGACCAGCTGGACTCGCTGCTCCGGGACGAGGGTGGGACCACCTGCAGAACCTGCACAACGTCCTGGCATGACTGCAGGACGCCGGCCTCAAGCTCAAGCTGGAAAAGTGCGTTTTCCTAGCCCCCAGCGTTAAGTACTTGGGACATGTCATTTCCCAGGCAGGCCTAGCCCAGGCTCCCTGCAAAGTTGATGCTGTGCTCAAGGCACCTAAGCCTCAGAACAAGAAGGAGCTTCAGAGCTACGTTGGCCTCATCAACAGCAACAGGAGTTTTCTGCCGAACCTGTCGGAGCATCTACAGCCGCTCCATCTTCTGCTTCGAGATGGTCAGCAATGGGTCTGGAAGAAGGAGCAGGACCGGGCGTTCCAGCGCAGCAAGAAGCTAATCACCAAGGCTCCAGTGCTGGTGCACTTCGATCCTGCCAAGCCTGTCGTCCTTACAGTAGATGCGTCACCGTACGGTGTGGAAGCCGTCCTGGCACACCGGGACAGAGATGGCCAGGAACGCCCTGTGTCGTTTGCTTCTCGATGGCTTCATGCAGCAGAGCAACGTTGCAGCCAGCTGGACAAGGAAGGTTTGGCCCTCATGTTCGGTGTCGAACGTTTCCACCAGTATCTGCGGGGCCGGGAGTTCAAGGCAGTCACGGACCACAAGCCACTGTTGGGGCTGCTGGGGCCTGATGCTGATACAGTGATGCGGCGTGGCTGGCTTGAGAAGGTCGAGCAAGAGGCTGAAGATGCGGGTCCCTCTGCTGGCATCACCTCGAGTGATACGCTCGGCCTTGAGGCTGGCAGCTTACAGTTCCCAGCTGGTTTACCGTCCGGGAAAGGACCTGGGACCTGCCGCCTGCCCCTGCCAGAGGTGCCCGATGCTGTGCCAGAACCAGCTGAAGTGTTCATGCTGGAACACGAGTACCCGGAGGTGCTCTCCAGATCTGCGGTATCTCAAGCGACCAGCCGGGACTCAGTCCTGTCTCAGGTGGTCAAGGCGGTGTCCTGTGGAGCGGAATTAGTGCAGCAGGCCTATAGCCACAAAGTCGCTGAGCTGAGCTTGCAGCAGGGCTGCCTACTGTGGGGTTCTAGGATGGTGATCCCACAAAGCCTCCGGTTCGGGGTCCTGCAGTAGCTGCACACGGGTCATCCTAGAGTAGAAAAGACCAAGATGGTGGCTCGGTCCCATGCTTGCTGGCCTGGCCTGGACCAGGACATCGCTCACTTGGTGCAGAGCTGCCAAATCTGCCAGGAGCATCAGCGAGCCTTGCATCATGTGGAAATCACCCCCTGGCCGTTCCCACAGAGACCCTGGTCCCACGTACATGTGGATTTTGGGGGGACCTTTCAAGGGCCATTACTTCCTGGTGGTGGTGGACACCTTTTTGAAGTGGGTGGAGGTTCTACCTGTTCTCCATCAGCAGGCGTGACCATTGCAGCGCTACGACAGGTCTTCGCCGCCCAGGGGTTGCCGGATGTCATCGTGTCCGACAATGGTCCTGTTTTCACCAGCACAGAGTACCTGGCCTGGCTGATGAAGAATGGAATTTGCCAGATGATGGTTCCGCTGTACCACCTCGCTTCAAATGGTGCAGCCAAGCGGGTGGGGCAAACCATCGAAGACAAGCTCAAGAAGAGCCAGACTGGGGATTTCCGGATGCAGATTGCCGGATACTGTTTCAGTACCGGACCACGCCCCACGATGTCACTGGCCGTGGCCCCTGTGATCTCCTGCTGGGTCGGATGGTCAAGACACCCTTGGACGTCATGCATCCGGACCTCCGATCCACAGTGCTCTTGAAGCAGCTGAAGCAGAAGCTGGCTGCTGACCAAGGCTGCTGTCCCAGGCCTTTGCCAAAGTCGGGAGCTCCAGTTTTTGCCAGGAACTTCCGTGCTGGCCCACCTTGGTCTGCTGGACAGGTGGTGTCTCCTACCAGCGCTTTATCGCTGCTCAGACGCATGCCAGACGGGGCCATGTGGCACAGACACGCCGACCACGTCAGGCCTCACCTCGGGACCTGGTCAGCACCCTCGACTGCCACTTCTGAGTTCCAGCCCGCAGAAGGACTAGCGGCAGCACCAGTCGCTTTCAGCGGAGCACCACCCACCTCAGAGGCGGCAACCATTGCCAGTGGTGCGGCACCCGTTGGACCGGTGTCGAGCCTGGCCCCACTCACAAGACCGACCACTACAGACCCTCTGGATGGAACGAGGCTGACTCAGGCAGCACCTGGCGTTGCCACACCCGACCCATCAACACCGGTGCCCAGGAAGAGTACTCGACGGCGGAGGCCACCGGAACGTTACTCGCCTGGATAGCAGGCACCGTCCATCCAGCTAGGGTGGAGGCAGAGCCTCATATTTTGAACATGGACGTTTGCTTCTTTTATTTAACAAACAAACTGGGGGTAAGGGGGTGTAGCAAGCACGTGACGCCCCCTCAGGCATCACGTGACGACCCTATGTTCATTAGCCGCCAGGCTCGGTGGCTTGCTAACCTCGGCAGGCAACACTGGTCACTGCACCGCCGAGCGGCGGTGCAGTGACCAGTGTTCGGTGACCAGTGACCAGTGATCGGCGGTCAGTCATCGTTCAGCACCACCATGCTGCGGAGCATCCGTCTAATGGAGGGTGCTTCGAGCCCTCCCTTGTTCACAAACCCAGGTGGATCGTGACAATAGATATCTACAAGATGTGTGCAATGTCTAAAATATTATGTTATATGGGCATCTATGAGACATAAATGGCTCCCTGGGTATTTGCAATGTTGCTTGGAGAAATATATATACGATGTGTTCAATGCCCAAAACATTATGTTCTATGGAGATCTACGGGACATAAATGGTTCACTGGGATACGTTTCCCGGCCACTAAATCCCACGTAAACAAGAAAATATGCGAGGTGGATGCGATGAAGAACAGTATATAGCTTTGTTAAACCACGTTGGCAGGCTAGTTGGTTTGAATCCATGATAGAGTGTGTAAGCCTAACTGAACCTAGAAAGAAAGAGATACAGAGAGACAAGACTGTCTCTGTGCATCTGTTTCTTCCTACATCCTCGTTCAGTCGCACTTACACACTCTATCATGGAGTATAGAGCTTTCCGCTGCGGCAGCTTCACCGCAATACTCGCCTTGCCGGCCTGTCTCACATGAAAACGCAGGTGCGCACTCAGTTTCTCATTTCGGTACCACCACATCTTCTCTGGGGTCGTCAGACATGGCACTCACAGCTGTCACCACTAATCTTATTGCAACAAGCATCTTCACCTAACTGTTTCACAGCGCATGGTGCCCTCGGAAGTGTAGCGCACACTTTCAATAGGCAATAACCAAAATGTGCCCCCCGCTCCTTGCCGCAGACTGCAATCGTATACAGTTTCCGGCCATTAGATCCCATGTAAACAAGAAAAGGCGTGAAGCGCGCACAGTATATAGCCGCCCGTTTCATGTGAAAACGACGTCACCCACAGTTTATATCAGTACTAGCAAATCTCCGCCTTGGTCATCGCATGCCGCATTCACAACTATCGCCACCATAGCTACTGCGATAAGCATCTTTTTACAGAACGATGTGCCTAGTGCCATTGGTAGCATAGTGTATGCTTTTAGTAAGTGGCGATAATACAAACTCGCCACGATTCCCTGTTACAGGCGGCACGATGTGGGCATCCTGTCTTGCTTTGGCGGCATCCGGCGTCGCCCACCAGCTCATTTTGTTTCGGTTTCCCGTCGCCCTCTTAAAAAAAGCACGCCATAGGAAAACAACAAAACATGTCTCGGGCTGCCAGAGCACCACCAAGCCAACACGTATCGGTGCCTCATGCGCAACACAAGAATACACAGAAGATGAATACACAGCTGTCATTATTAGATGTCTTCATGCCCTTTGAATGAATAGATCTAGGGAGAAACAGGCTTGGACGGATTTGCTTATACAGTTGAACCCACTTATAACAATAATCAGGTGCCACGAAAATTCCATTGTTATAACCAATAATTGTTATAACCGGGTTGCATGAAAAAAAAAAAAAATTGGGGGATGGCAGAGCTGTTGTGAGAAAACTATACCGGCGAGGAGGCCAGTTCCCCTCCCCACCACATTTCTCCATCCGGCTGCTGACTGTGTTGACTCGTTTAACTGCTTCCTGGGCGCTCTGCTCAAGTGTAACAAGTAATGGCTGATGGCGTTAAAAAAGGGCACTGCTATAACAACTGCAAAGAGGTGACATAGGTGGCAAGCGATATGTGAGTACCGCCGAAGCATCGCTTTGGTGGCTCAAAAAGGGGCCTTTTAAAAATTGCAAGAACACTGCCGCGGCAGCCTGGCAGCTTGAAAAATCCAGAAGAATCGCTGAGGTGAGATCGCCACAAGCATCTCGACACGTACTTCTCACTGGCTTGCACGAGAAAACCCTACGTCCCTCAGCCTTGCATGCTTAACACGAAGCCTGCCGACATCCTTCTCCAAGGCATCCAGGTGCTCCCCATAGTGCAGAGGAAGGTTCCTCGCGAAAACGAATCCCTGAAATGACTGAATCATCTGCCAGGCCTCCTGTGAGGACAATGTTAAGGTAGCCTGCCCTAATGCATTATCGCTGCTGTCGCTATCTGATGCAAGCACGGTCACGACGATCGCCTCATCGGTTAGAAGCACTTAGTAGTTTCCGAATCTACAGCTGTGCACTTTCTTTTCACTGGCAACGTCGTACATTCCCGATGATCAGCGGGCGGATCAGCCATCGTCTGTTTCGGCTGCGAGAAACCGCGTGGCCAGGAACGATGTCGACACAAACAACGAAGACCAACGCGAGCGATTAAGCGGTTTGCAGAATGAGAAACCAGCGAGCAACCTGCGAGCGGCGCAGTCAGCATGATCTATTCGTGTTTCGGAGCGTGGGGTGGCGTAGAGCTGTGGGCGCAGCAGAGCTCTGCGTGCAGCCCGCTCATGTTCGGAGGGGGGGGGAAGGGCGACAGGAGAGAGCGCGCGGTGGCTGTTGGAGCAGCGGCCAATCATTCAGTGGCTTAAATTTCTCGTTTTCTTTCTTTTCAAGGATTTCGCATTTCACTACCTTTCGGCTCGGACAACCAGCAGCCAAACTTCATCGTTATAACCGATAATGTGGCATCGGGGCATTGTAGTAGGTGGGTTATTTCCCCACGGAAACGTACAAAAGTTGACAGTGAAGCAGCTTCTTGTTGTTATAACCGATATATTGTTAAAACCGGAATTGTTATAAGTGGGTTCGACAGTAGCGCAAAAAAATTGCTCAAGAGAGACTTCATTCATCTTTATTGTGGCTTGAACAATGGCAATACTTTCGTTGGACATCAAGGTGGCATAGGCTACACTATGCTTCATATTACTCCATTCTACGGATGCAGGTAATTTATCCCACATGGAGCATGGTAGCATTAATGTAGCAATTTATTTCTCAAAAGGATTTGAAGTGTGAGTAATGTAATCTAGTCAAAACTAATTTCTCTGTCTGTAAAACGTTCAGGTCAATTTTTGTAAAAAAAAATTAAATTATGAGGTTTTACATGCCAAAACCACTTTCTGAATATGAGGCACGCCGTAGTGGAGGACTCCGGAAATTTTGACCACCTGGAGTTCTTTACCATGCACCTAAATCTAACTACACAGGTGTTTTCGCATTTCGCCCCCATCGAAATGCGGCCGCTGTGGCCGGTCAATTTTGTAGTGCAGGCAAATGTTTTTCCAGGCAAATGTGCAGGCAAATGGCACTGCTGCGAAGAGATGAGAAAATAACTTTTGGACAAAACATGGGTGATGTTTATCATAGTAGGGCGAGTAGTGCTGCACTCTGCGCAAGAAACACATGGCCACACATGTCCACAATGACTGGCCAACGACATACGCTGTACCTTTAGTTATGCCAAACAGTCCAGTGTTCGTCACTTGTCCTCAAGGGTGCATCTCTTTTAAAGCTCCATTAGAATGCATTTGCTTTCACAAACATGCCAGAATGTGCAAATAATTTTCTTTAAAAAAAGGCCATTTTAAAGACTTTTTTTTCATTTCATAAGTACAGACAGTATACAATTCTAGGTGAAATAACGTGTAATTTTGATGCAGTGAAACAGTGGTATTGAAGCAAGAAGGGATGCTGCAGATTGTATGAGACTGAACCTAATGTTACCAGCTGTTTGCTTTCAAAAAGCCAAAGCTTAATTATTGGCGGAGGGAATGGACATATTGGCTCACAAGCACCTCTGTCCACCTTGGAGCGCCACTACCTAGTAGTGTTTTGCCATCGGAAGGACGTGGCCACCATGATAACAGTAACGTAAAAATGATTTTTTTTTTTACTTCTTTTTACCTACCATAAGTATACCACAACTACAAGTCATGGTACCCAAGCTGGACAAAGTGCTCAAGGCAGCCATGAGCCACGATGCTGCAGTTGATGAAAGAATAGAGCACCGACCTTGATTTCCTTGACGAGGCTGGCCGTGGCACTCGCAACGTCCTTTGCTGACTGGACGAAGTGGCGTTTTGCAACAGGGTTGGTGGTTTTAGATGAAGCCACCCGGCAAGCGTTGCAGAGCGACGATGTGTGCTTGGCGATCACTGTAGCTGCTGACAAGATCTGCAGTGCACAGGAATGAAAAGGCGAAACAAGAGACAAAGGTTTATTTTTTTCCTGTAGGACAGCCAGCCTTTCGACGACCTATATGCCCAGACCTACACACCCTGAACCACAACATAAAGTAGGTATTTCGAGGTCCAAGTATATTTCAAAACAAGTATATTTTGAATAAAACTTCCTGTTAATCACACTCCTGGCAACTATACAAGATTTACGGGAGTAAGACACAGCTTGCTTCCCAGAAAAAACTTTTTTCGCATTTCAGTTGATATTTTGTAGAGACAATATTTCCATCTAAGTGAGAATGTTATTACGTCAGCTGTTCCAAACAAGTGAAGTACACTTAAACCTGATTTAGAGGGTTGTAGCGCCGAAAAAAGACAACACATAGCAAGCGAGACGGGACAGGTGGCTGTCCCGTCTCGCTTGCTATGTGTTGTCTTTTTTTCAGCGCTACAACCCTCTAAATCTGGAAACATGCACCAACACCAACAAGTACTACACACTTAAAGCTGACTATAACGAAGTCAGTAAAATTGACAATTTGCTTCGTTATATCGAAATTTCATTGTACAGTTAAACCCGTTTATATCGAACTTGCAAAAAAAAAATGCCTAACAGTTCGATACAGAGCATAATTCGATATAAGCCTGCTAAAGAATTGGACGTCAGAAAAGCACATACTATTAATAAAATCACTTTATTCATAAAACTAGCTTAGTTTCGCATGAAATAGTACAGCATTTTCTCCTGCTTGGGCAATTTTGTTGTCTGTGACGCACACACTTTTCGCCACATTGTCTAAAGAGTTGGAGCAGCTGAGGCCGCAACCTTCCCCATCCACGCAGAAGTGCCGGATAGTGCAAGTGCACCAATCACCTCGGAGGATCTGGGCAAATGACCATCGTTGCTTCCCTCATTGTGCCCACTCTCACTTTATCCCAATTTGTGATTTCGAGCTTCACGGTGAAAGGTAAATTCTGCCGCTTTATCATGGCAACACTGCAAGAGAAGGCCCACAAGGCGCGCACACAATGAACCAGAAAAGCAGCGAGACAACTGGCACTTGCACCATCTTGCACGACGAGGGCACAAGGGCCTCTGATTGACCGTCTGAACAAGTGCTGCAGGTGGACCAGGATCATTTTTCACAGGAGGGTGTCAACGCTCGCCTGACGCAGCGTGGTCATAGTAGGAAGAGAGGTTGGATGGAGCCGTGCTGCCGGGTTTTCCCGCCGGCACGAGGGAAAGCCAACTTCTCGGGACACTTTTGCACCGCTTGATGTTCGATATATCGAGAGTTGCGGCTATTTTTGTTCCATGTAAGCATAATTTTTGCTATATATACTCATTGTAACTACACCTTGTCCAGAAATTGTTTGATATATAGAATAATCCGATGTAAACGGGTTCGATGTAGTTGTATTCGACTGCATTCTATTTTTTGAATATTCAGTACATTCAGTGTACAGACCCCACTCAGTGCAGCATGCATCGCAGAGCTTCTCATGTTAGATTGACATTCTATATATCGGGTGTTGTGGCTATTTTTGTTCGATGTAAGCGTAATTTTTGCTATATATACTCAATGTAACTATACCGTGTTGAGAAAATGTTGGATATGCAGAATAATTAGATGTAAACAGGTTCGATATAGTCGGGTTCGACTATTGAAATTCGACCTTTTATGCAAATAAGTACAGTCGCAGATCACTTCTTATTGCACGGAAGGGGTCGCAAAATTTTCTGAATTATTGGGCAATTGAGAAAACAAATTGGAATGAAAAAACAATTCATTTTGATGAATCTGGGAGTTGGTGATGAATGACACGGTTTCATGCCACATTGACGATATCGACGAATTAAGCGAAGCCAACCAAGCTTTCGCATACACTCGGGCCTTGCAGCTGATAGCGTTGCCCGTACTGGGCGATACTATAACGAAAAGTGCCGGCAGTGGGAAGCAAATGCTTCATCTGCCTCTTCTTCAAATGAGCCACCGAAACTCGAGAGAACACTACTTCCAATACTAAGCACGTAGGAAGACAGCTTATTACCTCTTGAGTAGGGTGCACGACTGCAGATGCGCTGAGCCATGCTTACAGCCATGCCCAGCCACAGCCGAGACGTGTGCCGGAAATCGCGACGCACGTCAACTTAATGGCTGGGTTATATCAAGAATTTCGTTATACTGAAGTTCGCTAGATCGAGGTTTAACTGTATTAACTTCTGCGAGATCATCTCTATGTCATTAATTGGGTGTTTAACTCCCTTTCTTTTGATATATGCCTTCAATAATTCCTTTCCACTAAAGGTATTGAATACAAATACCTTGGGCTCCTTTTCCCTCATAATTTGTCTTGGTTGTGAGCCTATCCGTGTAATATACAAGTGCTTAAAAATTTTGCTACCTCCAACTCACCTTCTTGGCAAAACTGCTAACATAAGAAACTCTAATTCACCCAATCTATAGCTTGGAACACTATATCAAACCTGAACTGAGAAGCAGAAAAAAGAAATAGATAAATCAGCTCTGCTGCGCAGGGCTGAATTCGATCAGAAATCTGGAACAAAACCAAAAATAAAGTAATGGTTTTTGGTTCAGGCTAGCCACTTTCATTGGAGTTTCTCATCCATGCACTGTCTGCACTCGTGTCTCAACCAGGTTACCTTATTTGTATACACACATGAGCTTGCCATCGCATTGGAAGTGGCAGCGCCGTTAGCACAGTTTTCAACATGTCGCCTCATCAGACGGGCAAGTTAGCATACACTCATGAACATTTGAAATTGGCGACTGTCAACAGTTCTTCGGTGGTGGGAGACCTACATATACAGATGTTAAAATGATAAGGCACTTCCTAGTTGGGCATTTGCGTAGTATGATACTGGAACGTGTGGGGATGCGTGACTCTCACGCCTCCCCTGAGATCTAGTTTTCCCGCATAGCTCGTCTCCTGCAGGGCGGCTTCGCCCGCCGCGTGGCCTGGCGCCCGCCACGGTCGGAGTGGTTGAGGTGCAGAGCGAGAGATGGCGCGAGTGTTGCGCTGCGGCGGGGTTACTTAGGCGCGGGAGAGAAAGGCGCTTGCTCTTTCCCGGCGGACCGGCTAACAGTGGGGACGTCCCGCGCGCGCGCGCGCCGACCCATGCTTCTGCGAGACCGCCTCGCGTGGCCTGCCTTGGAACGCGCCACCGTTGGCGTGACCGTACACGCGAACGACCAGGCGTTGGGATCCAGCATGGGGCGAACATATTCGCTCACTATCCGGTCGCGGTGAGTTGGACTTCTAGATTTGTCGTGCGCCCATCGGCATGTTTTGGGGATAGCAACTCGGCTAGCTGGCATTGATCTATAAAAGGTGCAATAAATGCCTTTGTGATTGTTTGCACTACTGTGTTGTCGTTCCTTTGTCCCAAGGGTACAGGAGGAGAATCCCACATCTGATCCCACAAACGTAAACAGAAGCAGGTAAAACAGAAATGATGTGTTGCTTTGGATGTACTGCTTCCGTGGGCGGGCTTCTAAGACGTTATTTTTTTGCTAATTGTGAAATAAAGAACAGCATGCATACTCCCCCCATCTTTTTTTAGTTTTTCCATGCAGCTTAGGAGCGCTGTCAAGTCTTTGTACAAAATAAATTGATGCTGTTTTTCTGTAATTATTTTTAGGTTATGCAAACAAACACCGCTTATTCTGTTTGTACCACAACATTTTTGCTCCGCAGCTGAACCAGAACCGAACCGTTTTTGAAGAGCTAGAACGAAAAAGTTTTGATTCAATACTATGGTTTGGAACATTTTTCACAAAAACGATACTATTAACAAGACTGAGTCTACAGTCCAACCTACATGTAACAATATCCAAGTGTCTATAAGAGAGCGTAGGTTAGGGCGTGTTGGTATTCCATAACTGAGGTTTCTTAGCGCACGAAAGGGGACGAAAGATAGTGCCACTGTCTTTCAACCCTTTTCGTGCACTAAAAAACCTCAGTTATCTATAAAAGCCATTGTGCCCACATTGGATCACACTGCCCACAGAGTGCAAGGAGTAGGGCAAAAGCACTCGTAGAAACAAAATACGCAACTGCATCAGCCGGGGCGGCTCGTTTGCAACACGCCTGGCACTGGCATGTGCAGCATCTAACATGAGAAGCTCTGCGGTGCATGCGGCACTGAGTCGAGTCTCTACACTGAATGTACTGAATATTCAAAAAATAGAATACAGTCGAACCCGACTACATTGAACCCGTTTACATCGGATTATTCTATATATCGAACAATTTTTGGACAAGGTGTAGTTACAATGAGTATATATAGCAAAAATTATGCTTACATCGAATAAAAATAGCCGTGACTCCCGATATATCGAATGTCAAGCAATGCAAAAGTGCCCAGAGAAGTTGGCTTTCCCTCGTGCCGGTGGGGAAACCCAGCGGCGCGACTCCATCTAACCTCTCTTCCCTACTGTGACCACGCTGCGTCAGGCGAGCGTTGACACCCCCCTAAAAAACATGATCTTGGTCCACACACAGCGCTTGTTCAGACGGTCAATCAGGCTCTCGTGCACTCATCGCGCAAGATGGTGCAAGTGCGAGTTATTTCGAGGATTTTCTGGTTCATTGCGTGTGCGCCTTGTGGGCCTTCTCCCGCAGTGTTGCCATGATGAAGCGGCAGAATTTGCCTTTCGCCGTGAAGTTCAAAATCATAAATCGGGTCAAACGCGGTGAGAAGTCCAATGTTCCCGCAGCGTGCAAGATTCCGAGGAGCGCTCTCAGCACGATTTTAAAGAATAAGGGAGAGATTAGGGCTAAAGCAGCCAAACTCGCGACCCGGTGCCAGTGGCGCCGAACGCGTACCCACGGCCGTGTATGAGTGGTTCATCCGAAATTACTTCAGCTGTGCCGGATTTCGCGTGCTCGGGGATGACCAAGTTCTGATGAATGCAACGAAGCCGTTGTTGGTGTTGCCGAAGTTTGGAGCGAGCTGTCAGAATTTCTGGGAGCTATTGACTAATGAACGGTGGACGAATTTGGGAGTCGATGGTGTCGTGACCATGGAAGAGCCTGAAAACGAAGACTATATTGCCGATATCGTACCGAGCACAAGTGAAAGCGGGTACAATGAGGAAAACAATGACGGTCCTTTGCTGTCAAATGCGCTCATCGAAGAGTGGCACACACCTACCGGCACATACCCAGTGACCCAAGTTTGCATCAAAGAGGTTCATTGAAGACCAGCAGAGACCAAGTGGCCCATGCCCAGTACTCTAAGTCGCCGTCAGAGTTTCTGCTAACAGCAGTACCTGTCCAGTCCCGCATCTACAGATTGAAAAGTGGCACGTACGTACAGACTGCCATATACTCAATGACCCAAGTTGGTCCGGTGGTTCGTAGGCTGTTATGGAAGCCATTCAGAGCTGTTTCTCATGTTGCTGTGCCGATTTGTAGCCTTCCTCCCTGCTGCGTTTTCCCAGCTGTTGCATTAGGTTTTTTTTTTTTCTTCCAGCGATCCCTTCAAAGATGCATCACCAGGGTTCTACTGTACTCGTATGAGCCGACAGCTGCCACAGATGCTGAGCATGGCAACAGTCACGTAGCCATTCACACATGTTATGTTGGCTGATGACCTTGAAAGGGAAGCGTTAATTGGCCCCACCTGTGGCTGGCTGCTGGCCGGGTTGGATAGCTGCTGGCAGGCCATCTGAATGGCCTGGCTAGCCCGTGCAAAATGTGACAGGTCAACCAGACCGGGCTTGCCTGCCATGCTGGAGGAGTCGGATGCACCCACGAGGTATGCTGCCTGCAAGAAAGTCGCTGTACACGGGGCAGCGCTCGAAACCTGATCTCTTGACTATTCCCTTGTGTACACACCGCAAGACATCATCTTACCAGCAAGGGACCTTTTTTTTGTATCTACACTCGTATAATGCATAACATATAGCAATTAAATGCAGGAAAATGCAGGAATGAAAGTGGCATCCACAGAGTACATTTTCAGTAGTAGAGCTAGGTTTGCTAGCCACACAACTGATCTTTTGATGGGTCCTTGGCTATGCTATCACGTGTCACCCATGTAGAGTCTAAATGAACAAATGTTGTGAGGTGCTAAAGAAGGATCACATTATAAATACGACAAATAAACACGAAGTGTTAAAGCATTCCTGCCATTGTCTGCTGATGATTGGGGATACGGACTCCACCGCCACGTTTTGAGCGGACGCTAGTGCCGCTTTTGCCCTTTAATGTGATGCATTTGTGGCGTTCCACATTCGCCATGCTCTGAGGCTTCTCTGAATTACCTGTGTGCGGCCAAATATATCCAAACTAACGAGAATTGGATGCCATTATATACAGCACAACCTAGTTGATACACTTTGGGAAAAATATGTGAGAAAGAACTTACCGTATTTAGTCACATAATGAACACATTTTTTTCCCGAAAAGCATGCGCAAAGTTGCAGGGTGCGTTCATTATGCGGGGTAAAATTCTTAGCAATTTTTTTTTTCTGTGGCCACCTCTAAGAAAAGTCAGTTTCACCTAAAATGCGAACCATGGATTGCGATAGCAAATGCGTAGAAAGCTACACAAAGTAAGGATAGTAGTATAAACTTGCAAACATTCACTTCAATGCAAACCGAGTGGCGAGAATGCAGCACACACAATGGTATGAGCCGCCATTGACTCAGCCCCTGACGCAGATCAGTCTCGAGTTAAGATGCGCCGCGGCCGTGCAATGCGTAGTTGCTGCCTGAGTAAGATGTTGTCTCCCCCCCCCCCCCGCATCCCATCCCCCTAGCGCCATGCGTGCAACAGAAAACGGCGTGTTTCCTTGCTGCTTTCCTCCCTTGTAGGCGGGAGATTGAGCCATGATTGTTGGTGCCGTGCAATACGTATGCGTGTTGCTGCCAGAGTACAACGCTGCCGCCCCTACCTCCCCTCCTCCTGGGGGCCTTTTGCGCAACGAAAGATGATGCACAAGGTTGAGCCACAATCGCCAGTGCCGTGCAATAATGCGTGTTGCTGCCAGAGTACAACGCTGCCCCCCCCCCCCCCCCAACCACCCCCAGGGCTTGTTGGGCGACGAAAGACGGCAAACAAGATTGAGCCATGATCGTTTGAGCTGTGCAATACTCCAACATGAACGTTGGCACCTGTAAATTATACGAAATGGGACCGCAACGGAGATTCTACCGTATTGCATATGCCTGTTGGGACCAGAGGACGAGTCCAAATTATTTGATTTTTCAAATAAGAGAGGGTCAAATTAACAAAGTTTTACTGTATGAAATAGGTATTTTGCAGAAGCCTTTACAAAAAGCAACTGCCCTGCAAAATGTACAAAGTGAGACTTGTATGGCTGCACAACTTGCACATATCGCTTGTGTCCAACTGCTTCAGTGACGCTCGCATCTCTCGAACACCATGAATCTTTCATGTGAGAACTCTGGCATATTTTTGATCCCGCAACTTTATGCGCAGCATGAGGCCTGGGTGTGTGTCTCAGGATGGCTTCACCTTTGAGTAGACTCCACCGGCTACAGCTTGGCAGTTACAGGCTTGTTTACAGTGGGCTTGTTTTGAAATGTAGATATGCATTTACTTTTTACTCGTGTACTGCCTGAGAAAGTCTAACTCAAATTTAAGAAGAGAGTGTGGTTCCTACAAGAGAATACATGATGGTTGCCTGTTTGCATCCAGTGGACACGGCTACACCATCTTTCATCCCACGCTGACTTTGATCTCTAGTGAATATAAAGTTTAAGTAAAACCAGCTTGCACCCTCCACCAAAGGGGAAAAAAAAAAAAAGTGTGATTCATCCTGTGCATCTTCTAGAAGACAGACACGACTGTGTGCCAATAGTGAAAGGTGTTTCACCACTCAAGTACTGCCAAGTGATCCACGTACCTGGGCGGAAGCCTCCACCAGGGTGCAGATGGTGCTAGACACTTCCCGCACGCTCTCGCTGAACTGCTCATGTTCACCATGCTTGGCATGGTTGGCTATGCCAGTCATAGCGTCACCCAGGCTCTGCGCAGACCATTGTTTGGCAATGTTCACAAAGACCCTGTGTGAATGACCCTGAAGTAAAACACTGTGACGCACCAAGATGTCACGCAGCAGTTGCACAACTCTTCCGGCAAAACATTGGTGCAAAACTGAAGCGCTATTGTAAGATTGAGCGTAAATGGCAATGGATGCATCAGTGTGTTTGAGCTGCAGCATTTTATGCAGGTCTAGCAAAAGTGCGCACCTTAGACAGGACAGTCAAATACATACAAGTCATGCGCTGGTTAATGCTTAGTCAATTTCACTATCCCTTGCAAGGTTTGCGCTTTTGTTAGATCTGCAAATATGTACCAATTAGTTCAGCGACACATTTTACTGAGCTTGGCACAGTGCCAAGCATGCTGTCTTAGCACAGCATAGGGAACGCTGTCGCGCACAGACGTTAACACGCCCGGTGTTTCCACACGACAACACGAGTAAGTGAAAGTACCCTGAAAGTGACCGCATAAGAATAATGGCCCCAGCGGTTCACCTGGAAGAGTTGTCTACACTTTGTGCTCATACAGACGCAACATTTGGTATGCACATTGCCCCCCTGTGCTCACCCTCGACCGTTCCAGCACGGTGTCAAGGCAGTCATAGTAGGTGAGGTCGTTGACAGGTTCGTTGGGCTGATCCAGCATAGGGCGCATCATCTGCAGGACAGAAAGAAAGTTGGGCACATATCACCACTCGATTTGCCATGGCATTCATTTATCATCATCATCATTTATTATCCATTTAAGGCCACTTCCAGAGAATTACATGCCTGCCAACTTCTATGGGTAAAATGGCAGATTTATAGCGCTGTTACTATTGTCGTATTGAGACAAATATCTTACAATATATCATTTGCATATAATTTAGGGCAAAACCAATTTTAAGAAAGAGAAATACAGTTGCTTAGACATTTCCTATGGGCCCCTTTCCTCACCTGTCGACTATACTGTGGGAACAGAAGGCCCCCAAAGAATTGCCATTTATTAAATAGGCGACTGCGTTGATGTTGCGGCTACCATCGTCGAGCCTATATGCCCGATAGCGCTAGTCCAGTCTCTTCTTCCTCCACCACGGGGGTCTATGAGCAATGTCCGCTACATGGCTCCCCCACTAGCGATGAAGGCACTGCCATTGAGCAGTTCAAGTTGTGGAGTTGGCACAGCCAGAGTCTGGATGAGCTGGCTTCAGGCGGTTGATAGAAATTGTCTCTTCGCGTCCATTGACAAGAATTGTAAAAAACTTGGCGTCCCGTTTGAAGGCTTTGAAGGGACCATCGTACGGAGCTTGTAAAGGAGCACGAGTAGCATCGTGATGGACAAATACGTGACTGCTATGAAGTAAAGATGGGCTCATGTAAACATTTCTGCGGTCGTTACGAAGCGGCGGTGGTATAAGAGTGGCCATTGCAATCCGAAGGCGGTGGGCGTAGGATTGTAGGTCAGCAGATGATGGTTCCGAGACGAAGAACTCACCGGGTACGCGAAGTCTCGTGCCGAAAACTAGTTCTGCTGAAGAACACTGTGCATCTGCTTTCAGAGCTATGCAAAGACCTAGTAAAACCAAAGGCAGGCGCTCTGTACATGGAATCATGGAGTCATGGGCATGAGGTGCTGCTTTTAGTTTACGATGGAAATGTTCTATCATGCCACTGGAAATCGGGTGATAAGCTGTTGTTCGTATATGCGTTACACCCAGAAGACGAGAAAGAGCTTGAAAGAGGGACGAGTCAAATTGTCTTCCTCTGTTTGTCGTTATGGTGTGCGGTACGCCGTAACGAGAAATCCAGGTATTTAGAATGACCTGGACTATGGACTCTGCAGTTATGCGAGAGAGTGGCACTGCTTCAGGCCAGCGTGTGCAGCGGTCGATACGAGTGAATGTGTATGGTTGGTTCGAGGACGGTGGTAGCGAACCAACGATATCGACGTGACCGCAGCTGAAACGAACGTCTGGTGGTGGAAAATGACCAGGCGCACTCATAGTGTGTTGACTGACCTTGGCGCACTGGCACTGTATGCATGCCCAAGCCCAGCAACGGACGTCAGTGTTCATACGCGGCCACAGATAGCGGGAGAGACCAGACGTTGTGCTGCACTTACTCCAGGGTGCGATAAGGAGTGTAGCACGTCAAAAACTTGCTGCCGAAATTGTGGAACGTACGGTCGAGGATGACCCGTAGACATGTCGCATATCACTGTGACGTTGCAGCCAGGCAGTAAGATATCTTTGAAGTGCAGAGAATCATTGGCAGTCCAAAGTGTTTGAAGTTCACGGTCTGTGTGTTGAGCGGTAGCGAGGCGGACAAAGTCAAGGTTAGAACGATTTACTTGGCTTGCATTTATATGAATCCGTGACAGAGCATCAGCGATGGGATTATCGACACCACTGATATGCCGAATATCAGTAGTGAATTCGGAGATATATGCAAGCTGGCAAATTTCGTGGGGAGTAGGCGAGGAACTGTTCGAGGTAATAGCATAAACGAGTGAGATAGCGCTTCGGCAAGTTTAAAAAACACCAAAAATGAGAATCTGAGAAAACTTGAAATACAGAATGAGCTTATTTTTATAACACAACCCCACAAAAAATTTCAATATATACAACTGCTATTGCATTAACAGCCTCCAGGAATGTAGTCTGTCTGGCTAGTGTCACTACGGTGACGCCTTCTGAGCACTCGCTGCAAGTTTTCAGCAGATGCATGCTCAGCAGACGTAGTCAGCTCGTTTGTCCTAGCAGCAGTGTCGTTAACACAATCTAGTAGTTCCAATTTTCGGTCAGTAGCACGAGTTGACGCTAATGCTTGAAGTTTTCCTTGAGCTTCTCTGTATATAAAATGTGAAAATTTCGGCTGCAGAACAGTAACGTCGTGCCGAAATGTCGATAAAACACGGCCGTTGTCAGGAGCGCTTCGGGGGACTAGGCCTAGCTCGCTATCGGGATCTCCGGGGTCACTCAACTGCAGGAGCAGGCCATTAATGTCATAGGGAAGCGGCGTGGCTGAGTGTCATTTCTCGAAGTTGTACGCCGACTTCCTCTTCCCCTTTTTTTTTTTCAAATTTGTACTTCATAGCGAACTTCGGAGTCGAGGTCGGCATCGCTGTCAGCGTGGGAAACCTCGTTGGCATGCACGGCATGTGCGCAGCATTCGCGGAGTGATGCAGATGGCGCCAGTATAGCCAATGGTGTGGCTAGCTCAGGGCCATGTGCCTTTGTCGACCAATTATGGCATGCATTGGGACTTCTTTTTGAGGTGGAATTTCTTCACTACCAAGGTGCGGACGGAGCCGGTGGTGGCGGAAAAATAGACGAGAGACTGCTCTTTCAAACGATATATGGGTCGGCGCGACCAAACGACTGCGGGGGCCGTCACGCGCCATGAAAAAAGCACTTTTTTACAGAAACTTTGGCTCATATTTAGCCGACACTAATGCCAAAAATTTATATTACCGCTACAATATTGATTTAGAATGTGCAAAATTTACCGGAGTGGTAGAATAATAGTTGGAAATTCCAAAAATACCGTTTTCAAAATATTATTTTTTTAGCGATTTTTTTTTGTCTCTAAAACCCGCTCCGGGATATTCCACCAGGTTCACGAGCACTGGTAGACCAACAAGATAGCGTCCCCAAGAGATACGCTGATATCCTGAGCCACTACAGACTGGGTAGAAGGATCTATCCACCCCAGCATCCCAAGCTGACAAGAGAAGAGGCAGTGATCTTCCGAGAACTACAGACCGGCACATTCCCGCACGGCACCCTGCTACATGACTGGTATCCTACGAGCTATACTCACAAATGCGCCTTCTGCTCTACGACCAATACCCTCTACCACATGGTATGGGAATGTCAACAAAACCCATCGACACCGCCCATCACCGGACCAACGGTCGAGCAGTGGGAGGCCCAGCTGACAAGCTCGAGCCCTGAACACCAGCATCGCCTGGTGAGCAGGGCCAAGCTATCAGCTCAGGCCCACGGCATCCTGGACTAGGGACGCCGCCCACCTCGGACGATTTTGTTGGCTCATTTCTACTAATAAAGTTTATTCCTCCTCCTCCTCTAAAACCCATGTTCCCCCTTAAATGCACCATCAAGATGAACTTGCCGTGTCTTCACAATTGGCACTTCCATGCTTCCATGCAGAAAACGGGAAGACCAGCACATACAGAAAGCTACAGCAGCTAGGCTCGAAGCGCGTACGAGGTGGCCATATTGAAATGGTGATGGCGATATGGTAATGGAAATTTAAGGTCGTGCTCGACCTTAACGCACAAGCAATTTTTGAACCCACTTCATAGAAAAAAAATTGCATATTAGACTTGAGTAAATACGGTACTTAAAGAAACTGGACTGCCCCTAGAACAACAGAAAGTTGAACAAGATGGTAAGTCTTCGTGGTGTGTCCTTGTCTCCAATTCTTCCTTTTAAAATAAAGAGTAGCACGCACCTGGAGCCTGGGTACACAAATTGGGTGGACTTAGGTGGATGTGTATTAATGGCCTAGCACCGTATGCTCTTTCTGCTGGGCGCATTTCCTGTGTCTTCACGTAAATTAACATTTACCCACACAGGAGGTCTCACCGGTTGGGGACAGCTTGTACCGAAGCCAAGTGGAATGGGCACTTCAAACTCTGTTCACAATAGGCCAGGGATGTGCAAATATTCGAAACTTTCGAATAACGAATTGAATCGTGTCTTATTTGGTCATCACATCGAATAAATGAAAAAAACATTTTTTTTGAATATTTTAAAACATTGACTACCCCAAAGTAAACATAAAATTGGAGCAAAAGTACAGTAAATTCCCCCCCCCCCCTCCCTGTGGGCATAGTACAGACAAACAACTTCAGAACTTGCGTAGTGAAGCAGGCTACGTCACTCGGGTAGCCATACTTTACAGGCTGTACAGCAGTCAGTCACACTCACTGAAGAGCATGCAAAGAAGCTAGTACTTGTTTGCTCCTAATGCCTTATTTGTGCTTTTAATAAACAACACTTCTTCATATTGCACTATGCAATGACAGAAACTTGCTAACTTTAAGAATACTGGGGTGTGAACAACGCATTGGTTGTGATAACGGCTGTTCACTGTTCGAAAATTACTCTAAAGGCCTCAAAGATGGCTATTCACAGCACACCGCTACAGTAAAGACCACCATTCACCAGTGCCACTCTGTGCACTGCACGTGTGGCCGACTAATAAGGCTCCAATGGAGTAGACAAACGCTGGGGGTCTCTTTTGTGCACAGTTTCATTGCTAGAGCCACACCAACACTTTCCGTGTCATATTACAAGTAAACTGGGCTTGTTTGCATATACGACTATGCCACCAATCTTTGAGCAAACTGCCTCGCAGAAAAGCTATGTTTACAATTATGAAAAAATGTTTATTGGTACCAGTGGGGAGCAAGCGGCAAGAATTAATTTTGTCAGGCAACGCGAGCTCTTCTTTTTTTTATTCTTCTTCTATTTAAAACAAATGAGGCAGATTTTGCGTGAAAGACATGCAATGCATAATTGCAATGTGGCTTCAATGTACACAAACTTTGACAGAACAAAGTTGTAAGAATTCACACTATGCTTTAGAATTTACACTATGTTTTATGATATGAAAATTCTCTTGCACTGAAATACCATAATTTTTGTCTAAGGGCCCTACCCCAAAGTATGGACCTTAACAATACAGAAAAAAGTATCTCCAAAATTATTCATGTATGGGGTCCGTTTCCTCCTTCGCAAGTATTCTGTTTGTTGGCCACTATTTAAATACTAGCCACAGAAGCACATTGGACTGCCCTTCGGTTGTTTTTGCAGTTGATATTTTATTAGCTTGTAGCTGTTTAAATAAGCATTAGCGTTTTCTCACTGAAGCTAAGTCACCACTTGGGAAAAAAGTAAGCGTTTCAAAATGAGCAATATGACTGTCTAAACTGACTCAATATTTGCCATTAGGGTTCTTCCAATGCCTTCAGAGTGGTTGTGTTGAGCTGCTACCGCACGCCGGACATTCAATGCAGACTGCACGACACACTGCCACGTCACGTGATAAAAACTTGCAATCGACGACGTTCGGCGATGCTGTTTCTGTTCCCAACTGGGCGAGGAATACACCGAGGTGAGAAGGACAATGGGTGCAGTGGGTTGGCCGGTTGGATGTTGCTTGATCTGCTTTTAGGCTGCAGAGTCCTCCAACAGAACCATTCACTGCATGCTGGTCATTTTGTGATGCCATGAAACCTCTCTGTATTCCTTCTGAATTGTTATTTCTGTGGAGTGTTTGTATATTCATTTATGTGGCGATAGGCTGTCCATAAAGTTGTTTTACTCTCCCGCTGGCTGTGATGTCCTGCTAGTGTTGTGTAGAAAATGAAGG
This sequence comes from Dermacentor albipictus, assembly GCF_038994185.2. Classification (NCBI taxonomy): domain Eukaryota; kingdom Metazoa; phylum Arthropoda; class Arachnida; order Ixodida; family Ixodidae; genus Dermacentor; species Dermacentor albipictus. Next base: position 11,978,843 of record NC_091824.1, read on the forward strand.
ATTGCAGAAAGAGCCGAAACGCACCTGAATGGCACGCACCGCGCTGTCGCACTCCTTCTGCCCGGGTGCAGCCGAGGTGCACACGTCCACCAGGTGGTTGATGCTCTCCGTCACATTGCGGGCAGCTGCAGCCAGCTGGTTCTTGGCGTTGGGGGCACTAGGATCGGCCGCTACCGACTTGGCTGCCACCAGCAGCTTGCTCGACACCATCGACACATTCTTCAGGCTCACCACCATCTGGGAGCGGACCTACGGCGACACATGCGCACAAACATGACGCTGCAATCAACAAGCAATTTTTCAGACGCCAAATATTTGTACATCTATTCAGCACCACTGCTTGTTGAATAAAAAATTTTTTTCATGCCGCATTTGCTGCGGGATGACAACAGGTCAACAAACAGCCGGCTGCCGCTGTAACAGTGCAGAATACCAAAACAGAAATGGCGGCTGGCGGAGCAAGCTGAATGCGCCGAACGTTATATTTTTCTTCTCGTGAGTAGATTACACTCATTGAAACAGTTTTTGCCATATCAGTAACGAACAATATTGTTAATATCGGCAAGTCTGTGGCAATAACGTAGCCATGTCCACCTTGAGGGGACGGAAACGGAGATGGGTGTGCTTAGCTGCCAGTGACATAGAAACACATGGCGGGTAGGTTGCGGAAACTACGGCATTTGGCACGTTTCCACTAAGGGTGGGCGAATATCTCAGCTGTGCTACAAACATCGGCATATGAATAGGGTACACTTCCAACGTATCAGTGTAAACGTGGCTACTATCATTGCCGCTCACGATTTGTTGTGTGCCCACGAGTGCAGGTGAGAAGAATCGAAAGGCGTCTTTTTTGTTGTTGTTGACCACAATCATTATAAAGCCTACAAATAATAAAGCCGAAACAAGTTCGGATGCAGCTTTTTTTTTTTAATGGAAGTGTGGAAAGTGATGAAAGGAATAAAATGGGGCATCTGCTTAAAAATATCTGGTGCGTACAGACCGCTTGGTATGCTCTTGAAGAGTCGTTCACGTAGCATTAGACAGCATTCGACAGATGGTAAGCGCGATCACCATTAGCTAGACTTGGCACACAACATATCGCTGTGGCAAGTTCGGGGAGCGATCATTACATGGGAAAGAAAAAAATTGAATTTTGATGACAAAATTCAGGGGTGTGATCATTACGCAAGTGTGATCATTATGCAAGTAAATACGGTAGGTCTTGATGTGATCTTGTGTCATGCTAGGAGATATGTAAATAGCGAAAAAGAGCACATGCACGCCATTTATGTTAGTCTCGCCTGCACACATGTCTGCGGCAGTGGTGATTGCCTTTGCAGTGCTGTCCGCATAGATGCAGCATTGTATGCAGCAATGTATGCAGCATTGTATGCAGCAATGTATGCAGCAATGTATGCAGCAATGTATGCAGCAATATATGCAGCATTCAATGTGACCCCCATTATGGTTGAACAGTGCCTCACCTGCTGCTTGATGGCTGGGTCGTTTGTAATAGGCACTGGAAACAGCCCACAACTGGAACAAGTGGCTTCTGTCCAATTTTTTCTGAGAAGGATAAAGTCTACTAATGTAAGAACAGGTTCGACGATAACATCTTGCAAGTGTGTTTTCGAATTGCCCACATTTAGGCTGAGGAGTGAAAATGTTGTGCTGCTGAAGTGGTTATGGAGGAATGCCACCATGTCATCTGTGTCTGTCTTGAGTTTGTAGTTTTTGAGATCTGGATCGAGTCGACCTCTGGCATGATTAAACTTAAATCATTGGTGTCATGGGTGATGAATAGTCCCAGTACAGTGGAAGCTCTTGACAAAGCAACGTACAAAAACAGCTGGTCATGTGACTTAGCATAATTATATACAATTGAATCTCGATAATTCGAACTCGAAGGGGGTCGAAAATTTTTTAGAATTAAAAGAAGTTCGAATTAAAGGAAGCTAATTGAATAGAGGACTTACCTGCAGGAGCAAATATGCACTGAGCTAACATGAGTGGGAGGTTCCACAATATTAATTCACACATATTTACAAATTACAGATTACGTCAGTTATTAGGTGTATCGGTGCTCGTACTGTGATAGGAGACGGCGAGTGCATGCGTGGATAATTAAAAGGAACACACCATGTCCCGTCACAATTGCTTCTTCGAACTTTTGGTATGCTTCACCGCGTAAAACTGCTGTAATGGGACGAAGTTGACTTTCGGGAACCAGCATTATACAATGCGCCATGCTTTCCGCGCTCCCAAGCCATTGGCGAGGATTATAAAGGCGAAGCCGGCGCCATTGCTAACAGCGGGGTACTGTTTTAATGAAAAACGTGACACCAAACAACAAGAGGCTTGGCAGCGGACGTCGAAGTAGCTAGGCCTAGCGTTGCCGAGGGTGGTGGCTACGGGTGCCAGCGGATCTGCGTGCGAGAGCACCGGCTCGAGGCGGCGCAATAATCAAAATGACGGTGGTGGTGGCTTCGATTAATGCCATTTCGCACCTGCCGTCATGACAAAACGTCCAAAAAATCAGACGGTGAAAGCTTTTTACGTGCGAAATTTCAGACGTTCTTATACATTGATTCTAGGGGTACATGGCCATGCCGCAATACTAACACACGTCACTGACCTGCCACTAACAGAAGCAATCGGTGGTGCGTGCCTGCGCACAAATTTACACCACAGGATTTGTTCTTTTTTTTTGCTTCGCACGCGGCGTTGAGGAGTCTCTCTCCTAAGCCCTTCCTCTATGGTGGGGTCAGAGGAATGCTGGTCGGAGGCAACACTGCATGATTTGGCACACTGCTGGGAGCATTGTCGGAATGCAGAATGTTTGAATTAACCGTCGCAAATGCTTGCACATTCGAATTACTGGGTGTTTTCACCCATTGGAATACATATAACTTTGACGGGACCATGCTGTCAGTTCGAATAAACCGAATGTTCGAATTAAGCGTGTTCGAATTAACGAGGTTCGAATGTACGACGCTAGTGTGTGTACCACCTTGCGACTTGTGTATCGTGACAGCCCCTGATACAGCTAGTGGAAGCTGGGTTCGTCAACATTTAAAAATGGGGTTACTAAGAATGGTTGCCATTTGGAGGTGAATGGGAAACCAGTTGGTGTTAATGCCAACTGAGGTGGCATAAGCTAACCCGTTTGATTTTGCCGTGATGCCCACCTTACTGAAATCTCCCTGAACTCAAACCCTGTGGAGAAGGTCTTCCTCTTGAAACTGAATGTGCTTCGGAGTGCACATGGTGAGACAGACGACAACATTAATGTTGGAAGTTATCATGTATTTCTTGTCGGACACAAGGGACACCTTGTAGGCCAGGCCAGCCGTTTCTGCAACAGTCATGTTATGAATTTTGGAATGGTACGAAAGTTACAATTAAATAAAATTCAAACTAATGAAAATCAAAGAAAAAGTCGCTCCGTTAAGGCGTGTATATAGTTCGACGTAGTGTGAGTGCATGCGCGCACACACGAAGCACTGGCACAGCCAACATAACCGGACGCAGCCAACGCAATTTGACGTGCCCGATGTCGAAATGGCTCTTGCTCCATCCGCGTGTTCGTCGTGCCGACTGTGTCGACCCACAATGCATGGCGCGGAGAAAAATGGTGCCCACGTCGCTTCACTGACAGTTGCAGACAGCCGTTGAAAGTGTTCAAAGCAGTGCGCGGGCTGGGGATTGTTCTGCACATGCTCCGAAGAGAACAGCCGGTGGCGCTCACGTCGAAGTCTCTAGAAGGGACGTCATTTCGGCTGGCACAGCGCAAACGGTGTAGCGTGACTGGCCACAAGAAACACGTGCCAGGAAAGTCGGCGTTAAATACCCCTTTGCTCTGCCTACGCTCACCGCGGAAACAAGAGCTGTGTTCTAAAATGCACTTGTGAAACGCACCACACAACCTGCTGCGACGTTGGTCTCCGTTGTGCTTTCGTAGCTGTACCGGCTGGATGCTGTTGAGTTCCACTATACGTATAGGTGGTGTCCAAACATGTATCCCAGCAATGCTGGGGCATGTGTAATAACCCCAAATCTCAAAGGCTATGCTTTTTGGTACTGCGAGTGCTGATAAATGTCACGGCCGCCATGTTTCAGATATTACGAGGTGCCACTTCTCAGCAGAACACCTCGTAGAGAAAGAGCATAGCCTCCAAGATGGAACAGAAAGATGTAAAGAAAGAAAAAGAAAGAAAAAAAAGAAAAAGAAAACATGCAGTGTCACATCCGTGTTTTTATCTTGAAGGTCTTGAGAGAAGAAGAGAGCTGGCCTGCAACAGAGGCGCTGGTCATGTCTGGCCAGGTGCAAATGCGTCACTCTTCAATCGGGTCTAAACAAAGGGCTGCAAACGGAAAGAGCAAAGCTGCGCGGCCTGCGCAGCAGCGCCAGCGTCGCCAACGTGCTCCCCCGCACTAGCACTTTCCCCATCCACAATGGCGTGGAGTTCGAATTGTTGGTGGCAGTGCGGATTTCAGTAAGAATTAGCGGGATGCATTAGATATCACTTTCAATACATTGTTAGGCGGACTGCAGCGGCTACTTTAAGTTATTCAAAATTTCGAATTAACGAGTTATGAATTAACAAGCTTTTACTGTAAATTGCTTCGTGAAGTCAGTCTGCTGCAGTGAAAGGCGCACAATTCGTGAGTTGGCGACCGTGTTGCAGGTATGTTTGGCATGCGGTGTCCTGTTGGCGAGCACCGTTCTGCTGCCGAGTCACTTGGGCGAAGGTGCAAGCATTCTGGTCCGGCTCCGTAGTGTCTAGGGCAGCCAATTGAACTGCGATGAGCTCAGCTACAGGAATGTGAGTGGCACAGTTCACACCGTGTGCCGCTTAAGCCGGCCTGTCTCGCGCCAGAACAAAGCCAGGTTCACCCGGGGCAATGTCATTGCCTTTCTGTGCCGCATAGCGCAGCAGTTTTCTTAGCTGGTGTTATCACAAGCGAAGCACTAGGCGGCATGTAAGCACTGCTGATGCACGTTGAAGCTGCACTCCGTAGGTGACGAGGTGCCATGAGCTAATCCGAACTGAAAGACAAACCATGTGCGGGAACTGCCTACATGAGGCTACACTGCATTGAAGCGTCCACTGTGCTGTGACTACTGAAGTGCTCCCTGTCGGCGCTCGTTAGTGTCGTAATGCAATACTTCGCTTCAACACTTCTAGATGGCGGCACCAACTCTGTCAAGAAAGCATATTTCACTTGTTGGCACTGATGTCACATCTGTTACAGGATGTTCATTGTGGACCCTGGCATAAAACCTTTTCGTGTTAAAGAAAGTAATAAATAAACAACACGCCAAATTACGGAAAGGTAGGTGAAGAAAGCTTCACTTTAAACATGAACTAACATACTGTCCACTTGCTTCTAGCTGCACAACTGTCTACGCAGTGTTTTTGACACAAGCACTGCAGGGGAGCGCACTCATATTTCCACCAAAGAAGCCTCTTGGTGGCATGCACTACGATCATCAGCCAGAGCAAGTGAACTGGGAAACTATGGCATCGCCACACTGTGAAGCTGATGTGCCAACAGGAGAACCCCTCAAGCACACACTAGTGTGGCCGCAGTGGCGTACCTCTTGGTCCTGGGTCTGGCCAGCCATCTCCATGCCGCAGCCCAGCAAGCTGCCAAAAGCAGTGCCAAAGTGGCGCACAGACGACGCTAGCTGGGCAGGGTTGCCACGCGAGGACTGCACCACGTGGCCAGTGGCCTCATTCAGTCCCGCGGCGGCTTCGTTCAGGTTGGCCTGCAGCTCACCGTACGACCGGCTGCTGGTCGGGAACTCGCGTGCATTCAAGGCCTGCAGGAGATTGCATGCCAAGGAGGCTCAGCAACGTACGCTGGTCTAGTTGGTTCATACTTCAATATAAAAACCGTGCAAGCAGAGAGAACATGTCTGTGATGTAGACAGGAACAGCGCCACCTTACGAATATTTTATATGACAAGCATCAGCAATTCAAACTGGTAAACTTAAACAGAATGACAAATAGAATGAGACAGAGAAAATACTAAAACCTACCCATTAACTGGCATAAAAATTGTCTAATCAAACTTGTTCATATAAGGGCAGTGTTGGTATGACCTACTGAGAGTGAACCCGAGAAGACACACCTCTGCTGTGCATGTTTTCTTTGCGCTTTACTTCCCGTTTGTACAAAAATAAGCTGTTCAAAAAGTTCGCATTCCTCATTCTGCAAGATGAGAGAGGCTTCACTGATACAAAAAACAAGCCTCCTCATAGTTACGAAAGGCTTTGAGCCAATTATTTTTAAAGGAGTGCCAACAAATACCTTCGAAGTTGTTAAAGCTCCACCACACACTTGTTGCATGAAAAGGTATCCCACTTAGCAAGTATTTGCATTGGGAAAGAATTATAAGGTAGTGTAACTCAATGCTAGAGTTGTTAAAGTGCCAGACCTAGCATCATTGACATCATTGCAACGTCATGACAAAGAGCAAAATTTGTTGATGTCGTGTAGCAGTACGACTACATTCGATGGTGTTGCTCGTAAGGTAATAAACAAGCATGCTGTACTTGTTTGTTCTGGCTTGTTGTAGCTGCAGCGATTACAGGTATAATGCCAGCCATTGCACTGTAATGTCATGACGCATCGACCTCCTGGGCAATGAAACAAACTAATTTGTAGAAACAAGTACCGTATTTACTCAATGATAAGGTAGCCATGATTACAGGCGAGGGTGCAGTTGGGGGACTCGAGAAAAAGAACTAGTGTGTACACTAATCTAAGGCGATATAAACAAAGCGAACAAACAAGGAACGGGGGAAAGAAAGATTTTGTGGCAGTGGTGGCAATATGTTGGATGTAGGCGCTCTACAGGCGCACACACATTGCCTAGGCGACACAGAAACCTTTGCTACAAAGTGGCATGCGTTCCGCACCGAATGTATGCATGTTGTTGCTCTTTGACTCTTCGGTTTGTGTGTAGGAAAGCAAATAAAGTGTTTTACGATTCCAGCATCATGAAAAAATACCTTCCAGAATTTTGCTGTATGCTGTACTTCATTGAAAATACTTACCTATTTGAAAATAATACCCATTTGAAAATAATACCTATTTGAACGCACTTTGCGTTCGCAGACATCGCACGTGCGACATTTACTTCCCAATGCTGTCAGTTTACGCAGGCTTCCACAAATTCAGTTGCGAGGTTTTGGGCTTGATGTTCACAGGAGAGCTTCAGCAGTTTCTACCAGTACATGCAGCTACAAACTTGGTAGATGTTCGCAGGAGCTGTCACGGCTGATCGCCCGCAAGCTCCAACGTGCTGCCATCTGTTTAGCCTCTGTTTAATTGTCTACGAAAACAAAAACATCAAAGTAAGCTTCCCACGAGGCTAGGCCTAACAGAGCTACCTTTTCAGTAGCCGGCAACCGGTAGCCAGTTTGGCAGTTAACGAAACGCTTCGCAGTGGCTGTACATAACTTGGTAAGCGAAGGAACCATATCGACAACAAAAATGAGGGCATGAATGGCACGTGCAACATTCGAATTGCAACAACTTGGACCACAGCCACCATGTTTCCAACATCGCCAACAGAAAACGAACAAGACAATTTTGGTCGCCTTTCTATGTTAGTTCTGTGAAGCTGGTGTTGTTGCCGTGGAGAATTCCGAAAGCAGGCCTGAAAAATTAGCCAGAACCTTCCTTTATATTGTTCTTTGTTTTTCTGTGTTACTTTTTCTGCTTCATGCAAAGACTGCAGGTCCTTGAATGTCAACCTTTAAACATTCATAGATTAAAAGAGATGCAAATATCCTAGTCATAAGCTTCTATTCCCAGATATGTACAGCTGCTTGGCATGCACATGTTTCGTACATGTGCAGCCTTCAAAAAATGTTGTTTTCATTATACTGTAGTAGTAGTGCTGCAGAGCTTATAGTGCAGATATTCACCACTTATGTTATGAGCAGTCTATGCTAACTGAATCTATCAGTCTCGCATATAAGGGGAGGTGGGGGGGGGGGGGGGGGTGACTTTGAGGCTAAGGGTTCAGTGAAAAAACCTCACCTTATATTCGAACAAACACCATATTTTAGCAAATCATTAAGGGCACTCTGGTACTTGCCAGTATCTTTTTCTAAGTCATGTTGGCTCTTTCTAAGGCTAAGGGCAATTATCCGTTGATTTCACACAAAAGAATGACAAATCGCAAATGTCATGATAGTAATGAGATACTCTTTTATCCCCTTCCGTGCCATGCTATTACTCCAAATCCTGGTTGAAAATGCCTAAATTATTTTCAAACAGCCCAGGTGTCAACGTATTTTACTTCCTCCACCGGAATAAATTTGCTCCCTCTCGCGATGTCGTACAGATTGTGTGCTGCCATCTACAAAAAAAAAAAGCTACAATGCACCGACACGAAACCAGCACATCTGTGGCATGGCTAAAAAATTAAAAGCATCGTCAACAAGCCGAGCTCATCTTTGGCTGTTTTTTACCAGAAACAGATGGACAACCCGGCTTGTCCACAACACAGAAGGCGTTAATGTTTAATGCAAAAGGATAGGAACTTGTGCGAGTTGGTACGGTAACATGATCTTGGGTTGCAGTGCGAAGGGACACGGACACAGACTAGAAGCAGACAGGACAAGCGCTCGTCCTGTCTGCTTCTAGTCTGTGTCCGTGTCCCTTTGCACTGCAACCCAAGATTATGTTAATGTTTAAGTATTCCGAGGGGACCTGCTCATTAAATGCCAGCTAGCAAACACCCCCGAACTGATTGGTGTCACACACACGTTACCTCATGTGCAACTTGAACAAATGGCACAACCAGGTTTGGACTACAAAGTTTTGACTAAGTGCACACCAGGCCACGTGAGTGCCACTACTCATAAAAGGCACACTTCCGACCTGTGAGCTCTCGGTGATGGTGCGAATGACGTCGTCCACATCCTTCTGGCCCGGCAGGCAGTTGATGCAGGCGTTGAGGGCTGCCGAGACCGACTTGGCCACGTGCGCCAGTCGCTGCTGTTTGTCCGGCTCGTCGGGCCGCAGCACGGCCTGGCGGGCCTCCTCGAGCAGCTGGCACGACCGGTCCAGCACCTGGCGGGCAGGCTCCACGAGGCGCGTTGCCTGGGCCCCGCCCTCTCCGCTGGTGGCCACCACACCGCGCACCGATTCCACCAGCTGCTGGAGTGCACTGGCGGTGTCCCGGGCAGCCGTACCCGTGTAGCTCTCGTTGCCCTAGAAATAGGGGTCCCCACCAGACTCTCGGTGATACAAGGGACCGCCTCATCACAGAGGCGAACACCACAGCCGGGTACTGTGTCGGCCTCAATCCACTTGGTTTTAACACTGACAACAGAGCCATGCCAAGAGGCCGGTGGCATTTATCCCGCTCAAATAAAATAGCCATGCTTGTTAGTATTTTTGCATTCAAATAAAACACAAGTTCCTGCCACAACATTTGCAATGAAGCAACGTGAAACAAAGAATGTGGTGCTGGTGTGTGACAAAAGTACCCACTGCCTCTAGTGAGTGGAATGAATAACTGAGGCCACTGAACCCAACTATGCAAACCACCATTTCTTCGTGAGTAATTTGCCTTCAATGAGTCTGTAGTCACTGCATGGTCACCATGGTACGATAGACAAAGAATAATGTACTGCATTTTCTCGCGTATATGGCCACACATATTTTAAATTGAAATAGCACCTCAAATTTTTGGGTGCAGTTCCTACAAGTATAAAAAGTGAATGCATATCTGCTTTGAAAAACAGATGTGCTTGATACCATATGCAGCTTTATTTATTTATTTATTTATTTATTTATTTATTTATTTATTTGCATACCTACTTCGCCCATTGGGCATTACAGTAGGGAGGACAGATAATCAATATATAATACAAGATTGCACACTCTTAAAAAGGTTAAACACTTCAGACCATGGGTACATTACTAATCACACAAGTGTTACATTCTGAGGGAGCGCATGAGACAGCACTAAGAACAAGTTTCGCCCAGGTAACAAGATACACTCATTAACACAGCACGCTGGCTAACATTGCAAAACATAAACATCAAAGAAAGTTTGAAATGGCGAGTGCATTTTTATCTACAAGCATATGCTTGGAGAGCAGTGGGGAATGTGACATCAGAAGCAACTTCAATTAGTTCAGGAGCCGGCAGGTTCCATTCCTGTATTGTAGGGGGAAAAAAGGAGTTTTGGTATGTTGTTATGCGCACGCATATTTCTTTTATCTTAAGTAAGTGGTCGCGGCGCCCGGATATGTATGTTGGTATTTGTAGATTGTTGTGTTCATATATTATTATTAAAGAGTGTGCAATGGAAGTCGGTGGTAACTCCGTTAGGCAGGATACCAGCAAACTATCGCAGGAGACAAAAGATCTGATCAAGAAACGCCAATGTATGAAAGCCTCTAACCCTACAGCTAGACTAGAACTGGCAGAACTTTTGAAGTTAATCAACAAGCATAAGACAGCTGACATAAGGAAATATAATATGGATAGAATTGAACATGCTCTCAGGAACGGAGGAAGCCTAAAAACAGTGAAGAAGAAACTAGGAATTGACAAGAATCAGATGTATGCGTTAAGAGACAAAGCCGGCAATATCATTACTGATATGGATGAGATAGTTCAAGTGGCTGAGGAGTTCTATAGAGATTTATACAGTACCAGTGGCACCCACGACGATAATGGAAGAGAAAATAGTCTAGAGGAATTCGAAATCCCAAAGGTAACACCGGAAGAAGTAAAGAAAGCCTTGGGAGATATGCAAAGAGGGAAGGCAGCTGGGAAGGATCAGGTAACAGCAGATTTGTTGAAGGATGGTGGACAGATTGTTCTAGAGAAACTGGCCACCCTGTATACGCAATGCCTCATGACCTCGAGCGTACCGGAATCTTGGAAGAATGCTAACATAATCCTAATCCATAAGAAAGGGGACGCCAAAGACTCGAAAAATTATAGACTGATCAGTTTACTGTCCGTTGCCTACAAACTATTTACTAAGGTAATCGCAAGTAGAATCAGGAACACCTTAGACTTCTGTCAAGCAAAGGACCAGGCAGGATTCCGTAAAGGCTACTCAACAATAGATCATATTCACACTATCAATCAGGTGATAGAGAAATGTGCGGAATATAACCGACCCTTATATATAGCTTTCATTGATTACGAGAAAGCGTTTGATTCTGTCGAAACCTCAGCAGTCATGGAGGCATTACAGAATCAGGGTGTAGATGAGCCATATGTAAAAATACTGGAATATATCTATAGCGGCTCCACAGCCGCCGTAGTCCTCCACAAAGAAAGCAACAAAATACCAATAAAGAAAGGCGTCAGGCAAGGAGATACGATCTCTCCAATGCTATTCACAGCATGTTTACAGGAGGTATTCAGGGACCTGGAGTGGGAAGAATTCGGGATAAAAGTTGATGGAGAATACCTTAGCAACTTGCGATTCACTGATGATATTGCCTTGCTTAGTAACTCAGGGGACCAATTGCAATGCATGCTCACTGACCTGGAGAGGCAAAGTAGAAGAGTGGGTCTAAAAATTAATCTGCAGAAAACTAAAGTAATGTTTAACAGTCTCGGAAGAGAGCAGCAATTTACAATAGGCAGCGAGGCAATGGAAGTCGTGTGGGAATACATCTACTTAGGGCAGGTAGTGACGGCGGATCCGGATCATGAGACGGAAATAATCAGAAGAATAAGAATGGGCTGGGGTGCGTTTGGCAGGCATTCTCAGATCATGAACAGCAGGTTGCCATTATCCCTCAAGAGACAAGTATATAATAGCTGTGTCTTACCAGTACTCACCTACGGGGCAGAAACCTGGAGGCTTACGAAAAGGGTTCTACTCAAATTGAGGACGACGCAACGAGCTATGGAAAGAAGAATGATAGGTGTAACGTTAAGGGATAAGAAAAGAGCAGATTGGGTGAGGGAACAAACGCGAGTTAATGACATCTTAGTTGAAATCAAGAAAAAGAAATGGGCTTGGGCAGGACATGCAATGAGGAGGGAAGATAACCGATGGTCATTAAGGGTTACGGAGTGGATCCCAAGGGAAGGGAAGCGTAGCAGGGGGCGGCAGAAAGTTAGGTGGGTGGATGAGATTAAGAAGTTTGCAAGGGGCGGCATGGCCACAATTAGTACATGACCGGGGTTGTTGGAGAAGTATGGGAGAGGCCTTTGCCCTGCAGTGGGCGTATCCAGGCTGATGATGATGATGATGATTTGTAGATAAGTCTCTTTGTTTAGTGGTGCGCGATTGAAGACAGTATCTCGAAGGAAAGAGAGGCGGGAAACAACATGGCGTAGTGAAAGATCTTCCAAACATATGCGCCGTTTTATTTCTGTGATGCTGCTTGGAAATGAGTAAATGCCGGTTATGAAACGGGCCGCACGTTTCTGTATCGCTTCTAAGCTATTGACAAGAATTTGTGTATGCGGGTCCCACACAATAGACGCGTATTCGAGAATCAGGCGAACGTTGCTTAGGTAAAGTGTTCTCTTGACATCTAGTGGCGCCTGCCTAAAGTTCCGTTTGATAAAATTAAGTACTCGCCCTGCTTTTAAAGTGATGCTTTGAATGTGACGATTCCATGTCAGATTGGCGGAAAATGTGATACCTAAGTATTTAGCTTCACTTGTTTCTGATAAAGGGGAGCCGTTCAAGTAATACTGTGTACGGATTGGTTGCCGTTTGCGGGTGAAACACATATGCTTATATTTTGAGATGTTGAGGGACATAAGCCACCTGTCACACCATGAAGAAATTTTATTTAGGTCTGTCTGTAATACTACTCGCTTGGAATCATGATTAATTTCTCTGTAAAGGACGCAATCGTCTGCGTACAGCCGGATTTTCAAGGTGATTTCTGTGCCAATGTCATTTATGTATATAAGAAATAAAAGAGGACCTAAGACGAAACCCTGCAGAAAGCCAGAAGATATGCATGCATATTCTGATTCTGTGCCATTAATTACCACTCTTTGTAAATGATCCGTCAAGTAGTTTTTGAGCCAATAAAGGATTCTTTCTGGTAAACCAAGATGTGAAAAGCTTATGAAGTAAGAGAACATGGGACACTGTCAAACGCTTTTTGGAAATCTAATAGTATGCAGTCTGTTTGTAAACCTTTGTCAAATGATGTGAATATGTCATGGGTAAATTCCACTAACTGAGTTACGCATGAGTGACCAGCTCTAAACTCATGTTGGTAAGGAACAAAGAAACTATTGTTTTGAAGGTGGGTAAAGATGTTAGTGTAAATTATGTGCTCCAGGGTTTTGCAACACACAGATGTTAAAGATATAGGTCTATAATTCATGACACTGTCACGGGGTCCGCTTTTATGAAGCGGAACAATGTCGTCCATCTTCCAGTCTTCAGGTAATTCTGAGGTTTCAAGAGATTTTTTATACAGTACTTCCAGATACCTTGATATGATATGGGCGCAGGATTTCAAAACAAAATTGGGTATCCTATCTGGACCTGGTGCCGAGTGTGGTTTTAATTTTTGGGGAAGGCTGACTATTCCGAAGTAGTGAATAGCAATATCCAGCATATCATCAAGCACGTTGCTCAAGAAGACTGGAAGATGTTGAGGTACTAGCGTGCAATACACAGAAACAAAGTAATAATTAAAACAGCTTGATTTACCTCTATCATTAGTAACAGCTGCACTATTGTGAATTAACGGAGGGATATCAACATCCTCTTTACTGTTTGATTTCACTAGTTTCCAAAGGTCCTTTGGATTTTCTTTAATTCTAGAACCAAGAGAGTCAAATACCGCTTTTTCCTTCTGCGATTTTCATCTGGATTTCAGAACCAAGTTGTCGAAGCTTAGAAAATTGCAGTGGATCGGGCTTTTCTCTATACCGTTTGAACATACGATTCCTCTTATTAAGTAGTACCTTTATGGGTTTATCAAACCAAGGTTTGTTTTTTCGGTGTTTCATAGAAAGAAGCTTAGATGGAATGTGCAAGTCAATGAGCTGTAAATGTTGTTCCTTGAACAGCAGCCATAACTCGGAGACAGATTCAGTGCTGCTTTGTTCTGAGAAAGTATCGAAGTTTGACTCAAGCGTTTCAGAAATACGAGAGTAATTTCCGCTATCAAAGAAATAAACTTTTCTGGGTTTCGGTGGCGGTATGTACGGCTTGGGAGCAACGAGACTGGCAACCACTGCATCATGGTCGCTTATTCCGGGAACTATGGAAACAGATTGCAGCAACGAAGGAGAGCTTGAAATCAGAAGGTCTAAGGTGGAAGTGGCATCGCCATGGCGCCGCGTTGGTCCCTCCACGAATTGATAAAGACCATGCGTGGCGAAAAGATCGTAAAAAGCCAACGACAGGGATGAGCACGAAGGAAGTACTGGCAGCTTATTAATCCACTGCGCATCTGGCATATTAAAGTCAGCACCAATGAGAAAGTAATCAGTTGAGACCGTTAGTAATAAATGAGAAAGGGTATTAAAGGTGTGACTGCTGTTGTCATTAGGCGGACGATAAAATGCTCCAACTGTAAGCTGTTTGCTATGTTCTAGAACAACTTTGCACAAACAGATTCACAGCTGTTATCCCCCAAGTCAACTACGAAACTTGGCAAGCTGTGCGTGACCAGAACAAAAACGCCCCTACCATGCGTATTGCGGTCTTTGCGATAGGCCACGTATTCTGCAGGAAATATTTCAGAGCTGGAAATTGATTCATCCAACCAAGATTCAGACCCGATAACAATGTCAGAGCCAAAAGATGATACGAGCCCTGTTGACTCGTCGGTTTTGTTCTTGACGCTTCGGCAACTGATAAGCATAACGTTTACCAATGAAGGACGGCACGGCACATGCTCAATGGGGCGGCATCGGGGAATGCTGACGGAACCGTTAACTTCAGTAACAGGGATTGCTCGACGCTGTTTCAAGTTCACTTTTTTTTGCAGCACGATATTATCACTATCAGCATTGTAAATGAAGTTTCGTCCATCCATATGAAGCTTATCGTGCCTCAGTTTGTACGAGGAGGACCGAGCCTTTGCAAATTCGGAAAGTTCGGAAATTTGGAAATTCGGAAAGCGTACTGAACGAGAGAAGTCTTCCCTGATGGAAATGTCACTTGTCTTCAACTTCGGACCCTCCCCCAATACCACATCTTTATCTTTGAATCTAACAAAGTGAAAAATTACGGGGCAGCTTTTATCTTCACTGTAAGTGCCCAGTCTATGCGCTCGATCAATATTTAATGGTTCAAGCGATACACCTAGCTTAGCAAAGCAGAACGCAACAACAGTTTCTTCAGCTTGCTTCCAGGTTTCCAATGGGTTATCCTCAAAACCAAAAAAGAGAAGGTTTTTCTTTCGTAGCCTATTTTTGGCATCATCTGTGGAAGCTTTCAAAGCAGCTTTTTCTGCAGACGGGGCTTTTGAAGCGGCCGAAGAGTAACTGGACTGCGAGCAACCTTGCTCTAGAAGGTCGACCCGTTCAGTCAAGTTCTTGGGAAGTTTTTGGCTACCTTGGGATGTCCTCCCTTTAGCTTCAACTGCTATCTCAGACAATGTTACAGGCATGTAACTCAAATACTAGATAGCTAAAATCAAAGGCGTGAAAAAAATAAACATGGACAAAACACTGCAGACATTATAAATAAAGTATTTTTCTGAAGTACTCAAATATAGGTGATAGCCCTTACAAAAGGTAACCTTGTCCCTTTGGATTTGTCATGTTCACATCTACTCCTTAGCCTTAACTTGAATTCCTTATAAGCCCAGTTATTAGGCACAATGTCATGACAACTAGACCTATTCATCGCTCCCTTTTGGGACATCAACTGCTAATATCTTTCACAATGCTTGTGACATTAGAAACCACCAGCTGTACCTCTATCAGCTAAGTATACGATTCAAACTCAAAACTGAAGGAAATTTACAGTATCTCTCAGTTTTTTGTTTGGAAAATAAAAGCAGGGTTTCGAGAATCACCAAGGTACTGAATGACAGCTTTCATCTACCAACCCTGCCTTTGTTTGCTGAAATAGATCGAGATAAATTGATTGATTTACAGTGTTCTTATGCATGAGATAAACATTTTTGTCAGTGCTTCCTTTCCTAGTATATTTTCTGTACGTTGTACTATGTAAGCAGTGCACTTTTCAATTGTGCCACATTAGCAATTGATTAGTGTGCTCTCCCATCAGGTACAGCATGGAATGCCTGCTGACATATCTACGGGAACACTCGCTTGCCTGTAATTGTGTGCACAAGCAAAAAACGCTCACCTGGGATGCAGCAGTGAGAAGCTGGGCCATGGAGGATCCAACCACCTTGGATGTAGCACCCAGCTTGAGAGCACACAGGTCACTCTGCAGCCGCAAAAACAGCGAGGAGACTACTCAACTGTGGCCCTAGGACCAAACAGCTTAGCTAGTGCTAGTACATAAAAGCAATATGACGAAGACAGTGACCTCTATTACTAGTTTAAATCAGGCCATTAACCTTGCCTATGTGTATGACATTTTCTTGACAATTTTTCTTCTACTAGTCAAGAATTCGATGAAACCTCATCTGGTCAGGTACCACAATTAACAAATAAAAAAGTATGGTCACTGACAAACTCAGAATAGATGGCTGCAGTGCCATCATTCGAGATATGCGGTTATTTCGCTGTATTCCCTATCTGCAGCTATCCCCATTCTTGCAATGCAATTGTCTTTAGCCGATAGGCAAGATGATCAGGTACGTGATCAAATTCCGACTGACATGCCTAGGCAAATTGATCCGCTAGCAGCATTGACTGCTGAGCGCTTCATAGTATCTCAGGATTCTATGAAGGCACTAGTTTCTCATCCGACTGTGGTGCCCAGCCAACATGCTCTTTCGCCTGATAGGCGTGTAATTGAACCTAGTGGTGCTATGCAGGCACCTTCTCAATGAATGACTGATGTGCCCAGTCCCCATGCTTTCTCAGAAACACCTAATGCTCATGTCTTTGTGCCTTCGTGCTCAGATACAGTCCTTCCTAAGTCTTCGCTCCAAGCTGTGTCTCAGAAGCGCGTCACCGACTCTTCAGATTATTTTGATACTTGTTCTTTGCCTTCAGAGTCGTCTGACGGGTGCTTCAGAGAGCTAAAGAGCTCAGATGTCGAGTCTTCGTCTCTAACGCCAGTTTCGTCTGATGATTGCTTAGCTGAGCAGCATAGCTCAAAACCAACTTCGGAGCCATTACTAGCCCCTATGGATAATATGCAGCTTCTTGTACTGCGATCGTCGTGGCGGTCAAAAAGGCGGCACTACAAACCGCGCCACCTAACTTATTTTGTTCCATGATCTTTATTTCCATGATTTCCTTAGATTCTCGATGTTCGTATTTCATGTCACTATTGTATTTTTATGTACCAAACTTGGACAGATGTCCAGGTATTTGGCTGCTGTGCAGTTCATTGAGTTACATGTTCATCTTTTGTCATGTGTTTAAATGTTGTTGCAATTTATATCTTCACTGAAAAAAAAAAAAGACGAGTGCTTTATCTACCTGCTTTTTGTTCGTCAAGGAAAAGAGAGTCAAGAGCCAGAGTAATGTATGGCATTCACAAATGTATAATGATGTTTCCTTGCCTTTATGCAATACGCCTTTCTTACGTCTCCATACGTCTCCATCGGGCGGCCCGGCAGAACAACAAGCCTCTCAGATCAGAACAACGGCCTCCAAGTGCCCTGTGCGTTTGCGCATGAAGCCACATGAACATCAACATCATTTCGGCACCGTGCCAGAGAGCGTTGTGGCGTCGTGCAAACTCGCGTCATGCCAAAGTTCGGATAAAAAGGCACCGGGTGCTCAGCATAGAAGAAAAATTAGACATCGTTTGTGCTGTCGAATGTGACATGAAGAAATCGGTGCTGCCATGCGACAGGGATCTACTGTTGACTACGATGTGCGGCATTTGGAATGCAAAGAAGTTGCTCGGCAGTGCTGCTGCGACTGCATAGAGATGTTGGCTACGAGGTTCAACTTTTCGCCATCGTTGCCTCTGTTGTTGCCGAAGTGTCGACTAGGGACAGTGATGAGGACAACACAGTAAGTGACAGCATGGGCGATTCAGGCTCGACAGTGGCAGAAGCTGCGCATTACATCAGCTTCATGAATGCAATCGTCGCGACAAGAACACCACCCTGCAATGAAAAAGGCGCCCTGCGACCTCTGCAGCACTGCCGCATGCGTGCACGGAGAAGATCCAACGCCAACGAGGAATCTGCCTGCGAGTGTTTGTCGAGAAGAGGGGGCAGGCTGAAAAGCTGGCTCACAGCTTCAGTAAGTTTGAGGACGCTGTCGTCGCAGCTAGGCCACTGCAGCGTCAAACGAAAATAACCCTTTTGTTGCGCGAAGTGAATAAATACTGCATGTTTTCTTTCCCTTTCATCGCACTCTCTCCGAATTCCGTTTTTGACAGGAAAGTTGGCGATCTCAAGCTATTTCCGTTAAGCAGTACTACCACTAAGTACGTACTTTTTCCAAGCTCTGGGTAACTGCAGTTTAACAAGGTTTAACTGCATACATGTAAGTCTTCAATAAATCTACGTAGCTAAGCAAAAGTCACTGCATATAATGCATCAAACAAGGCAAATAAACAAGTTGCACAACCACAGATTGACAGATCACAGCCTCCACTCCCCCTGATGTATCGCGCACAATGGAAGATGACCAGCTTGCTCTCCGCTTTTCTCCTTTGCACACACAAGACTGAGCAACCATCGCCGGCTCACCCATGCCCACCCCTCATGCTTTCACTCGCACATGCAGCATGCGGCGCATGGTCACGATGTTATCGCCCTTGGACTTTATACAGAACATGAGGGCGATGGCGACAGCAGGAATGTGCCTGGAGTGTCCATATAATTGCTATCGCAATAATATAATAAGGGTATCTGGCAACTGAAGCATCCTGTGGCCCATTACTTCCCGCAAAGTAGGAAGTAACAAAATCGAACTTTCACCTTGCGACAATTTGCTGCGCCACGTTTTTTTTTTTTTTTTTCCTTTGTGGGGTGGGGGCACGGAAATGAAAAAAAGCAAAGGAAAGCAAGTTGGCCAAAACGGAACGCCTAGTTTGGGCACCTAATGTGGCTACCGAAGGAATAGCGATGAAAAAGTGAGACGCTTGGTCCACAGAGAACCATATGCATATTGCTCGGTATCCTACACCGGCAACACAAAATTTTCCGGAGATGTTGCGCTCAAGCGAATGTATTGCAATCCATCGAGTCCCCGCAGTCATGGTGGCAACCGACCATGTATTGTTTCTTTTTCTTGTCTACTAACCAGAAAGCGTCCAAAGCTATGCCAGGCGAAAATCCACTCAGCCAGAGAAAAACGAACGTGCATTGAAGTGCGCCACGCGGTAGTCGGGGCAACACAAGAAAAATGCATGTGCTCTGGCTGGCTCCAACAGACCTCAGGTAGCAAGAAAAAAAAAAAAAATTGAAGAACCTCAATGTTAAAGTAGAAAAATAAACAAGAGCATAGCTACCTTTCCTGGCTTTAGTGTCTTGACTGGAAAGGGAGTTCGAACGTGGTGGCTCATGCCCTGTTGCACGCCCCAATTTTAGCGTTACACTCTTTTTTGGTCCGTCCCTCCCATGAGCATTCACACCAAGTAGAGACCAGAGCTTGTGTCTCCAATGACTCGAACGGCGCGACCCCCGATGGTGAAGCAATCCCTAGACTGCCAGCCTCGGGAGGAAACGTTTGCCTGGTGGAACCCGTTACTTCCTCCGGTATCATCTTCAGCACGCAAGAACTACTAAACGCACAGCAGAGCGATCCATTTTGTTGACAAATCATTGACGGGCTCACAGAGCCGAGCTCCTAGGAAGAGCGGGGTAGCAAAGCAACCGGGTGCACATGGACAGCTGGTGTTGCTGTTGGTGCCAAGTGCAACGCAGCTGGTACTGTTGCTGGCACGCTGGATATGTATCTGTTCGACACCCTTAGAGTTCTCTTGCACTATATCCCGTCTGAGGAGGCTCCCTAGGAGTTTTTCAAGGTGGTGATACCTCGTAGTCTAAAGAAAGCAACCCTGAGCTATTTCCACGACTCGCGGTTGGCTGGACATGTGAGTGGCCTTAATAATTTCCAAACGTTGTGTCGCTCTGCTACCTTGCCAGGTAAGAAGCGTGACGCTCTTCACTATGCCCGCTTGTGCCACGTGTGCCAATGCGTAAAGCCTCGCGTGGGCAAATCCCCTGGGCTCAAGCAGCTAATCAACAGCCAACTACCCTGGTAAACCACAGCCTGTGACATTATGGGATTCTTTCCCAGAAGCTGGCAAGGCTACGTTTTTCGCCTGGCTGTCACAGATCGCTTCACGAAATGGATTGAACTTTTTCCCTTTGGGAAGTCAACGGCATGCGCAATCTGGGACAAGTTGACTGAGGTCTTTAACCGCTTCGGCTTTCCGGCACAGCTGACATCGGACAACGCATCCAACTTGATGGTCAAGGTGTTTGTGGATGCGTGTGCTGCTTTTGGCATTAAGCACCGCAAGACAACCATGTATCACCCACAGGCCAGTCCAACAGTGCGGATTAACCGGAACCTCAAGCCCTTGCTCACGGCCTTTCCCCAGCAACACAAGGATTGGGATGTGTCTTAACGAGATAGGCTTCGCCTTCCGGTCCACGGTGAATCGTTCCACTGGGTACATGCTCGCCCTCCTCAACTTCGGGAGAGAGCTGCCAAACCCTATGGACCGCGTTCTGCAGACCGGCAGCAGGGCATGCGCCATGAAAGCCAGTCTTCCCGGCTATGTAGCAGAACTGCGCTCATGGATGGATGCGGCCCTTGACCTGGCCCATTCCAACCTGGCAAAAGCGCGAGCTGGACAGAAGGCCCAATACGACCGGTCACATAGGGACGTGCACTACAGTGTTGGCGATCTCGTCCTCAGACGCAACCATGTCTTGAGTGACTCTGGCAAAGGCATCTCTGCCTCCCTGTCAGCCAAAGGGTTGGGACCGTACCGAGTGGAGACCAAAATATCCCCTCTGGTATACAAGCTGGCCGACCCCCATGGGAGACCAGTTGGTGGTCCAGTTCATGTCTCGAACATCAAACCTTTCGTTGTCGGAAGCAGGGACTGGGTAGAGGGGGAGGCAGTCAACGAATTGTAGGCAAGCCGTGACACACCTGGCCCCAGGCCATGCCACCGGTACACCCTGCAGAAATGCACTTAGACAGCTTCTCTTCCACCAGCTCGAAGCTGGAATTCATTCCCTACTGGGCAGGTGAACGGAGAAATGCAGCTACAGTGTGAGGGCCCAAATCAAAGCGGTGACAGACTCTTGTGGCCTAGTATACCCTATTACGTGTTGCCCAAGCCTCACCCTGGCAAACGCCCCTTCTTGGGCAATAAGCTGGGTGGGCATGTTTTTGGCAAGTCAGCTATGCCAGGGGCCTTTCCTGTCCTTTCCCCAGTGTTGTCGAGTCTTCTTCCTCCTCCTCGTCCCACTGTGCCACCAGTCTTGCTGACCACGATGCCAGCTGTCCCTGGTCCTGCCGCCATGACTTGACTCCTACCTTGGGGGGCCACGAACTTATGCCAGCCTTGCCTCCTGCTGCCTAGGCCACCGCTCACTGCGGCTGGTGCGCCCACTCAAGCGCTAGCCCTTGGCCGAGGGTGGTTACTCCGGCTGCCGCTGCTAGCCTGGCTGCCAGTCATGCCGGCAGTGGCATAGCAATAGGGAGGGCCGGGGGGCCGTGGGCCCCGGGTGCAAGGGGCCTGTGGAGGGGGGGGGGGGTGTCATATACGTCGGAAGACACCCCTCTTTCCGCCGGCTACACCCGGGGGGGGGGGGGGGGGGGGGTTACAGAAGACCTATGGGACCCGGGTGCCAGACGACCTAGCTACGCCACTGCATGCCGGTCTGCCGTTCTTGTCAGCACGCAATCCAGGGAGCCCAGTGACTTTCGTTGTGGCCGCTGTGCCAAAATGAAAGCCACGCCTTGCGCGTCCCTGGCAGCTCTTGTCCGGCGGACCTTAAGCATTGCTGGCTGACCCACAGTGTTGCCCCACCCCATCTTTCCTGGGCTGCCAATCTTTCCTCCTGGCAGTGGGCCCTTCCTGGTGTGTGGAACTTTTGGGACCAAAGCTGGCCTCACTGGCTTCGCATCAAGAGAAGTGACACCTTCGCCTCTTCAAACTGCTGTGGCACCTTCTCCCTTTGGACGTTGCCCTGTTGGCTTAGCCCACTTTGGCTGAGTCAACCTTGCCACTTGGCCTCGATCAGCTTCCTTTGCAGGCAGGCCTCAGGCTTTAGGAGCGGGGAATATGGGGGATTGAGTTGCCTTCCCGCGCCTCGTGCCCCAGCTCGCATGTTGTGCTTAGCTCGATCTGTGGGAACCACCGTCGTAACAGCAACATGGCGGACACGGCTAGCGCACCGGAGCTAATTTCCCGTGCAAACTATGCTTCTCCCTCCCAGGGTTGAATTATCACATGAGTAAGTGTCACTGGGATGCGTCCTGATTGGCCTCCCGAGTGACAGCCTTCGGAGCCCCTCTCCATCCGAGCTCTCTTCAACTGAGCCCTTCATCGTCGTGGCAGATGCTCACAGGCCTGCGACAAGTTCGCTACATGGGACCTTTGCTCCCGTGACTCCTCGTTCTTGTGCTTGATGGACCACTTACCGGTTAGCCATAGCGCACCAGGCACACATACTCAATCAGTCTTGCAGTGAGCCTTTGCCCGTAAGCGCGCTGTGACTGTTGCACTGTGCTGTATCCTGGGTGAATAAACCCTTATGTTGGCGATCTGACTCTGCAACCTTCTCTGCGCTGTGTCAGAGAGTCGACGAACCCTGTCGCAGCGGCTTTGTGCATTGCGGAATGGAGGAGTGTCGTGCCGTTTTTTGACCGTCGCACATAGGGTGAGCCTTGTGCCAACCTATCTCCACACAACCCAGTGAGCAACAAACGAGCGAGCATCTAACGGTGACCCTTTGAGAGATTAGAAACCAGATAGACATAAGTTTTTGCGAGCGTGAAAAATGAAACAGCCTGTGAGACAAAACCAGAACTAACTGCCACACTAGCATAAACAAGCTATGGAATTAAAAGCAAGAGACTATGGAGAGGAAAAGATGTCTTGTATCTGTTCGGGCTGGCAGCACTTGCGGGACAACAAGGAGTTGAAAAATTCGCACATTTTTCAAACACACAGAGGGCATTGTAAGTATAAGGCATCGACCATTTGGGACTTTGTTCACAGTGCCGTGCCTTTGATGCACAAACACTTTAGAGCCCATACGGTTCTTTGGTCACACTCAAGAAACCGGTACAAACGAGCCCTTACGGGCTTCGAAGCGTCTCTGTATTTTTCACCTTCACTCGGCCAGTGCCCGCAACTTCTTCGTGCTACCTGACCAGACAAACTTTCGGCGAACCCTTGACTAGACTGAAGGATGCTCACGTTCTCGCCAGGCAGGGGCCTCAGCTGGTTGGCCAGTGCTGCCCTGCGGATGTCCACCAGCTCCTGGTCCAGCTCCCGGATGCGGTCCATAGCGCTGTCAATTTCCTGCTGCTGACGTCCGCAGGTCTCCTGGGCCTGTAGGTAGAAGGGGGGGGGGGGGGGGGCGAGATTGGCTCAAAGGGTGGCACACTGCTGGGTGTAGATTCATGCATAAAACCACCACTCATGCTGCAATAAACATGTCAAATGCACATGGACTTGATTCCTTGCCATTCGGCCACATCTTGCTCCATGAAATGAAACATGATTTGGTCGGTCATGTGAATCTACACTTAAGTACAAAGAGCAGCAGGCAAGTGCCAATTATGGGCAAATAGAAAGCGACAGCAATGAATAACCCAGTCATTTCATCACTATGGGCTGCATTAAGATTGTATGATGATTTTTATTTTTATTCAAACTTGAAAAAGAAGAATGCCTACTGCTTGTTTGCTTTCACTTGGAATTTTACTACAAGATTGCATGTTCACATTGTTTAAAAAAGCACTTGGCAACACTACTCTTTAGGTTAATCCAGACATTCTTGCCAATTGGAAGTGAAACCAACATGTGCATTTTCGGCAGCTCGCATCTCTGATGGCAAGAATACACGATGATGATTTTTCGTTGTCTCCGATGTGTACTAAAACATGCAATTTCATTGCAAATTTTTAGTGAAAACAAAGCAGAGGTAAGCACAACATTCTTTTTAGTAGTTGTTAAAATAAAAGGTACAAAAAGGCAGGAGGTCATCATATAAAAAAGAAAAAGGAACAAATTCAGGTCCTTTCCATTCCCCGAAGCATCTTTGACAGTGTTATTCACCTTTCAGAAATGATGCAACTAGCAACATTACACTCGCCAGCTCAAAGAGGAACAAGGAAACTTTTTTATTTTTTTCACCTGCTTCACTCTGGAAAACTTGGGATATTACTGCAGGGACATTTTTTTTAAACAGCTGACCAGGGCTGCCTGCCGCTGATTTTGCACCTGTTTGAACAGTCAATAGTTGTAAAGCACTGGCAGATAATTTATCAGCTACTTGAGCTTCTTGCTTTCTTACAGCGTGCAGACAGTTATGGAGTGTTCATCTGCTCCTGATAATCTCACACACCTTCACATTGTGCATTGTGGATGCAGCCTTGACCATGTGTAGGTTAAGGCTGGAGAGGCAGCAAGTACATTAACCCCTGGCACATTAGTCCCATGGGCACGCCTTACTTGGTTACAATTATTTTTTTCTGTCATTTTTCTTTGTTGTTTTTCTTCGTGGTCTATTTCAACTACGTGTTTGGGCACTCTTTCCGAGTGCCAGCTACGGGCCAGGCTGGCCCAATTCATTTTGTCATCTTAGCGAGCTCCCTCTTTGGCCCGCTAGGGGGCTCACACACTCCATTCCACCTAGGTTCATCCAGTAGAGATTGTAAAAATGGTGGCCGACAGTCGCGTATTGCCTCACCCGTCATGAAAGCAAGGCTTTCATTTGATTGAGTCGCTAAGCTACAAAGATGATTTGCTCCTGCATGAAAGCATTGACAGTGATGGTAATGTTTTCAAGGCTATAGATGCATGACATCGCCGACTTTGACATCACTGACTCTGACAATAGTTTTGATATGGAGTGGCAGTGAACCAAGTTAGACGAATGGAACCTTCTGCCAGCAATTGTGTATTTTCAGACACAATTGTGGATTATGTATTTTGAGCCTGCAATAAGTTTGCTATCCAGATGTGCAATAAAGAAAATGTCATTTTCTAAATGCATTTTTTAAAGCGTCAACAACTTCTGGTCACGCTTTATCCCCCAGCGGCCATAAGGTGCTGACAAAGTGAAGTTCTTTTCGAGAGTTGTCTGTAGCCAAGTGTATTCACAATCATTTCTTGTGCACTGGGTCCAGCAGATGTTGTTTCCAGCCCAGTTAGGGTGCCTCAACGTCCTCCTTGCTCAAGGCTCCGTGCAAGGTGGCAACAACTGCGTCGTCTGCTACAGCACACGCCATGTTCATTCTCACTCCACAGTACTGTGCACCGAGCATGGTGACGTGAGATAGTTTTTCTGTATATACAGTAGAACCTCATTCATAAGTCTTTGAAAAAAGCGCGAAGAAACGTACTAACCGAGAAAATGTATGATCGGAATTCACTAAAAAATTGACCGACTCAACTAGTTGACACCTACGTAATGTGAAGCATTGTGTGAATCGCTGCAGCTTGAGACGCAAGCCAGGCTAGTGGGGCTTGTGTGGCAGGCACACATGGGTACTTTTTACAGCTCCGGCCATCTTACTTTTGCACTCCTTGAATTCAACCTGGATCAGCAGCTTCTCTGAGCGGGGGATTTTGGTGGGAAGTTTTGATGTGCCCACTCAGCGCAATTCGTTGTGGCACGAGATGTGGACGCGTGTCGAGCTGGTAGGGCCTAAGAAACCCATGATGCACTTTGTCGTTTTCCAATTGAGTAGTATTGTAAGAGTGTAACGGGAAATATAAACGAAATCGACCTGGTCGGAAAGACTGGAATTCAATACCTACGATGCTGTTTGCAGCAGGGAATGGTGGCATGTTTGGGTTATTGTCTACTGAAGTGCGCAGTACGCTTCCAACGACACTACGCTTTATGTGCTATGAAACAGATGAGTGAAAATGCTCATCACAATAGGGTTGGCGGCAATAGGTGTGAATGCAGTGCGCAACGACCCGGGATGAGATTTTCTGGCACCACCATAAGAAACTTGGTGCGCACCAGCGCTCTCACACGAGTATTGTGGGGAAGCTGCTGCAGCAGGCAGCTACTGTTTTCCATCACGCCTTTCCTTATTTAAGTGGGATCTAGCAACTGAAAAACATATCACAGGATTGCAGTTTGGCAATATACTTAATGTTGGTGCCAAAAGATCATGTTTTTCGAGAATGTATGAATCAGTAAAAAGTAAGCATTACTGTATTGGGTCATTTTATTTATTTCTTTTTTCTCAATTGCGAACGTTGGTGCCAGGAAATCGTATGTAACGGGATTGTATGAATGAGGTTCTACTGTAGAGACGTTTGAGCAAGGAATAACTGTGCTAAAGCAATCCTAGAAGGTATATTGCATGATGTATTGCAATTCAGGATACTTGCTTATCGATCTTCTTTTTTTCTTTTTTTTTTTTCATCTCGATTGAACAGAGCTTCAACGCAACATCTCTGGAGCCCTTGTTCGCTTGGTTTATTGAAAATTGCTGGGCCTCAAAAACCTTTCTCTATTTCTTTACGATTCTGCACCAAATCTACAGATTCTATCTGCCTATTTTCTTTAATATAAATAACCATTGGCCAAAAGTGATTACAGGTACCTTGTAAAACTTTAGACAAGTGGAAACTTCAAGGTGATAAGCCTGGCTGGGGCTACCACTGCCATTGCTCTCGCTTGATTTCATGAATGATGCATGCAAACAAAAAGCTAAGAAAAGTATCTGCAGTCCATTCGAAACACTGTTGGACAGTCTCGGATTGTGAGTGTGTGCTCGTCGTGCTTTATTTGTAATGATAAGTAATCGTGCATGTACAAATCCCCAACAGTTGACAAAAGATTGTGAGCGTGTGCTTGTCGTGCTTTATTTGTAATGATAAGCAATTGTGCATGGACAAATCCCTGATACTTGACAAAAGTCCCAGTCTGGAGCTCTACAGAATAAGATTTGCCGTGACCCCGGTGCCATTCGCCAGTGAATACCTATACATTTCATATTCATATTTTGCACTGGACATGTTATTGTGACTAGAAGTGACCGAAGAAAGCAAACTCAGACATGCAAGAGTAAACGAAGGAAGCGTAAAAACAAACGCACATGCAGAGGTGCATAAGCGCAAACTGCAAACTAATTTGCAGAACCAAATGGCACAGAGTGAGCTGGGTATTGTAGGCAATCTCGGGGTGATAAAGGCAATGTTGAGACAAAGTCACGAGCATGTGGATTAATTAGCTGCATTGCGAGAAATTATGCCAGTTTCAGCAATGGCAAGCTTGTCCGGACCCACTTTGGGGCTCTATACAGGGGGTTCCAGCTAAATTTAGCCAGAGTTTAAAAATATGTGAATGCCACGTAGCTGGACAGAACCAAGGTAATGTTGTTTTCAATCGCTTGTAGATACAAAAAAAATTTTACATTATAGTTACATAATTAGTCCTGATTAATTAATCACCTCATCAAATATTATAATTAGATGAAAAGTGCCAATGAGAAGATTGTAGAGCAACATGAAAAACTCCTATACAGCTTTGTTTTTCTGAGCGTGAAAAAAGCCCGCAAATGCACACAAAATTACCACCCGACTGGCCGCTCGAGGCACTTTGCGTGTATTCGCAGGCTTCTTCAACGTTCGCAAAACACTTCTATGTAGTATCTGAGAAGTTGATTAATTAATTAGAACTAATTATTTATTTAGGCAGAATTTAAAAAAATAATTTGTGTATCTCTAAGCGATGGCAAACCACATTACCTTGGTTCTGTCTAGCTACATGGCATTCGCACTTTATAAACTTAAGCTAAAGTTAGCTGGGACACCCTGTTTATACTGAGTGTTTTATTTTAATGTTAACAAAAATTTTAAAAAGTCACCTGTGGCATTTAGCACAAATCTACTTATTGAGCTGGAATATTAGAAGAGGTATACATTACTTACACTAGAAATCGATATGCACAAATGACTAACTAACAAAACTTTACTAATTATGTTTCCAACAAATTAATTTAGCGCACATATTGCAATGCACGAATTGAAGCCAGTGATTTCACAAGGCACATACACTTCAAACGAATTTTGTAACTAGCCCCAGTTCTGAGATAAGCACAATCAAACTTGCTATAAAAATGCAATATTGTTCCTCGTACTTCTTTAACAAAATGCTTTTATGCACTGAAGCTCAAAAGTTACTGGAAAACCAACTAATTTAGTTGCAAACTTTGTGAACGCACATCTTGAAACTGGTGTCATCCTCACAATTGGTTCGAAGTAAAATGACTTTAAAAGCCACCGGCTACAATTCCTAAATTGCAACATGTAGCATTAAGTAATTAGTTTAATGGTTATTTAGCAAAACTTTGTTAATTAGCCAAATATTCACTTCTACTTTTCGTGCAAATAATGTCTGCCTTCGAGAGTAATCTAGCTCAATAAGTAAAATTGTGCTACATACCATGAGTGATTTTTTAAAAACTCTATTAACAATTAAATAAAACATTCCTTATATAGAAGTGTTTTACAGGAGGCACAGCGTGGGTCGCCGAGGGCAACTGCGACTTCTTCTTCACTGCACCTTGACAAAAACGCTCATGCCTACCCGCGTTGTCCTCTTCTTCATCGGAGCACTGGTGTGGCATTTGCTTCCCTCCGAAGGAAGCATTGTCCCGACGCACAATTTAATCAGGACAACGAGACAGAGTACAACAGGACACAGTCACACACACACGAGAAAAATGAGAATAAAGAAAGCATAAGTTAGGTAGACAGGTACGGCTTCATCCGTACGCATGCACCACTTCGGGTAAGTGCTTGTGGCGACTGGAGCTATTGTCATTGTCGGGAACGACTTCGTAATTCACATCGCTCAGGTGGTGGATCACTCTGTACAGTCCAAACAACCATCTTAGGAGTTTTTCGGAGAGTCCACAACGGCATATAAGTATCCAGACCCATACATTGTCGCCGGGGATGTAGAAAATGGACCTGCGTCAAAGATCGTACTGTTTCGCATCTTGGTCTTGCTGAAAGTAGATACGTATGCAAGCAAGCTTTCTGGCTTCTTCGCCGTGCTGGGTAAATTCGTCAACGTCGGTAGGTATGTCGACAAACTCATGTGGCAGCATGGCATCCAGCGTTGTCGTGGCTTTGCAACCATAGACCAAGCTGAATGGTGTCATTCCAGCAGTTTTCTGTCGAGTGGTATTGTAGGTGAGTGTTCGGTAGGGCAAAATCTGATCCCAGTTCTTATGTTCTATGTCGACATACGTGCATAGCATGTCTGCAAGAGTCTTATTAAGATGCTCAGTTAGTCAGTTCGTCTGGGGATGATAAGCGGTTGTTTTCGGGTAGCTTGTACCACTGAGTCTGAGAAGCGAGTCAAGAAGTTCGGGAGTGAAGGCAGTTCCCCTGTCTGCGATGACTACTTTTGGGGTGCCGTGCCTAAGGACGATGTTTTCAATGAAAAAATGGGCTGCTTCGGCTGCTGTGCCTTGCTGTGTAGCTTTCATCTCCGTGTGGCGCGTTAGGTAATCGATGGCAACAGTGATCCATCTGTTGCCGGCTGTAGAAGTTGGAAATGGGCACAGGGAATCATCGCAATTCGGACGAATGGCTGGCCTGATACACGAACCGGATGCAAGAGACCTGCAGGCTTGCCGGGAGGCGCTTTGCATCTTTGGCAGTCCGCACGTTTGTATGTGACGTTTTACAGCAGCGGGTAGCTCTCGCCAGTAGTACTTCCGTCGGAGTCGGGACAACATTCTCGTGTAGCCTAGATGACCTGCAGTGGTTTCATCATGGCATGCTTTTAGTAGTTCTTTTCGAAGTGATGTGGTCATGACAAGCAGGTACGTGGCAGAAAAGTTCTTATATAGAACATCGTTCTGGAGACAAAACGACGGCAGTCCCCTGGCATAGAGTCGCGGAACGTCTTTACTTCAGCCTTCCAAGAAATTAATGAGTGGGAGCAGCTTTGGGTCGTGGTGCTGCTCCTGTGAAATAGTGATAGCATCGACGGCGCCCAAAAATGCAGCATCCATGTCATCGTTACCTGAGGACTCAATGGGTGACCACGAGAGGCAGTCGGCGTCGGTGTGCCTCTTTCCTGATTTGTAAATGGTGGTCATATCTAACTCCTGAAGCCTAAGACTCCAGCGCACCAGACGGCCAGATGAGTATTGTTAGTCAGCCAACAAAGAGAATGATGATTGCTGACCACCTTGAATGAACGGCCGTACAAATAGGGCTGAAATTTGATAACCGCCCACACCACGGCGAGGCATTCCTTCTCGGTAGTTGAGTAGTATTCCTCCGTGCGAAAGAGAGTTCAGCTAGCATAGGCGATTACTTTTTCGGAGCCATCTTGCCACTGCACCAGTACAGCACCCAGACCAACATTGCTCGCATCAGTGTGAAGTGCTGCAGAGGCATCTTGGTCAAAGTGCGCAAGAACAGCAGGCGTTTGCAGGCGTTAGCGTAGTTCGTTGCATGTTACTTGCTCATTTTCCCCCAACAGAAAGGGAACATCGTCTCATGTTAGGCGTGTTAACAGTGCACCAATACATGAAAAATTGGCCATAAAGCGTGTATAGTAGGCGCACAGCCCCGTGAAGCATCTCACTGCCTTCTTGTCAGATGGTGTGGGGAACTTTGCCACAGCGTCTACTTTGGCTGGATCAGGTCGTACACCCTCGTGACTGACGACGTAACTGAGGAAGCACGGTTAACTGAAACCAAAATGACATTTCTCGAGCTTTAACGTCATGCCAGCCAAGCGTATGGCTTAGAAAACAGTGAGTAACCGGCTTAGGTACTCCTCAAATGTAGCTGACAACACTATGACGTCGTCTAGATAGACCAAGCATGTTTGGCACTTCAGGCCTGAAAGTACGGTATCCATTAGATGCTGAAAAGTGGCAGGTGCTGAGCACAAACCGAAAGGAAGGACTTTTAAATTCGCAGTTTTCTCGTGATCTCTCTCATCGACCTCGATCTGCCAATACCTGTTACGTAGGTCCACTAATAAAAAATAATGTGCACGCGGCAGCCTGTCCAGCGAATTATCGATGCGTGGCAGCGGATAGACATGTTTCTTCGTGACCTGGTTTAATTTGCAGTAACCGATACAGAAATGCCTTCTTTCTTTTTGACTATGACCACGGGTGACGCCCAGGGACTTTTTGAAGGCTGCATCACATCATCCTCGAGCATCTTCTCTATTTGATTTTGAAACTCTTCGCATTCCTTTGGAGCTACACAGTAGGAATATTGTAGAATCGGTCGCGTAGTATCATCCGTGATGATACAGTGCTTGGTCAGTGGTGTTTGTGTGACCTTTGACAAAGTCGGAAAGCAATCTTTGAACTGGTGTATCAGCTCTAAGAGGTGCTGCCGCAGGGAAGGCGACTAGGTGAAGCTGACGTCGACAGACAAAGGAGTCGAGGGCGGGATGGTCGTTGTTTGTAGAGCGAAACAATCTTTCGCTTGGGTGATGTCGTCGCAGTACACAATTGCAGTACCCTTCTGGATGTGACGGTGTTCATTGCTGAAGTTCGTGAGAAGGACTTCCGCATGCCCATGAGTCATGTCAAGTACGCCTCCAGCAATGGAAACACCTTGCGTGAGCATTAGTGCAATGATTTGCTCTGGAATCACATCCCCATGGTTGGGCTTCTTGCATGATACAGATACAAAGCAGCAGGATTGCGGCTGAATGGTCACATTGCCGGTGATTCACAAACGCTCATGTTGCCTGTCATTCATTGTGTCGCCGTATGGGCTGGCAGAAAATGTCACCATACGTTCCGGAATGTTTATGACTGCTCCATGATCTCGCAGAAAATCCATCCCCAAGATGAGATCTTTGCAGCAGTCGAGGAGAATGACGAATGTGGCAACAAAGCTGGAATTACCAATGTAGATTCGGGCGATGCATGTTCCCATTGGTGTCATTAGCTCAGCCCCAGCACTTCTGATGTGGGGCCCTGTCCACGGCGTCTTCACTTTCTTAATTCAGTCGGCCAGCTCTTGCTGCTTAATCGAGAAGTCTGCGCCAGTGTCAACAAGGGTGGTGATGTGATGTCCATCTACCAGAATGCTGAGATCGGCACGGGCAGTGTCGCCGGCGTGAGTAGTCGTTATCATCAGGTCATCTTCGTGGGGAGCGTGGGGGGTATTTTTGGCGTCTCGACGCAGGGCGACCTCCCCCCCTCCCCCCCCCCCTTCCTGTTGCTGCCGTTAGTTTCTCCAGCGCGGACTAGGGAAGCGACCACCCCTGCCAACGACAGGGGTGAAACTCTGACTGTTTGGGGAAGTGTAACGCACAGGTGACGGGGGCTGCCAGCACCAACGTGGTGAAGCTGCCTGGCTGGTCGACAACTGATCACTGCATGGGGCCCGATGGTCGTTGAAGTGCACGGAAGCGGCAGGTGAAAAGGAGCCGACTCCAGCGTCTGGATGGGGGCAGTAGGAGGCAATGTGGCCGGGTTTGCCGCAGTGGAAGCAGAGTGATCGATGGTCAGCCGCGCGTCACAAGTCGGTACGGCAAACTGGAGGTCGTCTCACAGACTCCCGTTGCCACTACGGCATGGGAGCGGGCCATGGCTGAAATGGTGCTACCATAGGTGAAGGGGGAGAACGTTGGACCATGTTGGCATAGGTCGGGGGACGTGTTTCCGGACATAGGGCTGGAGAGGAGAAGGCTTGCCGCAACTCGTGGCACAGGACTTCGTCAACAGAAACGACCGGCGATTCCATGTCACGAATCATGTCCCATAAATATGTGTCGTCAACAATCAGAGCTGCAGAACTGATGGTGTGTTGTTTGGCTGGCGGTCGAAGTGGCGGCAACGTTGCTGAAGTGTCCACTCGATGACAGTCGCTTCCTTGATAAATAAACTCGTTTTGATTTTTGTTGGTAGATTTCGGAGAAGACTGGCAAACAGCGGTTCCTTAATTCCCCACATAAGGTGACGCACCTCCTTTGCCTCGGTCATATCAGGGTCAGCTCGGTGAAACAGACGGGCCATATTTTCTGCATACATGGCGACGGTTTCGTTGGGTTTGTGTATCCGAGCCTCAATAAGTTGTTGCGTGCAATTGCACTGGTCCGAGCTCGAGAATGTATCGAGGAGCTGACGACGAAAACTGCCCCACGTTTGGACCTTGTTTGCATACCATGTACGAGCGCTGTTTTCAAGCGCAAAATAAGCATGGGTGAGTTTTTGTTGGTCATTCCAGCGATTGACCAGAGCAACACGTTTGCACTGGTCAAGCCAGTCCTCAACATCTTCAAAAGCATCGCCGTGGAAGATGTCAGGGAGGCGAAGGTGTTCAAGAGTCACCTGGGAAAGGCTAGGCGTCATCTGTGAAGGAGGGAGAAGCACCTATGATCTAGCCATGTCGGTGAGAGTCACAACGGGAGGGAACTCCGGGCTGAGGCTGAGCAGGCACCGACTGAAACGGTGGACTGGAGTCTTTATGAGAGGTGGAGCTTCGGGACTGGGTGTACGGCTCCGAACAGGGGTTGCCCGCATGGGGTTGCAGGCTCCAGCACCTCCACCAATGTCGCAATGTCAAAAACAGAAGTCGTAGAGCGCTATTCATGAGGCACAGCGGTGGGTCGCCTTTTTAATACCGAGCACAACTGCGACTTCTTCTTCACTGCGCCTTGACAAAAACCCTCATGCCTACTCGCATTGTCCTCTTCTTCATTGGAGTACAGGCGCAGCAATATAGAAGGGTTACGAAAAACTACTAGCTTAGGTTTGCAACGCATAATAGCTACAACAAATAAAGCAATTACATTTGAGAATGTGCCTGCAAAATAAGAATTTTGGAGGGCGAGACAGGTAGCGACAAAATTATTTTTACTGTACAAAAACTGCTTTCCTTAACCTTATTTCATGGTTAAAAATCAGTTCAATGAAAGCAGAACATGCAAGACTCACGGGGCACACGCACGAGGTGTTTGTGGCAGTCTATAGTGGTCTGTTTAACCCTTTCGCTGTCGGACCTTTCTGACCGTGACGCACCCCCAGTGTCGGCTTGGTTTCAGGGAACGAGCATAACAGGGAATGAACATAGCAATTTATTTTTGATTATGATTGGTATACAAATAACATAGTCAATGCAATATACACATTTCAGTGTTCTGCAGCTGTTGTTAGTAAACATCATCATCATCATCAGCCTGACTATAAAATCCCTTTCACATCCGAATCTGACGCTGTGGAACGCTCTTCCTCGCATGCGACTCTGTCCAAGTCCGAATCCGAGCTCGGCTCGTATTCTGAATCGGAATTGAGCCACCGCTCCAATGAGCAGACGAAGATCCCGCGCGCTGAGCCATCTGAAAGTAACCGCGCGCAGGGAGGATGCGCTTTCAGTCGCCCGCACAACGGAGATAAATGGGACGTTGCATAATCAAGATGACAGAGAGAGATGGAAAAAGGCTAAACAAAGTTCGAAGGGCTTTACGTTTACTGCTGCAAGTCGAAAGCGAGGGTGCGGCGTGAGAGCGAAAGCAGCAACGAGTCACTCTTTTCGGAGAGGCAACGGCACGTGCGCCTGAACTTGACGCGCCGTAGCAGGCACACCAACAGAAGAAAAATAAAAACCTTCAAACCAGCGGAGATGGCAGAACAACCCTTGAACCCATAACCATACGCGCGCGACGCATGATACAGCGAACACGGAGCCACCGCGCCACTCAGCAAAGAAAAAGTGGGGAGTGGCAGTCGCGCCGTACTCTTCCATACATGGAGTAACAGAGGTTGGGGCGAATATACGAGCTTGTAGAAAGAGTCAACAGATAGCGTGGCCAATCCAGGAGCGCCAGCTTTGCGCTCTGGCGCGAAATTTTGAACGCACGATAGAGAACGTACCGGTACGTCAGTGACACTGTGGGGGGGAAGTGCGATGACGTACCGGTACGTCCGTGACAGCGAAAGGGTTAATATTCACCATCCATCGAAACCCTTTTCTTATCTCTCAGAAATCGATACATTCACCAGCTTTGACAAATGACTGGAGCACTTTTATAACAGTCTCTGCAGGGCCACAAGGATTGCAATGGCTGTTTACCACACACACGTGCGTCTGAGGTGAAGTGGTGGAGCCTGCCAAGAAAACAGGTTGTGAGGGGAATGGTCGGCATCGACCCCTTCGAAGAACGTTGCCCCCCTGCACGGGGAGGAGGTGTGCATTGAGGCCCCCCCGAGCACAGCAGGAGGCCTTACTGTTCACTGAAGGTGCTCCTGGAGACAGACCAGCCCTCTGCCACGGATGCACAGCCTCCACTTGCATAACACAATGGCCAAGCAGAACTGCTGCTCTTGCTAGCATTACCAAGGAAGCGGGCCGGTTGGTGCGACTGCTTTGGCTTATACATTCTAACACACGTACAAAAAGAAAAGAAATGAACAGGAAAAAATATTGAGCAGAGCAACTAGTTGGGCTTGTTGGTTCGACACAGCGGAAGGCTACAGTGCGGGAACCGATGGAGACAAAGGAGGCACGCAAAGTTCAGCGCTTTGTCTGTGTACTTTGTGTGCCTCCTTCATTTCAGTCGGTTCCCGTGCTGTAGCCTTCCACTATAAACAGAAAAAAAGGCGACATAGTCAGAGCAAGCGGTTGTGATTCTTGTCAACACACCGTGATATTCACCCAGTAGCTAGCTGGCTGGCCATGCCCAAACTAGCTTATTCATGAGCCATGTGTGCATTGATATAAGCTGCATGATCTTCGTTTATAAACGTCTATCCTTGATAGCACCCAGTTTCTGGCGAACATATTTCTACGGAACAGTATTTCCGATGACGAATAGGCGAGCAATGTGAAGACGACGACGACGATTGGAGGCTAGAGCGGGCTGTTGCCTCTTGGCCAAGTGCGGCATGTTTCCTTGTAAATATACTTGTATATAGCTTTTCGTCTGCGTCTTCCTACGTAACCATATCATGTATTTATGTGCGATTAGATGACGAAGTGTACAATACAAAATCAAAACTGAAACTGACGATTACTGAAACAAAAAGGCAAATTACCATTTGCAAAACAAAACTAGAGGTACACGACACAATGCTAACGCCTTGCTTGCATAAACCTTTCCAGAAGGATCGGTCAGCCTGGGTACAGATGCCGTAAAGTGGGAATGCACATCGGTGTGGATCCCAACAAAACACAGCCTAGAAAAGAGTTTATGCCTCCACCTCTCCTAGACAAACTAAAACTGGGACAACAGCAGCAACAGCAGCCAGTCTCCATTTCAGGACCAATAAGCAGAGCATTATGGATGCTGCTGAAAACCCACCTTGGCCTGCTTTCTCCCAGAGAGAGGGGATGTGTGCATTGCTAACTGCAGACACTGATAGTCTGCTTCCTTTTGTCCCAAGGGCAACGAATGCCCTTAAACTACCTGCTGGAAGCAGCCTTCACAAAGCAAGGCATGCAACTGCTGGTTTTTGACGAATGGCACTCTGCATGGGCTTGGCCCACTCAGTTCTCCCCCATGTGCCAAGCAACTTAACCACCCTCACTTAATAAACATGATGCCAGTTGTCTTCACTTTTTTGTGCTGTGTAATGGTGGAATAGCAGCACAGCAGTCCAAACAATGTTGTACTAACTAGCCCCTGTAGAAGCCTCGTTGTAATGCTTCCAAGCCAATACAGAAACCTTGTGGCCAGACCAAAGCAGGCCCTGCAGCCACGTATCAATGCAGCTGCGCAAGGGGCAGAGCTTTCAGATTTCAGATCGCTGCGAGTCACTCCTCCTAGGTCACCAGTTGCAGTCGATTGCGGGACCTTCGTCAGTCACTGCTGTGAGTGAGCCCTAGCAGCTACATTTCCTGCCACTCACCTTGTCAAGGGCAATGCGCAGGTCAGATAGTGCAGATGACGTCTGCTTGGTGGCGTTGTTCAGCTGCATGGCACAGGCTGGCTCCACAATGGTAGGCACACAGCCCTTGGATGACGACACCATCTGGCTGGCCGGCTGTCGCGAAACAGACATGGTGCTTTAACATTCCGCACAGTGTCACGGGCCTAACAAATATTACATGCTCGCAGGGCACAGGAGCATAAGGAATCTGACTTCCATCACAAGCTAGTCTAACTGAGAATATGAGTGATTGCAACAGTGAACTTGCAATTCTCAGTATGCATTCAACTCTGCAGGAACATTCATGCTTCTCATGGCTTTTATGTCCTACAGACATTCATGAGTAATAGTACATTGTTCATCAAACAAGGAAACCCATGTGAAAAGTGAAGTTAATCTCCAACCTGGAAACTTCTAAAACGAGCACGGTAGAACAAATCTTAGACAAGTGTTTCTCATGGGGTACTTTCAGATGCAGTAACATCTGAAACTAGCTGTGGCATGTTGAAGAGACATACAAAAAGCTTAGCCATAGTCTAAACACACTTCCATAATGTTTCACCAAACTAAAATTCCCCTCTTGTATAAAGCAAACAGTTGTTTTAAGGTTCTGCCACACTTTCATCTAGAGTCCTATGCTACACTTCATATTATTTGCCACTTGGCTCAACACCCAAGCTGCAATTTGCCTGGCAGGGATCTAAACTAGCCAAAACCAGCCCACGTGTGACATGACCAACCGGAATGAGTTCTTGACAGGAAGTGAGCAGCTTGTGGTGAGCCACGGGATTGTCGGGTTCAGACACAGTGCCCTTGATGCCCTGCACCACTCGGGGGATGACGCCAGCCACGTCCTGCACCACACGATGGGAGAGGGCCTATCAAACGTTGCTCTCTCAGACCACAGCACATTCATGGCAGATGAACTCAGTACATGCAGCAGTTGCTGTCTCATCGACAAAATTTCAGCCACAGATGGAGGACTCCATCCGTGGTCCATCCGTGCGTCCATATCATTTCTAAATAAATACCCTAATGTGGAAATGTGGCGCTAATGTCTACGGGGGCTCTTCTGAGCACAGCCTCAACCTATGCGGGAAGGATGGGAAGTACAGGTTGACCATAGATTACATAGATTATAGATTGACTTCGATCATTAGACTAGTGGCGTTTGCTTGCAGCACAGTAAACAAAGCTGTATTAGAATATCTTTATGTAAAATGTAATTTTATTTCTATATTATATGATGGGGTTTTATGTGCCAAAACCACTTTCTGATTATGAGGCACGCCGTAGTGGAGGACTCCGGAAATTTCAACCACTTGGGGTTCTTTAACGTGCACTTAAATCTAGGTACATGGGTGTTTCCGCATTTCACCCCCATCGAAATGCGGCGGCAGTGGCCGAGATTCGATCCCACGACCTCCATGCTCAGCAGCCCAACACCATAGCCACTGAGCAACCGCGGCGGGTAATTTTATTTCTGCAATATTTTATTTAATGCCCAATACATTGCATAACATTTCCTTGACTTTGACATCGAAGCACGGTTTACCAGAAGGGCGCACCAGGGTATGCATTGTTCTGCAATTCTGTTCCTGGCTGAGCGCCAGTGAATAATTATTTATTTATTTATTTATTTTTAGAACAGGAGTAACAACCGTGCATGTGATTACATAAAAATAATCATCAAATATTTATGGAAATAAAAATTTTGTATAGCGAGAAAAGTGTTGCACCTTTGAGAGAAGTGCTACAAGTGCCATCTGCTATGCCTCCTCCTCGCTGCGAATGCGAGAAAAGAACTTTTCTTGCAGACGGTAGGCACTTGCGAACTCTCTCGCTCTTTTGAAAGACTGCATGAGCTGTTACGATTGCTGAACATCTTCAAGTACTTTTAAGCACATCTGCTTCAGCGCCAGCTAGGACAGTTGCAGCCTGCTATGAATATGCCTCATTATATTTTATATTGACATACCGTTTCCTCCGAAGCGCACGACAGCAACTGTTATTGCATGGCTTTGCACTTACTCGTTTTGCGACAGCCGACTACAGCAGGAAGCAGAAACCTTTCCTACCACAAGTAAGTTTGTGTTCTCGAATGTCCTGAAACACGCGTTTCAATAAACAAATAAACGAGCAATGACTAATGAAGCCCTCAATCAAATTTGATTGTCAAGCCACTAGAAGTACGACTGTCTATGTAGTAAACAAAATGCGTTATGCAACCAGTCAACAGTCTTTTCCACTGCACTCTGCATCACAAGTAGAAAAAAAGGTACTGGAAGGTTATTAAAACACCCAGCGCATGTGTGTAGCTTTACTTTACAGCTTAAGGCTCGCATTGCAAATAGAAGCCCAAGAGCTTAGCCAAGCAGTAAGTTGCATCTACATACTGACCACGCAAACAGCGACTCAACAAAAGATGTTACATGCAATGGTAAGACACACGAAGAGAGCAGTGTGGATCAGAGAGCAAATGGGGAATGTCGAGATTTTATTTGACATTAAAGGGACACTAAAGACAAATATTAAGTCAAGCTAAAGTGATAGATTAGTGCTCGAGAATCTTTAACGCGTCAATGTAATCACAAACAGAGCCTTAGTAATTGAGAAATTGAGGTACATCTAGGACATGATTAGAGACTCGCCCGGGACATCAGAGTACTTGCCCGATGACGAAAGCACTCCACAGTTAAATTCTGTCCCTAGTACTCAAACACTCAATGCAAAAAACATCCTTGTATTGTATTATAAAACAAAAGAAAATGCTACTCGTCCAGTTCTATTTCATTTTTAGAAAAGTGAATGCATTGAGATTACTCTTGACAATGACACAGACGGTCAAAAGGTTTCGTTTTCGCTCGACTCCGCACCACCCACGCTTTCGCGTTTCAGCAGTTTGATTATTGCTTAGTGCTGCGCTGGTTTTGCTGGCTCATGACACTCGCCCAAACGGTCTATGCCATCTGACCAAAAAGCAGCTGCAGCGGTGTATCCTCGGCTCTGTCTTGGCTCAGTACCGCCGTCTGTCAGGCGCAGTTTTACTCACTGACAACAGCAAAGGGTGGTGATGGTGTACGCAACATCACCACATCCCTGCTTAGGCGGCGGGAGATTCGTATTTCGAAAAAAGTATTTGGACTCTTCAAATGCAATTTCCTCGAAAAATAAGTTTTTTCTTGGCACGAAACAACCGTTGCGAGGTTTTGAGAATGGTATTGTAAACAGTCCACGTTGACTTGGTATTTGCCTTTAGTGTCCCTTTAAGAGAGGATATTGGAGATGGGCAAGCCATGGAATGTGTAGGGCATATAACGGGTGGACCACTAAATGCTGGCCTTTAGGGAGCCGGCACTAAGCAACATGCTGTGCTTTCTAAGCTTCGAAGCCGATAGCGAGGATTACAGAGGCAGAGTCGGTGGCATTGCTGACAGCGGTAAATTCTTTCAATAAAAAACATGCCACCAAATGGCAAAAACATTAACTGCGAACGTCGAAGCAGCTAGGCCTCTTGATGCCGCAATGGCAGCTGTGGTTGCCAGCGGATCTGCATGCGAGAGCGCCGGTTCGAGGCGGCAAGATAATCAAAATGGTGGCGGTGCTGGCTTTGATTAATGCCCTTTCGGACCTGTGGTCCTGGCAAACTGTCCAGAAAATCGGACGGCGAAGGGTCATTCTGTCTGTAATTACAGACGATCTTACACATTGATTCCGTGGGATACGTGGTGTTGCCGCGATGCCGTCCACATTATCAGGCATTTCGCGAAAATTGGGCGTCCGGAAAATCAGCTGTTGACTGCACACTGGCAATTCCTCCAGCCGACGACACGGCGTCAAAGACAATTCATTACGATCCCTCTATTTTACTCGAGCGTATTCAAAATCCTACTATTCAAAATCCCACTATTCAAAATCCCTGAGAATTCCCAGTTTTCTCGTTTGGTAGACACCCTGAGAATTGCAACACATCTTTATGAAAGCCCCACTTAAGCTTATTAGTAGGCGTGCCACATTTTCTATGTGCTTTAAAGGTTCTAAGTATAAAACATGTGCATAATATTGTGCTTGTATCAGTAGTACCTTTTTTTTGCTCTTCTAAAGTTTGGTAACAGGTAATGCTACAGTGCCAACCGAACACAACAACCAAAATATGTTCTGTCGCTGTTTACGATGCCGTCACTTTCTCGTCAGGGCTTCGTCACCCCACTGCGACACAAACACTGGCCCAGCTGGTAGCCCACCGCACTATCGCCACTTCGAGCAACAGAACAAAGGCAGAGAGCGTTTTGGTGCACTCCTCCACTGCAAGTTACAGCAACCGTGTTTGGAGTGAAACCAAAACTGCCAAAAAAAAATACCTGTAGACTAGTTCACCAGTCAACAGAATACAAATCCGTAGCCTATACTTCCCGTCATTCCCATGATAGTTGAACGACTGCAGCTAGCGCCAGATCTCCTTCCAGTTATAGTAGTATGAAACTCTGTGTATCCATCTATCCATCTAACCTCTTACGCTGATCCATTGATCTAAGTTACCTATTAGCTCGAGCCACTAGGTTTATGCTCAAGGCCATAATGCTGTTGTGGTCGTTTCTTTAACGGGATATATATATGACATGAGTGAAACCTGGGAAAGCTTTTTGGAACCCCAAACGATGCTGGATAGCTGGCTACCTGAAAAACGCTTTGCATGACATTGATTCCCACAGCGTGTGGGATTTGCGTAATTTTTCAAGCTGGCAGAGTTAAACAACAGATGCACTAGCAGCACTCACCCGGCAGCTACTCATGAGCTCTTCCTGAAGCATTATGTTGCTGTTGTATGGGCCTGCGTTCTGGGCAGCTGCGATATTCTGTGTTGCAGCCGAAGATGCGTGGCGAGCTGCATTCTGAAAGAGAGGCGCCACATGTCTCACTGGGTTGGTTACAAGCACATGGCATCTGCTTAGTCGTAATAAGTCGTAATAAGTCGTAAATGCTACGACAACTGAACCTTTTCAGGGTCAATGACGTAAATATACAGCCGCGAACAAGTCCAAAATGGTCGATGCCGTATATTTACGGGGCCATTTGTATGTTTAAAAAGCACGCCAATTTCCTAACTTTTTCTTCCCTGACATGTGCTGGCACTATGTGAGAATACAGGGAATATTTTTCTCGCGCCTCCCTCCTCTCTCGGTTTTCATTGCATGGTTTGTTTTAGAGCTTGTTTGCTTCGGCGCATCTATATACTACCGCTCGCACATTGGTGCATGCGCGGGCGGGCGGCAGTTTGGGTTTTGTTCCGCGAAGTTTCAGCTTCTTGCACTCGCACAACTGATAACTATCTCGTTACTAATTGCTCAAAGGATGACCGCCTGTTCCTCGCTCGTTTAGTGCTCACAGGAATGCGCATAGGAAGGATGCCACCTTACATGCATTGCCTTTTCATCTTTTTTCTTTCTTTTCTTCTTCTTCTTTCTTTTTTTTTTTTTGAGGCTTGTGAGAACTAATTGCTTTATGTTGGTGAGAAGATGAATTTTGTCACACGTTTTGCTTTTTTGATGGGCACACAACCACACAGTTTTCTTGAGTGTGCTCACCTACGCAGTTCGATTACGTGATGAATGTAAATATTAGTAAGAGCAGAAAAATTTGAGACTTGCGAAATATTCTCGTGTGAGGATTTTCTAAACCTTGAATTACAGTCGACCCCACTCATAACGATATCGCTTTTAACAATATATCAGTTACAACAACGAGAAACTACTGCACCGCCAACTTTTGTATGTTTTCCATGGTAAATAACCCGTTTACTACAATGCCCTGATGCCGCATTATCGGTTATAACGATGAAGTCTGGCAGCTGGGTGTCCAAGCCGAAAGATAGTGAGATGCAAAATGTTTCAAAAGAAAAAAAGAAAATGAGAAATTTGAGCCGCTGCACGATGAGCCACTGCTCCAACAGCTGCTGCGCACCCATTTTTCAGCCATCTCCACGCGGCTCTCTCCCTCCTGTCGCCCTTCCACCCCTCCGAAGGCGAATGGGCTGCACATATAGCTCTACGCCGCGCCATCTTCCGAAACACAAATGGACCGCGCCAACTCTGCCGCTCGCAGATTGCTCGTATGTTGCTCTGTTGCTTGCTGGTCAGCACAGTTCTGCAAATAACTTAATCGCTCGCATTAATCTTTGCTGGTTGCGTTGAAATCGTTCCTGGCCATGCGGTTTCTCAGCCTCGTTGGACTCGCTGCCAAAACAGAAGATGGCTGATCCACCCGCTGATCATCAGCAATGCGCAACGTTGCCGGTGAAAAGAAAGCGCACAGCTACAGAGTTGGAAACTAAGTGCTTCTAACCGATGATGCGATCGTTGCAAACGTGCTTGCATCAGATAGCGACGGCGATGACGACAGCGATGATGCGGTATGCAGTATGATGCGG
This sequence comes from Dermacentor albipictus, assembly GCF_038994185.2. Taxonomy (NCBI): domain Eukaryota; kingdom Metazoa; phylum Arthropoda; class Arachnida; order Ixodida; family Ixodidae; genus Dermacentor; species Dermacentor albipictus. The sequence goes on from NC_091824.1 coordinate 12,022,407, forward strand.
GATGTTCTCACAGGAGGCCCGGCAGTGATTCAGTCGCTCCAGGGCTTCGTTTTCGCGAGGAACCTTGCGCTGCACTATGGGGAGCACCTGGATGCCTTGGAGAAGGATGTCGGCAAGCTTCGCATAAAGCATGCAAGGCCGAGGGACATTGGCTTTTCTGGTACAAGCCAGTGAGAAGTACTTGGCGAGATGCTTGTGGCAATCTCTCCGCAGTGTTTCTTCTGGATTTCTCAAGCTGACAGGCTGCCGCGGCAGCCTTCTCGCAATGTATAAGAGGCCCCTGCAGGGGCCACCAAAGTGATGCCTCGGCAGTGCTCGCATATTGCTTGCCGCCCGTGACACCTCTTTGCAGTTGTTATAGCAGTCCCATTCATTAACGCCGACAGCTGTGGCTTGTTTCATGCGATCGGAGTGCCCAGGAAGCAGTTAAACGAGCCAACATAATCAGCAGCAAGATGGAGGAATGTGGTGGGGAGGGGCACCGGCCTCCCCGCTATTATAGTTTCCTCAAAACAGTTCTGCCATCCCCCTATTTTGATTTTTTTCATGCAACCAGGTTATAACAATTATCGGTTATAACAATGGAATATTTTCGTGGCACCTGAATATTGTTATAAGTGGGTTTGACTATATGTGTAAACAATGCATCAAATTATTCATTCTCATAAGTTTATTTCCTTTCTTTTATTGTTGTTACTGATAAATAAAAAGTACATATATACCAATGCAAAATATTTTTTTCTCACTCTACAGTCACCTTAAAAGATTACGAAATCAAAATTCCTAAAAACTGGAAACTGCCATAAAAAAAAGCGACCCTGGGTGGTCGCATATGGCGAAAAAAATCGACCCTGAAAGGGTTAAAGAGGCAGTCAACTCTCTGCATGATGGAACAATATGCGAAAGAGCACGCAATTCGCATCTCAGCTCTTTTCCAACAGAGTGCTCCAGAAGGGAATGATTCCTTCTCACCACCTGCACACAGCACTGTGAGCACATAGTACTGAAATTTGGCACGCAGAGAGCTAGTCTTGTGATGCCAAGAAAATCACGCTTGACTCAAAACATGACAGGACCTGCTGGCAGCTCCACTGGTGAGCATAGCACACGCGAAACCAAGGCTAGTTATATTTCATATCTTGTTCCCAAGCTCTTCAACCAGTCGTCAAAATTGTCACTGCAGAAAGCTGGGCTATTTTCGAACTTGACATTACAGTGTACTTCTGTTAATTTGACATCGGTTAATTTGATTTTTCAGTTAATTCAATCTCGGCCAAAGGTCCCGGCTGGTACACATACATTTCTATGGGTTCAAACTCTCGTTATTTTAATCCTAAAATAAAAAAAAAATGAATTCTGGAGTTTCCCGTGCCAAAACCATGAGACGACTATGAACCATGTCATAGTGGGAGATAGGAGAGGTACCGTGCCAAAACCATGAGACGACTATGAACCATGCCATAGTGGGAGATAGGAGAGGTTAAATTAGTTTTGATCACCTGGGGTCCTGGCATCACGGTTCATGGGTGTTTTTTGCATTTCGCCTCCATTGAAATTTGGCCTTTGTGCCCCAGATTTGATCTCGTGACCAGCTACGCCACCGCTACGCCAACGCTACGCCAACGCTACGCCAACGCTATGCCACCACGGCAGGTTATGGAAGAAGTGTGAGCTCACCTCCAGGCGAACAATAATCTTGCGCTTGAGAGCATTGCTAGCCGCCACATTGGTCGCATTGCGAAGTTCCTCCGCTGCCTTTCGCAGGGCAGCTTGGTTTTCCGAGTCGTGCGGATTGCTGGCACAGCCCTGCACACAGTGAACCCGCATGCAGCAACGTCATGTAGAGAAAGACCAGAGCGGAAAGCAACAGTAGTGCATCAGTCAATAAATGGAACTTTATTTTCAACAACACAAAAATGATATGCATACATGCAGACTACACTTGTGGGCAACTTTCTGTAGCTATAAAGAGAAAGCAACAGAGGTGAAGTGCACGTGTGACAGCGCTCCTGGAAATAGCCCCCCAGTGTCATTCACGTTTGTTTAAGCTAGGAAACAGAAATCAAAAACATGTTGTTTGCTTGTGGGGGTCTCACCCGTGCCATTGGGGCAAAGGAACGACAACACAATAGTGCAAACAGTCACAAGGGCATTTGTTGTACCTGCTAGCCGAATTGTAATCCACAGAACATGCCGATGGGCGCTACAAATCTAAGTCTGACTCACCGCAACCGGATAGCGAGCGAATATGTTCACCCCAAGCTGGACACCAGCACCTGCTTGTCAAGCGAACGGTGGCGCATTTGAATGATCGTGTTCGTCCATTCCGGTGTAGGCCTCGCAAGACGGTCTCGCAGAAGCATGGACCGACGCACGCACGGAATGTCCGTCCAGCTTGCCAACCCCCGAGCCCAACAGGAAGACCCTGTCACGCTCGACTAAACCCGCTGTTAGGTGGCATAAGCAGCGCAACACTCTTGCCATCTCTCGTAATGTGCTGCAACAAGACCGAGTGCCGCAAGCATTACGCTACGCAGAGAAGCCGGATTACAGGAGATGCGAGAGCCATGCGGGGAAAACAACATCGGGGGACGCGTGAGAGTTGAGCGTCCCCACACACTACAGGGCTCCAAATTAATATAGGACATAAAATACATCACTCAGTGTCATATCTGAATTTAATTTTCGTGCTTTTGACAAATGCAAAACTGCCACTGTTAATTATGTGCTCCAAGATATTGAAACAGTGCCGTCAAACTCTGTTAGAGGCACATTAACACATGGGCAGAAATACATTCCCTGCTGTTTTGCTTGCGGGTTGGGCATCAAATGACCAGGATCCATCTCCAGAGATTGGCATTTCCCCATTTTTCACTGCTTGCTGTTGACAGTCTTTTGGACATCCATCCAGCTAAGTTTGCAGTTCCCGTCAATTTCAGGCCCTTCTTGACAGCTGCACTGGTGGTCATGCCACTCCTAACTGGCACTGTCTCCTTAATGAGAAACCATGCAGCCTGGTTAAGTTGTTCCCTTTCTATTATCTGCTGTGCCCGCACATAAAGGACCTTATACCTTACAGACCTTATAGTGGCAATAGCAAGCAGGCCGTTACCCGCTGTGGCAGCTCAGTGGCTATGGTCACGGGTTCAATACCTGGCACAGAGAGTGCATTTCGATGGGGGTGACTGCAAAAACACTCGTGTTCTTAAGTGCACGGTAAAAAAGGCCAGGTGGTCACAATTATTCCAGAGTCCCAGGCTACGGCGTGTGCCATACTAAGATAGTGATGTTGGCCCGTAACACCCCAGAATTTCTTTTAACATTGAGCGTGCTGTTTGGTTTTGGTTTGCCATTTATTTGTGAGGGGGCATACTACCGCTATGATTTCCTGGAAATCGATGCCCTTTGTTCTGTAGGCTGTCCTTTCGTGGACCATCGGGCTGGCTCTGGTTTGGACCAACACTGCCCATCTGCAGCGGATATGCCAAACCTGCTGTGATGATTCCGAAGACATCTTCACTGACTGCAGTGACACCGTTTCATCAGTAACGCCTCTTCCCGCCCTGGAGTGTCATCTCGGCTGGCAACCACGAGTCTGGATGGCACGCCACTGCTATGGCTTCTTTGAAATCAATGCCCTTCATTTTGCAGGCTAGTGACCTGGCAAAAGATTCTTGTTGCCGTTGCCATGACTCCTTTCTTTTAGCGCCAGTGTGCCCCACTGACTTGCTTTGCTATTGTCACTGAACGCTGTATGAAATGCTTATTTCGTACTGTTTCACAGCTCTAGCCATGCATCTTTTACTAGTTATCTTGGGAGACATTGAATTGAATCCTGACCCAAATCCCCCTATTTTAGAAACCACTGTCAGCTCTCTTGCATGTTTGGAACACACACAAAATGTTAAATGAACTTACAATCATCCAAGCAACTCAAACCAAGATCGAAAACTTCATTAGCAGCATATCGTCGTGTGTTGACATTCTTGAAAAAAACTGTAGCAGACCTTAAAACTGCTGGTGAGTGCTCGGAATCAATCCCCAGCATGGCTGGCTGTTGCAAAACTATCTGCCAAAATCAGGGCTCTGGCAGAGAAATGTGATGACGCTGAAAACTGCCTTCACAGGTCAAATTTACTATTTTTTGGTATCCCAGATAAGCATAGTGAATTGTGGGAGCAATCCGAGGCACAAGTAATTTGTTTCTCTGCTCAAACGCTTGACACTCCTGTCGTTAGCTCTGGCATCGAGCATGCACACAGGCTGGGGCGTTTCCGACAAAGCAAGCACCGCCCCATTAGAGCACACTTCAAAGACAAATCCAACATTCTTTCCGTCCCTTCTAAACTGAAGGAATCATCGTTCTCGATCTGCAAAGGTTTTTTTGAGCAAGTGCAAACAGCTCGCAGAAAACTTTATGCATGCACTGAGCAGTTGAAAACCCCACCTAAGATTTGCTTCAATAAACTCCGCATTGATAATAAACAGTACATTTATGATGCTGACCATGACTCCGTCATTGAAACCTAACCATAGCAACTGGAATGATCTTCAAAACTCTTTTCATAGCCCTCCATGCCATGTGCCTGTCATACTACTGCTAAAACAGTTTTGCCGTCCTACCATAATGTGTCTGTGATGGTAGCTAATGTTCGAAGTAATCTTCCAAAAAAAGAGTGCATGTGCTAATGAAGACTCACTCTACTGATATTGCTGTTTTTACTGAATCGTGGCTATCTCCCAAAGTGAAAGATAATGAACTAGTTCCTGATTATAAGTCCTACACTGTTCATAGACTTGAAAGGGTAGGCAGTGGTATTCTGGTTCTTGTGAAAGCGAACTTGGCTTCGAATCCTGCTGCAATAAACAGCCAACATGAAATTCTCTGCGTTAACATATCACTTGCTTCACAATCTGTTTTACTTGTTTCATGCCACCGTGCGCGAGATCGCAATATTTTGCTTATTAATGGGCTTTATACAGTTCTATAAGACTTGCAGTCACCCCTTCCTAAAGCAAATTCATTATTATGTGGGGATTTCAACTTTCCTGACAATGACTGGTCTGCTCTTACTGAAACAAGTCGCCAATCAAAAGATTCCTTAGATCTCGCTCTTTTGTTTAACCCCTGCCAAACAACCAGATCCAACTCATGGTTTTAACACTCTCGACCTTGCTCTACTTTCAAATCCTGACATGATCTAATCGCTGCAGTGCATAAAAGGGCTTAGTGATCACAACCTGATTCTTTTCAACATTTCTATCATGACTCCCAACTACCAATTTCTGACAAAGGTCATACTTGACTACAACAGAGCCAATTTTACAGCAATCAATGCAAAACTGGATATCCTCCATCACAGCATCAGCAATCAATGTGGAACTTGATATCCTCCATCACTAAATCTTCCAGTCAGCATACTCTAAGTCTGTAGATTAAAACTGGTCACTATTGACACAATGTTAAAGGTTTCTTAAATGCAGTGCCCCCTGGCAGCCCTGCTTTTTGTGTTGCTGCTGTGCCATGCCTAGCGGGCAATATATAAGGGGCCGCAGTAGTCGCGTTTTGGCAATAAAGATGCGAGTTCGTCACTACTAGGCGTGCTGGCCCGTTTCTTCAGTGGCTGTGCATCGCGGGCCATACTCAATTGTATCAACTGGCGACAAGGTGAAAAGTACTTCTACTACTGCGCGCACTACGTCCGAGCCTTACTACTGCTACGATACTGCTACTTTGGATTCTACTTCTGTGATGGATGCCAGGGACTTCGCCGCTGCTGAGACACTACCCGGATGCTAACCCTACTTCGAACGCTTCTGCTGCGACGTGTCCACGAACGCCAGCGCCTGCTGCGTTTTAAGTGAGTCTACGTTCCCACAAGGTTCGACCAACCGTTCAACATGCCAAATTGCGGCAGTCTTGAGCCATTCGAGGGTGGAGGAAATGACTGGCCCTGCTACGTGGAACGACTCGAAGCATTTTTCGCGGCGAACGATATCGCCGAAGACAAACAAACGTCCGTATTTATCAGTTGTTGCGGACAGAAGACATATGCGTTGCTTCGCAATTTGGTGAAACCCGACAAGCCGAGTGACAAAACATTCCAACAGATTCTTTTGGTTCTTGGAAACTACTATTGCCCGAAGCCGTCTGCAGTTGTGCAACGTTTCCGTTTCAACTCCCGAGTTCGCGTGGAAGGTGAATCTATCAGCGAGTTCATTGCAGCGCTGAAAAGCCTCTCTGAGCATTGCAACTTTGGTGCCGAACTAGAAGACATGATACGCGCCGTATTGTATGTGGTGTGAATAACGCAGACATTCAAACAAGATTGCTGGAAAAAGCAGACCTCACTTTCTAGGATGCCGTGCAGACAGCCCTAGCAATGGAAGCAGCGAAAAGGGACGCCGGGGGAGATTACACAAGCTAACCCTAACGGCACCTTTTTGACCCACCGCGTCTCGTCAGGCTACGAGACCGTCACCTGCTATCGCTGCGGGGGTGGACACCTTGCATCCGAATGCAAGCATGTGAAGACCGTCTGCAATTACTGCCACAAACGAGGTCATCTGGCGAAAGTCTGCAATACGAAATGAAAGGACAGCCAAGCCCGAAGCAGCAGTCCTCACGAGCAGCGTTCGCCCACTGCACAAAGTTCGCAGGCGTCAAGCAACCGCCTTCGCGTGCACACTGTAAAAGATGGAGATGCCGCTGCAGTTTCGCTTTCAGAAGTCTGCGACATGTGGCATATTAACTACGCCGAACCGCTTCCGCCTTTCACCGTCACCGTTGACGTTTGCGGCAAGCCACTCTGCGTGAAAATGGACACGGAGGCAAGCGTCTCCGTCATTGCCAAGTGCAGCTCCTACAGCTTCTGCTTTCAGTTAATGTGCAGCCGTCACAAGTGTTTCTGCGAAGCTATTCCGGGGAATTGAAAAAAGTCGAAGGCAAGGCTGACATCCTTGCGAAGTTTCATGGCAAGGAGGCGGATCTACCCATTTTTCTGACCGGGGACAGTTCACCTACTCTGCTAGGACGCAACTGGATGCACGAGCTGGGCATTGGCCTCTCCAATGTTGAAGTAAATATACATGCACTTTCTGACATCAAGCACCTAGTCCAAGACTTCGCAGAGGTGTTTGAAGAAGGTCTTGGTACATACAAAGGTGCTGAAGCGTCATTACATGTTCCTTCAGATGCCCTACCTCGGTTCTTCAAGCCACGCATTCTGCCATATGCCTTAACAGATGGAGTTACACAAGAAATACAACGATTAAGAAGAGATGGCATCCTTGTTCCAGTAAAAACATCCAGGTGGGCTGCACCTATCGTTCCTGTGGTAAAAAAGGATGGGCGCATTAGAATCTGTGGAGACTTTAGTGTCACCATCAACCCAGTAGCGACAGTGGACAAATATCCAATTCCAAGGATTGAGGACCTGTGGACTGTCCTTGCAGGAGGTGAGAAATTCACCAAATTGGATTTGCGCGACACGTATCAGCAAGTAGTTCTTGATGAGGCCTCCAGAGAGTATGTCACAATTTGGACACACATGGGGTTGTTTCAGTACACCCGCTTGCCTTTTGGAGTCTCGTCAGCTCTTGCTATATTTCAACTTGAGATGGAGAACTTGCTGAAAGGACCACCACATGTGGCCATCTATTTCGACAACATTCTTGTCGCAGGTGCTAATGATGCTGAGCATTTCAACAACCTTCGTGCTGTGCTTCGCAAGCTTCAAGAATCTGGCCTCAAAGTGAAACTCGAAAAGTGTCATTTCTTCATGCCACAAGTGGAGTATCTTGGGCACATCATCAGCAAGGAAGGCCTTTCCCCGAACGTTGACAAGGTGGCTGCCATTCTGCATGCCCCTGTGCCAAAAGACGTCAAAGAACTTCAGAGTTTCTTGGGACTTGTCAATTTTTATCGACGTTTTTTGCCTAATCTTTCTGCACTTCTTTCTCCCCTACACTCTCTTCTTTGTGATGGAAAGAAATGGGAGTGGGGGCAGGACCAGCAAGATGCATTCACAGCCTGCAAACACCTGGTGGCCTCAGCTCCAGTTCTCGTACATTTCCGCCCTGACACGCCTGTGTGCCTCAGCTGTGACGCATCACCTTATAGCATAGGTGCAGTTCTGGCCCACAAAGATGCTGATGGCCGAGAACATCCCATTGCTTTTGCCTCATGGAGCTTGTCAAAACCAGAACGAAATTACAGTCAACTTGACAGGGAGGCCCTGGCACTCGTGTTTGGTGTAGAGCGGTTCCAGCAGTACTTGTGGGGCATACCGTTTGAAGCATACACTGACCACAAGCCACTTCTCGGACTGCTGGGTGCCAACAAGCCTGTCCCTGTGCAAGCATCACCAAGATTAGTCCGGCGGGCTCTCAAGCTACCTGCGTGCAAGTACGCACTTGTATACAAGCCTGGAAGACAGCTTGGCCCTGCTGATGCTCTTAGCAGACTACCACTACCTAACGACAGCACCACACTGCCTGCCCCTGCCGAGATTTTCATGTTGGGGGAGGCCTATCCACGACTTCTTTCACCTGCTGTGGTGGCACGAGCCACCAGGAACGATCCAGTTCTGGGTCACGTTGTGCATTCTGTATTGAAAGGAGAGAGCCTTCCAGCTGGGCCAGAGTGGAACCCTTTCAGCACAAGAAGCTCAGAACTCAGTCTCCATGAAGGCTGCCTACTATGGGGTTCACAAGTAGCGATTCCCAAACCACTGCAGGCCCAAGTTCTTGGAGTACTTCACACCAGTCACCCTGGTATTGAAAAAAGCAAAATGATTGCCAGGAGCCATGTCTGGTGGCCAGGCATAGACAATGACATTGCCAACAGTGTGAAAAGCTGCGCTACGTGTCAGGTTCAACAACGGGCTGCGCAGCCGGTCCCACAGATGCCATGGCCGTTTCCAAAACGACCCTGGTCACGGCTCCACATTGATTTCCGGGGACCATTTCTAGGACACACGTTCTCAGTCATCGTGGATGCTTTCTTGAAGTGGATAGAAGTTTTCGCTGTGTCATCCACATCTGCAGAAGCTACCATTTCTGCCCTGAGAATTGCATTCGCTCAGCATGGCCTCCCTGACGTAAGTTTCTGACAATGGCCCTGCGTTTACCAGTGCACAGTACCTTCAGTTCTTAAAGGGAAGCTGAAACACTTTTCGAAAAAAATGAGTTCTCTGCGGCATTATAGAGTTTTGAGTCCCCTGAACACGAATATCTGGTTCAAAAAGGGCAGAAACAAACGCAAGCGGCTGTTTTTTGATGAAAACGCGCACAAGCGCCTCAGGGCATCGCGTGAACGCCGCTGTTGCCCGTGATTGGTCGGGGCCGCTGTGACGTTATTCGCAGCAGTCGCCGGTCGGCGCCGCCATTTCAGAGCGTAGCACGCTGTTCTGTTCTGGCTTCATAGCTGAGCTGTAAGCATTTACAACTCAGCTATGAGTTGTAAATGCTTACAAATGCTTACAAATTGTAAATACAAGCTCGGGCAGCTTGTATTTTCGCCGTACATGTTCAAATCGACAGCTGATACGGAAAACGATGGCGGCAACGACGATGTAGTGTGTGCCAACAGCGAGAGCGATGTGTGCACCCTCTCGCGCGTTGGGAATTTTAGCTGGTACGTATGTTGTTGTTGTTTTTTTTTTTTTCATGTAGCTGCACGTTTCAATGACGGGAGAAAAATGCGCTAAAGTGTCACTGGGAACATGCTGCTGGAAGAATGCCAAAGCACTAACTTTTCATTAGATTGTAAACACGAGTGCAATTCCGCAATGTCAAGCACCTTGCCGCTGCTTGTCTAAAGTCCCATGGTTTTTTGAGGGCTGATACACGATCACGAACACAAGTGCCGCGTTTCAAAGCGCGCACATGCAGTGCTGCAAGGTACAGTCATGGAAGTTGCTTATCATACACATCCAGAGATGGCCAGAGGTATTATATGTGCAATATTCACACTATGGTTCGACGACTTTGCGATTGTGGCTCGATCAAGAATCGGTATGCGTGCTCTATGCTAGTGTTGACATAAAGATATTAGGCAGTTTTAGCACCGCCATGTGGTAAACACGATAACTGCAACCGTACGTCGAATGTCACTAGGCAAGCCTATACTCCATTTCATACCTCAGGTGCAATGCTGTTGAAGCTACGCACGAAGTCCGGTCACCAAAATTTATTACTGCGCGCGTTTCCGTCTATGCTTCACAGAGTGCCAGCAGCGTTTGCTCGCGCGAGCATGCACGAGAAGCTGCCGCGACAGGCTGCAATTAAAAAATGCCGAAAAGAAAATTTATTTAAAAGAACGTGTTAGCAGCCATATAAATACACGGATTGTTTCTATGGGCAAATTCTTTTTTTTTTTCATTGAGAACTGAGCTTATATATGGAAAATTTTCTCAAAAATCGGGTCAAGCAACACCGAACTTTTTCAAAGTGCGAACTGAGCCACTGCAAGAAGTATCTCAAGCCTCCACAGTGTTGTACCTGATGTATGAAACGGAGTGTAGCAACGCTAGCAACAACGCGTTTCCACATTTGTCGTAAGGCTATCGGGCTATCGCGGAAATGGTCCGAGCACAGCACAGTTGATTTCGTCGGCATGAACTTATCTCTCCTCACCGCACGGACCCACTGCGCTGCAAGCTTCTTGTCATTCGGGAATCTGTGAAACATCACATCGTCTCACCCGCCTGTGTTCGCGCAGCCGAATGCTGCACAGAACGAGGGCATGTTGGGCGCCCTTGGCTGTAGGCACTCAAGCAGCACAGAAGGAAAGAACAGTTTGCGAAAATCGCAAAAGAAAACAAACATGAGCAGCGGCGGCGGCAGATCTCTCATAGCGTCGTTCAGTAATGCGCAGGACGGAAAGAGGCATACCAGCACATGCCAGCACGCCGGTCCGGCAGCTCGGTCCCCGCGAATGACGTCACTCTCGCCAGTTTTCTCTGGCAACCACCTCACCCGGCGCTCCGGGAAGCGATGGGGGCGTGTTCGCGGGGGTGATTTAGAAAGCGATTTCCGCCCCTTATATTAACAAAACGAAAAAAATTTTCGGAACCGTAAATTATTAGGTCTGTTCTTCCCAATCCCAGCAATTGATGGAAATTGAAAACCATTTCAGCTTCCCTTTAACTCGAAACGTAATACACCGCATGCTTGTACCACCGTATCACCCCGCTTCCAACGGTGCAGCAGAACGAGTGGTACAGACTGTAAAGAACAAACTCAAGAAGTCTGGCTATGGCGACTTCAAGACACAGATTTCCAGGTTTTTATTTCATTTTCGGATAACCCCACATGAAGTAACCGGTCGGCCACCATGTGAGCTCCTAAAGGGGAGGATGTTCAAGACTCCTCTGGATGTCCTGCAGCCTAGCCTACAAGCATCGGTGCTATTTAAACAACTGAAACAGACGTTGAATGCTGACAGAGGGTCACGGCAGGCTCCATTACTCCAACCAGGAGATGAAGTGTATGCGAGAAACTTCCGCACAGGTGCACCATGGGCACCTGCCAGTGTTTCAGACGTCAATCCACCGTCGGCCCAGGTTCTTTGTCAAGACGGTTCGACATGGTGCCGACACAATGACCACTTGCACCTTGCGCAGACAGCGCCACTTCGTCCTGCTGGAGCAGAAGCTTCTTCTCAACTGGGGAAACCGCCCACCCATTCTCCAGCCGTCCCGGATGTGCTTCATGAGAGAGAACCAGCTATACATCTCCCAGTTGTACCCAACGTGCTACATGAGGAACAGTCGCCGGAAAGCATATCTGGAAGTAACTGTGCCGTGGAGAACCTTGTCATGGCTGCACCTTGCACTCCACAGTTGCGCCGTAGCACAAGAACTCGAAAACCAGTGGTCAAGTACTCCCCGTAGCATATATCTTAAGAGGGGAGGAGTGACACAATGTTAAAAGTTTCTTAAATGCAGCGCCCCCTGGCAGCCCTGCTTTTTGTGTTGCTGCTGCGCCATGCCTAGCGGGCAATATATAAGGGGCCGCAGTAGTTGCGTTTTGGCAATAAAGATGTGAGTTCGTCACTACTAGGCGTGCTGGCCTGTTTCTTCGGTGGCTGCGCTTCACGGGCCATACTCAATTGTATCAACTATATAAGCGAAAAATTCTCCCTCTGATAGAAGTTCATGAGCCACTTATTAGCGTAAACGGTGACGTCAGCAGACCCTGGTTCACGATTGACGTCAGGAGATTATTGAAAAGAAAGAAGCATCTAAACAAACAAATTGTAGTGATAAATGACAGAAGCAATTTGCATGCTTACACCATTATAGGATTGGAATAAAGCATTCAATAAAAAAAAAAATTATATCACCAGGATCTGCAGAATGTACTCTATAGTAAACCAAAAAAAAAAATTCTAGAGCTTACTTTCACTGAAAAAGGGTGCACGCACCAACATTCCTCTAACTAATCTTTATAAGTCCCCTGTTCCTCCTGAACACCAATCCAATGTTATGAACTCCTACTTTAATTCTGTTTTTACTCAGGAAACCCCACTTCCCACTAGCTTCCTACCAGATTATACTTTTGTCCAAATGGATTCTGTACTAATTACCACTGAAGCAATTATGAAACTTATTGGTAAGCTCAGAGTATGACATTCCCCCAACGGTATCAAAGAGTACTAAACTGGTTTCTGGCAAAGTGTTACAAACTGTTTTTATGCAATCAATTTGTGATAGTTCCATTCCTAAAACTGACAATTGGTGCACTTTATGGCAAATGTCTTTAGTCATATCTCAATGTAAATTTATGCAGGTTTCTCGGAATAGGCAAAACGATACCTATCCCTATTCCCTCAATTCAGTTAGTATTGAGCAAGTTGATTCTTATCGCTACCTTGGAGTAACAATAACTAACAATGTATCCTGGTAAGAACACATACTCAAGCCCGCTGCTGATACTTCCAAGTCCCTCAGCTTCATCAGAAGATCCCTCACTCTTTCTCCCTCTTCCGTTCTTCAGCTAGCCTACAAAACTTTTATCCACACCAGACTTTACTATGCATCCTCCACCTGGAGGCCCCATCAAGCTTATTTAACCAAACTGTTAGAAGCAATTCAGAACCAAGCTTCATGATTTATCACTTCTAAATATAATATGAATATTAGTATCTTAGTATTACTATTAGTAGCGTTGTTTCCTTTTCTATTCTTCGTCTATCTTTTCTTCCTCTTTTCCCTCTTTAGCTTGATGAAGAGTTCCTATTACTTTGTTTGCCCCCGCCTTATGTAATGCCTCCGGGCCTTTAAGGCTTCAATAAATGAAAAAAAATTTAAAAATTACCAATATCAATTCATCCCTTGGCCTTCCATCTTTAGCAACTTTAGCAATGTGCCGCAGGATTACCTGTCTTCATCTTTTTCATAAGATATGCTACAATTTTCTGGAGATTGATGGTGCTCTCCTGCTTCCTCCTAATCATAATTCCTGTAGTTTGCACTGACTCCAAGGCTCTAACAAAGCTTTTAATCAATCACTTCTGCCATCAACTACTGAAGACTGGAAGAAACTTCCAGAGTCTATTGCCAATGAGAGAAATCCCTCAAAATTCAAAGATAGTCTTGCAGCCTTTTTATTACCGAACTGCTTTGCTGTGCTTTTTGTCTTTCCCTTAACAATATTTTTTCTGTGTACAGTTCATGATATATATCATGTCTTTATTTCGGTCCTTTTTGTTCACTGTTGTCGTTTATGTCACATCTTGCACTGCAATGTTTCGTGTTGCCCCCCCTCCCACCCCCCTATGTAATGCCTCACTGGGGGTCTTTAAGGGGGGACACGGTTTTCGCATTGCGAAAAATGGCCAACAAAATAGTTTCTTTCTTTTTTAAATCACATTTTCAGTTTTATAACTCTTTTTCTGTCTCATTCCGAAATATCATCACTGTAAACTACGTAGAAGTGCTCTAAGAAATTTTTAATCAGCTAAGGTAGAGAAAGGTTTCACGAAGATCAAGAAAGAATAGCGTTTTTCAAGCCACATTATCTCTAGAACGGCGCAGCCGAGCGACGCCATCTTGGTCTCGTTGGAAAGTGCATTTCTCAGTCTTGAAATTTGCCCCTTCAACTATCTCTTCCATACTGAAACAAGCACACAAAAAGCAAACTATTGAAGGTCATGCCAGAGTCTGTGATCGGCCACGCCCGCCACGTGACTCCAGCATGGTTCGCCATTGGTCCGGCGCTCGCGTCGTCTGCTCGACTCTTTGCACCTCGCAAGTCTGGACGTCTCCACTCGCTGTAAATGGACGCTACATGGACATCGCAGTAGCGTGGCCGATTCCCACATTTGTGGACGTCTCAGACCCGTGGCTAGGTATTTCGCGCATATGAGTTTCCGACTCGGTCTTTAAGCACATCGCGCGCGGACATCTCGGACCCTCGCCTAAGCATTTTGTGCATCGGCACTTTCACTGCATGACTAAGTACATTGAGCATCGACTCCTTGAGCCCGCGTCGAAGCATTTCATGCGTCAGCACCTCGGAATGCGCGACTAAGCACATCAAGTGTCAACTCTTCGAGGCCGCGGCTAGTAATTTTGCTCATCAGCACCTCGGATTGCACTACTAAGCACATTGAGTGTCGACTACTCGAGCCCATGACTAGGCATTTCACACATTGGCACTTTGGACTGTGCAGCTAGGTACTTCCCACGTGAGCACCTTGAACTGCATGACTGAGCATGTCGAGCGTCGACTCCTTGTATCTGTGGATAGGCATTTCACACATCGGCACCTCGGACCCGCAAACAAGTATACTGCGCATTTCCTCTATTATCATATTGCCCCAATAGCTTATAACAATATCTATCATAGCACCCTTTCATAAAGAGAACCTCATCGTGAGCTCTGTTCACTAGGCCCCTTGGGCTGGCACAGACACCTGGCTGCAAAAGTGATCGAGGCATCCTACAAAAGTAAAATTCTGGAAAGCACCTAGCACCTGCATATCTATCACTGGCTCTCTGATCCTAAGTTCCACAGCCATTGTCAGGTGAAGATGACTTGGAAGGCTACTGACACTGAGAGCCTTAATTCAGTAACATGGTCAATTCTACCAAAAGAAAAAAGTGCCTCACTGATTGTACTGGAGACTGCTATCAATGAGGCAGCCTGCAGGTACAACACTGGAACTATATTCATGTCCACACAGAGTTCTGCACCTCACTTGGTTTGAAACCCAGGCACCATGCTCTTTGTAGGGCAGCAGCAAAGAACGCCATACAAAAAGAAAAGGGGTTGTGGGGAACGAAGGCACACGAGACCAGAGGCCATATGTACAAGAAACCCCACATCACACAAAACACCCGAAAGACTACAAATTTGGGGCCTTTTAGAGAACAGAAGTGAGGGTGAAACTTTGAGAGCTGTTTTCTCAAAACTGTTTTTTTGCCTTTCTGCACAGTTTTTGGAGCTGATTTCTTTGTTACCGTTTAGCATATTTTGACTCCATCTTTTTTTGTCACGTTGCATGGGCCACAGTGCAGGTCCTGACAGTCTCGCTTTCTTATCTTGACTTTTTATAAATTCATGATATGGCTATTGGTCTACCTTGAAAGTGTGCTTGATGTGAACCTAACATAGGAAGTGACACTCCAAAAAATTTGTGTTGCAAAAAAAAAAGAAATAATGTCACATACCTCAGCATGCATTTAGCTATGCAGTCTACTTAACAAGCCTTCTGTCATGTTTTTTAATTTCCCCAGGCTCTCCAGAAAGTTCAAGAGAGAAAAATTCTGCTCAATAAAATTCAATAAAATGTTCTCAAGATATCCCTCTAGAACTGTTATGGAAGCATCAGGGAGACATTCTAAACATTTGTGCTAATTTTCATCAAAATCCATGAAGAAATAAGGAAGTTGATTTTCAAAGTAAAGTGGAGGAGGATGATGATATTACTTCGCATATATAATGCTACTGAAAGAAGGCCCTCACTAAATCAAAACATCCATGAGGAAAACAGCTGAGTGAATAGAAAAGGACATGGACAGAATCATTAGTTGCAGTCAAGCTAGCTTCCTCTCCTGCAATTTCCTCCCTCTATATTGGCACCTTGCGAGGCACACAATGAGAAAAATGGCTGATTTTAGGCAAATGCTAAGCACACATCTGGAAATGCAAAGTCTGCGGCAGTGAATGTGATTCTTACGGCACTGCATTCATTTAGATGTTGCATGCCCAAACTGAGTTTTTCTGCAGAATGTCCCACATTGACTGTACAATACGAGAAGATGATGGTGCAGCCTCCACAACCAGCCGAGAAAGAGAATGATGAGACACTGCTATTCTCACCTTGGCAGCTTCAATCATGCGGGCAGTGGCATCGGCGAGGACCTTGGCGGCTGCTAGGAGCCGCTTCTGCTGGTCTGAGTCTGGCTCGGCTTGAGCTTCACCCTTGATGGCCTGGATCAGCTGGGCTGTGGCTCGCGCCAGAACCTGCACAGCATTCAACGCAGACATAGTAGTTCTGCGGAAACCCGTAAGGTGGAGAGAAGTAATGAATAAAGGGAAAATCAGACATCCACCTGTTCGTACCAATTGCCACAAAGGAAACCCATACGGATTCCTCGAAAGAAAAGCCTCAGTGTTGAAGAAAAATTCGTCCTGGTCCGGAACCAGAACGAATTTTTCTTCAACTCTGAGGCTTTTCTTTCGAGGAATCCGTATGGGTTTCCTTTGTGGCAATTGGTACGAACAGGTGGATGTCTGATTTTCCCTTTATTCAGCATTCGACTTAGCGAGCACATACTTGGCCCCTACAACACATCGCATCACAAACCTCGACATGAGGAACAGCGCCGGGATGAAGTGAACAGAGAGGACTGCCAACAAAAAATGTTAGCCCAGTGCAGAAGAAACGTGCTGCACCTATTTGGGCTGGTTGGTACACACGTGAACCAACTGCAAGTGCATTTGTAATAAAAATGTTCGCCCTAAATAAAGATGTACTTTTCAATATCAGCACACTTTAGCTTTCTCTCAGATGCAAGAAACTTCGTTCAGGTCTCCTCAAACATTATATAGCATGGGTACTTGAGCTTCACACATATGTTCAAACAAGAATGACAAGGATGGCCACAAAGCCTCTCTTAAGATCTTTCTTGCACTGCTGTGCCTGCATGCCTGCTCCGTGGCACGATGTACGTGCCAGGAACATCCAAGGTGGCCCTTTACCTGCTTGCCTTGCATTTCTCCTGAAGGTCCCTAGATCTGCTTTTACCAAGTATTGACAAGCATAGCCATTTTCCCCTAAATTCATCTGATCGTGACACCTGCATTCTGACATATTTAAGCTAACAAATATAGTTTTACATTGTTGAACCCATAACAAAATTTGAACAAAGGAAGCATGTGGTGGATTGACACAGTATTGAAGAATATTTTTGTGTTCTTCTCTCACTGAGGTTGGACGATAGTAGGGAAGACCACAGTGGATGACAGCACTGCAAATGCCACTTCAAAGAAAGCTTATCTGGTGGACTCGTATCTTTTAGCATCACAGTGTGCATGCTGCCGCACTTAGGCCCGTCAAGGCCCCTGCCCACCTTCGCCTGTCGCACCATCTCGGGTGCATCCCCAGTGCTGGAGAAAAGCCGGTCAGTGGCATCCAGAATGGTGTCCAGCGCACCGTCCTGTGCCACAGTAGCCCGCGCACGCCGCTCCGGTGCCCCTCGGATCAGCAACAGCAGCTCCTCTAGGGCCCGGCTCACTTGCGCAGCCGCAGCCCGCAGATCTGACAGGAGGGGTTCCTGACGGGTCGCATCCTCGCAACTGGCCACAATGGCATCGACACTCTTGCCAACCTCCTTCGAGGCTTCCGTCAGCTGCTCCTGGCAGCTCGGACTTGTGATAGTTGGTGCCACTATCTGTAATAAACGCACCACCACTGGGTCAAGCATGAGAGTTTGAAACTAAGTTGGTCGGTTTTCATTTGACAAGGAAAACAGCACAGATAACAAGAGCAAATGCAGCAGTCTGTTTTGCTTGTACCCTATCTCTCTTTTCTAGTCATCTACACTGTTCGCCACGTTGAATATAGTGCGAGTACCTTCACAATGCAACCAGGCCACATAGCTTCAGTAATAACAACCGATCACGCCCTATCAAGCCCCACATGTGCCCCATCTCATCCTCCACTAGATTCCCCAGGACAATAACATTCGACATCTGACACAAATTATAAGTAGCGGTGGTGTTCATATGCTCGAGCAACTGCTAGTTTTAGGTATTAGTGACTTAGGTTCACATCATTTCCCCTTAGTCCAGTCTAGCAGCTGCAGTGCCCACTTCCTACATTTATTGTCAAGACGCATCATGCCATTACGCATGTCCTGTTTTGATGTGACACAGTTATACATGTAGCCAGTGATATGATTTGCCTGGTTTAAAGCAATACACTCCCAAAATGACTGTCACAACAGCTGTTGATGGCAACCAAAGTACTGCCATGGCTGTGTTCCTCTAGCTCATGCGGCTATTGTTATTGAAGGGTTGTTATTGAAGGTCCACTTCAAGTTTCAAACATGAACATCGAACGGATTCACAGAATTGATGGGTCATCTGAGAATAAGTATCAACCGGTAATATTTAGGTTATTAGACGGCAGAGACAACACCAGGATACTTAAAAGCTGTTTGGCGCTTAAGGGCACAGACTACAGTACTTCAGAAGACTTCTCTCCTAGAGTGCAATCCCTCAAAAAAAAAAGCTCTGGGCGAGTACAGTAGACAACAGATCAAAGGGACACAGAGTAGCCTCGTCGTTTGACAAAGTAAAAATCAACGGCAAATTATTTCGATGGGATGATGCACTGAGCAAGACGGTGCCTGCAGTGCCGCCAAAATGACCCAAACTACCACTCTAGCAATGGCACCACGGGTTTCAGTCTCGAACTGAGGCCAAATATGTCTACAATACCGGCCGATTATAACTTATTTTCTGTTATGAGCATTAATTCAAGAAGCATTGCGAATAAATGTGACGAACTTGAAAGCCTTCTTTTGACATATGATCCGGGTTTAGTTGCGATAACTGAAATGTGGCTGAGCGATAACATGCCTGATGCTGATCTAAGACGCACAGAATTATTCACCACAATCGTCGCTCAAGAGGGGGAGGTGTTACAATCGTTTTAAAAAATGAAAATTTTTTTCTCGCTTGTGCCTCACAGTACCAATGTAGAAATGGTATGGGTTTCCGTTCAGTTACGTCACTGCAACATTTTTATCAGTGGAATGTATAGGCCGCCCAATGCTGATATCACTGTCATTTAATCGCTATGCGATTTTTTACAAGAACACAGTAAACAATTTAGGTACATCATTATGTGTGGAGACTTTAACCTGCCAATGATAAACTGGGACCTTTTGTGTACTGAGCCATCAAGTATGCACACTGAATCGCTACTGGATTTAGCCTTCTCTTTTAATCCTAAACAGATTGTACATGAGCCAACACATGCTCAGCCAAACTCAAGTGCACTTCTCAACCTAGTGTTTGTCTCATCTGTTGTCGGCGAATGCGAGTTTACGGTCGAAATTCTGCCTGGCATATCGGACCACGCAACAGTACTTTTTAGGAGCGAACTACATAGAATTCAGACAAGCGAGGAACCTAAAGAACATTTAGATTTCAATAATGCTCAAGACGAAAGTTTGCTTGATTTTCTGGAAAGGGAGTATGATGATTTTTCACGGAAACATACATCTGGCTTTGCTACCATTAATGCGTTGTGGTTACAATTTAAAAATGCCGTACACCAATGCATCAAGGAATATGTGCCAAAAAAAAGTACAAAAAGAAGAATACGCGTCAACCCGTGAATCACTCGTGAGATCATTCAAATGAAATGTTGCATGAAGTCGAGGTTTTGACGGAAGCCCGTCTGGTGTTGCATGAAATGTTGCATAAAACAACTTTCATGTTCAAGTGTCAGCCATTGCAAAATTAGTTTGCAAACTCTTTGCAACAGAGATGCATGAGAAAATAAAGTCAACCAAACACCACTTTTTCAATGTCAAGGTCTAAATGTTCCTAAGAACAGACCAGCGTAAGTTTTGGTTGTACATTACAGGAAGTAAAGCCATTACAAGAAAGATACAGATCAAAGATACACTGTCACTGATAGCTCCGTCATTGCTAAAACTTTCAATACATGCTTTTCCTCTGTCTTTCTGGCGGGTAATACACAGCTCGTCAATTTCAATAGGCCAGGTATTGACGTTCCAGAGCTTGCTGTCAGTAAGGAGGGTGTATTCGCTGCTTTGCTTCATTTACATACAAAAAAATTTGTGGGCCCGAATCGTATATCAAACGCCTTCCTTTTACAGATATGCTGAATGGTGTTCAAAGCACCCTGGCGTCATATAGAACGAAAGTTTACTGAAAGGGGAGCTTCCCATGGACTGGAAATTGGCTAAAGTAATCCCGATTCACATATCCGGCAATACATTTTCTGTACCTGACTACCGACCGGTCTCACTTTTATGCACCTCGCGCAAAGTACTCAAGCACTTAATCTACAAGCATCTAAGCACCCATCTAGAAGACAGAAACTTCTTTTCCGAGAGGCAACATGGGTTTTGGCGTGCCCTATCAAGTGTTACACAATTGTTCCACACAACTAATGACCTAATGGCAGCACTAGACAAAGGAGGGCAAGTTTATATAACCTTTTTAGATTTCCAAAAAGCCTTCGATCGTGTATCTCATCCCAACTTAATGATTAAACTTGGATTTCTTCTTCAAACTAAATAGCTTCTTCAATAATGGCTTGACTCCGATTTACCTAAGAGAAAGCAAAATGCTCGCATCAGGCTCACCACGTGCACCCGTCCTCTCAGGCAAGGTTCAGTCCTTGGGCCACTTCGCTTCTTAATTTACCTAAACGTTCTAGCACCAGTGTGTTGCCATTTATTTGCAGACGACTGTGTTGTCTACTTGAATATTCAGTCAGCTGAAGATAAACTAATACTATTGGATGATTACCTAAAAGCCATTGACAACTGGTGCCAGAAAATGCAGATGAGCCTTAATATTTCAATGTGCACATACATGTCATTAACAAGAAAGAGGAATCCACTAAAACACACACACACCATAAACAATGTTGCAATTACGAGAGTTGACAAATACAAATACCTTCATGTGATCATACACAAAACACTGAACTGGAATGCTCACATTAAATGCATAGCATCAGCAGCATTATATAAATTATGGTTACTAAGGCACTGTTTGAAACATGCTACAAATAAAACAAAACTTGTCGCTTACACATCCTTAGTGAGACCGATACTTGAATACGCTGATGTCGTTTGGGACCCGCATTCTAAGACAAATATTGCCCTTGTTGAAAGTGTAGAGAAATGCAATTTGTTTTATTTATAATGCCTACAACTGAAATACATCTGTTAGTGAACTCCAAATTCGATCAGGCCTTCCAACACTTGACTCACGCCGTAAATTGAATGATGTATAACATGGTGAACAATCACACAAAACTGGAATTTGATAAATACACACAGTCAAACAAATCAAGACACAGGAGACGTAAGCATGAAGAGAGTATTCTAATACCACAATCACGAACTTCGGTGTACCACTTTTCGTTTTTCCCACGAACTATCGCCTAGTGGAATTCACTTCCATAAGAAGTAATAAATTTAGCTAGCGTTGAATCATTTTTAGCTGCCCTTCCTGACCAAGTGTAATATATCAGACTTGCTACACCAATTTCTTTGTGTCATATAAACGGTGCACACTATGTGTGGTCTTACTATTTTCATAGCCATTTTCCTTTTTTCAGTACACTCATCTAATAATTTGTGTCCCCCTCCCTTTTTTTTTTGTAATGTAGTTATCATAGAACCTTTGCTTTTCATTACGCGCACATATTTTCGGATTCTTATTTGAAAGTGATGTTGATTTTGTGTTCGAAAACCTTCTTGCTCTTTATGCTTTTTGCTCTTGGTATTTTTTTATTTCTTTTTATTTATTTATTTATTTATTTATTTATTTTGCTATTTTGCTCTGAAATGTATGTATCTCTGCTTAATGTAAGGCTATTACTTCGTTGTTAACCCCTCCTGCCCTAGCTGCCAGTAGCCAAAGGGCAGCTGGCAGTATTATACTTTATTTATTTATTTGTACATGTGTTCACAGTGGACATTTTAAACATGGAACTATTGCTTAGGCTTATAATATGATCTAAGTCAAACACACTCGTTTGCCCCATGGCAGTCACCAGAACTGTTATCAGGACACGCAAAATTTGTTCAACTGCAAAAGCAATTCGAATTTACCAAAACTTCACTAATAACAAGTACAACAAAAGTCAGTACTGGCCTGAACTTTCAAAATGAAGGCTTTTTGATGCCCATCCAAAGCAGCAGAGCGCAGCCCTGGCCCAACGATTTACCCAGTAATGTTAGGGGCCTGCTGTATATCATGGTGACATGTAGCATGCCAGGATATGCAAGCTTATGTCCCACCCGCGGTGGTTATACAGTCAACATCCTATTTTTTTACTCCCATGGGCTGCAAAAACATCTGAAAAATCAGACACGCTTAAAAAATTAATAAATGCCTCTTGCTGCCACAAAGACCTCAAATTGGAACAGGGCACGTCCAAAATAGCTCTAAAAGGCAGGCCAATACATCTATTAGGTGTATAGCTGCCCGTACTGTGACAGGAGACAGGAAGTGCACACGTGTATAATTAGTACAACAGTGTCTCGTGACAGTGACCCCCTTTCATGTTGCATGGTATTGGGGCAATGTGATACCTTTCCTGGATGTGACGAGGTATTGTGCAGATTTCTTGGGTTCATGTTGTTGCGGCTTGGATGCCCAAAGTTTGTAGGACCTGCCACCCCGTGCGAGACTGCACAAATCTTTGTTGTTGCGAGACGTGAAGGGCTTCTGTGAGTTCGCTGAGGGTGTTGTGTAACCCGTGCCAATTTCTCAGTGAATGTACTTGTCGCCAGGCGGAGAGCAGTCTTTAAAGACATCCTCAAGAGCGTGTCTGCCTGTTTCGTCTCAGACTGTATGAGATGGTAGTAGGGTAGGCTGTATGTAATTCTGCTCACCACCAGCCTTCGGACAAGTCGGAGGGTGTCCCCTTACTTTATGCCTCTGTTCTTGGATGTTACGTGGGATATCATGAGCAATATCACCTTGACACTGGTTTTGAGGAGTGTAAGGGTGTGGGTGGCCCGCTGGTTAGACTGCAGCCACATGCGCAGCACCCTGAGCCATGGCTTCTCTGGTACGAGGCTAACATAACATGGATTTTAACCTACACTCTGGCAGGAGGAGCATGATGACCCAGTACATAGTGAAAACATTCAGGTTCCAAACCACCGCCCTTTTTACAGATGCTGCCATGTCTGGGATGAAGATAAGGATGCAGTGGCAGTGGTCTGTGACTGCCGAGGACATGTTACCTTCACTGCATCGATCCGCCCCTGCACGATCACGGAAGCCGAAGAGCTGGCATCGCGTTAGCCATCCGCAAAGGCCAACAGATGAACAAATCATTGACAATCCTCATAGGTTCTCAGTAGGCCCGTCACAACTTCCTACAGGGGAGAATCGGAAGAGCTGCTGCACAAGTCATTAGCCCCAATGCCAAAGGAGGACACTGAGGACCTCACCACCCAAACCATCATCTAGATACTGAGCTACGCTGGCCTCACAGGTAACCTGCAAGCCAAGAGAGCAGCTCAACATGCCGACTGCAGAGAACCCGGACGCGTGTTTCTATTTACGCCCGACCCCAGTGCTCGAGCGCTGCACCGTCATGCGCCATCCGCGGGTACCATGTTTCTAGGTACGTTTTCACCGAAGAGCCACGGCACACACCCTAGAGCCTTCTAAGTATTTGGTTTTACGTTCCTAGCTGTGCTGGGTACGCAGTCTGCTTGGCCCAGCCCGCATTTACAGACTTTAGACAGTGTAGGCAAGTTTTATTTTAAATGCGTAAGCATTTCCATGCTTATCCAACAAGAAAACTGTCCCTCCATCCGTCCCATAATAAAACGACTGCTTTCAAGATAGCACGCGCAGCAGCAAGCGAATTTGCCTTTGCACTGACTCTCACTTCAATGCCAACGAAGCGGTGAGGACACAGCACTGACAGTGTTTTCAGCGCACGCATGCCTCACTCTGCCACTACCACAGTTACGGGCACGCGCATCTCTTCAAAACTAAGTAAGCAGTAAGAACACAGCGTGCAAAGCTAGCAGTCAGCATTCTTTCTGGGCATCACAGATCGATTTCAAGGTACGGCCCGCACGGCAGTGCCATATGAAGCATTATATGAAGCATATGCAGGCCAAGTACATTCACGGTTCATAATGGTTCGATGCAGATGGATAAGGCACTAAAGAGCAATACAGTGCAACCTTGTTAAACCGTGGTTGGCCGGAGCTCGGAAAAAGTATGTGCTAAACATTAGTACAGTTTAATCGAAATAGCATGGGATTGACCACTTACCTGTCAAAAACAGAACTGAGAGAGAGTGATGAAAGGGGAAAAAACTTCGCACAACAAAAGTGTTATTTTCATTTGATGCTGCGGCGGCCTAGCAGTGACGACAGCGCCTCAAACTTACTGAAGCTGCAAGGCAGCTTTTCAGCCAGCCCCCCTCCTTTCGACAAACACTCGCATGGCAGATTCCTCACTGGCGTTACGTATTCTCCATGCACATGCATGGTAGCGCTGCAGGAGTCGTGGGGTGCCTTTTTCCTTGCGGTGTGCTCTTCTCGTCCCGACGATCGCATTCATAAGGCTGACGTAACACGCAGATTCTGCCACTGTCAGGCCTGAATCACCTGTGCTGTCGCTTTCCGTGTCATCCTCATCACTGTCGCTAGCCGACACTTGAGCAACAACAGAGGTAACGATGACGAAAAATCAAACCTCGTAGCCGACATCTCTTCACGGTCGCAGCGGTGCTACCGAGCCACTTCTTCGCATTCCAAATGCCACACACCGTAGTCAACACTAGATCCCTGTCGCGTGCCAGCACCGACTGCTCAGTGTCACGTGCGATAGCACGAACACGTCTAATTTATCTTCTATGCGGAGCATCCGGCGTCTTTTCTATCCGGGCTTTGGCATGACGTGAGTCCTCGCTTGCATGCCGCCACAACGCTCTCTGGCACGCCGCCAAAATGATGTTGATGTTGATGTGGCTTCACCCGCAAACGCACAGGGCACTTGGAGGCCGTTATTCCGGTCTCTCAGGCTTGTTGTTTTGCTGGGCCACCCGATGGAGATAACGCACTGCCGTGTTTGCACGATGAAAAGTGGAAACATTACGTGTTAACCAATACAAATGCAATGAGTTGGTACGGTTTATGCGGATACAAAACACATTATGTTCAATGGCCGTGGGGCAGGGATTTGACTTTACTACTTTTAACACAAAACTACTGTTTAAGCGGGTATGGTTTAACGAGGCTTTACTGTAACTGTTTATAATGATCGGCACGTTATCAGTGTCACCTCGCGCCTCCACGTACAGTACTTTGCTTACGTCATCAATGCTCCTTGCACCACCGTTGGCACCAGTTCGTGTTGCCACTGCACTGTCATTAGTACTGGCCTAATCAAGTTACATAATTACATAACATTGGTAATGACACCGGGCTGCATAGAGATGAACAAGTGGCACAATGCTTATGCTGCTTCCACATACTTAGTCTACCTCTCAGAAAAATTTCTGCGTTTTCTTTTTGTTGTTGTTGTTGTTTCTTTGTTTTTGGATGTCACACGATAGTTTGTTTATTATGCGTCGTGTGTGGCATCTGCCCCTTGCTATTGTTTCAGCTGGAAGAGAGATAGTGATGTAAAGAAGGAAAGGACGCTTGATTGCAGCGATGATATGGCTCATGGTGCGAGAAACCCTCCATGTCCCCCAATTATCCTGGCTTTTGTAGATCGAATCGCCACGCACACCATGGCTAACTTATCACGTCCCTTTATCCTCTTATCGACACTGAAAAATTTCGTCAAGTGTACTTCAGCTTCCACATGCAACATTTATTTCAAAATAGCCTAGGCGGCGTGTATTTAAAAACCTACTCTCTCTTAGCGACAGTTGGATGAGCAGATTGTGCATCCAGGCATAACATCTCCCTAGTCGTACCAAATGCCTAGAAGGATCTAGGGCACTTGCTGTGGCACTTCGGGTAAAAAGGTACCTAGAAATGTGGTACATGTGATCGGCGCGCGGCAGCGCAGCGTTCGAGCAGTGGGCTTGGGCGTAAATAGAAACACGCGACCCAGGCCCAGTTGACCTCAAGTATTCAGCCATGCTGAACTACCATTGAGGGAATCGCTTGTCACAAGCGATATCACAAGTTGTGATATCCACCACCCCACCGAAAACTAAAGACAGAGGATGCTGTTGCCTGGTGTAGGCTCCAGACAGGCACCTACACAAACCTACACATATTACATCGCATACACCCCACAGCCTACAGGAACGAATGCCCACGGTGCGGGGCCACCCCAACCCTGTACTACACAAGGTGGGGGTGTGCGCTATGCAACACAGAACACCACAACACGAACACCACGAGGGAGCAATGGGAGACACTGCTGTCCAGCACGGCTCTCAACGACCAGCTCAAGCTGCTCCAGAGAGCGGCGAAGATGGCAAGAGCCAACAGAGCCCTGGACTAGCAGCAGCGACTATTAGTGATTTCCCCTTCGGGGGCCACCCACAAAAACTCTGATTATTATTTCAATAGAGTTAATCTCTCTCTCTTGACTCCCCTTCCACTTTAGGTACGCTTCACCGCACGACAGTGCGTATGCTTCACTGCGTAATACCGCTGTATTGCAGCAAAGTCGATATCCAAAAACCGCCATTATGCAATGTTTTACTTTTGCCGTACTTCCTGTGCTTCAAGGCCATTTGTGAAGATGACAAAGGTGGAGTTGGTGCCATTGCTGACAGCGGCAGATTCTTTCAATGAAAAACACGGCACCAAGCAGCAGGAAGCTTGGTAGCAAACATCGAAGCAGCTAGGCTTAGCGTTGCTGCGGATCAGTGTGCCAGACCACCGGTTCAGAGTCGTGATATAAGTATTCAGCAGAACCCATCTCACGATGAATGTTGACAGCAATGAATTTAGCATTGAATCACTATAGTGACAATGTATTGCCACCATCAAAACAAGTTATAAATGAGGCTTGTACTGCAGCGGCACTCCTCTTTCGCGCTCCCTAACAACATCGGCGCCATCTAGTGCCGCTAGCGTGAAGCCTGTGTGCGACCTTTAAAATGCACGGTGTGCCGGTGCGTGAAATGTGGCAACTGTGCTCCTTTCTGGTCTCGTGTTTCTTTCTGGACATGCTGCACCATCTAGTGACACTGCTGAGAAGTCTGCGCGCGGCCTCCGAGACGAGAAGTGTGTCGCTGGGGCCTGCGAATGCTGAGAATTGTTCCCTCGCTTGTTGTACACTGATTGGCACATAATCAGTGACCCAAGTTGGCGAGAGGTTCATTGAAGAGGAGCCCTTACCCAGCGCATTCATGGTGCAGCTTGCTAAAGCGTTGATGTGAAAGACATTCACTGAAAGGCAATAAATACCCGGTGCATTGATGGCGCAGCTAGTTGAAGTGTTGGCATGAAATATGTTCATTGAAAAGCGACACATGCCCAGTGGTTTTGTGGCGCAGCCTGCTGAAGCGTCGGGTTGCTGTCGTTGAAGAACTCTTGTGATGTGGGTTCAATTCCACTCAGCATGGGAGACATTTAAGGGGTCTTTTTCATCACTGTAGAGCGACATTCCAATAGCACATACCCATTAGTGAAGCAATGAAGGGGGCTAGTTGGTGGATGTTCATGATTATATTGCGCTTAGAGTTACATTGATGATTTAAGTGAAGGACAAGACGTGAACGTACGTAGCACAATCACGCTACGTACGTCCACACTACGTACATCCAAGTCCTGTCTTTCACTTAAATTGTCAGTGTAACACTAAGCGCAATATAATCATGAGCACATAACCAAGTTGGCGTCAAAGACCTTCACTGAAGAGTGGCACAGACCCAGTGGCCCATAACCAGTGCTCCAATTTGGTGTTGAAGGTTTTCATGGAACAACAGTGCCTACCCAGTCCCCCTTCTGCAGTGACCCATGTGCGCGTGAAAGGTTTGTTGAAGAGCTGCACTGCACACATTGCCACATACTCAGTGACCCAAGATGGTCCGACAGTTGGTCTCAAACCCTGTTCCTTCAGCACAGCAGCCCAATGCACTACCCATTCGACCATGATCTACGCAGGTAGGCAGGAAAATGGTTCGATACAAGCATACGTACAAACACAGCTAGCCCCCGGAAAGTGCTTGAAGTACACTAAGAATGCTAAACGCATTAATAGAGATAGCAGCAGTGATGGCTTTTGATTATTGACACTTCGGACCTGCAGTCATGGGAAAAAGACTGGAAAATCGGCCAGCCAAAGGTTTCAGCATCCAAAATTTCAGACGTTCTTATACAGTGGCTTTTTCGGGTACGTGGCGGAGCCACCATTGACTGTAATGTTGACACAAAAGTCTAGCCACATGGCATATAGATGAGCCGTTCCTCAAAAAGAAATATGTCACTTGGGCCACAAGAACCAGTCTGGTGCCCCGGTAGATAGCGTAAGTGAAAGATGGGTCCACCTTAGCACAGGCTACAAGCTGGGAAGTTGCCAGGGCTCCCTGGGTGGCAGCACCAATCACCCTGTTCTGCTGGCCCTGATCATCACAGGTCGAGGCCACATTCTTGGCCTGCAGCACCAGGGCTGCCGTCGCATTGGCAACCTGCTTGGCTGCGGCCAGGAGCTGATCCTGCAGGAAAAGGGCACTCATTGCTTGCCTGACATCAACAGCGTTGACAACACAAGAAGCTCTTAAAAAGTGAAGCCCACCTGAAGCTCCGTGTCTGCTTCATCCTCCTCGCCAATGGTGTAGAGGACAGCATGACTGGCCTCACCCACTCGGCTGGCAGCATTCAACAGGTTCTGGCGAGGCTGCAATAGCCAGTGCCCACTTCAAACACAGGACATACCTTGTGCAGGCACACCTCAGTATATTGGCACAGAAGCGATTGAGCTCAGTCAAGATCTGACTAGGCATAGTGGCTGGAACTGTTTGAAAAGTATCCGACCAAGCTAAAGGAAAAAAATTAAACTCAAGTAACTTATTCATGCCTTATTATTACGCTTTCTCACATTGAGTCAGGCGGTCCACCCACCTCTTGAAACATTCCTGAACCCCTCCTCAAGCAGAGCTAAGGCAGCCATCGTATTGTGCTTATGTCCTCTCGATCATGAAAACGCATTCCTTTTAGTTCTAGTTCTAGACTTTTAGTTCTAGAAAACAGTCAAAAGTTATGGGGTTGTCTGAACCACTGAAAAGCTGCACTGTGCCAAAAAAGACTGAAACCCATGCTCTGCATGAACAGAAGTGTTATCCTGGGCACAAACTTTGCAGAAACCTGCTGTGCACCCAAATCAAATTTAATATGGCATTGACTCCATCTTCAATGCTATCCACTAGCTGTGCAATTTCTCCAACAGTTAATCAACCATATCTCATTCTCAAGGTATGCACCTTGAAGTAGTTCTACCTAGGGGTGTGTGAATATACCTTTATAATGATGAATCGAATGTTGTCCTATTTAATTCAGTCTTCAATTGCATACTCACTATACATCATCATCATCATAAGCAGCCTATTTTTATGTCGACTGCAGGACAAAGGCCTCTCCCAGTGATCTCCAATTACCCCTGTCTGGCGCCAGCTGGTTCCAACTTGCGCATGCAAATTTACTAATTTCATCATTCAACATAATTTTCTGCCGTCCTCGTACGCCCTTCTTTTCCCTAGGCACCCATTCTTTATTAGACCACTGGTTGTCTGCCCTATGCATTACATGGCCTGACCAGTTCCATTTTTTCACTTAATGTCAGCTTTACCTGTTTCCACAATGCTGTCTTCTCGTCTCTTAACGTTATGCCTAACATTTTTTTGTTCCATCGCTTTTTGCAGCTTGAAGTTTTCCGGCGGAAACATGTTTGAAAATACCTTTATCCTCAGCCAACATTTTATAGGGAGATTCCACTAGACAGATCAAACATGCATATCTGCTTTATATTTTTGTTTTCTCTGGGTTTTTTTTATGTCATGTATGAATATTCAATCTGCTTGGAACCGAAAATTTTATTCCTGACAAGCGTTCCCAGCAAGCCCAAAAGTATTTGAAGGAGGCAGCGCGCGTCCTTTTATTGCTTATCACAATATTTTCCAATTTCACGACCGAATTAAATGCAAACCAAAAACATTGGTTTGGAAAAGATTTCTTCTTATTTTAATATGCTTTACAGTAAATTAGTTTTATGTGCTTTTTTTTATGCTGTCCAGAAACAAAAAAATGTGAAAAAGTTCCGAACTGGCTCAAATCAGAAAATTTTTTAAACTTTGATGCGTTTTGGTGCATTTTCTATTTCACACAGAAACTTGACGAAAATGTCAAACATAAAATATTCTCTTTGCAACATTTATGCAAAATATTATCTTTCTAGATTAAGCACAAGAAGAAAAAAGTTAAACAAACAAGACTTAAAAAAAAATCATTTTCAAGAAATTAGATAAAATAACTCCGGTTCGAATTTATGAAAAAATCTGGGATGGAAATTCGCTTATGTCGGGCAAAACATGGGTGGGATAATACGCTTCTTTATTTATGTCATTCACAGAATGTAATGGGCCAAAATGGCCCATGTTGAGCGTGCTGGCTTTAGTGCCACCAGGCCCCAAACACTGAAGTTCAACAGATGGCCACAGAGGGCAAAAAAATAGGCAGCGCGGCACTGCTAGAAAACAGGCATAGTATACCGATTAAAAATGTTTCCCGGTGAGCGCAATATCTCCTGCTAGAGGCATTGTAGTAAGCCCAATTTTAACCTACAGACGTTCATCCACACTAATTGAAGCAATCTTGATATATGACAAAGAGTACAAAGTTATTATTCCTAATTATGCACTGTACCTTTGAGTACTTACTCTGCTTTTTGTCAGTAATTGTAAATGCAAAATAACGTTCAGTATCATCGACCACCCACGTGATCTCTGGCCTGTATCAAAATTTTTACCGGTATGTTCGCATGCACAGCAGGCACGGATTCATTGGTTCGTACACTTAAGATGGCTGCTTAATTTGTGCTAAAACCAGTTTATTGCGCTTCTATAACGTGCGTTGTTTAACTTGGGGTGCAGTGATGGGTTTGCGACGGGAGATGTAAGCTCAAAAGCTAGGTTTCAGTCATGAGCCATGCGGAACACGTCTGCATCAGAATGGGAGCCGTATTCTGCTGCGACTGACTGTGGCAATAACGATGAGTCGTTTAACATTGCTGCTTGAATCGTTATGTAATACTCGTCTCGTTAACTTAGAGGCATAGACAAGTTGATGAACTAGATCCTGCATTACAAATGGGCAGTCAAGACCCTCCGTTGCTGTTTCCTAAATAAATGTTTAGTTGCGAGGCCGTCGTTATACAGACACAATCACGAAAGAAAAATTGATATCGAAACGCGCACAACATTGTTCATCTCTTTATAGCCGTAGCCATGGGTGAATAAGTAGCCTTATACATATATATATATTTTTTTTTCTGAGTACGCCTGCAACTTCTTTTGTCCATAAAACCGAATAACCCTTTGATAAACTGAAGCTCAAGTACTGAATTTAATGCATTAAAGTGTTGCACACATCCTAATTCACTCACATTTCATACCTGTTGGTTCAAGATGTTCTTGCTGTTCACTTTGGTTTACCTGAAGACATTTATTTTTGCAGTAATGAAACAGTGCATCACTTTCATCCAGAAAAAGACTGCATCATTTCTAATAGCTTCATGTCTTTCATGCATTTGCTTCTGAAACCAGCAGTGTGATCTCTTCTAGTGTATAAATGAGTGCACAAATGTTCTCATTTGTGACCTTAATAATACTTAAGCTGTTGACATGCATTGTAGTTAGGCAGGCATCAATTTTATGGAGAGTAGCAATATTTATTTGCCATGCTGTTTAAGCACCCTAGAACAAACAGTGCACATTTTCATGTGTTCTGTAGTCACAAACTATTACAATCTATATGTCACACCTTTTCGCATTTCATATTGCAAAATTGTGCTTATTCAATTTCTGATGCAGCCAAAATTTCTGTTCCATACATGCAGTAATGAGGACAGCACCAGTATAAAGCAAAAAACTCCACGCACTAAAGAGAAATCGCTGCCTGCTACAACAAGGTCATTGTGTGGACTTTGGCTGCTACTACAAGGTAAACAACACCTGGTTCACAAATAAATATGCTTGATATATGCTGTATTGGCTTGCTAGTCTTGAGATACATGTCATTTTTTTGTAGCAGATGATATGAATGTTAGTTCATATTTATGGTTAAGCATAATTTGTTTAAACATAAAAGAAAACACTGCATGAGTTTAGCTAATTTGTGCTGTATCTCGTGTGTTATTGTTCTGCTCCAATAAAGCTTGCATGAAGCACATCATGGTCCTCATCAAAGGAGCCCCCATCTACACCAACAGGAAGGAGCTGGAGCTGAACTCGCAAGGCTTTTACACAACGAACAAAGAAGACAATCCAGAAGTATTAAGATGAGATATCAAGCCTACGAAGGACTGTGTCAAGAGTTAAAAGTGCCTCGGCCATTATTCCTCCAGCACGAATATTGGCCGAATCATCCAGGTACCCAAACAAAAAAAATCTGTATGTTCAGATGCACCTGCAACCTCTAAACAAGACGGACGATGCTGGCCGAAAAAGTTCCGTCAGCTTGCCCTTTCTTAATCAGCTTCGTGGGCTTGTCAAATTCTATTTGTGCCAAGTATGCCAAGTGTGCCAAGTATTTTTTTTTTTTTTTCAATGAATGCAAGCTTTTTCATTCTTCATTCTTGTTAAGCCTAATCCCTCTTCCTCACCAAAACATAAAGGTCAACCGATTCTTTGCTTATACTTAATACCAGTCACGGTCTAGTAGCATAACATATTTGTAGCAGTATTTTCTAGTGTACGTTGCCCTGTGCAATTCCTCTCCTGAAATAGCTGATGCGGCATTGGCTTGTCTTGCATTAACCTTTAAACGGTGTGTTATGCAGCATTCAACGTTTCTTAATGTTTTTGGCCTTCAGTGCTTGCAGGGTAGAATGGCCTCTTTCTTGAACGCAAGCTTTCCCATTCCCATATTTAATTCCTAGTCTCATTGAGGATTGCTTTTCTTGCTCGATAGCCTGGGTTTTTGCGCAAGCTAGATTGAAGTGATTGATTGCAGAAGCTGGTTTCACTGACAACCCACTTGGTCCTGGTCACCATTTTACATTTCTCGTGTATGGGAGCCTGGTCAGTTCCATTGGGAAAAAGTCTCTCTAGGTAAGCACCTGCTCCTGCAGTCCACACAGCGACATAGACTCCGAATTTACATGCACCGTAATCGGTACTCCCCATTCCGTCCTTTCCTGCTACAGCCGTGTGCCAAATTTGCTTGTGGCCTTCCTCAGCCGTGATTTGGCGTGAATGGAGACTAGCATGCCTGATTACATGGTCCGAAGTGTATGAAGCGTATAGCCTCATGGGTAGAAAGGCCTGCAAAAATGGCTGCAAAATGGCGATGCCAACAAAACCAACCATGCCCATATTGAGGGAACGTGGGGCGCCAAGTGTGAGTTACACATTACGGCACGCGAAATAAGAAAAAAGAAACGTGCAGCTTGGAAAGGAGGTAACGCTAAAATGCTGGGCAGTCTATGTCACTGTGCTGGCTGCGGCACCAGATGCTTGTGTCGCCCGATTGCTTCGCAATGCAAGTTGCTCACCTTCCACGGTGACTGTCGGTGCAAAGAGATGGGACACTCCGTCCAATCTATTTGCACTGCTGGTTGTCGCTTGTTACCAGACAACCATGTGTGATGAAGGCAAGCACTATGCCTGTAGTCAGACGGCTGAATGTGCCGTTAGCGACCTGTGTGCCTGTATGCTCACTGCTATGTGGATCTTAGACAATGTATAGCGTATAGTCTCAATGTTATGTTAGAGGTACGCTGAAAGGATTGACTGCAAAGTCTCGTTTCAATGCTGTCCCACTTGGTTATGGTTGCCGTGTTACATTTCTCAGATGTGGCGGTCTGGTCAGTTTCATTCGAAAACAGTCTCTCGACGTAAGCACTTGCTCCTGCAGTCCGCACGGCAACACAGACTACCTGTTTACACGCACCATGATTGGTGCTCTCGTTAGTCCTTTCCTGCTGCAGCCATGTGCAAAGTGTGCTTGTGGCCTTCTTTGGCCGCGATTTGGCGTGAACAGAGACTAGCATACGTGCTTACATTGTCCGAAGTGTGTGAAGTTGACAGCCACATGGCTGGAAAGGTCTGCAAAAGTGGCTGCAAAATGCTGATTCCCACAAAACCGACCATGTCCACACTTGGTGGGGCACCAAGTGTGAGCGACACGTTAGCTGCTACCGAAAGAACAAAAAGAAATGTGCAGGTTGGAAAGGACGTAACACTAAAAGGCAGGGTAGTCCATGTTGCTGTGTTAGCCGCGGCAGCAGCTGCCTTAGTCACCCAATTGCTTCACCGTGCAAGTTGCTCATCTTCAACGGTGACTGTCAGTGCAAACAGGTGGGATACTCTGTCCAATCTGCTTGTACTGCTGGTAGTCGCTCATTACCAGACCACCATGTGCAATGAAGGCAAGCCCTGTGCCCGAAGTCAGATGGTTGAATGGGCCGTAAGCGACCCGTGGTTCGTGAATGCTCGTTGTTGTCCTGTGGATCTTAGCCAATGTATAGTGCATTGTCTAAGCCTTATGCGGTGATGGAATGCTGAGTCTCACTTCATCATGGTCGCCATGTAATGTTTTTCGGATGTGGCAGCCTGGTCAGCTGCTATTATCAACAGACTCTCGAGGCAAGCATCTGCTCCTGCAGTCCACAGAGCGACAAAGACTCCTAATTTACACGCACCGTAAGTGGTGCTCCTCAATCGTCCTTTCC
Organism: Dermacentor albipictus; assembly: GCF_038994185.2. Taxonomy (NCBI): domain Eukaryota; kingdom Metazoa; phylum Arthropoda; class Arachnida; order Ixodida; family Ixodidae; genus Dermacentor; species Dermacentor albipictus. The sequence continues at coordinate 12,057,534 of NC_091824.1, forward strand.
TGCTGCAGCCATGGGCAAATTATGCTTGTGGGCCTTCATCAGCCGTGATGTGACGTGAACGGAGACCAGCATACATGATTACATGGTCCAAAGTATATGAAGTTGATAGCCACGTGGGTGGAAAAAGGCCCCCAAAAGTGGCTGCCAAAGGTGATGCCCACGAATTAAACCAACCATGTCCATATTGAGTGAACGTGGGGCACCAAGCGTGAGCGACACATTAGCGGCCCCCGAAATAACAAAAAGAAACATACAAATTGGAAAGGAGGTAACGTTAAAATGTAGGGTAGTCCGTGTTGCTGTGTTGACCACGGCAGTAGATGCGTGAGTCACTCGATTGTTTCGCAATGCAAGTTGCTAATCTACAACAGCAACTATCGGTGTCAACAGGTGGGGCACTGTCCAATCTGATAGCGATACTGGTTGCCGCTTGTTACCAGGCCGTCATGTGCAACGCCGAAATTGAGCAGTTTACAAACTCACGTTAATGATTTCAGCGTATCTCAATATGCAAATTTTATTTTTTCTCTTCTACAAGAAAGTGCACTGCTTATCTTCTGTCAATGAAGTCGCAAGTCCTGTTCACTCACTTCTGGCTTGTATGTATGGGCGTCAGTAGAGGCTCTTTGGTCTCTTGGCAGTTGGAATGCACCAGCTACGTGGCAGCCAAAGCAATGAAGCAAGCCACAAAGCTAGGAGGACAAGCCCGGCATGTACCTGTGTACGCTACCACTAGAGAGCAGCCATATTGAATTTTGCACTAAAAAAAACAGCATTTCCGCTTCCTGTATGAGCAGCGCTATCTGTTGGGCTCCCCGCTAAGTTCCATGCGCTGCCGCTTCTTATTTTCGTACCACTGTGAAGGTACACTTTCCCTTCTCTAAAGTTGGTTGTTTATTCTATGGCGCCACGATGACTCGTTTCAGTTTATTAACATTTCCTCATTTTTAAAAGAAGAAAAGGCAACGGCTGCCACAAATGAAGGAAGGTCTACCTGGGTTTATTATTGTGGCAAGAACAGAGAACATGTTTTCTGCCTTGTTTTTTGGGAAGCAAGAGAGAATAAACTCGACATTTCTTGCGGCCCTCGAAAATATTCATTTCATGTCCTTCGCTGTCAGTATCTAAAAGGGTTTAATCAACGTCAGCTGGCTAGCGGCAGTTCTCTCAACAGATAACGCATGTCCACTTGATCGCCGGCACACATCCCCACATGGTGTGACTGAATTGCTGGCACATACGGCACTGACTTTCACTCTACTGACTTCTGCTGACAATGCTCCTCAGGTGCAGCAGACGCATGAAGCAGGGCTGCATTCTTGATGTTGCCGCTAAGTTGGGAAACCATCTCATGTGCCGACAGAATGGGGCGGCATTTCTAGATGACCTCAGGTGGTACAGGGAGGCTTGGTGCTTAAGGAATCCACCCATCAAGTCACAAGCATTCTTCCCATGCTCCGTAGCGGAAAATATTGACCTCACAGACGTATACTTGGTGCGGCACAACTCATGCAGTTGGTATCTCTATTTAAAATGGCTCGCTGCACCATCACTAACGTAAGTTACGTGACAGTAGATAAGTGCTTTTTCGTCTAACACTTCGTGCAGTGTACCTAGGCCGTAGCGGGCATGCCCTGCGTCATGATACATGTAATCACTCATGACAGCAGCTGTCTGTTACTTTCTTTGTCGTGGTGATACAGGTGAAAATAAAAATTTTTTTCTTGTTCAGATTGGGCTTGTTTTGTGTTTCATTTGAGAGAAGGACAGTCCAGTTTTTCGCAGAATCAAAATGCAGAACAATAATTCCGTGCACTCGCACTTCTTGGCCTCATGAATAGCTGCAGCTTGAGTGAGACTTATGCATGTATTCGTGACGAATCCATTTGGTCACCCATTTGCCGAGCTCTTTCACAAAAAGTGTTGGAGACGACGTCTTCTTGGTCAAGCCGCCGCTTTTCCAAACAGCAAATGTGGCCTCATCCTCGTCGACCATTCCCAGACTGGCCAAAGTGAGGCTTTCACTCCGTGGGAAGCGCCCACATTCACCTAACGTACAATCTGTCGTCAGGGAGCCGCAAACCCACCATGCTTTCGTGCCTTCAAATGAGACTTCCATGCCAGCTACGTTCTCAAGCATGGAGACACACAGGTTGGCATTAGTGCAGTAAACACAAATGCAAACCTCTTGCTCTGGTGCGAACAGCAGCAATTTTGGATGCAGGCTGTAAATATTTGATATGGCGATGGCTGTATTGGGATGAAGTACTTTGAACACCTTGCAAATAGAGCACGTCATAAACCACTTTGAGACTTACTGTCTCTGGTCGTTCGTGAAGACTGACACAACGTCCTTCTTGTTCAGGTTCTGCCGAGAGCACCCAAGTTCATCCTTGGTAAACTAGTCGAGCATAGCTTATGTGAGGGACGTTCTGAAAGTAAGCTTTGTCATTAATTTTCACAGGCCACTTTATTGCCAAGAAAGATATACCATGGCATCATGAACTATACCATTTTTTCAATAGTTGCCACCGACATTGAGACATTGTTTGTAGTGTGCTATCAGTTTGAAGAAACCGCTTTGGTAAAACTCGATCCCCCTGCGATGCGAGAAATTGCAGCACAGCCTGCTCCATCTCAGCGTTGTCTTGGAGGTGATGTTCCGAGAGAGCCGCTTTCAATGCACATACTGAATAACAGCACGCACTTCCATGGGCGGCGACCACATCGTCAGCACACGTCTGTCTGCCATAGTGATTTATACTCAGGCACCGCCTGCCTGCTGCTACTTTGGCACTCTGCGCATGTGCCATTCCTCCTCCGCTGACGCTCCTTCCATGGTTTAACCGGCAATGGCTGCAAATTCTTATGGCAATTGTTTGTTTCACCTGGTGTACTATCTCCTCTTTAAAAAAAAAAATTACGCAACTTACTTTCCGAATATCCCTCACACATTCAATGGGCTTAACTTTGACCTCCTGTATGGATCAATAGCTGACCACATTCCATGCTTCTAGCACCAATTTCGGGCCTTTCTGACCATGTACGTTGCAACAGCTGGGATTGCCTCTTGAACGCATTTGTTTTCAACTTCTGGTGGCACAATGTTCAAGAGATGGAGGTGCTCTGGATAGGACTTTCAAGCCTTGTAGGCTTGCTTCAAGCTATTTAACCGGCCAGGGCATGCACGACATTCTGTCACAGACGTTTCAAGTGCACCAACGCTTCTGTATGCAGCGCTTAAGGGGAGACGTGGGTTCCAAAACCAATTTTGTTAATTTTAGTGTGAACTGGACGATATTTAACAGTATTGTTCACTTTTTTCTGCTTATTGCAAATATGTAATTTGATTTTGTATATCTTCATTAGAACAAATGATACAAAATTTTAATACAGAAATTCAATCAATTTCTTACAGGACTTTTCAAAAACTTAACTTTGTCAAAAGGAAAAACAAAGTACACGGCCAGAACGCCAGAGAGTAGCTCTAGCCGGTGATGCTATTTTTATTGTTCTCAGTGCAATTATAATGCAAAAAAAGAACAGATGTAAACATCCTTTCAATATTCTTGCTAATTTTCATTTGTATTTAGTGGCAATTAAAATTTAGCCGGCAACTTTAGAAATAAATAAATAGCATCACCGGCTAGATCCATTTGACGCAAATATATTGATACCAAACATTTTGCTGGTACTTAGAAAGAACATATGAGGATGCCCCGTAACGCAGTGTGCACTGTCCAAAAAAATGAGGCTGAGAAAAACGAGTTTGAACTTTCAGTTCACTGTAACTTTGAATGGTCTAACAATATGGCAATATAAATTGCATCACCATGTAGCCCTGTCTTTCAGCAACAAGTTCATGACATATATATGGCCATTGTGCAAAAATAACACTGAGATATTGGTTGCAAAATCATGCATAGTCATTGAAAGCAATGCCAGAAAGCTAGCGCCACGAGCTTCACATTCCTATTTTAGTTCCTTGTTGAACAGAAGGCACACAAATGGCATCCCTATGCAGATAATGTTGCGCAGAGTTCATGGCCACAACAAAATATGTCCTTTCCACAAAGTTTATGGCTACAACAAAAAATTTGGATCAAATCTCAGTGGTGGTCACCACATTTAAATGTAGCCGAAATGCAAAAAAGTTCATGTGCTTGTGCTGTAGCGCTTCCCAAGGGGTCAAAATTGATCCAGAATCATATCGTGGTTTTCGAACAAAAAATCCCAGAATTCAAATTTTTTAAAAATTGATCTCTCTTGCACACTCACATTTGTGCATTCAGCAAAAGGTCACACCTATACCTATAAAAGCCCAGGACTGTAGGCAGAGTCTGTTGCTGGCTTGTGCCTCTTTGCAAGCTTGTTTGTCAAAGCATTTCTGTTTGTGTGATCCTTGTTGGACATGTGAAGCCTCCGACGATCCTTTCGCGCATGCCACACGTGGAGCACTCCAGCACAAGCTTGGCACAGAGCGCATACTCCTTGGCGGGGTCCTTCAAAAGCATCAGCGTTTTCTTGCCGCACACAGGACACGGCATAAGTCCAAAAAAGTCTTGTACCACGAATATATCCACGATCGCAAGTTCCGTTCCGCTGTCATTGATGTCCTCTTTCGTTTCAGTACCCAGCAGCTCAAACTTTCGCTCCGTTGCAGACTGCGACACCAGGCACATTTTCGACTTATCAGCGATCGCTGCGCGCTTGCTTCTTTCTTCGGTAGTGAAGAAAACGGTATCTACACGGTCTGCACCAACACGCGAGGCGTGGGTGGACGAAGTGTTGATGCTAGATGTACCGGGTTGCAGCTCGAAACTCGATCCGGCAGAATCTTCAGGCAGACCAGCAGCCGGCAACTCCGGGTGCATGACAGGCTCCGTTTTCTGTCGCGCATTCCATGGCCGCCTTTGCGCCTTGCCGAACGCTTGACGCATGATAGTCTTCAGACGACGATCTCCTCCAGCCATTCGGGCAGCGAAAAAGACACCTTATCGAACGTTGTCGAGAAGCAAGCGGCTGAACAAACGTGCACAGCGGCACGATAAAACCACAGACAAACACGCAGCGCTAACGAGAGTGACCAGCCCGTCAGGCACGCGGGAATTGGCACTCAAACGGTGCCAGACCAATAGGAGCAAGGTGCGCGGGGAGCATGCTTGCTTTGGCCAATCAGCGAAACGTGCGCATCCTTCAGAAATGACGCGATAGCGTCATTTTTGAAGGATGCGCACGCCATTTTGAACTGGCGCAAGATACGCCCAAAGAAAGCAGCTTCCAAACCCAAACAAGCTCAAAATGGCGCCCGCCGGCCAACACGTTCGCAAATGACGACGGCACGAAGTTCGAACATTTTTGGCAATTTTTTGCTAATTCCGCGGCCACCCTGGCCCGTATAAGTGTTTTTTTACTATTTTCCGATTAAATTTAGGTTATAAATTTCACGAAGGCATTCTTGAATGTATAAACGTAGCGAAAACGCACTTTTCCGAAAACCGACTTTTTTGCGATTTTTTGTCATTTCAAGACCCGCGTCTCCTCTTAAAGTTTAGCGTACCTTTGTCACCTCGATGCTATCAATCTCGGCCTGTTGTGTCTTTCCATAAGATTGTCTGCTGCGTTTGTGAATGGAAGATGGGAGCTTCAATGGTGAAACATCAGAAGAAACGTGGCTGTACCTGTTCAAGTCATCAAATCGCTTTTTCTTCCTGAAGGAATGCCTCGTCTGCTTCATAGCGGGTGTCACTAGATGAAGACAAAATTTCCCTGAGGCGCATAAAGCAGTGCTGGCACACCCCGTCGGCGTCGCGAATGCCCTCAGCCTCTGGCAGTAGCCTCCGCAGGGAGGCAACATTGAAAAAGTTTATGCAACGAAAATTTGTTATTGCGATAGCAATTATATGGACACTCCAAGCGCACTTTTGCCACCAATGTTTCCATGATGTTCCGTATAAAGTCCAAAGACAATAACAGTGTTGCCACGCATTGTATGCTGTATGTGCTGATGATCGCGGCTCAATTTGGTGCGTGCACGAAGGAGAAAGCGGAGAGCAGATGAAATTTGAGAGGCCTATAGAATAGAAAAAGCAGGACCAAGTTGTGTTAAGCCAGCCTTCAACAGCCCTCGAAGGAAAAGGAATTGCCTTTTTAGACTGCGCAAATCATTGATAGCCGAACAGTACACCACTTTAGATCGTTGTTAATTTATTATTCTTTTAGTGTCACGTGATCTAATTTCGAGTGCTTGTCATGAATTGTTTGCTGCCTTGCAGGTGCATGCGCAGTTTCAGATTATATTAACTCTTTCATTCAATAAATTTTCCAGTTTAAGGTCAGCGCTTGTGCGGTGTCCACATACTCGTTCGTCTTCGTTCCCAGTGCACTGTTGCTTGTTTGGCATTAATCAATGCCAACTGGTCCAGTTTTCAATTCTCTTCAATGGGCAACACCCATAGTGAATCAGCGTGTGCATCGAAAAGAATGTCAATTTGCCTGGCCAGCAGAAAAATTAGCTAAATTCACTGCCCTGTGTAGATTTCCTAATAAACATAAGACAATATTCTCTTCATAGAATTGGAGAGAAAGGCTTGCTCCGTGATTACTAAAAGTTTCAGCTTGAATACTGTTGTCCAAGTATAGCTATGAATTGCAATTTTGAAGTAAGAATAACTCGTGAACTAATTATCAGAAGAAACAAAAAAAAAAAGCTATGCAAACATGATAAGTAGAATGATGCCTAGAATGTTGCCAAGAATACTAATAAAACTTGTTCTGCATTGAAAAGGAAGGAAGATATTCATTCCAAAACCTTTTTTTTTGCCCATTTTTATTGGGGTCTATATCAATTTCTAATTGCATTGCACGCACTATCTCTCCATAGAAATATTGTATGACATTTCAGCTAAAGGCACAGAAAAATGCATTTTCTTATGTGGAACAGTTTTGCTGTAAACGCACTATGTACAATGGGGGCTATTATAGCAAGAACACCATATTTTGCTCCTACTGTTTTGACTGCCATCAGGTAACGCTTTATGCTAGGTGCTATTACCAAGTGTCATTGAAAAGCGCCGAAAGTAAGCTTTCTAATGCAATATGACTCCCATCTGCCTAATGCCCGCAGAAAGCACAGTGTGTCCACGAACGTTGTCTAAAATGTGGAGTGCCTGCCACCACAGTGGAATCACCACCTTATAGGATGTCAACATTGTTTTATAATAATGGTTAAAACGGCTTTTCATAATTCGAAAACTATTTGATATTTGATTCAATTTGATTGACTTCTGGCACTATTCAACTAGAATTCGATTCTGTCTCAAAAGCTATTTCCACATGCCTAAATTTCTAACACATGTTTATCTGCTTCATGCCCACAAACTGCAAATGCTGCTCAAATCTTCCAAATTGCTTCAGCTTGAGTATCACCAAGCTTCAGCAGAGAACTTTCCGCAGTATCACAGTTTTATTTCCTCTGTCAATTCCATCCTCTCAGAATCAGGGAGAGACAAGGCGACATTACTCAACCCAAATGCTCCTGCACATCAGCAGATGCAAGTGAAGGTCACATCTCGTACAGATTAAGTGCAACATCATGAATCCTCCTTTCATGTCACGCAGTGTGCTAAACCTGTCCCTTGTAGTCTTCCCCAAAATAAAGGTCAGGTGTTTCACAGAGGGACCTCGCCTGTGTCAAAGCCTGCAGATGTAGTCGAGCACGTATCTGCCACCGAACCGGTCTCACCTCTTTGTTCTGAGGCTCTGCAGCGCGAAGCAGATCAGAGAAGGCATTACAGAGGCGCCTTGCTGCATCCAGCAGCTTCTCGCCAGAGTCCTCGTCGTCCATCAGGGCAGCAATCATCTTAACATCCTTTGACATCTCTGGCAGATTGCTGGCACTGCAAAGGAACAGCCACTCAACTCCCTGGCGACACCAAAATGTGCGCACGTGCCCGTGCTACTTTGTGCCAGCACGTTCGAAGCAAGCAACTCACATGCTGGTGATGGCCGCTCCAACAGCTGGCTGGTCGATTTCCTCTGGGGGACCTGCAATAATTCCATATCAATGCCACACTCAAATTACAACCGCGCACCATATAACCCCATGTACCACCAAAATCCATATACAGGTCAACCAGTGCCACATGCCATTGGTAAATACAGTGAGTATTTACTGTATTTACCAATGACCGATGGTGACCGTTGCTTCTCAATCACAATCTAGATCAAGCGAATGCACATTTATTTATTTATTTATTTATTTAAAATACCTTACAGGCCCATTTAAGGGCATCGGGTAAGGGGGGACACAAAGTAAGCGTTTCAACAGGAGTAAACAATATAAATATCAATACAGGCATTCACAAGATAAGTAAAGCGAAGTTCAATAAATGTTTGTCTAGGCTAAGCTTTAGAGAGCGTAAACACAGTAATATACTCATGCACACAAAAATACAAAAACACAAGTGTGAGAAACAGGGAAGGAAAGCAGGTCAATAACATCATTATACAATGTTTCTACAGGAAACTTTGCAATTCTTCGCGAAAAGCGTCATGATTTGTTATGCTCGCAATGTTATCAGGAAGACTGTTCCATACGGTTATGACACGTGGCAGTGCTGATGCGTTAAATGACAGTGTATTGCCGAATATGCGCATGAAACTATGGCTATTGTTAAGGTGACGTGACGTGCACGCTGGTACTTCAAGCGGCAACACATGAAGTCGATTACCATGGACGTATCTATGGAAAAGGCAAAGAAGACTTATCGTGCGACGAGTTTCAAGTGGCTGGAGCGAAATATCTGCTTTAATCTTGGTCACGCTGCAAGTTCTGTCGTAGTTACTTGTGATGAAGCGCGATGCCCTGTTCTGAATTTTTTCTAGCATATCAAATAAATAATTTTGATGTGGTGACCATACTGATGACGCAAATTCTAACTGTGGGCGAACAAAAGTCTGATATGCTAATTTACGAACTGTAGCAGGGGATTTACGCAAGTTCCGTCGAAGATAACCCAGAGTTTTCGAAGCTCTTGCGCAGATAGCTGTTATGTGTGTACTCCAGGAAAGATGAGTTGCAAATTCAATGCCAAGGTACTTGTAGGACAATGTCGGAGGCACGGCGGTGTTATTTAGGATGTAAGAAAAGTGAGGGTTTGAATGTTTTCGCGAGAAGGACATAACTTTACATTTGTCTGAGTTCAAGGTCATCTGCCACGTACTGCACCAGAAACTGACAAGGTTAAAGTCATTCTGCAATACTAAATGGTCATCAGACATTTTTATTGTACAGTATAAAATGCAATCGTCGGCGAAAAGATATGTTTTGTGGAAGGTCATTAATGAAAATTAAGAAAAGAAGAGGACCAAAGACAATGCCTTGCAGTACGCCAGAAGTAACGTCAGACGTAAGCGATGAGTGGTTATTAACAACAGTGAACTGTTGTCGCAAGGAGAGAAAGTTTTGGAGCCAAGATAAAGTTAATGAATCCAGCCAGAGCGCGGATATTTTTGAGATGAGGCGACAATGAGTGACACGATCAAATGCTTTGGAAAAATCAAAGAATACACAGTCAGTCTGTTGTTTGTTATTCATGCTGGAATGTAATTCTGCTGCAAATTCAAGCAACTGAGTTCGAAACTGAGTTCAAGCAACTGAGCAACTGAGTGCCATTTGGAAGTGTTGTGATTTACTTATGTAGTGAAAATTATGCCTCAGTTTAAATTTATTCGGACATTTAGGTATAATACTTGTTTGCCCTAAAGAGATGTTGCATGTGTGAGCTATTGAAAAATCTATATGCTACTAACAATTCCCATGGTGGATGAACGTATCTCAGTATGAAACTCCAAGTGGCTCTGCATGGCTCAAACACGGACGAGAGCACAGACGAGCCTTAACTAAGTTTCACTGGGTGAGAACAGCATGGTTGCATCCACAGTAAACAAAGAGAGGAGGGTAAAAATCACGCACAAAAGCAAGCAACCATTATGGCAAGCAAAAGTCGGTGGCAAAACAAGAGGCACACACCTGCGGTGAGGGTGACGACCTGTGCGGTGGCTGCGTTCATGGCTGCAATCTGGGAGCTGACATTCTGGCGGTGTGTGTCCAGGTGGCTCTGGCGCCACTGCAGCGAGGCTGGGTCCGAGCCCAGCTGGGGGCGGGCCTGGGGCACCTCGAGCTCCCGCAGCGAGGCCTGCACGGCATCGCGACCGGCACCCAGGCTTCCCAGCAGGGCACGCTGCGGCTCCGACTGCAGCTCCCGCACGTGCGGCTGCTGGGCCGGCTGCAAGGGTCGCAAGGTGCGTTTACCTCGGCTGGACCTCGGCTGGCACACTTCCCATTAGCACAGAACGAATCTCACTGCCATCCGTGATGCCACTGCAATGTGAACCGGAAGCAAAGTGCCTTGGGCTCTTTAGAGACCAGCATTTAAGTTGGCATAATCATATAATGCATGTTCGTGAAATGATGTGAATTATGGCAGCTATGATCTATATTCTCCAGGAGAGGTCGCCGATTAACTTGAGACTTAGCATGTATAGAGCTTTATTAGAATCGATTTTATTGTACGGAATAACTTTATATGGCCCTGCTCCGAGTATAAAATGCAAATGATAAACAGAATAATAAAAAAGATTGTAAACAGCATTACTACTTATGGAACACATTTACAAAAAGTACCTACTCAACAAAAATATTGTAAGTTAGGAATTATTCAAGTAAAAGAGCTTTTTCATTTTGTGGTTTCAACACAACGCTACTTTATAAGTGATATCAAAGTGCCCGTTCACAAATCAGTAACACTAACAAAAACTGAAAGATACATTGAACTGCATATTTTTATTAACCATGATACAAAAAATCAGGAAATGCTACGTCCCCTTTCTATTTAACACTCTATTTAACGATTTTAGCCCCTTAAGTGCTTTGAACGAGCAGAACCCGTCCTACTAGACTAGGTTGTCCTCTTGAGTGTTCAGAATGAGAAGTGTTCGTCTACGGCTTAGATCGCATGTCGCTCACCAGATGGAAGCACTTACTTGACGATTTCAGTTTCTCCTGCGGCAGGAGCGCAGTTTTTGTGTGAAAACATGGCGTCCAGTAGCGGCGACAAATTCACAGCAGGCCCGTCAACCCCAAAAAGAAGCTTTTCATTTTCATCATCTTCCTTGATCACTCAGATACCTATGTTTACCTTGTGTCCAGAAGTGAAGAAGGCAGCGATGACGCTGAATTGAGCAGTTCTTCTGGTGATGATGACAACATCTCTGAAGTGAACATTCGAGTGCACCAATCGCAACGTGGTTGAAAAGCTAAAATGCGCTCGTCCCAGAATCACTCTCTGCTTAGAAATTTACCACACATTCACAATGCGTCCCGAGTGAAATAGCAAAAGGTTGATTAGCCTACACAAGTGAAGAATGATGTGGTGTTTGCGACTGGTTTCTTTATGTGGTTTTCACTATTTATTAGCAGCAGGCAGCTGGTTTCCTATGGAATGTTCAGAAATAAACTGTATTGCGTTGATTTGACTAGGTATGTGGTGAAAATATTTTTTCAACATTGAGTAGTTGCTTTCTATACAATATTGTTACACAAACGAAGTATTAAGACTGGAGACTATTTACAAAGTATATTTACAAAAGATAATGCAGCGCTGGCCAGTTCAGCCAACAGCTCGAGAGCCAGAGAGCACTCATCGTCTTAGCCAGGCCCCTGCGTGCATCGGCCACAAGAAACATGCAATATGCATGTATCAATACGATTCAAAATCGGCAATAAAAAAAAAGATAGGCAATTTCAGTTAACAATTTTTCCAAAAAATTAGACATTAAGGGGTTAACGAAGATATGCTCAACTTTACATGAAGACTTGGCATGGTGAAAAATATAAGAAAGTTGTGTACAGGAGCGATAGAAAAGTTGTGACATTATGCAATATTTGTATTTGTTTTCTTGTTTATATTTCCTTGTTTGAAATGATCTTGTGGCAATATTGGTTTGCTAATATTATTTACTACTAATAGAAATGAGTAATGCATATTTTTATGAAGTTCTCGGTAGTTTATATGTCGAGAGCATGTGTTTGTAAACTGTTGTGTGCCTTAACTGTGGGTGACGTTTGTTTGCTGGCCCAACTAGGCAAACAAGCATTTGGTGTTTGGGCTGGCCAAAACTGTATGCACATATGAAGGCAACAATAAATTGAAATTAAAAAAGTAAATCTCTCTAGTTTCTTAACGGTCGCCTTTTTACTTCATATGCACTGCTGGTTTTCTCGATGGCTCGGCAGTAATGGTCAAAAGCATACTACCCTTTGCATTGCATGGAGGCAAGTGCCGCCTCCACTGTCACAGCTGGTTAGCTGCTACGATTCGGGGTACCATCTGGAAACTAAGGCACCAAAAATACAGTACTGCTGCCACAATATTAATATTTAATATTAAAAGCAGTAAGTGACAACTTCGCATACAAGGCAAAAAGGGGCAGGGGTGGCTCTTAGGCTAAAGATTTTGGAAAGATTCCCCTTGTAATACATTGTGCTGTGGCACAAAGTGTAAAACACATGGGGGAAAAATAAATAAATAAAACAGTGACAAAAAGAGTGCCGCGGCATTCTTTCTGTCTCCCCCTTTTTTTTTTTTTTTCTACAGGTTTTATACCTTGCACCACAGCATAACGGATTAACTATACACCAACTTGCCTGACTATAGTACACATTGCCTTTGTATTTGAAGAAATACGATAGATGAATATGAAAACAAACAGATGAGTTCTGCCTCCTTTTAAATGCCACACTGTGACAGTGCCAGATGTTGGGTCCCACCAGTGGATCACAGCCCAACTCACCGTGGCCCCGCTGTGTGCACTGATAGCCTGGCCCGTCTCCATCTGCTGCTGTGGTGCTGGCATGTGGCCCTTGACCCCCAGCTGGGGCCCTGCAATACGAGAAGCATGGACATCATTTATCATTCAGACCTTTTTCCAGCTCTTTGACCAGGATTACTCCGATTAATTACTGGCTTATTTTAGAGCACCGATCAATTAGGACTGACCAGGTGTATGTGCTGCTTAATGAAATCAGGAACTTGTTAATTCAAAGGTATTTGGCCTTGTAATGGTTGATTAGGACAAGCAGCAGAGTGCAGTCAAACATACGGTACTGCAGTGAGTGATGAAAAAGCACTCTTAGTCTCCAACTGAAGCCACGTGACAGATTGTGCATTGCGGCAATTATCATTTGGTCAGAAACTGCAGGGATATACCAGACCCATTGTTTGTTTTTTCTTACTGCATTTTGCAATGCACGCATGTAAGCCCCACACGAGACAATGGGTTTGATGAGAAAACACTTAGTTTGGTTTGCAAGGTGTGAAACATGACGGATGCTGAAGAGAATGAAAGGCACGCTGATGCTAAACTTGCCTACCAGTACACAATGCCTCCAGAGGTTTGCAACCATACCAGTTCCACAACTCACCATGTTTCAGAATCCAGACACAGTGATAGGCAAAAATGCTTGGGGATCTGCTGAATGTTGCCTATGGAGTACAGAACAAACTACAGTAGACTTTCATTATTTCATCAATGGCTAACAAAATTTTCTGACGAATTTTACCATGACCAAAAGTCTCAGCCAGCACCCATACATTTCCATGGGCCAATACTTTCGTTATTGCAATCCTGAAATTGGTTGGCACAAACTTTTCCAACTGTCTTCCCTAATGGCTGCAGCAGTGTTTGCCTTGGTCATACTTATGGATGGTGAATGTGTCAAAGATGTGCCGCCAAAAACACCTATTTTAGGTCTGCTCCAGGAAAATATTCAAGCAGAAATGGTAGCTGACAACACAGTATTTACCCAACTGTAATGTGTGGCCCATAAGAATTGGTCTGACAATTGTCTGCGTCGTGCAGTGAACCTTTCCAGAAATGCACGTGCACCGTCAGCGGCGGTTGCAGGTCTAGCGTGGGAAGCGGGAGGGCCAACCGTCGTGGCGACCGGAGACTCTCCTGTTTGCCTTGCCCACAGCATCCCGGTGCTCCCTTCTCCCATAATGCCTTGCACTCAGTGGCGTAGCTAGGTTGTCTGGCACCCGGGGCCCATAGGTCTTCTGTCACCCCCCCCCCCCCCCACCCAGGTGTAGCCGGTGGAAAGAGGGGTGTCTTCAGACGTATATGACTCGCCCCTCCCCCCCCCCCCCCCCTGGCCCCGTGCACCCAGGGCCCACGGCCCCCCGCCCCCCCCCCCCATTGCTACGCCACTGCTTGCACCTATCCGCTGGTGCTTAGGCCTAAGGCACTGGAGAAGGGAGCGCCAGGCTGTGCGCAGCTCACACGCTACAGGCAAGGAGAGTCTCCGGTGGCCGGTGCTACGACTTCCCGTACTGCCTTACGGCCACCACTCAACGTTGCATGCAAATTTCTGGGTAGGTCCTTTAGATAATGACACATGCACTTGGTTATCTTTCACTGGTAACCACTTTTCACCGGCTAAGAAATGTTAAGCATTATTGCTCGGCGCAGGACGCACCCGCACGTATCAGAAGTTTCTAGAATGTTATCGATGGTTCTATCCGTTGTCTGTTGTCACCGAACCTTGTTTTATCTGATGGTATGTGCGATGCGAATTGTGTAGTACTATCTGGAAGACCCGGGGGCACTAGTGATTATTCTGGAACCTTCGATGACTCATGTATAAAAGCCGATGCGATTGCCCTGCAAATAAGATTTTCAACGATCGCCGACAGTGTTCGCAGCTATCACTGTTCTTTGAGTGTAACTTGCTTTTGAGGACACATGCTCGCTCAATAAAACACTAGCACACCATTCACAGTTTTGTTGCTTTCTTCTCCGTTACTACCATGTGACAATATGAACCAAAACCAAGCTCGTAGTGTTTGCAACAGCCACTGTAGCAACTGAGTCTCATTGTAGCAGGGTAATGACTATCTGCTGCTTTCAGGCTATCAGCCTGCTTTCAGCCTATTCAAAGGTTAAGTGATGCTTTGCATGCTAAGCAAGTTACATGTTTTTGGTGTTCCAGAGAATTGTACACGTTGCAGGGCAAACTAGTGAACGGGTTAGTCTAGGCATGGGCTACCATCTCCTCCGCAATTGCTACTAAGTGTTTCAATAAATTTTTAATAAATGCAGAACATAAAGCATGCAATTGACCGTAAAGAAGACTACATGTTATGTTCTGCAGACAGCAATAAAGTGCTGTCTGAGAGTGACAACGATGACAATAAGTGTAAATAAATTTCTATTCTGTGAAGGTAAAGTTCACTAGTTTCATCTTTTTTTTTGATGAACAGAATCGGATGCATGCAAGCTTTTTCTTGTTGAAAAATTGTGTGTGTGTCAGATTCTTAGATTGTTTAGATGCTCTTATGTCGTTTACACATTAGTTCTATACTTCGAACTCATCCAAATTGAGTGCACATTCAATGTGGGGGTATGTTAGAATTGTGCCAAATGAATCAGTGCTTCCTGGTGTTTCTTTCTGCCTCTTGTTAGTTTAATTTGACCTATCGAATAATTAGATCAAATTCATTGGTTCTGTTGGAGCCGACTGTATAGAATATACATTTATTAAGTGCAGAAATAAAGAAAAACTTAGAGCAAGAGATAGAAATCTACAAATGAGCTGTAAGTAAAACCAAACAAATGGCTGTTTCTAATGGGTACATTTTTTCAGTCAGTCAGATTTGCCATACTGAACACCTTTTTATCAGGTAATAAGCAACAATGCATTGAAGTGAAGTTTAACCTTCTTTCACTGATGCCATTTCATTCCAGTCAATTCGCCTCTGTAGACTGATGCATAGAGCAACCCTTGAGCTTGCACCAATGTTTTGGAACTGGGATGACGGAAGAAGCCTGTTTGACACCTGGCTAACCTGGCTAACAAAACAAGTGAAAAATGTTTGTTCAGATGAAGATGCCTGTGTCATGTCACCACTCTGTGAATGAGACATGCCTGATGCCCTGGCCATTCTGGAACAGGTTGCAAGTGTTGCATCGTGACGTATGAGTAGAGAAAAATTGCATTTACTGCAGTGGTTTCATATCGATTTACACATGGTACATGAATGAAAACTACATGTTTAGTTCATTTGGCCACTTCTTTTCCTGTCCAATGAAATATTGTGAACAAGCTTTACTGGACAAAGGAAACTAAAGATCCTGGTCCAAGATGCAATGCCCAGCCGCCAAGCAGAACAAAATGACAACACCGTTCATGAAAAAGCTATGCAGAAAATCAGCAGTTTGTCTCCCGGCTGCAGTAGCAACATTATGATAACGGCAAAATGCTCGAGTGCTTAGATTTAAGTGCATGTTAAAAAACCCCAGGTGGCTGAAATTATTTTAGGCACTTCACCACTTCCCATGGTGCCACTAATAGCCTGTATACAGCACCTGGACATTCCCTCAGGAGGGCCTGCCTAAGTATATGGCAGAAGGGGAATTGTTCTGCACAAAATACGATGCATTGGATAAAGGAAAAGTTAAAATATACCAACAAGAAGCTGATCTTTCATTTAGGCCATAAATTTTTTTTTGCACAATATTCTTGGAAATGACAAATGAAAAGAAGAAGAAGAAGAACTGAATCGCATGTTTCAACTTCTGTAACAAAGCAGTAAATAATGATATCAGAGTGTCCTATAAACTGCACCTAATAGGGCAAATAAAGCGGCAAAAATTTATTAATTATACATTGCTGTCAAATACAGCGGACTTCGGATAAACGAAGCTCACTTAAACCGAAATGACAGATAAACTAAACAATGTTATCACTTTTGGTTGAACGGCCACAGACGCAATGTTAACAGACTTCGATTAAACGAGAACCATCCTTTTGTGAGCTCCCAGTTAAACAAAGCATCAACCAAACTACCACCTACCTCATCAGCGTATGGAACAGGAAAAGTCTGACAAACATGTCAAATGGTTATGTTATAAAGAGCCAAGAAATTCCAGTCTGCCAGATGTGAAAGCTAACACAGAGTAAAGATGTTTAAGTTGAAACACTCAGCATTTCCATCATGAGGATTTCGCTAGGCAAGCAGGGATCCTTGCAGAGGAGGCAGATAGGATTTTGCAACCAGGCTGCCACTAGTGCTCCGTTCTGTGGGGAGGCGCGACTCTCGCACGTCCCCTGATATCTTGTTTTCCCGCATAGCTCCATCTCCTGCAGTGTGGCGTCGCCGCGTGGCCTGGCGCCCGCGGCGGTCGGAGTGGTTGAAGCGCAGTACGAGAGATGGCGCGAGGGTTGCGCTGCGGCAAGCTGCGGTGGGGTTACTTGGGCGCAAGGTAGAACACGCTGGCTTTTTGGCTGCGGGTCGTCGTACGACGCGGACGCCCCGCGCGTGCACCAATCCATGCTTCTGCTAGACCGTCTCACGTGGCATCCATCGAATGCGCCACCGTTCGCGTGACCGTACGCGCGAATGACCAGGCGTTGGGATCCAGCATGGGGCGAACATATTCACTCGCTATATCCGGTCGCGGTGAGTCGGACTTCTAGATTTGTCGAGCGCCCATCGGCATGTTTCGTGTATAGCAACTCGGCTAGCAGACACTGATCTATGAAAGGTGCAATAAATGCCCTTGTGATTGTTTGGACTACTGTGTTGTCGTTCCTTTGTCCCAAGAGCAGGTGTGAGAACACCACAGTTCATACTGCCAGGAATAAGAGACATCCGATGATGCCCTTGTTACCTGCTCTGAGGAGACAGTCGAAAATATTATCAGTCAAGTATGTGGCAAGGACTATGATTTTATTGACCAAAACATAGGTATTACTGCTCCAGCACACGTTGCTGTTTCATACCAGACGGCAAGAGAGTGAGTTGAAACTCTGCAGCACTATTTAAAATGTGATGGCTGCATTGAATTATTGGGAATCCTTTCAAGCGTAAATACAATGTTGTGCAAGAAAAGCTACAATACTAGAAGCAGAGCACAGTACTGCCTTTTTTTTCCCTATCCAAACCCATGGACGCTTTTCAAATGGAACAATCTTCGGAGATTTTTCTGTCTTAAATGAAACTTGGAATAAATGGAACATGTCCCTTCAAGTTGCTTTGAAGCAAAGTCTACCACTCATTTGTTGAGCAAGGCTTTCATAGAACTCTTGCAAATGTTGTAACCATTTCACATCACCGCACACATCAAATCTGCCTGCCTCAGATGCTTTAATATAATGTAGTTTCTAGAACTCTCATATCTAGTCTTGGTGCAAAGTTGTGGACAAGTAAAATTTGTGGTTAAATTTTTTTAACTAGCTGAAATTTGGAAAACCTTTGTAAAAACTATAAGGTTGTAAATCAGAATTCTGCTTCTTACAGTTTGTAGAATTATGCTTTCACTCTTAAATGCAAAACAAATTTTATTCAAGTCTATTAGGTATGTGGTTGTGTAACATGTGAATTTCTGCATTTCACACGTGCTATTTAAATTAGAAAATCGGACCTGGTCCCGAGGTAAACCACATGACACAATGGATTTTCGGTGCATGCTGAAGAAACCCCAGGTGATCAAAATTATTCCAAAACTGTTTACTACACTGTCCCTCACAGCCCACTATGCCACTTTCAGGACGCTAATCCCCATATTTTTTAAGAGTTCTTTTTTCTTTTTTGACCTTGAACACTTCCTCTTTAATTATCTTTGCCTGACAGCCTTCTTGACCAGACTTACGAAGAATTACGGTAGCCGTAAAATGTCTGCAAATATTTCCTAAGATACTTCCTCTACTTCTTGATCACACATGACTGCTGGTAACCCTAATAAGTCAAATTCCGTTTTGTATTCTGCGAACACTGTATAGAAAGGCTGGTTATATTCTGTAGACTTTTCAGTTACCCCATTATTGACAGGGATGCAATTCTTTGTTTAATATGTCTTTCTAAAGCTGACCTGTTCTCTAGGATGACCAAAGCCAGGTGTTGGCTGATTTTGTTCAAGATCACTTTATCGAATACTCTGTACAATACTGACAAGAAGCCTATTAATAGTCAATTTTTTTATGCCTCATTCATTATGGATTCCAAGCCTTGGGTAAGCGACGAGCCAGCGCTGTTACAAAGGGGCACAAGCCTCTGGAGCACAATATCAAGGAGCCTGTTACTCCATCTTCTCTTGCCGCTCTTACCCTGAACATATCTTGCAAAGCCCCGCCAACTTGACCACCTGTCACACCTGGAATTTGCACATTTTCCCTGCAACATGTCTGTAGAAAGCTGCACTTCAATGGAGCTGGAATCCAAACACACTCAAGCACTTGTATATGCCTAGAGGAACAGTAAAAACGTCAGGTAACGAATATTACTCCAGAGTCCCTTATCGTGTTGCTGTTACTCATGTGTGGGATGTTGAGCTCCCTCATTTGATTTCGATAAAGGTGCAACTGAAGGAAACAGATGGGGCAGCTGAATAAGTACTGCTATCATTATTAAAAAAGAAGTCAATGATGCAAAATAAAACATGAAAATTTAGGTTTTAGTGGTAAGAAATCATTCAGTTTTTCATCACTCTTGCTATAAGAAGAAATAAAGATTAAAGAGAATCATGAAACAGACATTAGAACATGATCCTTCTTACCAAATACACCTCCCCCTCCACCCCAACACACAACCTCACAATGGTTTTGAGCACTCCTTCATGCCACAAACTGTTGCTGATTGGAACGCCTTTATTGAGAGGCAAATCTCATAACTCACTGTCACATCATTTCTGCCCAATTTACTGTAATGATATTTCTTTTCTTTTTGCAGCATGTTGTCTACCATACTATATGTACTATATTATGCTGCATTTTCTCTGCTGCAAACTACACTCCCTCATTATTCAAAGAACATTCTCGTTCTCGTGTTGTGCTGTATTTAAGTAACAATGTGTCAGCATTTCCACCCTGGTGATGTTTCCATTGGGAATTGCAGTAGAAAGAAATAAACGAAGCGAGAATCCTCACCACAACCCTGTTCATGCTGCCCCCCACTCCACATTTTTTGGCCATGTAAATCTAGCCTTAACAGGCTCTCAGGTTTTCCTGCAGCCTCAAAAGCTATCTGCAGCTAGAACCACACAGGCTCTAGCTGCAGCCGTGAGTGTGGACTTGGTTTTTGCAAAAGTATTGTAGAGAATGGCACCCATTATCATGCCGCCTCGCAAGTGCTGGTGGCGCATGCACATCCTGCTTTCGTTTCTTTTCTTGCCCCCCCCCCCCCCACACCTTATTTTTGCTTGTATATGCTCCGAGATAGAATCAATAAAATGCATTCTGTTTGAAACCTCAAATTGTGTGCCGTCAGCTCCAAGAAGCCCGCGCGCCTGCATGTCTTAGCTATGCAACCATGGCAACAACCACCATAGTAACATTCGAGCCGAAGAGCGAGAAAAGTGAAACAGTAAAGCAGAAGACTATCCCAGCAAGAACATAGACCATGGCTTGTCACCAGCTTCTGGAGTATGACAACCAAAGTGATAATTGGAAGGCGTACATGACGAAGGTGGAAGCTTATTTCTGGGCAACAATGGAAAGGCTGTCATTACTGGCTGCGTTAAGCACACACACCACGTGAACGTATGAGCGCTCTCAGGAAGAATTGCCCTGAGGAAGCCAACTGTCCTGACGTATGAGGAAGCTGTCAAAGTTCTGGACAAATATTTTGATCCCAGACGTCACGAAGATAACCAAGAGCATTTGCTTTTATTGTGATAGCAACCATATGGACACTCCAAGTGCATTTGTGCCATTTCCATGAGGCAATAACACCGTCGTCGCATGTCCTGTGCTGTATGTGCAAGTGGAGCCTTGCAATGGGAGCCGACAATTGCGGCTCGACCTCGCCTGCGTGAAAGAGACGAAAGCAGGGAGGAAGCACACAGTCTTCTGTCATGCGCGAGGCACCTGGAAGCGGTGTTCTACTCTGGCTGCAAGTGCGCATATGGCGGCTGCGTGCGGTCGCACGGCTGCCTCTTGAGAGTGATCTGCGTTGGGGGGCGGTGTGGCTCTGTCGGCGGCTCACAGCTTTGTGCATGCTGCGTGTTCTCGGCGCTCACTTTGAGTGGAAGCGATAGACAGCACGAATGTCACTTTGCTCGCTGCCGCTGCCGCATTGTGTCATGCCAACATTTTGACAGCGAATTTTTTCCGTCAGATCTGTTCATGTTTGCTTGTGGGCGCGTGACGCCATGCTTGTTAATTTAGTTAGTGTCCATATGTTGACAACATTGTATGGCTGGTAAAACCCCTATCCTTACTTCGTATAGCTGTCCACTAATTTGCGATCGCAATCGATGCTTTGCCTTTCAAGTGAAATTGCAACTTCTTTTTAACTGGTACCAGTTGGAAGGCGAGCCCATTGAAGACTTCACTGTTTAAACACGTCGGATTGCAGACAGCTGCAATTTTTGAGACATGCTTGACCGGTTTCTACGTGACTGGATAGTCTGCGGTGTCAGGTCAAGTGCGGCTGGGCAAAAGCTCACTGTTACTGGTACAACAATGGGAAAGCTAATATTACGAAGATATGTCTTAGCGACATACACAGAGAATGCCCGAGAGGACGCTTCCAGTATAAGTAGCGAGAAGCACTAGCAGTAGCAGTATAATCATCAGAGCAAACCCCGAAGATGAGCGCATTCAGACATTAACCGGACCTTGTAAAGGTCAGCTAGAGCCTCCAATTTATCGCACAGTTATGTGGTATGGCATTGACATTCCAATGACTGTTGACACCAGTTCACCCGTTTGCATCGTGCCTAGAGAACTGTATGACAAAAACAGAGAACATTGGCCCCTGTTACAACCCAGCACATCAAGCTTTCCTGTTATCTGGGAAAATTGCCATTGCTTGGAAAATTAGCCATGCCTGTATATTACAACAAGAAGGTGGCCAAGGTTTCTTGATAGTACTGAACTGCTCAGGGCTGAGCCTCTGCGGGTGCAATAGACCTTTTTCTGGCATGTGAGCGCCACTAACAGCCGCGCAAACGCTTTTGGGAAATGTGTGAATGCCACAGAGGCAGGCGTCACACTTTTGTTTTACTCCTGCACCGTGCGAGCACCTGTTAGCAGTATTAACTGAATCAAATTTGGCAAGATGGTGCATGTTATTCCCTTATTCAAACAAGAATGTCTTGTTTATTGTTTAGCTGTGACAGCAACCTCTAGCCTCTTTGTGATGCCAGCCGTGGTAATCTTGCGCACCTTGCTTTTTGTTTTCTTGCTTCCTTTTTTCCAGCTGAGAACCCCCTTCAGCTATTTATTGCACACATCCTTTGACTCTGAATAACAATTAGGTATGGTCGAAATTGGAAATCAGGCGTAATAAACAATGTGTAGATCAAATACTAAACCCAGCAGCACGTTCCACAACTGCAGATAGATTAGGTTAACGGACTGCCTTGTCTAACACTCTGTTTTCTACAAGTGAAGATTATTTGACTTTTCAATGCAAGGTGGAGGGACAAGAGTCCTTTTCACCATTTCTCACACAATTTTTTTAAAGCTTAATAAAAGCAATTCATTTCATTCTGTGTTTGTTATGCAGTAACGTAAAGTGCACCACTTCATAAATGTCTAGTGTCTGAGAATCAATGTGAAATTTTTTAATCTGCCTCATGATGTTGCGCAAGGGTTGTGGTGAAGCGTATCGCTTAGCTGCGATCGGTGGTTTAATGTCGGAACCATGCTGCACAAAGCACTTGCCCAAAAACACAAGGAAAATTGCCTACTAACTTTTTATGTAGTGCAGCTAATTAGAACAACTTTCAAAGAAACTGTCATCGCAAAACAGCAACCTGCTTCACATGTGACCAATGAATGCACTCAAATAAAATAATTTTGCAAGCTACCACCTATAGTTTTCCAGGCAACACACGGGGAAGGCGGGAGATGGAAATTCAAGACAATGAGCGAAACGAGAACAAGGTTTGCTCATTACCTATAGTTTTGGTGGATAGCGGCATGTGAATGCATTATTGGGAGTAGCCGGGCTGTAAATTCAATCCTAAAACAATGTTTCCCTCATGAAAGAGACTGGGAGTATAGGCAAATCTTTTTTTTCCCTTGAAACCGGGCCTCGCTCGGGACACTGTTTCGAACAACAAACATATTTTTCTTTCGCTTTCTTCCCTGCTTTATTTATTTATATATTTATTTTTAGGGAATAAGAGTACATGGGTGCCCCACCTACGAGCTACCAGCCAGCGAGCGCCCTGGCCGTTTCTGAAATCTCGCAACGTATGTGCACTTCTCTTATTCGACCACTGTGGCAGCAAAGGAGGCACAGACGCCTTTTCTTCTAGGAAGCCTGCTTGCTTTCATGCCATTCAACAATGCAGCATTCTATAGGCGAAGTTTTAAACAATGGAGGCGATATGTTTACGGTGGCGCTTAGCTCTCTACAAAAAAGCGGCAGCTCGGTGATTACTGCACAAGCGTGTTATTTCCTTCTCATTTCTTGCATAGAGATACGAATGCAGATGCCTGAAGGCATGTGTACTTATGTCGTGAGGAGCGTCAAGAAGAATGTGGTGTCTTGTTCTCTCCCTTTTTATTTTCTTCGTACTCCCATGGTGGCAATGCGGCAAACGGGCGGCGGGCACCCGGGCAAGCCAGCTTGCTCACCATTCGTTCTTTCCCCATAGTGCACCAGGCGCCAGTGAGGCACCGGGGGATTGCCCGAAATAGGTCTATATTTCATTTCCGGCTGAGTGATGCGGGATCACTGGTACTAGATGTGTCAGCACAGCAGAAGGTTAGTGCAAGGGACCACCATTCTGGGGCTATGAATGCTAAGGGCTATGACTGCTATCCTTTTGGAGTTTCAAAATGTCTTTGGTGTGGAACTTGGCCTAATTATTGAGCCCCCAGAACACCTGCAACTCAAGAAAGGAGCGGTGCCGAAGACTTGTAATGCTCGTTCCCTTCCTTTTGCTTTGCCTGGCAAGCTTTCCAACAAGATAGAGAGACTGGTAACGCTTGGAATACTGTCACATGTAATGCATGCAGAGTGGGTTATACCCATTCAGCCAGTTTTGAAGGATGGCATAGTCAGAGCATGTGGCAATTTAATGTAACCTTAAACACCATCTGCGAGCTCGAGCAGTATCCATTGCAAGTCACTGACGGCATTTTTTCATGTTTGAACAGTGGGAATTACTTCAGCCCACTGGACCTACAAGATGCTTATTGCCTTATTGCCAGCTTCCCCTTGATGAGGACTCAAAGAAGCTATGCATTGTCAATGCACCCCGTGGGCTATTTTGATGTAACAGTCTGCCTTTCCGCATAGCCTCAGCACCTACTTTATTACAGCAGAAAATTGAGACTGTTTTGCAGGGAATAACAAGTGTAGAAGCTTACCTTGATGACATTTTTGTATCGTAGAACAGCGGGAATACCAACAAGTTAAAACAAGTGCTGCAGTATTTTTGTGAGCACGAAGTAAAGCTCGGGCTTAACAAGTGCAGTTTTCATCAAGCAGCAGTCATGTAGCTAAAGCATAAAATTGATTGAAAAGGCCTGCATCTGATCAATAAACACATCGAAGCAATCGCAACAGCCCCCAAACGTCCAGGAATAGTGCTGATTTCTGGGCATGCTTTCATCTTGCTCAAACTTCATACCCAACATGTCTCTTTCTCATACCACTGTATCTAGAGAATGGCACACTTTGGCTTTGGTTAAGTGCTCAAGAGGCAGCTTTTTGCAAAGCAAAACAAGTGCTGCGACAAGTCAGCGTGTTGGCACAATATGAATCTGCTTAACTAGATTGAGACACTTCATAGGGAGGAATTGGTGCTGTGCTTTTCCACACAGGCAGTGATCAGATCAAGCCTATTGGCTTCAGGTCTAAAAAATTAATGAGGACAGGGAAGAATTATTTACAACTTGAGCATTGCACTATATCTTGACGGATTGCACTACAAGCTTCAATACTCACATGGTAAGCAGCTTCTCAACACCGACACCCTTAGTCAACTACCGCCATGATCACCGGAACCTGAGCCATTGGAAGTGGACCTACCTGACTATGCTTTAGCTTTGGCTGGGTTCAATGAAGAAATTATGTCTGTCAAAGAGTTAGGACAGCTAACAGCAAGTGACCCACTTTTGGAACAGGTTATGGAATTCACAAAGAATGGCTGGTTATCTTGTGTGAAAAGGCTCAATGCAAGCAAGAGCTCGATGCAAATGGGCGCTGTCCCCTTGGCTCACAGACTGTTGTACTGGGGCTGCCGAGCTGGCATTCCAACAAAAGCAAGATGCAGTGTCTTGCACATGTTGGACGAGACGCACCAAGGGTGGTCTGCCATGAAGGCTGTTGTCAGATCATCATTCTGGTGGACAGGTTTGGATTGTGATATTGAACGACTGTCAGCAACATGTGAAAACTGCATAGGGAACCAGCGCAAGCCCTCTGCTGCAGTGACAATTAACTGGCCCATAACCGTAGCAAGGGGGGCCGGGATTCACATTGTAATTTTGCTGGGTCTGATGCAGGAAGCATGATCCTCATGGCCGTAGACGCACATACAAAGTAGATAGAAGCCATATGCTTGAAACAATCCCACTCAGTCTCTACAGTCAATTGCTTGCGCAGTATGTTCAGCAGATTGGACATACCGCAGACAGACCATCGTTTCTAGTAACAGAATCCAGCCCACCATTGACGAGAAGTTCGCACCCTTAGTCAAGAACAACAATATAACACATCAGGATGGCTGTATATCATCCCCAATAAACCGGCCTTGCTGAAAGGGCTGTCAAGACCATTAAGGACGGCCTCAGAAGATTGGTGAAGAGTGACTAGAAGACAAGCTGTCCAGGCTGCTTTTAAATGACAGGATAATGCCTAACAACTCTAGGAAGTCATTGCCGAAACTGCTTTTCGGATACCAAATCTGATTCTGCTTCGATATGTGCTTTCCCCTCATGCAGGCAACGTCAGTCTGTGAGCCAGACGAGTGGACAATGCCACCACAAGAAGCTACCGTGTACGTCCATAACTAAGGCACAGGGGAGAAATGGATGCTAGGAATTGTGAAGTCTATGACAGAATGCTGAATGATTACCACACAGACACCAACCTATCCAATTAAACGGCACATCGTCCAAGTACATACATGGCGAAGTGCAGTATCACATGACACAGACCAAAAAGTCAAAGATCAAGCAGTAGAGATTGACACCTGTAGCCTGTCCTCACCCACATCATTAATTCAAGGCAATGTGGCTGAGCCTGAGGTGCCTGAAGCTCGAGTGGAGACTGTGACGAACTGTGCTAGCTTGGCCAAAAGCCCCAAGCCACCACAAGCTTTTGTGGCCTTGCACACGTGAAAGATCAGTACACCGCCTGCACTGCTAAGGGAAGGGAGACGTAGATGATGGCACACATTATCACACTGCCTTGTAACTGCTGGTGGTGCATGGGCATCGTGTATTAACGCGATAGCGTTAAGGAGCTCGTGTCGCAGAAAAGCCGGTGTCGTCGGCGTCGGGTGTCGGCGTCGGCGGCGTTGACCGTGAGCGATAAATCACGGCAGGCGCTTCATAAATAAAAAGCAACTTCCAAGATTGGCCCGGTGGGAATCGAACCCGGGTCTCCGGAGTGTGAGACAGAGACGCTACCACTCAGCCACGAGTTCGATGCTTCCAAGCGGTGCAAACGCGCCTCTAGTGAATGCGGTGTTGCCTTCGAAACCAGCCGTGGAAAGTTATACTGCGGTGTATATCGGTAATTATGAACATGTAACGTACAGAAGTCACAATTACACGAGTTGCGAAGTGCGTTTCCGCTGCATTTCTTTTGCGCTTTCCGCACACGCAGAGCCATCTTGCGGCAAACACAGAAGACCCCCTCCTCTCAATGTACGGCGCTGCCCCGACAGGAGGCGCGCCGCGCGCGCATTGGGACCGCTGCCAGGCGCGTCGCGGGACTCCCTCTCCCCTGACGACGCTTCGCCGTGCTTCCGGTTTAGATTACTATCTATCTCTCTGCCCGTGCCGATCACGACGTTTGGCTGGCGTAGATCGTTTCCCCTCCGAGACACCGAGTTCTTTGGTTCGTTTCGTTCGCTCAGGCGCACGTTTCGTTGTCGCGCCGAACACTGCGTTGCTCGACGTTCACCGCGTGATAGGTGGGCGCTAAGTCCGATGCGGGGCGCATCGTAAGTGATTGCTGTGCCGTAGCGCATTGTCTTATACCCCTTGGCGGGTCGACGGGAACGCTGTCGCGTCCCACTCTTAAAGGCGAAGCTTAAGCGTCCTCCAATTTTTGTTTTTGTTTTTTTTATCCCCCTCCTATTTTTGCATATGAAGGCATGTGTATTTATGCCGTGAGGAGCGTCAAGAAAGAAGTGGTGTCTTGTTCCCTCTCTCTCTCTCTCTTTTTTTTTGTACTCTTACAGCGGAAATGCTGCAAACAGGCAGCGGGCGCCCGGAGGAGCATATATCTCAGATATATGCTCTGAGATACAATCGATAAAATGCATTCAGTTACAAACCTATACCTGCGTATCGTCAGCTTCAAGGCATGCACCTGCATGTCTTAGCTATGAAAACTAAAATCACCCTGAGAATGATTGAAAAGTTGAGCAAGTTGGTAGGGGATCCACAGTAAGGAAAGGCAGGCATGCTAACCTGGACACAATACTGTCGATCCTCGATATAAGGAACACAAATACATGTACAACGAACTATCAGCCAAATGCATGTACAACGAATTATCAGATTGTTCTGATAATTAGTTTCTTCAGATTGTTCTGATAATTCGCCCTTCCTTACCCTGAACCCCTACCAACTTGCTCAACTTTTCAGTCATTCTCAGAGTGGCTTTCGTTTGCATGTAAATATAATACGTTTCTCACCAATATCAGCACATAACAAGTACATGTTTATAACAAATATCAAACATAATGAAGGTTTCGTGTCGGGTCCGACCGACTCTGTTATAGTGGATGGACAAGCAATGCTTGTGGCCTTTGTTTGTGTGTCCGTGGTTTGCATGCCTGTTTTGCCGGACCACTGTGAAGAGTCTCACCTTTGGTGCCAGGGCGGACAACTGCTGGGAGAGCGACCGAACCCACGGCCGGCTGGGAGGGCTTGGCAGCGGGTGTGTGCTGCAGGATGGTGGCCCTGCACGGGTGGGGAGGGAGAGAGGCGAGGCACGCTATGAGAGGGGCCCCACCCTGACCGACATAAGTAGTGCAGTAAGTAACGACCCATTATACGCATTTCGCAGTGCAGTCGTTTTTGATCCGCTCCATATATTACAACTTGTGGACACAAAGTTACATCAAATTAGGCATTTGTGCGTTTCTGTGCTTCCAGTGCACGAGCAAAGCAACCTGTTTACTATGGCCGCAGAACGTGCCACTCTGCTCGTTTGAAGCGATAAATAGGTTCGTATATGTGGAGCATTTCATCATATTTCGTGACACAAAAGTACGAGACTTAAGGGGGAGCTTTAGCGGGGGGGCTCCTAATAATAATAATAATATTTGGGGTTTTACGTGCCAAAACCACTTTCTGATTATGAGGCACGCCGTAGTGGAGGACTCCGGAAATTTAGACCACCTGGGGTTCTTTAACGTGCACCTAAATCTAAGCACACGGGTGTTTTCGCATTTCGCCCCCATCGAAATGCGGCCGCCGTGGCCGGGATTCGATCCCGCGACCTCGTGCTCAGCAGCCCAACACCATAGCCACTGAGCAACCACGGCGGGTGGGGGGGCTCCTATCTAAATGCAGGGGAAAGGAGAAATAGTCTTTCTTGGCAACCACTGCACCAAATTTGATGAGGTTTGTTGCATTTGAAAGGAAAAGCTAGAATGTAATGACTGTTGGAAGCGGATTTTTTATTAAAGCCATCAACTTTTTAACAAAAATTGTTCAAGATCGCATGCAAATTTTCACAAAACGAAACTACCTATCAAGTTTACAGCAATGAAAAATTATAGCACAGTTCTGTCAAATGAATCTAATGTTACACCTAAAGCGGACAAAATTGATAAATTATACATGGCTCTCAAGTACACCACTAACATGTGAGTAGGACTATTGCAAAACCATCATAAATATTGTAACCAGTTCACGTAAGATATAAAATTCCTCCCACGCATCAAATTCACATATATAAATTCGTAAGATATCAAATTCATCCGCTTTGGATGTTGTGACAGATGCAGGTTATAGAACTGTGATGTGGAGACAAAGGACGAGCATTCCGGCCAGGCCAATCGAAAGTCTGAATTATGCTCCAGACCAAGCCGGGCCCGTAGCAGCCCGACTCACTTGGCTGGCGAGACACTGTCCTCCACCATGGTGGAGCCCTCATCCCCGTCAATGCCCAGGTGGTCCTTGGCTTTTTTCTGCAGACACGAACAAACAGCCGTGCAGAGATTTCTCAGGCTGTGCACACCACAACATGCAATTTGTAAGACGGCCACTTTGGCCAACCACCATTTCAACAGATCGTGCTGGTTAAACTTATTTTTTCTCGAATAGATACATGCCAACACTGCGAATTGCAATATGATGCCTAAGTGCCTAATTAGCACAACAAATAATCAATGAAAAACACTGTTTAGTCCGACTAGTTCTAAATGCAATGCACGCAGCAGGAGGCTGGTCACAATGTGGAAACTGGACATTGTGGTTATGTGGTACCGAGCACCACTGACAAGTCCACCCACATCGCAATTGGACCGCTGAAAGCCGAATGCACTCAGCCTGACAAGAGGGCAAAGATGTTGAGAGGAATCATCTTCATTTACATTATTTACATGCTTCTTTACAACTGAGATTTTGGTCAAAAAGAAAGAGCATGGCAACGACAAACAAGAAGCTACTTTAAAGATTGTCAGCTGAAGTTGAGTAAGAAATATTGGGAGCCCACTTATGGTGAGAAGAACATTTTCTAATATTTTTTATTAGCATCACTTGCATTCACAGAGAAGCAACAGCACAGGACTAGGCTTAAACCCATGTTGAACGTGGAGAAGCATAAAATGAAGGGTGAAAAGGACAATTTGGGGGCACACGACCGGCTTCCAGGAACACAGTCGTCATGTGGTCAGCCGCTGCGTCAGGTCAACTGAATAGAAACTGCACATACTGTCAGGCAGCTTCTGTAACTGCTGTTGTTGCATTATATTAACTGGCACTCCCGACGTGCCATTGAAGTCCCGCATTGTTTACCAAATGCAGCGCCCTCGTATTGCTGTGCTTCGCATGCATGCACTAGAAGCTGTCTACACTAAGCATAGGAGCAGCTTTAAATCTGGCCCCTTGTATAAACAGGCGGTCACATGCAACTGCATTTCTGCATTGGAGGACTACTGTTCCAATACGGTGCTGGGTGTGCTTAGTGGCACCTGGGATGACAGTAATCAACAATTGTTGCGATGCAGATGCCTTGTTGGCGAGATGTTCAGATGTTCCAGCACTTGTTTCGATAGAGGATGAAATGCAAAATTGTCCATGTACTTATGCTTAGCTGCCCGTTAAGCAACACCCAGGAGGTCAAAAATTAAAACAGAGCCAGTGTCGTGAACCAGGGGTGCTCAAATCCCATCAATCAATGAGTGCAATGAACTCAGTGCAACTATGAAGTGTGAGCCACGAGTAGCACCCACCTTTTTGAGGATGATGTCGATGTAGCCTGCAATGAGCTGGGATATCTGCTCCCCCTCGGTGGTTTGCACGGAGTAGTACGACTCTGAGTAGTCCCCAAAGTCCTGCAGCAGCCCCAGTGAGCATGTTATCTGATCCTTCAAGTACACTTCTTGTAGCAGGCAAAGACATGGCATGGCGTCTTTATCGAGTTTCTTCCTAGCAGGAGGAGGAGCAGCTAAAAACTACCGCTCCAGCTCCTGGCCAGCATGCAGGCACATTCAGTGCTCAGGTGCGTTCACAGAATGTCATAGCAATAGAAATCATTGTTATTATGCAACATAGTCGAATATGCATTGGTTACTAGCACTTTTAGGCTACACGTTTCAGTGCACTACACATACAACACAGAATATGGACTGGGTGTTTCAGTGCACACTTCCAAATTTTTTAGAAGTTGCCTGTAGCAGACAGCACAGTTCTAGTCCATGAGCTGGTCTACTCAAAGAACCGTACATTACTTGCACAAAACATGAAATGCATAATCGACTAATTAACAAAAATTCACTGGTGAAGTTTTCGACTAATTGTGTTATGGCACATATTGCAATTTACAAATTACAGCCGGAGAGTTCGCAAGGCGGATCCACTTGAAATGAATTTTCAGGACAACACCAGCTTCGAGATATTAATTCTAGAACTTTGAGGAGAAATGCATTGGTGTTCCAGTTACTTTTGTGCTTCAATGCATAAACAATGTTTTGTTAAGAAAATAAGTGGAATGACAGTGCATTTTTACCACAATTTTGATGGCGCATATATCATAAATGGTGTCATCCACACAATTCCTTTCCAGTTGATATGCCTTACAGTCTCACATGCTAGAATTTGTAAATTGCAATATGTGTCATAAGATAATTAATAACATAAACAGTGAATTTTTGTTAATTAGTCGATAAGGCATCTAAATTTTTTGTACAAATAATATCCGCCTCTTCGAGTAGACCAGCTTATGGTCTACTTAAAGACTGAGCTTCTACCACAGACAAATTTTTAAATATTTTGAAAGTGTTCACTAAAACACCCTGCATATAAAGCCTGTAAAGAGCATTTTACTAAACTATGATGGCATAAATAAAGGTCATGACTGATTTGCACAATAACTGTGATTATAAGTACTCTCCAAGTTGAGGTTTTCATCAATTTTCTATCCGATAATGTTTAACACACGTGGTATCCAATGCTCCATAATCAATAACTTGTTCTGTGGCATGGAGCAAGACACGCTGTACAGGTGAAGCTGTGGCCTCGTTGCTCAACGAGATGACAAAAAGCTCTAAAGAAACAATGCCGACATGGCACTGCCAGTGTCCCCAAGCACAGGCTTGTTGCAAGGCCTGGGCAAAAAGAACCTCGTACACACAAAACTGGAGCTTACCAGGGTGAAGCTGTTTGGTGAGGCGGCCCAGCGGCGGACAGTAGTTAGGGGCCACACCTTCATGATCTGCACAGTGTTTAGAATCGCACCCAATGCTGGCATCACTGCACTGGGTCAGTGCAACAGTGGCACCCACCTGATGCCACAACCATAAACAAAAAGCACACATGGACGAAAAACCACGAGAGCTGGGAAAACAGGTCAGCTGTAAAGCCTGTAAAGCCTTGTACTGGGAATTCACCACCACAACACGATAAACAAGGAAATGCAACCACCTATGATGTACAAACTGTGCTTTGTTGAAAAAGAGACGGCAAAGCCTTGTGAAAACTTTTTTCCCAGGGGCACTTAATTTCAGTGCCAACATATATTAAAGAAGTACTGACACAAAAGTTCCAAGTCGAGTTAACGAGCGAGATCGATTTATGTGCGCACACACACATCGTATGCAAAATATAAATGGCAAATATAGCTTTGAACATATTTAAAATAAATTTTAAAGTATGTGTGTGCGTAGCCAACCACAAAACGTGGCACCTCGCCACATCAACATTAAGAAAGGAATGCAAACAACTGAGAAAATGCTACGTCACGAGTTTTTGCGCCGTCGGGGCGGGCCCTGTGAGCAAGTTTCTCACCGCTCTGATAGCCCCGGTCTTTTTTTGTTTTCTTTTTTGCCGCTGATGGAAGCACAAAAAAAAATTAGCTAAAATTTGTTTCCGACACCAAATAACTCAGAGTGAAGTGACCTCGAAGTATGCATGTCATAAAACGTTGCGCAAAACAGTAAATCATGGACGTGATTTTGACTCGTAAGCGGTCAGCGCAGCTGCCGCTGCAATCGTCTCTGCCAAGCAGATAGCCTGGCTAACGTGTTTTCTCATCGCTATTAACGGCGTCGGGAAAACTAATCGTATTGTCACTTATAAGTGGCATAAGTGTGCAGACGTTGATTGTGTCGACGAATATAGGTGCCTTATTACAAGCTTCGACCGATTGCAACGGCTGTCGGCCTCAGATCCGACAGCCAGCGAGCTATGCCTATAGTTTCCCAGCAATTGCCAGCTCGCCTGGCTTGCTCATTCGCTACCGTCGCCGTCGATGAGCAGCAGAAGTGGTCCAAGTTCGTGCGCGCCCTGGATGCATAAATGGACCTCGCTGATGAGCAGCTAGATTTGCTCCTTTCATTTCGAGCATGCCTGGCACAAACAAAACCCGCCTAGCTTAGCACAGTCCAATGATCTCCCACCATGACTACGTACCCCCAAGCCTGATGCTGTGCCGACTTTTACCCCGACTTGTGTCCTGCTCCGGAATATGCTTAATTCCCAAAGCGCCCTCAACAAATGGCTCGTAGTACTTGTAGCAGTACGTACGCATATTCATAGCTGTCACTGGCCGTGCTTTCAGAGTCGCTGCTTTGTAATGGATCCAATCAAAAGTAGTTGGCCACGTCTAATACGGCGGCAACTCCCGCCTGCAAGAAACAGTCGCCGCTGGAGGACGAAAATGAAGACGACAATGACGGCGTGGAAATCGCACAGCTTGCGCAGGTGTAGCAGACAAACTAACAACACGGAACTCGCACGCCGGCAAACACGCTGGCGTGCGTACGTCAGCTTTGTGCGATCACGTGCCCAACTGTGTTTACATTCCTTCTTTGGCCCATCTTGTTGCTCTCAACTTGGACTGGTCGCTACAAACAACTCCAAATAATTACCTGTCATGCTCTGAAGCGAATTATGTTTCGTGCCATCATTAGTCACTTATTTCAGTGGAAAAAACAAGACAAAAAATTTTTGTGTCAGTACTCCTCTAAGCGGAATGCCCACCTCCTTGGTGCGTTCGTCAAGACGCATGACACTGTCCTTGGTCACTCCCAGAAGCCGTGGCACCAGCTTGTTCTTCCCTTTCATCTTCTCCTGCAACAGAACGAGGGTGTGTGAGCACAGAAGAGAATGCCATTTACTCCAAATTCTTCAGACTGTGACACACCTTGACGAGAAAGAAGGTGACGCCGTACGTCTTGAGGGAGCGAGCCAATGCAACATACTTCACTTTGGCATCCAGCTCAGAGGTGCCAATGTTCTTGCGGTGTTCCTGAAATGAAAGCACGGCATTTCACTCACCAGCCGAGGTGGCAGAGTGGGGATGCATACCTGCCAACTGGTCAACAATAGCAAAACATCACACGTCGGGGATAATGGAGGGGACAGCATGGCATGTTTTTTTTTTTTTTTTTAATTTTAGTACACACTTTATTGATTACTTTTTTTATCTTTAGACCCAGCACACATTCAGATTAAAACTTAGAAAAACAGGATGACAACACTGCTTTTAGAACACAGTGAGTTTTCCAGTGCCTTTGCTGCTGCCAATTTTGCCTGTTTCAGGAACTTATTCAAGTAAGCTTGCCCAAAGCAAGTACAGTTGAACCTCTACGATATGATCCCATTTCACACAATTTTCCGCCACAAATGTTCACAAATGAGAACACAAAAAAGACCCAATACTTCTTTCTTAGCAGTTAACATGTTCCCAGAAAAATGCACTCTTTTGGCACCAACGTTCAACACATCGCCAAGCTGTGACCGTATAGTATGTTTTCCGGCTGCTAGATTCAGGGTATCTACTACGTTGACATTTCCAAATTCCCCGAGTTTTCCAGGTTTTCCCTGAGTGCCACTGCAAGATTCTCTGAGTGACCCAGAAATTTGTTTTATGTAAAGATGGGCTGACACCATGTCGCCCAATGCTGTCACTCTCTAGCAAGCATGTTAAAAAAACGACTTAATCTAGTTTTAAATTAAGGAGCAGCGTTTATTTTGCTCCAAAAGAAAACAGAAGGCAGGTGTTAATAATATGCACAGCGAATGAAATATCTTTGAAAAATATGGTAAAACCCATTGCAAATTAAATCTCGTATTCTCAAATAAAAATAGAAAGGAAATGCATACAGAAGCAACTATTTTCAAATATGAGCTGTTTCTATCAACTTATAGCAAGCTCACTGGTATGAGGCCCGAACTTTGTAACAAGTGAGATTATCTCTCAGCAGCTTGAAAGTCAACCTCAACTGTCCTGACATACTGTCAGCTCGCATACAATGCTTCATTGTTGCGTTTCACTGCCTTTAAGTGTTTATTCGGTTTGGATGATGGTCACCTGCATCTTGGCGTCAACGACCTCTTTGTTTTTTGTGCTCAAGTTTCTTGAAAGAAGCGATGGCACGCTTCCTTTCCCGTTCATTCCTCATTGCGAAGGTCCTTTATGTTCTCATCCTCCTTCCGCCACGCGTTCGCCCCACGGACCAGTTGAAGCATCCTCTTGGTCAGTTGTACAGACAACGTCCGATTTTTCGAACACTCTAGGGGCCGTGAAAACGTCTGAAAAATTGGGCAGTTCGAAAAAAACAGTGCATGTCTTTTATTGCCCTTATGGGTTTAAATTGCCAAAGGCACATCCGAAAAAGTTCTGACGGCCTGTCAGTACACTTATTAGGCATATCGGTGCTCCTACATTGACAGGAGATGACGGGTGCATGTGTGTATAATTAGGGAATACATAATGTGTTAAAGAGAACCGATTGGTGGGCTAGTTGGCACTACATAGTAAGCGCTGTGTCTTCGTTTCCTTCTCTTGTTCTCGTGTTCTTTCTTTTTTTGCTTTGTCTCTACGTAATGTGTCTTGTAAAAATGGCCCCTTACCCTACTTGGTATGCTTCACCGCAATACATTATTGTACCAAGGCAAAACTAACTTTCGGTAACCGGATTTATGCAACGCATTGCGCTTTCCGAGCGTCGAAGCCATGGAATCGCGATGACCACAAAGGCGGGGTCGGTGCTATTGCTGACAGTGGCAATTCTTTCAATGAAAAACACGGCACCGAACGGCAAGTAGCTTAATAGCGAACGTCGAAGTAGCTGGGCCTAGTGTTGCGGCGGTGGTGGCTACGGTTGCTATCGGATCTGCGTGCAAGAGCACCGGTTCGAGGCGACGAGGCAATCAAAACGGCAGCGGTGGTGGCTTTGATTAATGCCATTTCGGACCTTCGGTCAAGGCAAAAAGTCCGGGAAATCGCACGGCTAAGGGTTCTCGCATCCAAAATTTTAGATACATTTTCAGACATGTTCTATGGGGTACGTGGTGGTGCCGCGAAGCCATCCGAATTATCGGGCATCTGGAAAGTAGGCCATTGACTGGCAACTCCTCCAGCCGATGACATGGCGTCAAAGACAATTGGTTGCGATTCCTCTCTCTTACTTGAGCCAGCATTACAGCGACTTTCATTCCATTTCAATAAAATTACAGCTAATTTTCCCTGATAGAAGCACAAATTCCCTGAGTTTTCCCTGAGTATTTCCAGACTAGTCAAAATCCCTGAAACTTCCCGGTTTTCCCGGTTGGTAGACACCCTGTGAGCAAGCAAAGGTGCGAGGCACGGCAGCTACCCCACAGTACCCGCCTGCCCGTGTCACGTGAAAATGGTGGCATGCACTCAGTTTCCTCTCATGGTACCAGCAGACTTCGCAGGTTGTTGCACATCGCATTCACAGCTATCACTGCCAACTCTACTGCGATAAGTGTTGTCACCTATCTGTTTCTGAGTGCACGTGATATAGTGCCGTTGGAAGCGTACTGCACGCTTTTAATAGGTGATTACCCAAGCACACTTCTGTTACCAGGTGCAGGCACACGAAGTGAGCATCACGTTTAGTTCTGGCGCCATCATATTCCAGCGTTGCCCACAAGGTGACTGTTGTTTTGCTTTCCCGTTGCTGTCTTAAAACACTATAAACACTAACTTATTGCAAAACGACAGTGCACAGCTTGGGCAGCTCAGGGCCCTACCAGCTAAGTGTTGCAGCCTCTCATGCTGCAACACTTAGCCTTATGTAAATGTTAACTACAGTTGAGGCAGCCAAGTTTTTTAGTGACGTCAGATCATGTATTTTTTTCCAAAACGTATAAGCGATGTTCTACTGTAGTACCTGTCTTGGTGCATCACACTTTAAATGACTACTAAGTGGATAGCACAAGTACCATCATAATTTATCATTTTGCATGCATTCTCTTTACCTCGAGTTGCCCAATCTTTCGAGAGCTTTAAATATTTTTGCAAACATAATTTATTTTTGTAAAACTTCATGCAACATTCATAATATCGTAGAATGAACACAAATTTGTATATGTTACAAAAAGTTGGGGAGAGTTGGCAAGTACGGAACAGCACTCACGGCAAATATCTTCTTCTCAATGCCTTTAATCTTCGCATAGTCCTTGGGCAGGAACTCCTTCAAGCTGCAAGATAGAAAACGTTAGAGTCCCTTTGGGAGCTTGGCACCCGGCCCGGCACTCACTCCAGAAAACCGGGTTTGTGCTTGGTCTCATTGTGGTCGCCAAACTGTATCTGGCACTGGAGGCCGGCGAACTTGCAAGCTTCCTCTAGTGTCACGGGGTGAGTCGTGTTCAGGATGGCGTCTCGAGCCTGCACAACAATTACCAATTACCTTGCCACATACAGCAACTTCCCGGTCTTGCATCAGCCCATTCTATCAAATGCCTGCATCGCATCGATCCACCCAGTCCCCCACTCGTACCCATTTCATTGCTATAATAAACAACCTCGGCAAATTTGTTCAGCAGAAGTCTATAGGGTGGTGGAAGGTTCCTGAAAGTCAGCCACCCCTACGGTAGCAAGAAGATACAAAGGAACCCTTAGTAGCTTCCTGCTGCAGTCTGGATGGATGACAAT
This sequence comes from Dermacentor albipictus, assembly GCF_038994185.2. Taxonomy (NCBI): domain Eukaryota; kingdom Metazoa; phylum Arthropoda; class Arachnida; order Ixodida; family Ixodidae; genus Dermacentor; species Dermacentor albipictus. Next base: position 12,095,369 of record NC_091824.1, read on the forward strand.
TTTCTCTTTAAAAACTTTACTCAATATTATGGTACATGGCCAGTTCCACCCCACTTCTCCCTCTTAGAATTAGCTGTAAGGATTAATGGGGAATATCTATGCAACTTGCAGTTAACAAATGGCATTTTTCATACCATTGTTCATCATGCAGTCCTTAGCTCCTCCTCAAGTTTCGTTATTCAAGTTTTTGCCTCAAGGTTAGACTAGCCAAGTGAATTAATTGAATCATTTTCTTTTCAAGGACGTCAATACACTTCAGTTCAAAACTTGGGAGTGCCTGTAGCCCTGCTCCCACAGATTTTTATTCCTCTGGTAGGTTTCCTTTTCACGATCGAAGTTCCAGGTGGCCATGATGATGCTTTTAAGCCACAGGCTTTCTAAAGCCTGTCACTTTCTAAGCACTACACCTTGATTTGGCACATTGTGTTTTGACGAAGTACTTCTGCGCAACACTGTAATCGATTCTGTCACTCTGCACAGCAGTTCACGCCTTCACTTATGCAACCTGCTAAGCTGGACCTTAACAAGGTACTTCGGTAAGCCACAGTAGCTACGAGCAGTCTGTTGCAAGCTTAATGAGCCAGCCATTGTGCTTAATACAAGGCGACTCATCACATCAGCATCGAGGGCATCCCACCTGAACATACAGCAGGTTGAGCTGAACAGGGTCTCTCGAGTCAACGTTCGAGTCAGAGAAGAAGTACTTTCGCCGTAAGGTCAGCATCTCATCTTCATCCACACCCAGCTCCCGCAGTGTCTTGGAGTGGTCCACCCAGTTCACTGCACAGGCACACATTCATGAGGCACACACACACACGCCCGGCGTGACGTATTCACTCACAATCATCGTCAGTCTTCAACTTCTTCTTCAGCTGCTCCATCTTTTGGTCGCGGTCCTTGTCCTTCTTTTCCTGATAAGCAAAAACATTGCTGGTAAGGCCTCAGGTGACTATGACGAAACAGTTGACAACGAGACGGGTGAAACACACGAGACAATGTGTTGACCTTCCCATACTGCCGTCCGCACTGTATCACATGATGACCGTAAACCAACTAGCCCAGCTCAGAGCCCTCCCGCCTCACAAGAGACACAACTGACCTTGTCTTGACTGCAGTAGCGAAAACTAAAATGATGCTACAATGCAGAAGCACATAAACTATGGCGTCATTTTTGGAGGACCATCACTTTTGGTTATGTCAGGCTTCCATGTTTGTTTTCAGCTACAGTTCGATAATCATTTCAGACATTGTCATGTAAATTCCATGGTTGTCCCTTCTCTGGGTGACTTTGTGAAATAAACTGCACTGTTTATCAGTCAAAAGTCAAATCAGTCAAATCAAAACAGTCAATCAGTCAAAAGATGGCACCTGTACGAATCAATTTTAATTGCCTGTAGGTCATCCTCACCAGACTGCACCATATTAAATGAAGTGGCTTGTGGCAGCACACGACTGCTACCGATTACAACAATTAGTGCCTTTATTATTTTGTAGGATGTACAAATACTGATTTTGAATCGAACATTGAATCGAATAAAAAGAAGGTCGTATATCGAATATCAGAATATTTAACACAAGCATTTATGCTTCCAAATTTTGTGCAAGAAGCACAGTGCTGCACATGCTCAGGAGCCTAATCACATGACTTAACAAGAATCTTGCTAGCTATCAGTAAATTGAATACCTATGAGTCGAGATGTATAGTATGCTAGACTCTTATTAAAGGGAACACCAAATTAGTATGCCTGAAATGATAACAACTCAGTTCGTCTACCAAAGTGTGGAAAATGTTTTTTATTGATGGACTATCTGTCAAATAGAATGAAGTGCTTTTTCCCTTTGAAGCTGAAGAAATAGCAAAGTTGTCCTAAATACGCACGGGATTTTCCATTTTATAGTTCTAGTTAAAGTTAAAGTTAAATAGTTAAAGCCATACTGTGCTTAATGGCAATCTTCTATTGTGTAGAAAGTATTGCTTTCCAGTTTCCTTGCAGAAAACAGGACGGTTTTCCCATTTCTATGGCAGGTGGTTTCTGTGGGTTATCGCCAGCTCGGTGAGGCCAGTCTGCGTGGCAGACGAAAGTGCACCGTGTCACTCGGCACCGTGGTCATCAGCGCCGCACACGTCGACCGCAGTTGGTGCTCGCGGTAAAGAGCTCTTAAATCGGGAGGTGAACGGCAAGTGACGTTGTCGCCCGTGCTGCCGCCTCCCCCGATTTTGTTTTTTTCGTCTGCAGTGCATCCATCTGCCATCTTTGGCTACCATTTAAAGCCTTTGCCGCACTTGGTGACTTTCTTCGCTACTTATCGGAATTTTTCGGATACTTTTTCTCCGGAAGACCTGGCAACCCAGGCCGTGATGGTAATTTGCCCCCGGCCAATGTGATAACGGGCCCCGAACCGTTGCGAAAAGTTTAACACCAATGTGTATCGGTCACAAAATCATGCGTGCGGGTAAGACTGACGGTCATTGAAGCAGCATTCAGGCCTGCAGTCGACCAGATGGCAACTACTGCAAGCATGTGTGCCAAGGTGTGCTCGCATGTGGGCAGAGAGCTCCTAACTATGCGAATCTGCATGCACGGACACAGAACTCACGTATTCAATGCAATCAGCATGCCTTCTGGTGGCTAATCCTATCAATTAGCTCTCCTTCTTTCCATACGCGCTGCTGTTACAGTTCCCCCCATTTCTGTCACATGAATCATTTCGATCGGTATAGTCGTCATGGATGAACCTTGTAGCAAACTGTAGAGATTGCATGCCGTGAGAACGCTGTGTGCATCAAGACACCTGCCACAGCCGGGCACCGAAGGTACCGATATTCAAATAATCGAATCTTCTAGAAATTGAATATTGGATATTCAATTTGTGGATCAAATTATTTCCACGATTTCTATTCTATTCAAAATTGAATATTCGAGTATGTGTTTACACGCCATCATTTTTCTCCCTTTCATAAGAGCCTGTTTTCAGTGATCAAAATCAAGCTAGCAGATGCTTGGGAATGTCAAAGTGCCAGAAAAGAGGCAAGGCAGGCACGTGCAACTCACTCGGCGCAGCGTCAGCGTTCCCGTGTTGGGCTCCTTGTTTTCGTCCGGCAGGTCACGCACCAGGGAAAACTCGTCATGGTTGGTGATGCCTGTCCCAAGGAAACGAGTAACGTCGTTAGCACAGCCCACTCGCTTGCCTGCTCCGAGCTGTGAACCTGCTGGCCACTGCACGGGGCTCTCCACTAGAGCCCCATGCTGTGCTTCGGCTGTTGCAGCATGTTTCAGAAAAGTCAATTGGTTCAACACCTCAGGTGAATGCAGCAAACGTTCCTGTACAACCTGCACAGTCACTTATCACAATGCCAGTACGATGCCAAAAGCAATACTAAAAATAAACATTTTTATGGACTCTACCACTATGGCCTGCATTTGAACTGTAATAGAGTGATCGCAATCAGCATTCTTGCCCACCTGTTTCACTCATTTGTTAAACAAGAACGCCACTGCAGAACCTGACTCAACTACTAAGACAAGAGTGCAGAGCCGTCCCTCCAGACAGCTCCGCATTCGTCAGGTAAGTCTGCTCTGCTGATATCATTTTGCATTTAGTGTGAAGCTGAAGCTTGAAACACACACCCTGGCCAAGCGTATGCTTGGCCAGGCTTGTTTCACATGTGGCACAACAGCCAGAGGAGGTAGCGAGTCTTGCAAACCCACACTGCTTTCAAATAGCCTTACTTTTCCTCCTTCACTGTTGGTTCAGACCATTTGGCAATTTAGCGCCCATTTAACTGCGAGCAACTTCAACTAAAATAGTAATTCACAGAATTATGCCAATATTCCGAGTTTTGAATTCAAATCAAATACTATTTCATCAAATAATCTGATCTAATTTCTGAATACCGAAAGCTTTAATTACGAAATTATTTAAAGCACAGCAAAGTTGTACCCACGAGTTGATTTTTTGAAGCACATGTGTCCCTGCATAAATCAAAGGAGTCTGAGCATTACTAACACATTCACGTGAGACATCAAACTTTACTCCCTCCTTACCTGTGAAAACTGTTGGGCTGCATTACATCATCTATGGTGTTGTTGTATACAGCCCATGCATGTGTCAAGGTGTGTTTAAGAGGAAGCTTTAGCATGAAGCCAACTCCAATTTCTCTGCTTAAATACATGTAAACGCAGAAATGCTTTTATGAAACACCCACTCGATCAGTTTGAATGAAATCTGTTGCACTTGAGGGAAAAAGTGTAATTACAGCAACTCTAAGAAGCAGAATTATAATTCAGTCATTCAGTCAGTCAGTCAGTTTTTATTTGCAGGAAAATCACATCATCCTGCGGGTGGCAGAGACTAAAGGCATTCAGGATATAAATGTAACAGTTACACAAGTTTGTCTTAAACAACGAAGGTTTTTTTTCCCCTAAATTTGTCATGTTTGTGCATACACCACTGTACATGACAATACACCCAGTGCGGACAGGAGAAGGTCTGATATGGCCCCTTGCCTAGCCTCATGCAAGTGAATGAAGCGAGCAATTTGTGTGGCCGTGTGCCGACTCACCAATCTTGGTGCAGATGACCACCATGAGGTTGGCAATTGGCTGACTGTCGTCCACCAACACTGTCTTCACCGAGCCATCCAGCATGCGCACACGGAGTGGCCGCAGCTTCTTGCGGTATTCCAGGGTGTCCTGCACCGGCCAAGAGTCAGTCAGGGTCTCTACGATGCCTGTGCAATGGCACAACATGGCACGTGCAGTCCGTTGTGCTTCTCAAGGATGGAAGCAGCCTTGCCCTCAAGTGTCGGCAACCACAGCAAGTCGATTCTTACAAAGTACGAGGACTGCACTCCCCCTTTTCTAACAGTTTCTGACAAAGGAATGTGCCTTTCCCACCACTCCACCTGCAATAGAAGTCTCATTTCTCATGGTTTTCACCTTTTGTGCCCTTTAGCAGTGATCGTCAGACACGGTGCTTTGGCTATTCCACATAAACAAGGCATGCACACTGCACTTTCCTTTTGCCTTACATCTATCACATGCTGCAGTGCAGTTTTCACACTGTGTGGTGACCAGCAAGAACCAGACTGGTGTGCGCACCATAAGTGCTCAATGAAGATTCCACTCAACGATGGCAATCACGTTAAGTCATTGGCTGACAACTCACAGTCTGCTGGCATTGTTAGTGCACATCTAAAATAGCAGCTGAATCTAGATTCAGGGTGACAAGTACTGCTGGCCGCTCCCTATACTACAGATGGACCTTCTAACTCAAGCCACTACCTTATTTGCGCTTACAGACAGAACCTCCTACATGACTGTGAGATCCTGCGGCGATGTGCCACCTGCAATATCCTGTGTCTGTGGCAGTGCCACAAAAAGGAGCCATCTGTGGCAGTGCCACAAAAAAAAATGCCTTTTCAAGATTCTTATCAATTGCAGTGTCTTTACCCTGTCTTCTGCTTCAGCCAGTAGTAACAAGCATGGTCTGTGTCACTTTTCTTAGCCATAGCCAATGTTTCTCAGAGATCCAACAAGCCCACGTTAAGAGACTCCAGTGTGTGATCTGGCTGCCAAGGATCCACTGCCAAGAGTTTGTTAAGGGGCAGACAAGCTTTACATACATGTTTCTTATTTGGCTCATTAGCAGCGACGTGTAAAAATGGCTACAGAGCAATGTGCCTGTAAGAAATTGGTAATCATCAAATTTTAGTGAACTTAAGTCAAAATGTGAGCAAAGCAGAGGATCTTCTGTTTCTAAATGCGTCTTGCTTGCAGTGTGCCCCAAGAAGGGGGAGGTTTACAAGAGTTACCCCACCCCCTTTCCCACCCCCTTTTCCACCAGGAAATGTAAGACTCATCCATCAAAGTGCCAGATCATTGGAATGCCACATTCAGTTAAGCGGTAAGATCACAAGCGAGACTTGCCCCTGATTTGAGCAGGTAGTATCCAAGGGCCTTGCCATTTTCTAGCCAGCAGCCAGACTTCTTTGGGTCATCGTCTGTCAGGAACAACCCATACTCTTTGGCTGCAAAAGAAGGTGCCAAGCGAGTGAGATGGCAACCATGATGCTGGCTCGGTAGCTGTGGCACAGAGACAATGCCTCAGAGGAAAAGCATTTACAGATTTTCACAGTTTGTATTGCCTGGAGAGCGGTGAGTGATTTATTTACATGCAATTGGAAATGTTGGCAACTACTGTGACTTCGTCTACTTCACAAACAATAAACTCTTCAATGATAAAAGGATGGGCTGATACAAAAAAGCTTTCCGGCACCAGAGCACCTTCATAAACGTGCTCTGGTGGAAGCTTTAGCTCGGGTGCTCCTATCTAAATACATGTAAAAGGAGAATTCGTTTTTCTCGTCAACCACTGCACCAAATTTGACTGGGTTTGCTGCATTTAAAAGAAAAACTTAAAATCTAGTGACTGTTGGTTTCGAATTTTTGAGTTAGGTCGTGGATTTTTTATAAAAAAATGACAAAAATTGCAAATTTTCAGAAAACGAAACTATCAAGTTTACAACTCTGTAACTCAACAAGAAAAAATGATATCGCAATTCTGTGAATTGTATCTGATAGCACATCTAAAGCGGACAAAATTGATATGTTACACATGAACCTCAAAAAATGTATTAATATGTAATTACAACTTTTGCAGAACCCTCGTACACAATGTAACAAATTCATGTAAGATGTAAAATGACATATAATATTTGTCCGCTTTGAATGATCTAATAGATGCCGTTTACAGAACCGCGATATCTGTTCTTGATGCAGAGCTATTAGTTTGTAAACTTCATGCTTCTATTTTTTTCAAACTTCTGAATTTTTGAAAATCTTTCTAACAAAATTCAAGCCCTAAATCAAAATTCTGCTTCCAACAGTCACTAGAATTTATCTTACTCTCTCAAATGCAACAAATTTCATCAAAATCGGTCCAGGGGTTATCTCAGAAAAACATTTTTGCGTTTTTACATGTATTTGAATAGGCCGCGTCGGAGTTGGGCCCGAGCTAAAGCTTCCTCTTAAACAGTTCATTAATTCATTAGTTCATTAACTTTAATTATTTTCACCTTGAAGGCCCGGAGGCATTACATAAGGGAGGGCTTTAATCCTTGCGACAATGTTAGAACAAATGTACAGAGCAGTAAAGAAAGAATACAGAAAAACAAGCCAGGAACAATCGTGAAAAGGGGGGCATAAGGGTGAGTAGGGACGATAATTAAGCAATGTGTTTATTTAACATTTCGCAGAATGACTTATGGTCAGTGCACAAGATGATACGTTCTGGGAGACTAGTTCCAATGGGTTATTGCGTCAGAGAAGAATGAAGTATTCATGGCAGATGATCAGGTGATAATGTGTGCTAGGGGACAACTGTGGCTTAAGCAGAAGGATGTCATCATCATCATCAGCCTGTTTTATGTCCACTGCAGGACGAAGGCCTCTCCCTGCGATCTCCACTTACGCCTGTCCTGCGCCAACCGATTCCAACAAGCGCCCGCGAATTTCATAATTTCATCGCTCCACCTAGTCTTCTGTCGTCCTCAATTGCGTTTTCCTTCTCTTGGTACCCATTCTGTAACCCTAATGGTCCAATGGTTATCAAACCTGCGCATTACATGACCTGCCTAGCTCCATTTTTTTTCTCTTGATGTCAATTAGAATATCGTCTATGCCCGTTTGCTCTCTGATCCAAACTGCTCTCTTTCTGTCTCTTAACATTATGCCTAGTAGTCTTCGTTCCATCGCTCTTTGTGTGGTCCTTAACTTGTTATCGAGCTTCTTTGTCAGTCTCCAAGTCTCCGCCCCATATGTCAGCACTGGCAAAATGCACTGATGGTACACCTTCCTTTTCAATGATAATGGTAAGCTTCCAGTCAACAGCTGGCAATGTCTGCCGTATGCGATCCAACCCATTTTTAATCTTCTATGAATTTCCTTCTCATGATCAGGGTTCCCTGTGATTAATTGACCTAGGTAAACATACTCCTTCACAGACTCTGGAGGCTGACTGGCGATCTTGAACTCATGTTCCCTTGTCCGGCTATTCATCATTATCTTTGTCTTCAGCATATAATTCTTCAACCCCACTCTCACGCTCTCTCTGTTCTTTATAGGTATCTTCCTGCTTTTCATGTGTAGAACTAAGGTGGCTGTAGAACCTCTGTAGTAACTTTCCAAGGTATTTACATGACCATTTTGTACTCCTTGATTACGTAATGCCAATATGACTGTTGGTATCTCTACTGAATCAAATGCCTTTTCGTAATCTATGAAAGCCATAAGAGAGGCTTATTATATGCTGCGGATTTCTGGATTACCTGATTAATGACATGGATGTGATCGATTGTAGAGTATCCCTTCCTGAAGCCAGCCTGTTCCCTAGGTTGAATAAAGTCCAGTGTTGCCCTTATTCTATTGTAGATTATTTTGGTAAATATTTTATATAAGACTGGGAGTAAGCTAATGGGCCTATAATTTTTTAATTCTTTAACGTCTCCCTTTTTGTGGATTAGTATAATGTTTGCGTTCTTCCAGTTTTCTGGGACCCTTGCAGTCGATAGACACCTCATATGAAGAGCCGCCAGTTTTCCAAGCATTATGTCTCCTCCATCTTTGATTAAATCACCTGCTATTCCATCTTCTCCTGCCGCTCTTCCTCGTTTCATGTCTTGCAGGGCCCTTCTGACCTCATTGCTAGTTATAGGAGGAGTTTCTGTATCCTGTTCATTGCTGTTTCTAATTGAGGTACCCCAACTCCTCCGGGTACTGTACAGGTCAGTATAGAATCCTTCCGCTGCTTTTACTATATCTTCGAGATTGCTGATGATATTACCCCTGCTTATCTTTTAGTGCATACATCTTGGTTTGTCCTATGGCAAGTTTCTTCCTCACTGATTTCAGGCTGCATTCTATTCTTACGGCTTCTTCAGTATTTCTCACGTTATAATTTCGAATATCACTTATTTTTGCCTTGTTGATCAGTTTTGACCGTTTCACAAATTCTATCTTATCTCTTGAGTTGGACACTTTCGTTATTTGCCGTTTCTTTATTAGGTCCTTTGTTACTTAAGAGAGCTTGCCAACTGGTTGCCTTGGTGCCTTGCCTCCCACTTCAGTTCCTTCCTCTGAAGTCATCCTCGTTACAGTTTCATTCAATAGCTCTATGTCATCATCATCATCTCTCTGTTCTAAGGCTGCATATTTGTTTGCAAGTACCAGCCTGAATTTGTCTGCTTTAACCCTTACTGCCTCAAGGTTGATCTGTTTCTTCTTGACCAATTTTGCTCTTTCTCTCTCCAAATTGAGGTGAACCCTAGCCCTCACTACCCTATGATCACTGCACTTTACCCTACCTATCGCTTCTACGTCCTGCACTATGCTGGGATCAGCAGAAAGTATGAAGTCAATTTCATTTCTTGTTTCCCTATTAGAGCTTTTCCAGGTCCGCTTTCTGTTGGTAGGCTTTTTGAAGAAGGTGTTCATTATTCGAAGCTTATTCCTATCTGCGAATTCAACTAGCATATCTCCTCTAGCATTCCTTGAATCGACACCGTAGCTGCCTATTGCTAGTTCCCCAGCTTGCTTTTTCCCCACTTTTGCATTGAAGTCGCCCGTTACTATAGTATACTGAGTTTGCACTTTTCGCATCGCTAATTCAACATCTTCATAAGACTGACCTACTTCCTCATCATCGTGACTGGATATGGGAGCAAAGGCTTGCACTACCTTTAATCTATACCTCTTATTAAGTTTGATTACGATTACAGCTACCCTCTCATTAATGCTGTAGAATTCGTCAATGTTGCCCGCTATCTACATCCTTGGGGATTAGGAATCCTACCCCGTATTGCTTCTTATCTAGGAGCCCTCTATAGCAGAGAACATGTCTTTTATTCAGCAACGTATAGGCCTCACCAGTTCTTTTAATCTCGCTAAGGCCGATGATATCCGAAACAATGTCTGATAATTCCTCAGAGTCCTGCTAAGCTAGCCTCACTCAAGAGGGTTTGGGTGTTAAACATTGCAAGGATTAGTTTCCATGTAGACAAGGGTGAATTTAACAGGGAATGCCTCAAGTGTGGATGGTAATAAAAGGTGTGAAGCGAGCAGAGACAAGAGATGATCCGGCGGGAAGCAAGTGATGGTAGTTCAAGTGTACGTTTTAGTGCAGTTATGCTGGTTTCACAAGAGTAATTGGAAGTTATAAACAGAGCAGCACGATCTTGTATTGCTCCTATGCCACAGGTAAGATATGATTGGGAAGGGTGCCAGATAGACTATGTATATTTTAACTGCGGACGTACAAATGCTATTTATGCTAGCTTTTAATTTCAGGTGATGCGGTTTTCAGGTTACATTTCAAATATGCAAGAGTATGTGAAGCATCAGAACAGATGATGTTACAACTGTGTTACAACTGTGTTTAATATAGAAAAAGAAGAGCAACAAATTGACTTATTCTGCAGTTTCTGCAATTAAACACAAGCCAGTCTATCAATTCAAACAAATAATATGAAATAAATAAATGAGCACAGAAGGACATACCAAGTGTCCATACAGAGATACAATGTCACTTTCAATGAGCGGCTGCACAAGCACTGCAATATGCTTCCTATGGGTACAGGAGGAGATCTGCCCCTGCACTGCAAGAATTGTGGCTGCAGCCCAGACTTCTCACGTGTGTAGGTAAAGACTGATTGGAATGAGAGCTATCTATATCAGATGCACAGAATTGTGCATAAGTGACCCTTCCGTCCAACTCAGTGATAAAAAGTGAATTTTTAAACCACATGCTAAAGATGCTGTGCTGAGCATGTGTTTATTGCCATTTAACTTTTTCTTTTGCTTGTTTTATTGCTCATACGTGGCAGGGGCCAATGAGATTTCCTTTGGGTTAAAACTTAGTTGTAAGTACAGCATTCATCCTGTGTCCACCTTCTACTTGCACTTGCATCTTTTCCCCTTTAAGGAATGATCATACCTTCACTTTCACTGAAGAAGGTTATTAAATCTATCAGAGCTGATCACTGCAATGATGCATCATCCCATGGCCCAAGTAACTTGTCTATGCTGAAAGGACGAGCCATGACCTCTGGCCCGATGGGATGAAAAGGCACGAACAAGCACTCACCGTCACCAAGAGCAGAGTCTGGAACTTTGTCGCGAATGATACGGCAGGCATCGTAGACCAATGTGCCAGGTTCAAACTGGATAGTTTTGATCACCTTGTTGTCAGGCACACTGATTTTGAGAGAGAGCATCGCCATGCCTCCGCGCCCAGCTGGCAGTTGCCTGCACAAAGAATTGAACATTTTAGCATGTCTGATATTCCAGTATACACAAGGGCATTTGCACAATACCAGGTCATCAAACGCTGGCAGCAACATCTAGTGACGTTTCATCAAATCACTACGTTTTATAGACACATTTCTTTGTGCTGTGAGTGCTCTGGCCTAAAAAATAATGTTAAAAGGCAACATGTCCACACTTATGCCACTGCTGAAAATTTGCACCAGCAGTGAAGCAGAAAATACCTGGTTACTACAATTGTCTGTCTGTCTGGTTGAATTCGGTGCCACCAAACCAAACACTCACGTTCACGCCTCCAGTAACCCAGTACTCCATAAACAGTAAGGAGCTTGCAAAGAAACCAAAACTCTCTAATAATGTCCTCAACCCACTGCATAGGGCCCCATGAGCTCAACAACTCTGACCCATCCTGGCAAACAATGTGCTTGGCACTTCTTCCGAGGTTAGTAGTTCAGCCAACTTTCTTCAGTAGGAAGTTCCCTCGCTCAAGCTGCAATTACTACCACAGTATGTACACTGGCCCTTTGCAGGCACATTGTACACAGATGTGTGCATTACCTGTATGATCATGCTTAAACAGGTAGGAACTGCACTTCTGAGGCAATGTGGCAAGGAGTGAAGAGGTCAGGCAACAGTGAAAGAGGAACATCATCATTTATTGCCTCTCCTCGTTAAAGTAACATAGCTGTACATTTTTCCAACTAATTTTGTGAAACAAGCTTTCAGCCCTCATCTCACAACAGTCGCTTAATTTGTCTATATCGGCCTCAAACATTTTCCACCCATGAATGTGCCTCAGGCACTAAGTAGCAATAAAATGGAAGTGTCTGTGGCTAACAAATGGTGCTACAGTAATGCTCTGTGTGTTTGATATGACCATTACTGATCTTGGAACAACATCAAGACAAAAGTGTAAAGCCAAATGCTTTCCCTCACTTAAAAAAAGAAGAGTCGCAGTTTCATCCGAAAAGCGAAGCATTGATTGTGATCGCTAATAGACAGCTCTATGCAGTAAGGTTAGCAGTTTTATTAGTTGTATAAAGTGCAGTAACCATTGGCTTACTGACTAAATTAACAAGCATAGTGCCATGCACACAGAGGAAAACAACACATCTCACTCAATGACCGTGGGCACTTGCTGTCAGAAACCTGGTGTGAAGAGCAGCAGCGGCAAGCGAATTCCCTTTCATGCTGCCTCGCTTCAATGCAAACTAGGCGCGCAGGACCACAGGGCACACGAAGCCATCAGCTATCTCGGGAAGGCTAGCATTCGAACTCACTGCAGATTACTTCCAAGAGAAGGCTCTGCTGCAGCCACAGCTGCAGCAGAGCCAAAGATGCGCTACCCTGCCCCCCTCCTACCCCCCCCCTTCCTTGCATGCGCACATCTCCCCAGCCTCCCCTTGCGTGTGCGAAAAGTCGGCGCGCACGCTCTCCGCCTTCCTCCCTTGTGCGCACAAGAAGATGTCGCCACACCAAGCCACCAACTCCCCTGGCTCATCCTCACATACAGCGTGCCACCACAACCTTATCGCACTCAGACGTTATGCGAAACATCATGGCGATGCCAACACCAGTGGAAATTCACCTGGAGTGTCCATATAGTTGGTATTGCAATAGAAAATCCGTCTTTAGTAGATGTTCCCACTGTAAGCATTTTAGTAAATACAAACAGCTATCAGACAAAGCATGGAGTCAATCCACATGAAGCTTTGGTCTGCCAGGTGGCAACTTTGATCGATTTCACAGCAAATCTTGACCAGAGCATCTAGAACATAATCTACTAGGGCACACAGTGCTATCCCACTGTGACATCACGTAACAACATATACAGGCCGACACTTCTGCGAGCGAAGCAGATATCAAGTCACTTCGTTTTATGAAAGTACTTCTACTCATTGAACCTACAGTTATTGTATGGGATTAGAGTTGCACATCCATTTTCCACATGCTACTACTGCAGCCAGACAAGCGCCATCACATGGCAAAGACGCTAACTCAACGACCCATGCTGGGCTGGTTACACCTTTGCTGAGAGCACCAACACCTGAAATAAGTATTCACTTATGCTATACCAGTCTTACCTAGAGTTCGCAGTATTTTAGGGACATAGACTCGTCATCATTGTTGTGCAAAACTTGAATTTTTGCATCATTACCAATTCTCACTGTTATTATTTTTTTTTATGTCTTAGTGCCTATATGATGTACCTCCTATGTTCCCTGATGCAATTCAGGGTCTCAAGTCTTTTTCGTTTTCTGATGCGTATTTCTGCTAATTCTGTGTATGTTGTAGCATGTTTCCCTTCAATAAAACCCTCTTATATAACTGTCCCTGGTCATTTTGTCACCTTTGGGGACATGAATAGAAATGTTCTGTTGTGCACTGCCTTGTTCCCAGTGTAATTTGGCATATAGATGACCAACGCAAGCGTGCTCCCTGTAAATTAATTTACATTAAATTATTTGACATTTATTTGTAGTGTTTACTTGATTTATTCAAAATTAATCATTGTATGACAACAGCAAGGAAGCATAGCTCATGAAAACGTCTGTGCAATGGGTAGTTGCGACATCTATTGGCTCGTAAAAACACCACTGCTATGGACACATGTATCTTGCAGCGCTTGTTATGCAGTTTAATAAAGTCAAACACTCTTTTCAAGAAGGTGAATTTTATGTGTGCAATAAAAAAGTGCTATCTGCGTTTTGTTATACTTTAGCGATGGAAAAAAGAAATTGCAGTTTTGTCTGAAATGCAAGGCGTAGACAGCGATTTAACAGTATTAGACAACTAGACGAAATAAGGTCCGTAGATTTTATCAGCCCTACAAGATGCAGTAAACATTCGCTTACTAATTAAATTCCCAAGCGTGGTGCATGTGCGCAAAGCAAACATGAACGGATATCACTTGGTGGCCATGAACTTGGTGGCATGATAAAGAGCGCCCGCATTGAGGAGCAAACACTTTGTGCTGCATCTTGCTTCAACGCATCTCTGAACTATGCAACCTCCAACACAGGCACGCAGGAACACAGTGCACATGAAGCGATCAGTTGTCTCAGCTCGCCCAACTTTTGCACCCGCCGAAGTTTAGCTCCAAGATAGGCCAAGACTGCGCTATGTGGAGCGGAAAGCTGTGCGCAGCCAAGGCCAAGCTAGAAGAGGAAATGCTCGCCCACCTCCCCTTTTAGCGCATGCTTACGAGCTCGTAGGAGGGCGGCGCACATCAAGCCACCATCCTTCTTGGCTCACCATCGCGCCCACAGCATACAGCGCATATAACGTGAAACTAAGTCATGCCATCGTCGTAAAAGTTTAGTCTTCGCCTGTCCACTTGATAACCTTTGCAAAAATCTCAAACAATGCTTAATAGCCAGTTGCCCATAAAATGATTTGTATTAAAGGAACCCTGAAACAATTTTGTACAAACATACTGAGTCATTAGGGCAGATCCTTCTGATCATTAGTAGATGCATCTAAGCGCTCCGCATAAAGCGTGTAATTTATTATAAGGTTTTAAAAATGTACATCGCTACTGATCATAGCACACCACTCAGCTAAGTTTTCAGCCACCCCTGCCCAGGTGATGCGAAGTGACCATATGATGGCAGTAGGGTAAACTATCCGATTGGCTGCCGAGAGTGTGTCATCGATAATTTTTCCACCTTTATGGCGAACAAATGTTCGTAGTAGTTGGAATGTTAGTTAATTTGTTTCTATAAGAAAGAAGCAACAGAAAGAAAATCCAAAAGGAAAATTTATCACTACACTCTTAATAAAGTTTACGCCCTTTGGGTCGTACCTTGTCCCACAACAATAATCGTCATCTGTCTTGCCCGCATTTCCTTTCTTTAACACTGCGAGTCCGGTACTTCCAAGTCACGAACGGCATGTGGGTTATCAGGATGACACAGCATTCTCGAAAGCAAAGTAGCGAGTGCCGAGTTTTCAAGAAAGGAAATGCAAGCAAGGCGGATAAGGCACCCTTTGGGACGAGGTAAGCCCCAGAAGGTGTAAACTTTTCTAAGAATGTACACTCAAGACTTATTTTGTATGCTGACAAGATCAATGTATTTTTCTCCGGGCTGGATATGTTGAAGTTCTTAAGTCGCAGGCCAATCTGTGGTAAGAAAATCTAGCTGGCAGAAGGGCAAATAGGTTAAATTTAAACACTAAAGCAGCAAAGTATACTGTACTTAGACACCATTATAAGATACATACAAGTGAAAAGATTATTAGCTTTCAGGGACAGCCTATTGACCGTGTTACATCACACAATTTCTTCAGTGTCTTCTTACGCAAAAATTTAGACTGGTCTGTTCACATCTACTTAAGAAAAAACAACTCCTGAGCAGTTGGCATATTCTACACATTACGTCACTTATTAATAACCAGCATGGCTAAAAGGCAAACTTACTACACAATACATTCGCACCTTCACTACTGCCTTCTTATATGGGGGACAACGACAAAAATGAACTTCGGCTATTTATATTCATTACAAAAAAAAAAGAGCTCTGTGTTTAACTGAACACCTGCCCTTTAGATCACATACAGTGTCACTTTTCAAAAAAGATGGACTATTAATAATAGATAATATACTATATATAGAATGTGCTGTGGTTGTAAACCATGAAGTTAAATCTAACCCAACTGAACTTTTAAAAAATTTATCGAGAAAGATCACAGCCACAATCTACGACACATAGTCTCCAAGAAAGATACGCTTCATACAAACTACGGTTTAGTTTAGTTTGGAGGGTCCTAAATGACTCGGCCTTTCACCCGTACCACCTTAAGGTGGCTGTCCCACTCCGGCGGCACGAGCACGCCGTTTTCAGTACTTTCGGAGCAACCGTGGCGGCTCTTCGACTAGGATATAAAGTTGTCGTACATACCATAAGAAAGCTTAATTCTTGTATATTCCAACTATATATAATATAAATAAATTGATTATCGTGATTTAGAAATAAATGTTCAAGAACAAGCATGAGATACATGGTTTCCGCGAACTGTGTCTCAGTTGTGACCATATTTAGAAGAAACTACCGCATCTACTGCATTGCGGCTTGCTCTGTAGCTTTAGGACATATTTATCTGTTTCCTAGACGCAGCAAAATAATTTTGAATTTTTACTTTTTGGATAATTTGCTTTTGAAGATTGCCAAATATCGCAACTTCTGTTGTAAACAGCCCGGAAACTACACGCTTGAGGAAGCTAAATTTTCGACAAATTAGAGTTCAAGGATTTTACATCTAGGACACAGAATTTCATTTATGTATTTCTATTAGTTTTCCTAATGATGAGACCGACATTTAGCAATATTTAGAATTCTGGTCCTACTTATGCCCATTTTTGCGGAAAGGTACTAAAGGTACGAAGCTGCCATTTTGGATGAAACAATTAGAAGCCTGAATTCAAAATCTCAACGCAAACTTTTCCAATTAAGCAAAAAGAAACGCTGTACGGGACGCGTGAATTTTACTATTTTTCTTTCACTGGTAACATCGATAATGTCGACGCAATCTTCAAGCCGTACCACAATCTAAGGATTCATATCTCAAACATTAGCAGCTATGGTCATTTGTTATCATAATATGCTATAATCACAGCAACAAACTGCAAAGAAAGGAAGAAATTTATACTATTTTTGCACTTACATGCAAAATTTTCACCTAGTGCCATCTATACGACTGTCACAAAAGTGCTGGACCAGGAAGTTCACAGTTTCTCCGAATGTGGCGGGCCAAAACATTTTACCTCAGGAACAAACGTTTTAGACTTCTTTGCCGAAGGATTCCTGGGGCGAAATCTCATAATGATTCCGAAGGGGAAACGGTTCCCTTGCCCTCACGTGATTGGTCAG
Organism: Dermacentor albipictus; assembly: GCF_038994185.2. Lineage (NCBI taxonomy): Eukaryota > Metazoa > Arthropoda > Arachnida > Ixodida > Ixodidae > Dermacentor > Dermacentor albipictus. The sequence goes on from NC_091824.1 coordinate 12,112,560, forward strand.
AATTGTGGTTGCATCAGAGGCTGTCAGAGACAGCGCTGCGGTACCACAAATTTTGAAAACGACACGCACCTGTCAATAATTTTAGAAGCGAACCCGTCGTCGGCCATAAGTGGAACCAGCGAAGAGGTTCTCTGCTTTGGGTTCCATTGCTGTGGCTTGGATGTTTGCTTGAGACCATGGCCGCGCCGCCTTCAAAGAATCGCGGGTGGTGCGCGCTCGCGCGCGGTTATCATCTCTGAGGTGCGACTTCATAGACATGAAAACATGGCGGCGCCCCCACATTCTTTGCCTCGGGTTGCTCTCCCGGACCCGTCAACGACTGGAGGTGCTAGACGTGTTATCAGAGCTGACAGATGAGGAGTTTCGGCGTCATTATCGTCTGTGAAAGGGAACCATCCTATGGCTCTGCGACGAACTGGAGGAGACGAGCAGCCATCGCCCTTTGCCGGTGCGAGACGTGCGGCCCGAGGAAAATGTCCCTGTGCGACGACATCATAGAATAAAGAACCAACTTTCAAAGTTTCCGCACAACTGATGGCGATGGGGCTATTTCCTTTGATTCGAGTGGTAAGAATTTCTAACGCATGGATTACCACATGGAGGCGAACAATTAAACAAATGGTAAAATTATATTGCCTAATGTACAATAAAAGAATATGTCAACACGCGACGATAATTGAAAACTTTCAGGACAATATTTAAATAGTTCATATTTATTGAGCAAGAAGAAACATTCTGAATGTGATGACGTAAACTTCAGAGGTGGTAACCTCTCGTTTATTGGTCGCGTCTTTCACCTCCGGATTAGGAGTGGCCTATTTAGTGACGTAAGCGGTGAAGCGAACCGGGGTGCTATTCTCGACACGCATGGCGGCTGCACGGCCGCCATAATCCGCCATGTTGACTCTCTGGCTGTCAAGTGCTCACGTGCCTTGAAATTTTGGCCGGGAAATGGAAGTTCTGCAAAATGCAATTTTGCGTTTTCATTAAGATAACAAAACATGACGTGGAGCTACAAATTTTGTCGACTAATACATTTTTTTCATCCTTGGCTGCTTTGCTTTATCAAGAACGTTAGGTTAGATGCCTTCATTTCAGTTTCTTACGCAAAACGTCAAGCTTGTGCCACGTTACGAAAGCAAAAGGGGCTATCAGCGTCATTTTGAACACATCGCGTCAACGTCACGCCTCGAAGAAAATGGCGGAATGTCCAGAATAGCGGCCTCGGTTCGCATTTGGAACCGTTATAAGATTGCACCCCTGGACTCCCCCACAATGCCTGTCAATCATCCTGAATAGTTAGAGGAACCACTCCCAGAGGCATAGCCAACACCGCGAGACACGCTGTTGTTTCCTGCTTTTGTTGGGCTAGCACGTGCATAGCAGCCACGGCGAAAGCACGTGCCAGCCAAGCATGAGAGCCGCCTGTGTGGCCGAAGAAGGGAGGAGGCCTCACCCATGGTGCGCTAAAATGACTCCGTGAAAATTCTGTTCAATCGTCGACGTTGTAGATGGCGCGATTACAGTAACACAATAGAGGAATCTTCCCCTTTTTTCTTTGGCTGACACAACGCAGTGGAATGGAGTTGTATTGACACGTGTACTTGTTTATCTTTCACCTGTGACCGCTTTTCACCGGGTGCAGGACGCGCCTGCGTGTATCCGAAATTTCTCGAAAATTATCGATGCTTCTATCCATTGTCTGTTGTCACCGACGCTTATGTAATCTGATTGTATGAGCAACGCGAAAAGCACGCATGCTGTAGTACTCAACGTGCAGTAAGATGAGACTGTAGAGAACAAATCGCACCCCATCCACACCGCCTGGTTTCCCCCACTGGCCTGGGCCGGTATTATGTAGCGATGCCTTTCCGATGATAATGCCTTTTCATGCTTTTCGCGCTTGGTCAGTGGTTAGAACGACGGTCCGCTCACGTTATCAACGGGATCAACCAGACGTGAGCGGTAGATAAGACTAGCATAGAATAAAGGGTAACGCATTGTTGTGATCGGCCTTTCGATCCTCCTGGCGAGCCTGGGACTTCGAGCGGGAGCTGCGCCTGCTGAGCGGCCAAGGCCTTTTCAATGGGCACCGATGAGCTGCCTCCTTTCGAGCCGGTGGACGGGCTGTTGTGATCGGCCGTTCACTCCGCGACACCCCTCGGTCACGGCTCGCACGATTATGGTGAAAGGGCCGACAGCCTCGACAAAATGGTTCTCGACACGGATGAATTATGACCAGCGTGGGAATACTTTTCATGAGAGGTTTCAGAAATTAGCAATGACACGGCTGTCACCTGCAAGCAGCACAAAGTGGCGTGTCCAAACCAGAGACGCGCTCAGTGCAATGATACTTGAACGTGTGTCCAACAGAATTTCTTCACCATATTTTTTGAGAAAAATATTATTGACTCGTGTGACGTTGTGTCCGCTGCTGAAGTAAAGGTCACTGGTTCTACACCAGGCCGTACCGGCTGCATTTTGATGTTGGCAATCTGCAAAATTACCCTTGTTTGAAGCATTGTGAACCCTGAGTGACATGACAAAGGAAGCACATGTTGTGAAATAGGCGCGAATAATATTCTACTAACAAGATTGTTTCATGCCTGCTTATCTCGAATTGGGCAAGAACACCACCAAGCGACCTACCCTTTTCATCAGCCCCGTTACGCCCACTGCAGGGCAAAGGCCTCTCCCATACTTCTCCAACAACCCCGGTAATATATATATATATATATATATATATATATATATATATATATATATATATATATTACTGTGATGAAGCTGTGCAGTGTACTATGGGTTTTTTGTTGTACGTACGCTCTTTCCTTTGTCCTTCGTTTGGATACATAAATTGTAATAGCTGACCTCAAGGTCTAGATCCCAAAGAGAGAGAAAGAAACTAAAACAAAATGCTGTCAGAGGTTCCACTTTGTCTTATAGGTGTCGTGTTTTAGATAATGGGATCCTGCCTATTTTGACACGCGTTTCTAATCGATACGTTCTTTTTTGTCATTTGCACACGTGCGCCCTGGCAGTGTTTTGGCATAAAATCGACCTGAGTATGCACTGCTGAAGTGGAATTCGCACGCGCCCTACAATTTGATTTGTGACTACAAACGAGCCTAACAGACAATTTGCAAATATATGGGAGTTGGCGGCCCGAAAACGCTCTACCTTCTAAAGAAAACTCGCCAACAAGTGCACCATGCCAAAAAACGAACGCCGCGGAGATCCTATTTATCGATTACGACATCTTTTGGCAGGCTATTCAAACCTGATGTGCAATTTCGCCTTTCAATGAACTATTCTAACACTTCACTAAAAGTCGAGCGCGAACTTATTGCAAAATGTTTTGCATATTGCATTGTCATAATAAGTAACGTCAAGGAGAGAACATGTGACGAAGCGCACAAAAAAGAGCAGCTCATATGTGATAATGATGAATACATAATAAAACATCAGTTTAGTACATACAGTATGAAGACGAGGGTCCCGAAATCAACGGACGAGAAAGATGAAAAGGGAGCCTCGTGGCCAGCTTTATTGTGAATGCCTCGTCTATTTAGGTTTTTTTTCGCTAGCTCATACCCCACTCCTCCCGAAACAAGTAAATAAAAACGGGATCCAAAATACAGACTTATTAGCTATAGTGTCTCGTTCATGTGTTGCTTTGCACAATACTATACGTGTCGAGAAAGTGTGACAAAGAAAATCATTACGTGCTTCCGTTATCTTCGCTTTTCTGTACCTCAATCTATTGTAGCAGGTATTTACGACCTTTAAGTAAGCTAGGAATGTAATACAGTGAAAACATTACATGCATCACATATCTATAAAGAAGACGAACGCCTGCTTTAGCAAAGCCTTCAAATAAAAAAAAAAGGAAGAAAGCAGTAATAGCGAAATTTGCTCTACAAGAATGCGCCTTTTTGACGAGATATCTTCAAATTTTCGACGTGTACGAGAACAGCATCCTCTTAGCAGACGAAAGCGAACGTGCGTGCTTTTGTCCGTCGCCTACATGTCGCGCGGAACAAGACAGAGCTGGCTACGCAATGCGAGAGTGCGCTGAGTTATCACTTTCCCTCCTCTCTACTATTTACCCTATGCTCCTGCTGGCTGATGTTCAGCTGTCAGCCATACGGATTGTCAGGCAAGCAAAACTTCCCTCAGCCTTTTCTTCTCACAACCACGAATAAAATCCACGCCTTGTGATCTGGACGTGGTAAGTGTGTCGGGACGGCCAGGCAGACGGTCGCAAATACAAGGAAAAGAGAAAAAGAACCCAGGACACGGACGCATTCGTCTTTCCGGTAATGTCTGATTGTCACGGAGACACTGAGGTCGACAGATTACCCTTCTTTTCTTTTGTGTCGTGTTTCTTCACACTACTGAGATTGCTAAATAGACACTAATCAAGTGGCGCTGCAAAGGCAACCTGCAGTGAGCTTCATGGTGTAAAGGATTTTGTCATACTATTGTTCAGTTGTATTCCACGTAGTAGTGACGGCAAAGAAAACAGTCGCAAAACTGCGAATGACGAAACGGCCTTTATTGGCTGATCCTGATCCTGTGCCCACAAAGGCAAGTTGCACTTGAAGCACAACGATAGCGGCGAACACAGTCGGCGATCAGCGAAATCTGACCAGCGGCAAAACGAGTCGGCCTCTATACATGAGTCATCGAAGGTTCCAGAGTAATCCCTGCTTCCCGCACCATCACTGTGGGGACTCGACCGATTGCAACGCTTTCGCTTGAGGGCATCACCTTCACTTCGATGTTATTGTAAGCTCTTGAGAAAGTCTTGTCTTGCTGGTGTAGGATACCGAGCAGTATTTATTTATTTTTATTTATATGAATACCTTTAGGGCCCATAGGGCATTACAGAAGGGAGTGGTAACAATAAATAGAAAAAAAACACAAAGCAAGTATTAAGTAACATATTCAAGCGCATTTTTAAAGTCACTGGGGTCCATAATAGATACAATGGAGGTAGGCAAGTGGTTCCAATCATTACAAGTTTGAGGAATGAAAGAATGAAAGTGTTGGTTAGCGTGACAATGAGGCACAAACCCTCTATAACGATGCTCAATACGAGATTATATTGTAACGGACAGTTAAGGGAGTCCAGATACAACTATTTATTGTGGGCTAACTTGTGCCCTGGGGGTAAATAAAATGCACTGCCGCGTTCTAAACAGGAGATCAGGAAGGCCTTCTTCTCTCTCGAGCGTCGCGTCACCTCATCTTCTTCTTGCAGATGCCGACAACGGCCACCTGCGATGCGAGTGCGTGCGCCGAAAACACGTGCCATTATTTCGCCTTTTTCTCCAATACGCCGCTGTCCTCTTGAGGGAGCGCACGAACCTGCGCGAGTTGTTTAAATATGTTTCTGCCTTCTATCGTTATCCCCCCTCCAAAACGCATTGTCCCGATGTGTAAAGCGACAAAATTGTTCACAAGCTGTTGTCTATACCAAAGTGGTATATGGCACGGAATAGATGTTTGGTCGAATATTCACTTCCTGTCATAATACGGCTTCAGTCTGACCACATGTACGGTTTCTGTGCGACGCCCGCATCGTGATGAGCTCACTCGACCTTCTGGCGTAACTTCGTAGTTCAGGGGACTGATGCGGCGAAGTACTCGGTAAGCGCCGAAATAATGGCTCAAAAGCTTTTCGGACAGGCCGCGCGTCCGCACGGGGGTCCACACCCATACTCTGTCGCCTGGTGTATATTCGACTTCCCTTCGCCGCAGGTTGTATTGGTCCGCATCGATGCGCTGCCTTTGTTGAATGCAATGTCGCGCCAGCTGACAAGCTTCTTCGGCCTTCTGCGTAAAGTCACTGATGTCAGGGTTCTCTTCTGTACTATCGCTGACAGGCAGCATTGCATCCAAGGGTGTGGTGACCGTTCGTCCAAAAACAAGTTGGAATGGCGTTACTTGAGTGGTCTCTTGCAATGCGGTATTGTAGGCGAATGTCGCATAGGGTAGGATCTCGTCCCATGTACGGTGCCTCAAGTTTACGTATATTGACAACATATCGGTCAGCGTCCTGTTCAATCGCTCGGTTAGCCCATTTGTTTGAGGGTGATAGGCAGTTGTTTTCCTGTGGCTGGTATGAGTCAGTTTCGTGATGGATTGCGTCAAATCGGCTGTGAACAAAGTTCCTTGGTCCGTGATAATAATAGCAGGGGCACCATGTCGTAATACTATCAAGGTGACAAAGAATTCAGCCACTTCAACGGCCGTTGCACTGATTAGAGAGGATGTCTCGGCATATCGGGTTAGGTAATCCATCGCTACTACAATCCATCGTTTCCCTGATGACGATGTCGGAAAGGGACCAAGCAAGTTCATTCCTATTTGTTCGAACGGGGCTCCTGGGGGTTCTATTGGTTGAAGGAGACCTGCGGGTTTTAATGGAGGCGTTTTGCGTCTTTGGCAATCCCGACATGTTCGCACATAATGCCGTACGGAATTCAATAGCTTTGGCCAGTAGTACTTAGCATGAATTCAGGCGAACATTCTGCTCACTCCGAGGTGTCCTGCTGATGGGTCATCGTGACAGGCTTCCAAGATTTCGGAACGCAAAGCTGAAGGAACGACGAGTAGAAATTTCTCTGTGCAGTGCTCAAAATTTCTTTTGTACAGGACGCCATTTCTCATCACATACGATGACAATCCCCGGCAGAAAACTCGTGGAACATGGACGGGATGGGTGTCCCTCGAGGTGCCTGATGAGTAGAAGCAACTCGGCGTCAGGCTGCTAGTGTTTGGCCATCTCAGATGTGGTTACGGCTCCAAGAAATGGAAATTCATGTCCAACTTTCACAGGAGCAGATTCGACCGGCGCACGTGATAAACAATCAGCATCACTGTGCTTACGACCTGACTTGTACACGACCGATATGTCATATTCCTGCAGCCTCAAGACTCCATCTAGCAAGTCGTCCAGAAGGATCTTTCAGGTTTGCAAGTCAGCACAATGAGTGATGGTCGCTGATTCATTAGAACGGTCTACCATATAAGTATGGTCGGAATTTTCCTATGGCCCATATTACTGCCAGGCATTCTTTTTTTGTGGCTGAATAGTTGGTTTCAGCCCTCGAAAGAGTGCGGCTAGCGTATGCAATCACTCTTTCCTCTCCGTTTTTCCACTGAACGAGGACGGCACCGACTCCTAAATTGCGGGCGTTTGTGTGGATGTCTGTTTCTGCTTCCTCATCAAAGTGCCGTCGTCGTGCCGATAAGTCGCCGTCGCAGCTCATTAAATGCATCTTCTTGTTCTCTGTGCCATATGAACGGCATATCTTCTTTCGTTAATCACGTTAATGGCTCGGCAATCTTCGAAAAATTTTTGACGGAACGCCTGTAGTAGGCACAAAGTCCTAGGAATCGCCTAACGGCCTTTTTGTACTTACTAGGAAACTTTTCTACTGCTTCGGTCTTCTTTATGGTCAGGACGGTTGCCTTCGGAGCTGATCACATGGCCGAGGAAAAGGAGCTCATGGAAGCCGAGGTGACATTTTTGTGGCTTTATCGTCAGCCCTGCTGAACTAATAGCTTTGAGCACAGTCCTTAGTCATTCCACATGCTGAGCAAAGGTGGTATAAAAAATCACGACATCGTCAAGATACACCAGACAGGACTGCCACTTTAACCCGGAGAGCACAGTGTCCATCATCCGCAGAAAGGTGGCAGGTGCGAAACAGAGGCCGAACGGAAGTACCTTGAATGCATATAGTCCATCTGGTGTGACGAATAATGTCTTTTCACGATCCCGTTCGTCCACTTCTATTTGCCAGTATCTGCTTTTGAGGTCGAGAGAGGAAAAGAGTTTCGCATTCCGTAGTCTATCGAGGGTGTCATCGATCCTCGGAAGGGGATAAACATCCCGCTTTGTGACGACGTTTAGCTTCCGATAATCAACGCAGAAGCGCAAGGTCTGATCCTTTTTCTTTACCAACACCACAGGCGAAGCCCACGGGCTGGTCGATGGTTGAATTACGTCGTCTCTAAGCATTTCATCGACTTGTTTGCTGATGATCTCTCTCTCTCCTTCGGTGACACTCGGTAGGGATGCTGGCGAATAGGCCTCACAGCTTCGTCGACAATGATACGGTGTTTGGTGATGGATGTTCTCTGGACTTTCGATGTCGTTGAGAAACACGAGGCGAATTCTCGTACAAGGTTCTCTATTTGCTGCTTCTGGCTCGGTGATAGTGCAGCTTCGATGTTGACGGATGCGAGTATGGAGTCTACGTTGTCAGACTCCAGTAGTGCAGCATCGAAAGGGCTCAAATCCGTAATCTGTTCATAATCGTTAAAGCGGGCAATGACGGTTCCCTTCACAACATGCTGGACTTCATTTCCAAAATTAGTCAGGAAGACATTTGAAGACCCGTCACACAGCCGAACAAGACCCCTTGCCATACAGATCCCTTTTTCGAGTAAGAGCCCAGTGTTACTGTCTGCTATTTCTTCATAGTCACTGAATACGGTGCTTCTTACGGCGACAGCTATGCTGGATCCTAGGGTTATCGTGACGTCATCGTCTATAATCTGAAGTGCATCAAATTGTTCTTCTCACTCGAACGTCGCGATGGCGTGCTTCGTTGAGAACGACACACAGGATTCCTGCAAGTTGATAATTGCACTATTCGCCTGCAAAAAGTCCATTCCAATAATTAAATCCCTTGAGCATTCTGATAGGACAATGAAACAGGCGACGTATGTAAAGCCGCGTATTCCGATTCTAGAAGTGGACCTGCCCACCGGGTTGATCAGGTGTCCACCGGCGGTTTAAATTCGCGATCCTCTCCAAGGAGTCAGCACTTTTTTCAGTATTCTGGCAAGTACTTTACTCATAACGGAATGGTCTGCGCCTGTGTCTACTAAAGCAGTAATTTTGCAGCCGTCTATAAACACACATAAATCGGAAGCTACGTCACTCTTTTCACAACTGCTCTCGCGTCCGTCGTTATATTTCAGAATCAGCGCTGGAGGCTCCATTCTTGCGCCGACAGCGGCCTCACCTCCACGGGTCGCCGGTATTAGTTTTCCCGACGTGGGCTTTGGGGGCGTCGCCTTGGGGAGCTTGAGGATGGACGCGGGCTCGGTGATCAATACCTCAGCAGCAGTGTTGACCGAGGTTGGTGTTGCTGTGAAGTCTGCGAGCTTTGGCGCGTTGACAAATACTCCTGGATCTCAAAAGGGCGTTCACCGTTTCTTGGGCAAGGAGCGTTTACGGAAAACCCCCGAAGTCCCGCTCTGCGGTATTCGCACATCCTGTAGAGATGACCAGCTTCGCCGCAGTGGTAGCACAGCGGGATTCTATCAGGAGTGCGCCATATGTCAGCCTTGAGGAATCTCGTCTCCGGCAGAGACGGCAAGAACTGAGGTTCGGGTACATGCGCAGTTGCCGCGACAAAAGTACGTCCTGGAGATCCTCTGAGTACCTCGGCGTACGATACCATCGGCCGTACCAGTGACGACGCTTGCGGCTGTGCTGGCAGGTGCTGTTAGCGGACTGCTTGTCTCACTTCTTCGCGAACCACTTCTGCTAACGAAGAGACCGCTGTGGGGTTGTTGTTCAGCTGTTGCCTCTGGAGCTCTTCTTGAACCACAGATCTTATGAGTTCTCATAAGACCTCGACGCTGTTCCTGAACATTGCCAACATTGCATCCATAGAGGCGACGTTCATATCGCAGTTGTAGAGTCTCACACGCTGTTGAAGAGTCCTTTCCATAGTTGTCACCTCGGAGCGGAATTCGGCAACGGTGCATGGAGGGCTGCGAACCAAACCAGCAAAAAGCTCCTGCTTCACACTGCGCATCAGGTGCCGAAGCTTCTTGTCCTCGCTCATGCTCGGGTAGGCTCGGCGGAATGAGTGGGATATATCTTCGAGATACATTGCCACGCTTTCGTTGATTGACTGGCTTCTTGCTTGCAAAGCGGCTTCAGCCCTTTCCTGGCAGTCTGTGCTTGGATACGTGGCCAACAGCTCCCGTCGGAAGTCATCCCACGACCAGAGGACAGCTACGTGGTTTTCAAACCACGTTCGCGCACAGTAAACGAAGTGAAGCAATGCGAAGTAAACATTGCGGAGCTTTCGGTTTTCATCCCATCCATTGTAGTCAGCGACGCGCTCGAAGCCTTCCAACCAGTCCTCGGCGTCTTCGAAGGTATCGCCGCGAAAAGGCTCGGGCATTCGCAGCTGATCAACAACGATGCAGGTTGAGGCTGTCTGGGATGTCATTTTAGTATTGTCCGCTGCTGCTATTATAGTCTACTCCAGCAAAAGAGGAAACTTAGGCGGCTCACCATGTAGGTGACGGCTCATGCGCTGGTGGATAGGCATAAGCTCGTTGGGTCTGAGATGGCGTGGTTCCGTGCTGCTTTCTCCAGATCGAATTGGGCTGGAAATCACTACCCAGCACTACCACCAGAATTTTAACGGACAGTTAAGGGAGTCCAGATACAGCTATTTATTGTGGGCTAACTTGTGCCCTGGGGGTAAACAAAAAGCACTGCCGCGTTCTAAACGGGAGATCAGGAAGGCCTTCTTCTTTCTCGAGCGTCGCACCACCTCATCTTTTTCTTCCAGACGACGACAACGGCCACCTGCGATGCCAGTGTGTGCGGCAAAAACACGTGCCATTATTTCGTATTTTCCTCCAATACGCCGTTGTCCTCTTGAAGGGGGCGCACGAACCTGCGCGCATTGTTTAAATATGTTTCTGCCTTGTATCAACATGAATGAAGGCTGGGAAAGTAATTTTTGCTTATGATGAGGGTTGTGGAAGTAAATCTCATGAAATAAGGAGAGACATGCTACTTTCCTGCGTAAGGAAAGGGACGGAAGCTGTAACACTGTTTTCGTATATTAAATACTGGAAAGACGGGAGTAGTTGGAAGAAATGAAGTGTGCACTACAATTCTGTACAGCTTCAAGGTGACTAATTAGACCTTCAGTAAATGGATGCATATTCTAGTTTGTAACGAACAAATGTTTTATAAGGAAGGAGTTTAAGAGAAGAAGGGATCATTGAAAAATTACAGCGCAGGTGCCCAAGCATGCGGTTAGCATTGCTGACAATATAATTAATGTGTGATTGCCAAGACAGGTTAGAATTAATGTGGACCCCTAAGTATACGTAAGTAGTCACTTCTTCGAGAGGGGAACCATTTATGTTATACCTACAAGCATTAGTGGAAAGTTTACTAGAAATTTTCATTGGTTTGCACTTCATCTCATTGAATTTCATTTTCCATGTGTTACACCAATCAGAAATATTGTCAAGGTCAGTATGTAGTAATGTGTCATTATCAGAGGAAATCACGTGACATACAACACAGACGTCTGCAAAAAGCCTAATAGAGGAGTCAATACAATCAGGTAAATCACTTATGTAAATTAGAAAAAGAATGGGCCCAAGGACAGAACCTTGGGCACTCTTGAAAGGACAGGACATAGAGAAGAATCATAGCCATTAGCAGTTACAAATTGCTGTCAGTTTAACAAAAAGTTTTTTTATCCAAGCAAGAATGTTTGAGACAAGATTTAGTTTACTGAGCTTAAGATAATTTAGTTCATGGCAGACAAGGACAAAAGCTTTAGAGAGATCTAAGAACACACAATCAATATAAAATTCCAAGTCAAGAGCTACTAATAGAAATGAAATTAATTGCATTTCACAGGAGAATGTCTCCCTGAAACCATGCTGACGAGATGTGAAAAAATTAGCTTCAAGAAAGTTAACCAGCTATGAATAAATGAAATGTTCAAAGATTTTACAACGGACATTTGTCAATGATATTGGCCTATAATTAAGTGCAGTATGAGTGTAACAAGATATCAACAATGGCACCACTTTGCCCACCTTCCGATCACAAGGCACCACACCAGAATTTAAAGTCTGAGCGAAAAGTTTATTAAAAAAATGGATGAGTAAGCAACCATACTTTTAAAAAATTTTGTGTTTACACCACTGACGCCATGGCGTATGATCACAAAACCTTTCAATTGTGAATAAGGGCAACGATACCAGCGTAATCAATTAGTACAGGAACCATTGTAGGAAAGTTTACGTCACAAAACTCTGGCAGGCACTCAGCACACTCATCTAAAAATGCTTTTGAAGATACTTTGTTGAATACGTAACAACATTGCGAACGAGAAACGGTTATGCTACGGTCGTCAGTTATTGACGATACGTTTTCGAGTGCACCCTTAACAACACTCCAGAACTTTTTGGGATCGTCTTTTAACAAAGCAGGTAAAGTAATGCCAATGAAAGTGTGCTTGGCATCTTTAATCGCATTTCTATATTTGCAGGCAATCTGTTGATATACGGTCATCACCGTGACCGTTTCTGGACTTTATTTTTCGGAAAAAGCATATTTTTTTCCCGATGCTGAAGGCGCTTTAAGGACACATTGAACCAAGGCGACTTTCACTTGCAACAGATGACCCGTAGAGGTACATATTTCATTTCATTTCATTTATTCAACCTTAAGGGCCCGGAAGTATTACATAAGGGAGGGCGCACATCAAAGTTGCACAGCTTCATAAGAAAGTAACAGTAAGAAAGTGCACATTGATTGTGATAGGCACAAAAAAGAGAGAAAATTACAAAAAAGAAAGAAAAAGGAACCTAAAAAATACCAATGAGGCGATAAATAAATATTATAAGACAAGTGTGGTAGTTAGGTGGTAACGTTGGCATTATCAAAATCGGTTACTTTTTTACTAAATGTTTTGCTGCTGCTGCACAAAACAATATTATCCGGGAGTGCGTTCCAGAGTGTTACAGCACGGGGAAAGAATGAGTTGCTCATCACCGTCTTCTGGCACTTTATTGCCGCCAAGGGACTATTATGAGTTAAATTTCTTTTTAAGCATTGACCAGTTTTCCTCAACAGCGTGCTCATAAAAGCTCGGCATGCAGCATTCCAAGAAGACTGCTAGTTCATTATTAGTAACTGAAAAATCAGCCTTCTTATAATCTCTGATCGATTTTGGTTCACCAGTGTGGCGTTTAACATTTGCTTTAATTTAAAAGTTAATAACACAGTGGTCACTCAATCCTGGTAAAAAAACAAAAAGCAAGTGAATGCACAAAATCTGGAGCTGTTGTTAGAATAAGACAGTTGCTTATGGTTCTCAGTAAACCAAGTGTCTCATGTTTTCTTCAAGATTCCTTCGGTAGCCACATTAGGAGCCCAAAGTAGGCATTCGATTGTGGCCAACATGCTTTCCTTCCAATTTTCTTTTTTTTTTTCATTTCACTGCCCCTACCCCACAAAAGAAAAACACACATTGTTGCAGCACAGCGAATTGTCTTGTTTTGTCTCCCAACACTTGCACACACCCACTATGGGGGATTACCCAAGAAGCAGGTGGTTTCCAGTATATTTAAAAACAAAACAAAACTAGATTTGGATAATAGAGCGTGGGACTAAAGAAATGTGATTTAGAAGTTTAATAAAAATATTGTTAAGTCACATGGTGAAACTTCAATTTTGTTACTTCTTTTGCGGAAAGTAATGGGCCACGGGACTCTTCAGATGCCGGATACTGTTATTATATTATTGCGAGAGCAATTATATGGACACTCTAGGCGCACCCCTGCCATCGCTGTCATGTTCTGTATGAAGTCCAAGGGCAATAACATCATCAACGCGCCGCATGCTATATGTGCGAGTGAAAGCATGAGCGAGGGGGCGGTAGGTGCGTTGCAAATGTACGAAAAGGTAAACAAGGTTCTTGAATGACACAGATTCATTAAAATATTTGTTCTCAACTTATTCATTTCATGGCCTTTACGTTTTTCATATCAGCAGCAAGCACTGCTTTGCTGGTTTCGAACTGATATAGTTCTAAAGTTCGTGTGATATTTTCTTTACTTGATAAACAGACAAAAAACATGGAAGCACTGATATCAGTTATTTCTGGAACAACTTTTGGGACATATAAATATTTTACTTCTCTTCCCAGCGTGTAGCGTTGAAAAATCAATTTTGCAATGGCAGTGCAGTTATTTTTCATGCATCTGATCCCTCGATAAATTCTATGAGGAGGAGGCCGCACTGGAAGGTGATGTGCTGTCTCTTCGGGTTTACGACAGGCAAAACAGTTGCTTCCAATCAGCTTATTTGAGGGCACAGCTTTATGATGGGGGTGAGAGCACAGTCATGTGGTATTTTTAATATTTCATGGAGTTTCTTTAGCAGTCGGAAAAAACTGTACGCAATTAGTACGCCGCCAAAAACACCGCAGTTAGATGCCATTTGGAGGTGCCAACAAATGCCTCATTGACACTTTCATAATTAATTTAGGATAGTACACCTCGAGTTGTACTGTTCAGGTTGCAGTTAATTGCAAATACCGAATCAAATCTCAGTAACGGAACAATTACTGGCGGCTACTCCACTGCACTGTTCATTCAGTTCATTGATCCGCGCCCATCGCACGCATTCTGTGCTGTAAAGGGCCTCGAGTGAACTCTGCCCAACCCTGTTCCAAATACCTGCACAGGCAGTAGAAAAAAAAAAGAGACAGAGAGAGGTGCTCTCCGACAGACGTCACGTGTGCAAAGAAACACTGCATGTCCCCATCACGTCGCACAAACAGGAGTGCTGCTCCTGTCGTGTGTGGCTGCTTTCACGCAGCTGTGTGAAAGTATACGCATTTGTGAACTCTGCAAAATTCGCTTTCGTGAGCAGCTCGTTACAGGATTCCTGAGCCATGTTTTCAGCACATTAACATTGGAGCTAATTATTCGCGATTTGAAAGATAGCCAACGAAATAACATGCTGGGGGGCCCCTTTCCAAAGAAATCATTCTGCTCGGCAAGTGAGCTCATCCGGAACAAAAGATTTCAAATCTATTTGTACCAGGCACGTACCCAGGATTTCAGTTGCTTAGCCAAGAATACAGGGAGGACTGTATTAGTCTCATGCAAAGCTACGATTGGTTCAAGCATTTTGAACACGGAAGAATGTCGGTCGGTGACGATCCCAAGCCTGGACGACCTTCCACATCCACAGATGATGACCACATCGAGAGCGTTCAAACTGTGATTCGTTGAAATCATCGTTTGACTGTTCGAGAAGTTGCTGAAGAAGGGGGTATCAGCACAGCATCATGTCATAAATTTTTGAGTGATAAACTTGGAATGCGTCGTGTCAGTGCAAAATTCCTGCTGCGTTTGTTGACTGACAAGCAGAAGCAAACCCATGTTGAAATCAGCCAGGAACTGCTCGCTGCTGCCAATGACGCTGAAAATTTTCTTAAGAACATCATAACAGGCGATGAGACATGGGTTTATGACGATGATGTTGAAACGAAAGTGCAGCCATAGCAGCGGGTGGCCAAAGGTTCTCCTCATCCAAAAGAAAGCATGCATGAGTCAGTCGAAAATGAAGGTGATGTTGGTTGTGCTTTTTACTGCAAAGGCATTGTCCACCAGGAATTTGTACCACATGGTCAGACGATAAACAAAGAAGCTTACCAGGGAATCCTAGCACGTTTAAGAAATTCTGCGTGCAGTAAGAGGACTGAATTGTAGGAAAATTAGACATGGATGTTGCATCATGACAATGCCCCGGCTTACGCGTCGCTCCTTGTCCACAGCTACTTAGCGAAACACCACACTCCTGTTGTGTCCCACCCACCATATTCTCCGGACCTAGTCCCAGCAGACTTCTTTTTTATTCCCCAAGCTGAAAACCACCTTGAAAGGACGTCGTTTCCAAACCGTAAAAGAGATCCAGGACAATGCAAGAAGAGACCTGTGCATCATTCCAGAAAGTGCGTTCCAGGAGGCTTTCCAAAAATGGAAGAAAAGATGGGAAGAGTACATTGCACGTAGAGGGGACTACTTTTAAGGGGACAGCACTTAAATTGTTGTGCCATAAGCAGTACAGGTGTTATAGCAAAAGTTCGGTTTCTTTTTGAACACACCTCGTATGTTTTATTTGATTAAAGTGGCAAGCAGCGAGGTTAGCTTCTTTACTTTCTATGCATTTTGCAAGACCTACTGATGGAAAATTACAGGGTCCTCTCTTAAGAGGTGAACGGCGAAAGCCTACTCCTCCTCCTCTTATCATTCGCCTCTTTGTCTTCTTTCTTTTAGCGATTGCTGCTCACTACTAAGCATTTTTAGCCATTTGTAATCAATTGTGGTCATTACAAGCCATCGTTCAACATGTTGGTCTTATCATAGTGATTAGTAGTCATTACAAGTCATTTCAGTCATTATTAGTCATTACTGGCCATTACCAAGCATTTTCAGTCAATTCTAATGAGTTGTAGTCATTGCAAGTCGTCGCTAGACATATTGGTCATTACTAGTCATTACAAGTCATTTCAGTCATTATTAGTCATTACTGCTCACTACTAAGCATTTTTGGTCACTTGTAATCAATTGTAGTCATACAAGCCATCGTTAGACATGTTGGTCGTATCATAGCCATCAGTCGTCATTACAAGTCATTTCAGCCATTATTAGCCATTACTAAGCATTTTAGTCATAGTATAACCAAGTGTAGTCATACAAGCCGTTCTTAGACATGTTGGTCATTAATAGTCATTACAGTCATTATTATTTATTACTGCTCACTAGTAAGCATTTTTAGTCCTTTGTAATCAATTGTGGTCATTACAACCCGTCATTAGACATATTAGTCATTTCATAGTCATTACAAGCCTTAAGTCATTTTAGTCATTGGTACTCATTACTAGACATTTCTAATCAATTGTTGCCATTACACGCCATCGTTAGACATGTTGGTCATTTTGGAGTCATTATTAGTAATTACTAGTCATTATTAACCTCAGCCAATCTCTATTATAAAGTTATCATTAGTTAGCGGTCAGTATCAATCATTTTTCATTCTTTAATCTGTCTTCATATGGCGCAATGATGCTTCAGCGGATCAGCGGATACTCTGGCGGTCAGGTCTGCTGACACAAACTTCACCATGAACCTAGAAAGGCTTTCGCTTTAAGAAGAAAAGAAAGGGATTTAATCTTAAGATCAATACATGCGTCACATATAATTAGGAACACCATTTGAGCGGTTTGATCGCAAACAATGACGCGTAAGGTTAACGACCCGCCGAGCAGTACCACCAGCAGCTTCAAACAGTGTAACCTTGATGTGGCCCAATCTACTTAAAGCCGAAACCCCATGAGAGCAATTTTGTGCGTGACGAGCGACATAACGAGCCGTTGCGCGAACAGCTTTGTTCTTGTCACTCAATCGCTCGGTTTCGGAAATATAGAATTCACTAGTCGCCCAGAAGTGCTACGAGTGACTAACCAATAGCGCAACGCCGGAACTGGACGTACATCAGTCAAGCACTACCGATTGTCGCACGGAACGAGCAAAGAACTAATTTTTGATAAGCGCAAGGATAAAAACCTACTGCAAGAGCTTCAGAAATATTTTATGCTGCTCTTTACAGAAAAAAATATTGCAGTAGTTGAGCGCAGTTGAACCAAGGTTGTCGAGCGATAGCAAGGTTTTGCTTGCTTTGGGAAAGGACATAGATGCTGCTTGGCGCCGTCAGCAACTACCGCATCTACAATTACAACACAAGACAATCCACAGACGCTGCTCAGCGTGGCAGCAGCAGTGAGCACATTGACCTTCATGCTGCGTCTCGCTTCAACGCGACCTAAGCGTCGTAAGCACAGCGCATACGACGCTACCAGCACCCATCGCCCTCTGTTCACATAGCAGATCACTTTGAAGATATAGGCGCCCACGCGGCGTACTCAGCAGCCCCCGGTAGTGACAGGCTAAGCCCCAGTTTGACCTTGGCTGAGCCTAAAGGTCAGATTTGGGGAACCAGGCGTTTTTTTTTTTTGTGCCTCCTGGAGTAGCAGAGCTATCGCTCTGAAAGGTACAAGAGAGCAGCTAGCCTTGACAAGCGAGTGTCACGTGACCCCAGTCCCTCTGCTAAGTGTCGACCAGGGAGGGATACTTAGGAGTTTACACTCGCGTCAGCGCGGGCAACCAGATAACATCACAAAAATATGTGCCGGGGGAGGCGCATGCAGTGGCGGTGCCTTGCGGCAAGTTATGCAGGCCAAAGCGAAAAAAAAAGGCTATGCAGACATCTGGGTGGCGTATTTCCAATTGCTAGCAGGCACAACGGGGCATGGTACTTGCAGAGGCGACTGACATTTGCACGCATGCGCGAGTAAGAGCGGATGCGAGAGGGGAAATATGGGGAGTTTTGCTCCTTAAAAATACAACTCTGCCTAGGTACTACGGAGGAGTCTCTTGGCGCGTTGTAAGCGCTTCTCCTTAAGCGTGTCGGCAGAAGTCGCGGTAGTGCTGAATTTAGCATCGCAAGTTGGCGGCTCGACGCAATTATATTTATTCAATCATGTTTTTACTAATGAAAACAATGTGTCATTATTTCGCATAATTGGTGGCGCCTCCGGGACACCAAAGCAGCAACGGGGACATCAAAGCTAGAAGCCGGATTGGTCCGTGGGTTGGGACTCGCAGAGGCCTGTGCGTGCCAGGGGAGTATAAGATCGCGGACAGCCAATTTTTATGCGATAGCGTTAAGGAGCTCGTGTCGCAGAAAAGCCGGTGTCGGCGGCGTTGGCCGTGAGCGAAAAAATCCCGGAGGGCAATTCATGAATAAAAACAACTTGTAACTTGGGTTGGGTGGGAATCGAACCAGGGTTTCCGGAGTGTGAGACGAAGACACTGCCACTCAGCCATAAGTTCTATAGTTCTAAGAGGGACAAAAGCGCCTCTAGTGAATGTGGTGTTGCCTTAGAAACGCGCCATAGAAAGTTATACTGCGAGCATGTAAATTGCAGAAGTCGCAGTTAAACTCGCAGCGAAGTACGTTTGCGCTACATTTCTTCTGCGCTTGCCGCCCACGCAGAGCTCTCTTGCGGCAAACACAGAAGATCCCCCTCGCAATGTACAGCGCTGCCCCGACAGGTGGCGCGCCACTCGCCCGCATCTTATAGCCGTGCGGGGACCGGTGCGAGGCGCGTTTAGGCACAGCTGTCCGTGCCGATCACGACATTTGGCTCGCTTGATCGTTTCTCCCTCCGAGACACCCGAGTTTTTTGGTTCGTTCTGCTTGCTCAGGCGCACGTTTCGCTGCCGCGCCGAAGGCTGCGTTGCTCGGCGCTCACCACGTGATTGGAGGGAGCAAAGTTCGATGCGGGGCGCCTCGTAAGTGATTACTGCGCCGTAGCGCATTGTCTTACACCCCTTGGCGGGTCGACGGGAACGCTCTCGCGTTCCACTCTTGAAGGCGAAGCTTAAGCGTCCTCCAATTTTTTTTATACGAACACCCCCTGGCACACTTCAGGCTCCACGGTCGCAACCCACGGGCCGCCCTGCTTCCAGCTTTGATCCCCCCGCTACCGCTTGGGTGCCCCAGAGATCCTGCGCCGCCTGCTTTAATATAACCTCAGGTGCTCTCCTGAGGCCCTCCTGGAGCAGTGCTTGTAAAAAATCCTATCTATCGTCGCGACGAAAAAAGTGACCCGCGACTTATACAACACCAGCCAGAACATTGCCTCTTCAGACAACGATCACCAAGCGGCGTCCGCGCCCACTGCCTCACCGCGCGGGCAGCCAGCGGCAGAGCGTATAAACTCGACCGCACTCCGCACACTCTAACAACACTTTACACCCTTTGGCGTGCCCCTTCTGCCACACAACGATAATTGTCATCTGCCTTGATGCGTTTCCTTTCTTTAACGCTGCGAGCCCGGAACTTTCCAGTAACGAACGGCATGCGCGTTATCAGAAGGGGCACTCCAAAGGGTGTAAACTGTTATATGCTGATAACGCGCATGCCGTTCGTTACTGGAAAGTTCCGGGCTCGCAGCGGTAAAGAAAGGAAACGCATCAAGGCAGATGACGATTATCGTTGTGTGGCAGAAGGCGCACGCCAAAGGGTGTAAACTGTTCTTAGAGTGCAATGCCGGCATGCCCAGGGGACAAACAAATGCAACGCGCGCTAAGAAACCTCCTCCATAGTGACTAGGCTGTCATAATTCAAGGAGCAAAAGCCCCCAGATTTTCTCTCACGCCCGTTCTTACTCGCGCCTTCGCAGAAGCGCCGAGCGCCACCAAAAGCACCACGCCCCGCTGTACCTACTAGCAATTGTAAAAACGCGTCCGGGCGGGCAGCTCGGGCGCGCTTTCTTCGGCGGCACCCGCTCAAAGCAGACAACAAGCAAACGACACGGACGTTCGCTTCAGCGGGCACGCCGTAACGTTGAGTTTGCGCGCCCTTAAAGGGCCCCTGAAATGGTTCGGACAAATTTTGTAAACGCGTAGGGTACAGCTTAAGTTAATCATTCACACCACAATTTGTGTGAAACGTCTCAAATTACCAGAACTACGGACGATTACAAGTTACCCTCCTCCATAGTCATGCATTTTCTCATCAACTCGTTCGCCGAGTGTCGGGGTAGGGTGGCTAGAATTGGGAGGTGTGAAGACCACGGCGCCGCCGCCATTGCCTAGGGAGGCCCCGCTGAGCGTTCCTCCCACTGGGGGAAAATTTGGCGCTTCCGTCGGGGGCGCGGGTATGGCTTGTCAGTAGCCACGGTGCAGTGCAAAGTAACTCTCGTGGTCGGTGTAGTGCAGCTGTGTTTTTCGCACGTTTCCTGAGTTTTTCTTCAAAGCAGGTGGTGTAAGCTGCTGTGGCTATCCCTTGACACCCTGTGAACATGTTACAACGACATGGAAGGTCGACAGCAGTGCCTTGACATTGAAAGTTGCACCCTTGAAGTTGACATATTCACACATATATTCTAGTGGATTTGAAAAGATGCTGGTAAATCTGGCCTTCAATATTTTCAACAGTGCAGATGTGCACGCCATGGACTTACACAAAGAAAAAATTGAGCAACAGTACTCAAATCTGGAGCCAACAAGGGTGTTCATTGACGTGATGGCTCAAGCAATTGAAGCCATGACATCACGGTTTCCAGCTGAAGCTTTGAGGTATGCCCACAGCAACTGTGCTTATTTTCGTGTGCCGTTGGTAAATGCTTTTCGTGTTTCAGACGTGGCAGTGCTCAAGAAACTGCACCTAACAGCATGCTAGCATTTCTGGATCAGTGGTAGGCCCATGCAAAAGGGATCGGCTTCTTAAGCAAGGGCACATCAGAAGGTCTGCGTGTGCCCATACATTCCACTAAAGACCTCTTGACGTATCTAACTGAGAAGGTTGGGTTCAGGTTCTTGATGACTTCCCGCCTCAGTCAGGACTGCTTGGAGCGTTCATTTGGTATTGTGAGACAGTCCAGCGGAGCCAATGATCACACCACTCCTGCGCAGTTCATCATTATAATGAAGCATGCAAGCATATGCCTTTCAGTCTGGGGGTGCATGGGGACATGGGGGGGCTTCTGTATCCCTCAGTCTGTCTATACAACCTCATTCAGACACTCGAGGACAGGTTCACTCGTGCCTTTAGCACTACGCGAGTGCACGCAAAAGTTGTCAAGAATTTCTTGCTTCTAGCAGCCAATGTGCCACAGATTGGCTGCAGGAAGCATTCCGCTGATCTAACAGGATCGGTGTCTAGGTTTTATTGTATAACACGCATTCACTTTCTCCTCAAAGGCTTAAATCAGTGTGTCATCCACAACAAAGCCAAGAATGTTAAGCCCTGTGTTTTGTAAAAATGTGATGTTATGCAATAACTGTGTTATTTCCAATAAGTATGTATTAAATCGCAAGCGCTTTGTACTTTCTAGAATTTCTTCACCAAGATGCTGATATATTGCATGAACTTCCTCCATTTAAAGCAATGTTACAATCCCAGATATGTGACTTATGTGCGGGCGACACATTCAAGGTTATTCCAATGCGCTGGCCTTGCGCGGCGACTCCTATGAGCTATACTTTCGGCAAGGAATAAGCGCGCTAATCTCGACAAGAGGTGGTCGCAAAAACCGTTGCTGTGTCGGCTGCGTAGTCCGTGCTCGGTGTTTCCATGTGGAATGAGAGCAGCGAAACATTAAATTGTCTCTGCATCTACAATGTAGAGAAAGAAGTCTGGTCAGATTCTGACGCATTCAAACGCTATAACTAAGCGCTACCAAATCATTTTTCCCGCCCGGAGGTATGCAGATGCCGCGAGAAACTATGGCGCCCTAAACGGTGCCCCGGCCGGCAGCGCCGCCATGCGGCAGGAACGCGTTTTGGGGCCAGCTTCCGGAGGCCGGTCTTCACACCTCCCCATTCTAGCCACCCTAGTCGGGGCTTCACTGGCTCTGTGTCATGATGGCACGTCGTGTTGTCGACTTCCGGTTCACTAAGAGCGAGCGTGCGAAGCACGACCTACTGTATGTCGTGGCGCGAAGCCTCTCCAAACTCTCCACCAGCTGCTTGGCAGTCGACCCCTTAGCGAGAGCTATGGGCTCCCTGCAATGGTCAGGCGGCGCGGCAATCGGCTCAGCCGTCAGCGCCACCGTGTCAGTTGCGCGAAACACTGAGGCGGCCGCTGCTACGGAGGCATGCTTTTGCGGCACTCGTTTGAAAGCTTTCGGACGTTCTAAATTGCGGTTATTGGCAATCGAAAACGTCGAGGCCCATTTTGGACCACCGACGCTTGAGAAAGGACGTGAAATCTTTTACTACAACCACGTATACCTTGTCAAAGAAGTAAACAGCCCGGACATCCCAGTGAGGTGCTTAAAATAAATTGTGGTGTTTTAGGTGCCAAAACCACGATCTGATTAGGAGGGACGCCGTGGTGGGAGACTGCGGAATAATTTGGACCGCCTGGGGTTCTTTAACGTGGACCTAAATCTAATTACACGGGTGTTTTAGTATTTCGACCCCATCGAAATTCCGCCGCGGTGGCCGGGATTTATTCCCGCGACCTCGCGCTCAGCAGCCCAACACCGTAGCCACTAAGCAACCACCGCGGGTAGCGAAGTATTTTTCACAACAAAGCAAGTATGCTTACGACGTCGATTTCGAAGTGCGTTAACAAATCATTATTTTATGCCACTTAAGTGAGCAAATACGGCCGTGGACGTCTTTGAACTGTCATTTGTCGCTTTCTTACTTGGAGCGTGCCTTGCACCTCACATTGTAGAAGTTTTGGCGAATTGGCAGGTAAGTGCTTTTTTCTCCGTTGACGAAGTGCCTCGAGCATATTCTGGTATTGTCGTTCGGGCTCGAATGTCAGAAGATATTACCGCTGAAGAATCATAGAGAGCAATCAGCTGAGACTAAACAACGTGAAGATTGAAGAAATATGCTCTTGTGTGCTCGAGGGAAATGCTAATTTTCGAATACTCGTCGTGTTCTGCAGTGTACTCCAACCTTATAGTTCTGTTGTTCTAAGCGCGAGAAAACATCGGCACGAATGAGCTCGGTACCAGCATTCGCGTCTTGATCTTGGCGCAGGAGGAAGCAAGCGCATGCAAAGCTCCAGCACGGAGCGCTTACGAAGCTAGATTTGACACCTAACAACCACTGCGGGTTTTTTTTGGAGCAAGAAGAGCTAAACAACTATCAAAACTGATTTACAACAGCAGGAACCATTTCACGCATTTTCATGCAGTTGACGCCTTATTGTGACTTTTTACAGATGCCGCTCCTGGCTCTTTTTCATTTTTTTTTCTTGTTTTTGCACTTACGTCTTAGTTCGTTAAGCAGAAATTCGCAAGACCGACACGAACCACGACGATCCACTTTTGTAGAACTTACTAGTTTTTTATAGGTTTTGCATAATTTATATACCTAGCTCACCATTTTATATAAAAAGTTATTGTTAAATAATAATTTTTTATTGCTTAACAGCAAAATTAAAACATTTTAAATAAAAACTTAATTTATTTGTAACCGGTAACAATGATAACGCATCTGATGAAATAAAATTCTCATCTATACCCACACCAATTACAAGTGGAGCCGCCGGGTTGCTTCCCCCGGTTTCGAAGGGAAGCGGTACAATTTGATGCCGACATCCCCTTCGCGATTGTGACAGTTCTTAACGCAGCAGTATCTGCGCTTGTTCTTTTTGTTCACACTTCTCATAAAGGAGCTGCCAAGAGGCCGCGGGGAATCTATTGGAAAATTGGAAAAGCAGGCTTGCAGGCGCGCCTGAACGCACCGCGGTCACTGGTGAAATGACGGTGACGGCCTACCCGCGGATGCTCACCGCCGCTGCCAGGTGGCGCGACATGTACAGGCAAACTGCATTGCAGGGTGCCTATCGAAGCAGCGTGCGTTGCAAGCATTCTGTCGCAGCGCCGAACGTGTCTGGTATTACGGTAACCACAGGCGAGCTGGGCGTTTCGACGGATGGCTGGATGCGTAAACCCAAGCTGACGAAGAAACTTTAGCGTAGACGTACGTGAGCGGCCTGATCGGTCTGCACGGTCCAGCCACCTGTTGGCGCAGCTTAACCAGCTAAACGAAGCGCTAATATTGCTCTAACCAAGTGTAAAACATTTTTAACATTTGCAAAAACGTGTTAACGATTGCACTCCTGCGAAAGATTTACACCAACAGCAAACAAGAATGATGCTACTGTGTGTGGTTGAGCTCTGTGCCAACAGGTGGCTGCACCGTGCAGACCATTCACATTTGCGCTTCTGCTCATCCCGTGAAACCACACGGTCCAATGGCCAAGCCCTGTCACCTTGCGCTTGCGTTTACCGTAATACCGGACTCGCGAAACGCTATTGCGTTAGTAATCTTCCGGTGTAAAGTGAAGGCCGCAAACGAGCCCTGGCACCGATTGGATAGCGGCAGTAAAAGCGCTGCAGCCAGTCCGCTCGTCTGCTGCTCTGCAAAGGGACACGCTGTCGCAGATTGAAACATTGCCAGTAGCTACATTTACCGTCACACAACGCAACAAAGTCGAATCATAGCGCTCACGAAAAGACCGAGGCCGACCCTGACCGGGAGCTCTCGTCAAAATGGAGCACGTTGTAACACAAGCAGACGACGCTTGCTGTGTGCCAGAAGTGCTTAAGTGCAGTGATAAATTGTTCTTGTGCATTCTCTTTCTTTTTATAGAAACAAATTAACTAACATTCCAACTATTACGTACATCATTTGTTCACCATAAAGGTGGGAAAATTATCGATGACACGCCCTGGGCAGCCAATCGGATAGCTCGCCCTACTGACGTCAATTGGGTGATCTACGTCATATGGGTAGGGGCGCCTGTAAGTTCCGCCGAGCAGCGATCGGCATCGATGCACATATTTAAAACCTTATAATAAATTACACGCTTTACGCGGAGCACTCAGATGCGTCAATTATTGAACAGAAGGACCTACTTTAACGACTCAGTACGTTTGTACAAAATCGTTTCAGGGTTCCTTCAAGTCGGACAGCAACAGTTCTCGTCGGTGCATGTCAGAGGGTCGTA
The DNA here is from genome assembly GCF_038994185.2 of Dermacentor albipictus. Lineage (NCBI taxonomy): Eukaryota > Metazoa > Arthropoda > Arachnida > Ixodida > Ixodidae > Dermacentor > Dermacentor albipictus. Next base: position 12,137,980 of record NC_091824.1, read on the forward strand.
AAGCGCCGCTACGCGTAAATGCCCTTCTTCGGAATTTGCTAGCCCGAGATGGGCTACAGGTATTTCCTTGAAAACTACAAAAGCGGGTACAAGTCTTGCAAGGAGAAGGTTAGCTTTTTCAATGCTCCGAATGATCCTGAACGTCTGCAAGCATGTGCTGCGGCGATTCCTGGGGACGGCCGTCAGCTCACATCGAGAGATTATGTCTGCGAAAAGCACTTCACGAGCAACATGACGGGACGGGATAAATACTACTGTGAGGGGAGGTAATCCTGGACCACGCAAAAAAACATGGACTGTGTCCAGAGGTTGTTCCCTGTGTAATGGTGTATATCAGTACCATCATCACCGAAGACGTTGCGAACACTGAAGTCGGCGCCGACCAATGGCGAGTCACATTGCGGCTAAAGGGCCACTGCGCGCGAGAACAATCGATAATGGCACTATGACGTGACAACCGAGGATGAAATCATGAGAACAGGATGGAAACACAAAAAACTCGACGTTGTACAATACGTCTTGGATGACTACGCGGGCTGTGAATACAGCTGTAGCATGAATGCGTTGTGCGCAAGCGGTGCAGAGTGCCATGCCAGATGGAGAGGTCGGGACTTTTTTCAGCTTGCGACAAAGATTTTCATGGATGACGGGAACGGCGGCCCCGGTATCGATAAGCGCTTGGGCGGATCCTCCCTTGACAAGGACGTCAATGACACTCTGCGGTGAAAGTTGAGGCCTTAGAAAGTTCGATGAGCTTGCAGTTCTTGACTACGAAACTGCGTTAGTCAGTTTCCCTCGGCAGTAGGTGGCCGACGACGCATAGGTGACAACGAAGGTCGACGTGGAGAAGGAGAACGGCGACTGTCTGAACGGCGGTCACGATCGAAGTGTCTCAGCGGCGAGTCAGCAGCATCGTGGCAGCGTATCTCGGCGGCAGGTTGTGGCGCGTAGGGAAACTGGTCGAAGGCGTTACGGTTCGAGGACATGTTACGACGACAAAAGCGCGCAACGTGACCACCAATGCCACACGCGAAGCAAATGGACCTGCTGTCTGGCATGCGACACGTGTCGGCTGGACGAAGTTGGGGTAACTGTCGTGGAACGGGGAACCTGGTGCCTTGGTACGGAATATGACGATGGGGGTGGCCGTGCGGCAGCGGCAGCATATTTGAGTGGCGGAGGTGTGACCCGCAACGGGTAATCGGCACAAGAGAGCGGTGCCGTCGGAGGTGCAAATAGGGGCTGGTAGTCAACATTGAAGAGCGGTGCCGTCACAGGAGCTGGCGGACGAACGGGGGCTAGTGCGTCAGATATTTGGGCACGGATGGCTTGTTGCACGGCCGGAGACAGTGTTGGGGCAGGCTCCTGGGTGGGAGGGAGCAGCGACAGTTGCCGGGCCACTTCCTCGCGAATGAAATCCTTGAGCTGAAGGACGAGCAGAAGGATCGGTATGGACAGCGGCAAGTGCAATGGCCGAGACCGAGTGAGCCTGTGGGACGTTTTGGCGGGCGATGTTACGTCGGCGGCGCAATTCGTCGAAACTCTGACACAGGTTGAAGAGTTCGGCGACGCTGGTTGGGCTCTTGACCAGCAGCATTTGAAACGCGTCGTTCTAAATACCCTTCAGAATATGGTTGATCTTCTCGTCCTCCGCCATCGTTGGATTAACACGGCTGCAAAGACGGCTGCGTTCTCGATATAGCTGGGGAAGGTCTCGCCCAGTTGCTGTGCTCGCTGGCGTAGACGCTGTTCGGCGCGTAGCTTGCGGACAGCGGGGCGGCCAAGCTCTTCGGTGAAATGTGTCTTGAATGCTGACCAACTCGAAATGTCAGATTCATGATTTTTAAACCAAGCATTTTCGATGTCAGCAAGGTAAACGACGACGTTATTCAGTTTAGATTGGTCGTCCCAATTATCGTGAGCACTTACACGTTCATAGGAAGACAGACAGCCTTTCACGTCGTGTCCTCCGGTCCCGCAAAAGATGGTCGGATCGCGCTGACGCAGAACGCCGGCGCAAGTGACAGGGGTAGCCATGGGTTACAGTCGGTGCGGAGGTCGCATAAGTCACGGTGTTGGTGGGCAACGCACGATTGTGGAGCTCCAAGGTGCCTTGAGGTATCCTAGCACCTCGACCAAATGTAATGCTGCTTAATTAAAGCTGAGAAGCACCAGATCAATAGCAGCCTAGCAGCAACGAACAGCCCGAGCTCTCTTGCAAGCCACAGCACGGGTCGTGGTCTCCGAGCTGCTATCGGAAACACGAGGCGCGCCCGCTTCATTACACCTGCACCTATCTTCCGTCTCCGAAGGAGAAGCGGACTCCCCGGGAAGCGTCATCAAATATCAGTCGTGCTACCGTTCATATATCAATAGTTGAAGTTCAATATCAAGCAGGAGTGTATACGACAAGCCAGAAACATCAGCGGCGGTGAACGAAAGCGATGTTGACGCAGTTGTGAGGTCCATGAGCTTGAGGAAAATCAGCTAAGCCACATACTCGAAGAAATTGAAAGCACGTTTGCCTTCGACGAATGCTAGCAGCGCTTACACTCATCCATTTGGTCATCGTGTGGGCGTCAAACAATAGGGCCACGGACAACCGGAAGTTACAGATCACCTTATTATAGAGGTCATCGAAAGGAATGCGGTGAATTTTTTTACTCTGCTCAAAGAGTTGAAGCGTAGCACCTATTGTTATCCAGGCTACCAGCGCTAAAGAAGCGCGCGAGTGCCCTCAGTAGAACTTGTCCCAGGCGCGCGGCCGAACGCGAGCAACACACGCGACCGGTTGCCTTGGCAACCGAAACGGCGGTAATTTTTCTCGGCCGCCAGCATGATAGTGGCCCCGCGGGCTTGTGACCTTTTCTGGTCGCCGCAAAGAACGAAGTTTCCACTCCTAAAAAAAAGTTTCTTGCTTCGTGGTGTCGGCCCCACACATGACCTCTTGCGTCGAGATCACTGGGCAAGAATCGAGATTTGCCGACATGAAGTAACTTTTTGGTTCTTCCGTGCGAATGGCTATTGTAAAAAAATATTTAGAAATCAACCGGGAATTCTAAAACCTACCGCGCACTCTGACGTAGCATCCGTGCTCTGATGTTATCACCACGTGTTGAGAGGCACTTTTGGCTTCAATCACGCTGCGCGATGCTCCCTCCTACTTTTTCCTTTCCCCATGCTGTGTTATGATGCGACGTCGTGTCTACTTCCGGTTCCTTCCGGTGTCGCGAAGCCTCAGCCTTTCCGCTAGCCGTTTTTCCGTCGATCTCAAGCGGGAGCTATCCAAGCCGACGTTAATATCCAAGCAGCATGCGTTGCGAGCGTTCTGTCAGCGCCGAGCGTGTCCGGTATTCTAGTAAACGTAGGCAAGTAGGCCGTTTTGACGGATGGGCGGAGGCGTAAACTTCTCCATACTACTACCGCTGTGATGAAGGGGCTTTAGCGTAAACGTGAGCGGCCTCAGCGGCCTGCACGGTGCAGCCACCTGGTGGCGCAGAATTTAGAAGCCAAACACAGAGCTATTCCCATAACCAAGCGTCAAACATTTCCAGCATTCAAGAAGACAATGTGTTCACCATTACACTGCTGCCGAAAACTTAAACAAACAGCAAAGTAGAATACACTTGGTTACTGCTATATTAACTCTCTGTTTGCGCGGTTGAGTCTTGTGCCACCAGGTGGCTGCACCCTTCGGCCGCTCCCGTTTGCGCCTCCGCCCATCTAGCAAAACGCCCAGTACGCCTGCGTTTACCAGAATATTGGACACGCTAATCTCTCTAGTGCAGTAATCATCCTCGGGCGTGAAGTGCCGGCCGCAAAGGCGTAGGCGCCGACAGCCCGATGCGCTGCAGCCACTCCGCTCACCTGCTGCCTTGGAGAGGAACACGAGCTTGACATGTCCCCAATCGCTAGATTTGCAGAGCAGAACGCAAAAAGAAACCTCGAGACTAACACTGACTCCATAGCTCGCGTTAAAACGGAACACGCTGTAACACAAGCAGATGACACTTCCTGTGTGCCGTACGTGCTTGAGCGTAGTGGTACATTGCCGTTATGTATTGTCTGTTGCTTCTTTCTTACAGAAACAAATTAACATTTCAACTATTACGAACATTTGTCCACCATAAGGTTGGAAAAATTATCGCTGACCAGACCTCGGTAGCCAATCGGATAGCTCATCCAACTGACATCAAATGGGCTGTAGTAGGATACAACTTTAAAAAATAGAACAGTTGGCAACCAAGGCACACGGGCCGCGCGGGGACGCAAACAAAATCGTCATCATGCAACCATTTCAAAATGGCGTCGTACCTGATACTTCCGGAGCGTCTGCTGTTCTTGAAGCAGGCACGTACCCAGGGGAGGGGGGGGGGCCGCCTCCCCCACCCCCGAAACCAAGTGGCATACCCCCCCCCGCCCCCCCCCCCTCCCAACCCACGCCACCACTCCTCACACATTCCTAAAGCGCCACCAGATCAATATTGAGACTTGACAGCTGTTCATTGGTCAGCATTATGCTGCCTTTTTCACTCCTTTTAGACGGCGGTAGTTATCGGTACCTTTTGTAATGTGAAGGACAGGTTTCTCATAGATTCGGCACCCGCGCGATTAAGTCGCGATGCGTTCAGTTGTCACCATCTATTCAACCGTCACGCGCATAGCTGTTGCTTTTGTTAGTTCAACCTTCTTTGTTTAGGCTGATCCTGGGACCATGAGAGGGATACGGCTGTTACTCAGCTGGTCTGTACTCTCATGGAACGAGTTGCGGCCGGAGAAAACGTCAATTGCGTTTAAGTTATCCCTTTGCTTCATTATTTTCTTGAGTTACGGCTCGCCCCGAGGCTGACAGATGCCCGGAACCATATACACGTGATATGGGTTAGATAAGGTGGGAAATAAAATAATGTGAAAGAGCGTCCATCATGAAACCCTGCAATAACCCTTAAACCCATAAGCAAGATGACTGTCGCCCGTTACCTTGTCTGTTTTCCCCTAACTGTATAGCACTTTTCGTGCAAAATTGGCAACTGGAAACAAAAATCGCAAGGAGTTGAGAAATTAAGCGATCTACTAAGGGAGAGAGCCAACGCAACAACCAAACTGCAAGCAAAAGCGAATAATAAAAAAGTTCAGCGTTGTTTATGAGAATATTTATGGATTAACATCTTTTTATTTAAAAAGGAAGTAGAGGAAACGCCGCCGGAAGTGGAGAACAATTACTTGTTTTGAATGACGCTTCTACAGTTATCGGTCGAACCGCCTCACGTAGCCACTTTTCTGCTGTGCTTATGTGGGTGTTTTTCTAACCTTTCGCGGTGAGCGCAGTACGTCTAGAATCGCAGAGTCCTGCGCTCTACGCGGTTGTATGGGACTGGCAGCCGCACAGCGTTACGCAATTCGCAGAACTGTCAAAACTGATCAACAAGGCGAAAATAACTGATATTCGAAACTATAACATGAGAAAGACTGAAGAAGCCGTAAAAAATGAACGCCGCCTGAAATCAGTAAAAAAGAAACTTGGAATAGGACAAACCATGATGTATGCAGTAAAAGATAAGAAGGATAATATCATCAGCAATCTCGAAGATATAGTAAAAGCAGCGGAAAAATTCTAAGCTGACCTGTATACATACCCAGAGGAGTCACGATGCCTCACTTAGAAACAGTAATGAACAGGATACAGAAACTCCTATTTGACAGAAACCACATTTGAAAGCCACAGAAACCCAGAAACCCACATTTGACAGCTTCTCCAGAGTATAAACACCTGGCATTTCCCTGGCATAGCGAATCTTGTTACACAAAGATGCTTGAGGTCTGCCTCACCAAATTACGCTGCCGCATTCCCTCCTTAAATTTCAATTTATACAGGTCGGGTTTGGTTCCCTCTCCCCTTTGTTCTTTTTGTGAGAAAGAGGAGACGATACAGCACTTTCTTCTATCTTGCCGCCACTTTGCTGCGTTAAGAAAAAGATTGTTGGAGATACCTTTCCGAAGAATTGGCCTGGACTTGACAGAACCTGCAATCCTTTTGTTCGGGGCGTCCACCTTGGGATTCAGCCACAGGGATGCATGCTTCGCTGTCCAAACATTCCTTACAGAATCTAAACGAATGCCCTGATAAATTCTATTTTTTATTACTTTTAAATTAATTATTCCTCATTGAAGAGCACCTTCCTGATTTTATTTTAGCCGGTAATTCAACCCTATTAAATGCTATTCGCATAGATATTAGGAAATTTATGCTCTATATTATTTTGGAATAATCCTCCCATTTCTTGGCCAATCCCCCATCGTGGGTAGGAGCCACACGTGCCACAGGCTACAACAACAACAACAAAGGAACAAGAGATCAGGATCGCCAGTCGGCCACTAGAGACTGTGAAGGAGCACGTTTACCTAGGCCAATTAATCACAGGCAACCCTGATCATGAGAAGGAAATTCACAGAAGAATAAAAATAGGTTGGATCGCATACGGCAGATATTGCCAGCTCCTGACTGGAAGCTTACCAATATTATTGAAAAGTAAGGTGTGCAATCAGTGCATTTTGCCAGTGCTGACATATGGGGCAGAGACTTGAGAGCAAGTTAAGAACCACGCAAAGAGCGATCGAACGAAGATTGCTAGGCATAACGTTAAGAGAGAGAAAGAGCGGTTTGGATCAGAGAGCGAACGGGTATAGACGATATTCTAATTGACATCAAGAGGAAAAAATGCAGCTGGGCAGGTCATGTAATGCGCCTGTTAGATAACCGTTGGACCATCAGGGTTACAGAATGGTTACCAAGAGAAGGAAAAGCCAATCGAGTACGACAAAAGACTAGACGGAGCGATGAAATTAGGAAGTTCGCGGGCTCTAGTTGTGAATCGGTTGGCGCAGGACAGGGGTAATTGGAGATCGCATTGCAGGGAGAGGCCTTTGTCCTGCAGTGGACATAGAACAGGCTGATGATGATGATGATGATGCTGGTGGTGGTGGTGGTGGTGGTGGTGGTGGTGGTGGTGGAGGTGGTGCCCCCCCCCCCCCCCCCGAAAAAAAATCCTGGGTACGTGCCTGTCTTGAAGCGTCTATTCATCGGCGGAAGCGACGAGGTGTGCAACAATCATGGACAAAGTGTATGGAGACTGAGCATTTTACTCTTCAAAAGTTTGCGGTACAGTTAATTTCACTGCGAACCCTTTTTACCCATGAAACTTCACTGCTAACTGAAGCGAAACTTGACAATAAATAGTTGCAGCGAAGTAAGCGTTTTATTTCAGTTCAGTAAACAATTACGCGGTCACCGTTCCACTACAATTGACGAATGAAAACGTACAAAATTACGCACTTTTATTTTTATTTTTGTCGTGACCACCTTATTTAGGTAACAGGGAATGTTTGAAGTACGAACTATTTGCAGTCTCGCGGAGGAACAGTGGCTGGCGGTTATGAGGGCGTGGGCGGGGCTTCACTGCGGACTTAAGTTGTATCCGACTATAACTCAATTGTAAGAGGGCGGCTGACAACTCAGGGGAGCGGCGCCGCTGCATCGGTAGCGATGCACGTTTTTAAAACTTTATAAATACACGCTTTACACACAGCGCTTAAACATGTCACTTAATGATCCCAAACACCTGCCCTAACGACTCAGTTCGCTTGTACAAGAACGTGAAAATCATTTCAGAGTCCCTTTCTGAAATGACTGTGTTGTTTTCCGCGAAATAAAATCCCCCGACGATGCTAACATTCTTCAGCGTGACCTCTCTAACATTTCTCGTTGGAGTAATGAATGGCTTATGGAACTTAATACTAATAAGTGCAAAATTATGCGAATATCAAGAAGTGCCAACTCTCCGCCTGTATACTACCTAAATAACGTTGCGTTAGAAGCGGTTACTTCATATAAATACATGGGTGTTCATATTTCTACTGACCTTAACTGGACGCGCCATATTGAATACATTACTAACAAAGCTAACCGCATGTTGGGCTACGTGCGCCGTAACTTTTCCAAAACTCCATCTTCTTTGAAATTACTGCTTTATAAAACACTAATACGTTCTAATTTGGAATATGCCGCCGCGATATGGGATCCGCACCATGAAAAACTGATAACTTTACTTGAGCTGGTTCAAAATAACGCTGCTCGTTTTATCCTGTCCAACTTTAACCGTACCGCAAGTGTAACAAGCATGAAAGCTAATCTTTCTTTACCTCTTCTAGCATCCCGCCGGCAGACAATTCGTTTGAGCCTTTTTCATAAACTATACCATCACCCCATGCTACGCGATTCCCTCATTTCGTCCCCCAGATACGTGTCAAGTCGCATTGACCATCGTCACAAAGTTGGCATTGAAACATGCAACACTAAAACTGCATTTCAGTCTTTCCTGCCTCGCACATCACGCGAATGGAACCGCCTTCCCGCTGATATAGTCGACATAATTGATAACCAGCATTTTCGTTCTGCACTAGCTAACATTGTATAACAGGAAGATGATAATACTTGTTCTGTAATATGCATTGTATTTATTTATGTATTTCTGTTTTGTAACCACTCCCCTCTTTAATGCCTTTGGCCTTGAGGGTTCAATAAATGAAATAAATGAAATGAAATGAAAAGGCTAAACACCATGAGAGCGATATTGCGTGCAACGGCTTCTAGCGACAAAACGGGCCGTCGCTTGAACAGATCGCTCGGTATTGTCGCTTGATCGCTCGGTTCTAGAAACCTAGAATCTGTCGCTCGTTGCCCGCAAGTGCTATGAGCGACTAGCCAATAGCGGGAAGCCGGAACTGGACATACATCATTCAAATACTACCGATTGTCGCCCGGAAGGAGAAAACGATTGAATTTTTATACGTGCAAGGATAAGGAGCTACTGCAGGACCCTCGGAAATATTTTATGCTGCTTTTTACAGTAAAATACATCAACTTAAAGTAATAAAGTACGCTTCACGCTAGTTTCGGCGCGTACGTTGCTGCCGTCATACTGGCAACACCGGGGAGAAGTCGCTCAATATCGCAGTTCGCATGGGGTATGACTTGTAGGCGACGAGCGAACGCGACAGCCATCTCCATCGGATAGCTTGTCGCTGTCGCGCGCAACATCGCTTGCGTGGGGTTTATACTTAAGCCCCTCACCAGGTCTGGTCGTATTGAGCCGACAAGCGCAGAGCACACAATGCGCGATAACAATCGTGTCCGCCTATTACATCGCTATGCGCCACGGAAACACCTGAAATTTCAAACCGAACGTCGTCTTTCCTTCTCGCGGCCGCCGCGCTCCAAGAGGGAGGATGACGTACACGTGCTCGTGCTGTGACGTCGCTCGTGGTGACACGCGACTTCGAGAATTATTCGATGAAACATCCGTCAATAGCGTAATATGTTGCTAGCATAGACGCATTAAAGCTTGGAGAAATAATAAAACACGTAAACCGAATGTCTGCGTGTTTTTGTTTTAGTTTGCATCGCAGCAAGGAAGGTGTGCTCCCGTTTCGTCTGCTTGTTCCCACGTCGTGCAGTTGCGCGCGCAGACATCGAAACTATGTCACTTTCTACCGTGTTCCAGCGCGGGATCATGCTCTGTGGTCAGCTGGTGTCTGCCTCGGTATTCGTGTAGCACAGACTTATACCGATAGTCAGGTGTCCTCGTGCACAGCGCGCAAAATCGTGCGCTGCGCGAAACGAGACAATCACAACAGCTCGCGCGCGACGCCGCCAGCGGAAGTGCGCAGCCCGCAAAACAGCGAAGAAGAAAAAAATGAAGGCGGGGCCCATGACGTATGCGTCACGCGATCCTCGAGGCCCGAGAACGCAGGGAAGGAATTTCGCTTGAGGAAGCTAGGCGGGTCAAGCGGAGAGTGTCTCGCTTGGCAGTGGAGCTCGCCTCCTGAAATCATGGCTTCACGGCACTGAATTATTTCTATCTTGGCTATTAATTAGCCAATATGACAAATTTTTGCGGCAGAACGCTACCTATAGGACACGTACCAACTTCCAGCGTATAACCGAAGTATGTTGTGTGGCCTGGTGAGGTCCTTTAAGGTCCGCACAACGAGCGATGGGCAGCAGCATGGATTAGAGAGCAAACAGGGGCAGCCGGTATTCTAGTTGACACTAAGGGGAAGAAAATGAGTCTGGCAGGGCATGCAATGCGTAGGGAAAGTAATCCTGGGTGGTCCATTAGAATCACACAATGGGTGCCGAGACAACGGAAACCCAGCTATGGAACAACTCGGCGGTGTAATAAAAATGTGAAAATCTGTAAGCATGAAATGGGGTCAGCTGGCGCCAGGCAGGGGATCGCTGGGTGACGCTGTTGTCCGGCAGAGGGCATAAACAGGCTGAAGATGATGAATATCGGCTCAATTGACCTTGCCACTGACAAGACCACGGGGAAGGAACTGATCGCTGCGTTGAGGCACGATGAGCTATAGACAGCAAGCGGACGAGCTCACCACAAGTCTACGGAATATTACAATTGACCCAAGTGCGGTGGAGCATATTCCGTGCCAAGCAACAGTCGCAAACCTCCCCTTCCACCCCCGGGTGCACCCTCTCTCTCAGGCGAACAACTTCGTGCTCCGGTTGCGACAGATATACAAGCCGCCCCTGCAAAGTGCTGCCACGCGCAAGACATGGGCGTCCAACAGGAGCGCCAACTGGCCTGACAGACAACGCGTACCTACTTGCGTCCCGGCGAGCCACATGCTTTGTATCCTGATCATAGATGGCGCGCAAACTGGTTACCCACGACACCTCACCGCCGCGGGAAGTAAATGCTAGATCTTTGTGAGCATCGCCTCGTTATCGTGAATACAGGGCTTGAGTGTGACGGGCCGACCACGTGGGAAATGGGAAACCGGCAATCGACCATTGATTACTGTCTGATGACAGAAGGAATTCACGATAAGTTGAGAGAAATGGTCATTGACTAGGAAGGGTACAGCAGCATAGGTAATGACCATAAACGCATTATTTTGAAGATGGGTTAAAGTAGTTGGGAAAGAGAGCAATGATCGCAAAATGGCCAGTCCAAATTTGAACGCTGAACAAATATAACAAATATAGTCACAAGAGTCGAGCAACAGCTTGACAAATGGCCAAGCAAAGAGTGGGAATTTCGTGAGTTTCTAAGTGTAATAACGACAGAAATACGGAAAGAGAAGCGACATGCTCGGTGGAAAGGAACAAAGAAACCGAAAAACAGAAAACATCCTGACAGCCCAGGCAGGCAAAGAAAAGCGCACTTGCCGCAGTGTGAAGTAGCCAGAAAATGGGAAATATAGCGGGAGAAAAAAATATATGGTTCAAATAGTAGTTCAAGCAAAGATAAAAGGTGAAAGTGAACGTTGGTTGTCATAAATACGTGAGAAAAAGAAGGCCGCACCTAGAATATTTCGGAAACACATAAACCTATTAGGCAGGAAGTCTGGCACAATACAACATATTGGCACAACTATATTGCCGTGGGTATGTGCAAGTGAGGACGAGGTAGAAGTAGCGCGGGTTTTTAGCTTTAGCCTGGAGACGAAGAAGACGTTGTTGGTTTCCTCTATATTGGTTTTCCCTCTTGACAATCCCGTTAATATATCGATATCCTATCGCCTCGAGACTATACCTCAAGTGGAGTCGGTGAAATAATTAAGTGTAGTATATGACGGTTCCCTCAATTGGCTCGGCCATATTGACCATATAGTTAAAAAAGGAGTACGAGCAGTTGGTATGCTACGTAAGCCGTGCAATAGTCGGTCCGGAATGCGGAGAGATCCACTTTTAATGATATACAACATGTATGTGCGGCCCATTTTAGAATTTGGATGTTTTGTTTTCTGGTGCCCCAGCTTATAAATTACGTCCCCTTGTTCTACTTGAGCGGGAAGCCCTACGACTGTGTTGCGGATTACCGAAATATGTTGCCAATAACATATTACACCAAGAAGTCAAGTTACCCTCAATATTGTGTAGATTTCGGTTACTGACGGTGCAAACAATCTTGAAATTGTATGAATCCCCTATTACAAGATTGAAATACATATTCATTTCCCAGCCTGCACTTGTCTTCGGAGTACACTGGCATCGTTTTCATACACCACAGGTGGTCTTCGTACAAACATCCCTTAAATGTAAGTCTCTGGGAGGTACCGACTATTTGTGATGTGCGAGAGAACCTACAAATTATATGTGATGACCTCTACCCAAATAATGCAAAACATCTCTCTTATAATATATTAAACGGCTTATTACAGGACCATTTATTGAGTTTATAAGTACGGTCATTGCGACAGACGCCTCACAGTGTGAAGAAAAATCTGGAATTGGCATTTTCTCTCCCGCTCTAGACTGGTCATTTGCAATCAGGATTCCGGACTTTTATTCCGTATTTTTGGCTGAATTTCTAGCTGTGGTCCTAGCCTTACGCAAACTAAATTTGTCAACATTGGCGGTAGTAATTATAACAGATTCTTTATCCTTATGTTCCTCGCTCACAGCAAATGGTGTCACTAACCTTTTACGTACATTTCATTTTCTAGTGCCTGCCCACATAAATTTAATTAGATTGCTATGGGTGCCTGGACATAAAGGATTAGTCATGAACGAAATGGCTGACAGTCTCGCGAGAGCGGCCCTCAGTGACCCTGTATTACCATTACTTCCTACAATAGCTTACCTGACGACTACTAGATTCAGGAGATATACAATTACTCAAGACTTTTTGAACCCAGCTGTAGCAAATTTTTCAGAATATCGACACCTCCTATTCCCTTGGCCAAAAAATTCCTTTCACACCAGAAAAACTGAAGTCATCTTTACCCGATTACGTTGTCGAATACCAAAATTAAACTTCTATCGTCACAGGGCTGGTCTGGTGCCCTCCCCTCTGTTCCCAGTCTGTGCAGAAGATGAAACAATAGATCATTTTTTTTTCATATTCTGCCGCCGTTTTACTTCTTTAAGAAAAAATCTAGAATCAAGATTTACACAGCTTGGTTTGAGCTTTTCAATTATAAATATCCTTTCTCTAGGAGCCTCCTCTCTTGGACAGTGCCACAGGGATATTTGCTCAACCGTGGAGGATTTTATAATTGCTACAAAGAGATTGTCTTGAATTCTTAAACATTTCATTTTTATTCATTTCCTCCAGTTAGCTTTACCATTTTCAGTTTTTAATAAAGATAGCCTAATTTCATCCAAACCTTGGCCAATCCCCCACAGTGGGTGTGCGCCATCGCATAAGGAATAGCGTACCTCTGACGACACAACAACGACGGATAAAGTGTTGGCGGTGCTGCTCCGCATCCTCGTCGATTCCACGTCGTTGCACTGGTGAAGGTGCGGGGTATTCTTAATGTTTGGCGCCCCTTCGCGGAGTCGACGATCGAGTTTGGAATCGCCATCGCGCATCGAAAGACCGGTGCACCGGTTCAGTCGTCGCTGGCTAGGCCTAGCCCGGCAGAGGCAAGCAGGGAAAATGACGGCCAAGTCGATCGAGCGTCAGCATACGCGCATTCCAGACGGCGCCGAGAAAATTGTTCTCCGACCACGTGGCGGCTTAGTTAAGCTTACAAAATATGGAACAGCATATCTGACTGACGTCATCAAAATGTCGGCGGGGATTAACCCACGCGAAGAGAAGGAAGATATAATAACTCCAAATATGAAGCAGCACTCCGTTCTCGTCATCACTACGAGTGCGGAGAGGAAGCTGAAGTACGCGAGCGTGAAACACCTCATGTTCGACGGAGAACAAGTGGAGACGTTCGCCTACGTGGCCACCCCCGAGCACTGCGGAAAGGGAGTCATCCACGGGGTTCCACTCGGATACTCCATCGAAGAAATTCTATACCGCCTAGACCGCAAGGATAACCCCGAGATTCGAGGCGTCCGCAGGCTGGGAAAAGATTCACAGTCGATCTTTATCCTCTTCAAGGAGAAAGAAGTGCCAAGGTGGATTTACCTCAACGGGGCACCGCACAGATGCCAGCTGTACCGCAAAAAATACGAAGTGTGTGTCGCCTGTGGCCGACTCGGACATCGCGCTGACGTGTGCCCAGACCCGACGAACGTCAAGTGCCGGGGCTGCGGCCTCGAGAACCCGTCAAGTGACCACAGGTGTGAGCTGAAATGCCAGCTGTGCGGCAAAGGCCACGCCCTAGGAAATCCCAAGTGCCGAGAACTCTTCCGCACTCCCTACGAAGTTAAGAAGCGACAGTGGGAGATGGGACAAGCAACGACGACTGGTGGGGGACATCAGAGTCGACAACGCGAACCCAAAGAGGGAAAAGACTTCAAGTTCCGCGAGGACTCTTTCCCAAAACTGGAAGCAAATCAGAGCAGACCATCGCCGCCGCCCAAAGGACGCTCCGGTTCCCGTGCCAGGAGCCAGTCCAGGGGGCGCTCTAGCTCAAGGGACCCTGCCAACCCATGGAGACGAGGTAGGAGCAAGGAGCGTAAGGGTGTGAATTTCGCGGGCAAGGTCTCCCAGGAAAATAATCAGAGGGATAAACGGGACGAGGAAATTGAGAAATTAAAGAAAATGGTCGAAAAATTAACGGGGATAGTCGATTCGCAACGGTCCGAAATCCAAAACTTAAAGAAATCACAGAGGCAGGCAACCCCTCCTCCGCAACAACCCATTAGACAGATGACCCCCCCAGCGGCACGTCAACAGCCGCAAGGAGAGGATAAGATGGTCACAGAGGCGTCCCTCCCGCCACCAACGAAACGCAAAATTCAAGACGCCGATCCTATTCAGGCTATAGAAAAAAGGGTCGAAAATTTGGTAAGATTAGAGGCCAAGATGAATGAATTTATGAACCATATCAACATCCAAATTCAAACTGTCCTCGGGGCAGTTCAGAAACAGGCCGAGGAATGCCAAAGGCTAAGGAATGAGATGGTCGCCATGAACGGGTGGCAACAGAATATGGAGCAGATCGTCACGCAACTGCAAAATGGCCAGGCGCGCAAATGAAAATCAAATCTGGCAGTGGAACTGTCGCGGCTTCCGGCGCAAGCGGTCGATTCTGCAACAGTACCTTCCGCTATTAGATGAGACTCCTTTGGCGATTGCCCTCCAGGAAACTGGAGGACCCGCAAAACTGTCAGGTTATCAGGCATTTCATAGTGGCAGGGGGGAGAAATCCTCGGTCACAACACTCGTGAAAAGAAATATCGCGGCCATTGAACACGATTTAGAGTCAAGAGAGATCGAGAACGTGTTTGTCGAAATTCTAACCGGAAAACAGAAGGACCCTAGTTTATTCCTTCTAAATTTGTACAGCTCACCCAGGCAAAGGAAGGTGAGGTTCAGGGCTCTGCTTCGCAAGGCCCTCAAAATTTCAAGCAACCAGCCACTGTTGATAGTGGGGGACTTTAATGCACATCACCAGGAATGGGGGTACCCGCACCAAAGCCCGAAAGGCAGACAGCTGTGGGAAGATACGCATGACATAGGGCTCACTCTGCACACGGACCCTGAGAGTCCAACGAGGGTGGGCAATAGCGTTAGTAAGGATACATCTCCAGATCTAACATTCTCGAAAAACATTAAAGATCTAGAATGGCATAATTCGGATCAAAATTTTGGCAGCGACCACTACATAATTGTTTCCATACTGAAAGTGGGCCTTCAAACGCGCAGGGCTCGCGCGCCGGCCGTCGTTGAATGGGATAACTTTAGAGATATCAGGAGTGCGCAGGAACTGGGGCCCATCAGAAACATCGAGGAATGGACGACGGCGCTCAAATCGGACGTTAGAAGGACGACAAAAACGCTCGAAGGGGATAACGCCCCGGAGATAGCGGACAGCCGTCTTCTGCATATGTGGGAAGCTAAGCAAAGCATGGAACGTCGTCTCAAAAATCAGAAATGGAACCGGAACCTCAGAAGAAGGATTGCTAGGCACAATAAGGAAATCGAAGATTATACTTTTACATTATGCGAACAAAATTGGGCCAACAAGTGTGACGAAATGGAGGGGAGCATGCACCTCTCCAAGACGTGGAACATCCTCCGGCATTTGTTGGACCCTGCAAGCTCGAAAACTCAATCCGGTATAAGATTGGCAAAAGCTAGGCACGCGTTCGTAGGGAACGATGATTATTTCATGAAGAAATTAATTGAGACGTTCGTGGGGGAAACATCGCGAACTCCACTACCCGACTATGGTGGAGCGCCTAACGAGGCGTTGGACGCCCCCATCACAGAAGCGGAAGTGCGAGCAGAGATTGTAAGACTCAGAACGAAGTCGGCTCCAGGCCCTGACGGGGTAACGAACAAAATGCTCAGAAACTTAGACGATGATTCCATTAGCTATCTAACGAAGTACATGCAGGAATGTTGGGAAAAAGGCGAGCTCCCACAACAGTGGAAGACGGCAAGCATTACTTTAATACCAAAACCCGGGAAGCCTCCGCAATTGGAAAACTTACGGCCAATTTCCTTAACTTCATGCGTGGGGAAATTGATGGAGCACGTCGTCCAGACCAGACTGATGGGCTTCATGGAGCAGGGCGATCTGTGGCCACATGAGATGGTCGGGTTCCGACCTCAATTGTGTACGCAGGACGTCATGCTCCAAATCAAACATGATATAATAGACTCAAGGTCTAAAGATGCAAAAGCAATTCTGGGACTGGACCTCACGAAGGCTTTTGACAACGTAAAGCATGAGGCGGTCCTGGAAGGGCTGAACAAGATTAATGTAGGTACCAGGACATATCGATACATCAGGGACTTCCTGACGGGAAGAACTGCTTGCATGAGGTTCCAAACGCTGGAATCCCCCACAATTGAGCTAGGGAGTAAGGGTACGCCCCAAGGATCAGTGCTGTCTCCCCTACTCTTCAACGTGGCTATGCGAGAACTCCCCGAGCAATTGGCAAAGCTCGAGGGATTAAAATTTAGTATATATGCGGATGATATCACCCTCTGGGTCAACCGGGGAAGTGATTCAGCCGTCGAAAGCCTGCTCCAGGCCGCCACCGACATCATAGTCGATTACGCGGCCGAGAGAGGCCTAGCATGCTCGCCGCAGAAATCAGAATTGTTTATATACAATCCGAAACACTTAAGGTGCAAGGCACCGTCGGAGATCAAAATTAAGGTGGCGGGTAAAGAGGTACCAATAGTAGAGCAAATTAGAATCTTGGGCCTGATTCTCCAGTCACACGGCTACAATGGCGAGACCCTCAAGAGGCTGCAGAATCACGCATTACAGACCCTGAGCCTAATTAGGCGGGTGGCCAGCAAAGGTCGAGGGCTAAAGGAAAAAAATTTATTTAAGCTAATACAGGCGTACATATTCAGCCGGGTGAGCTATGCAACGCCATATCTCGATTTGAAAGTGGTGGAAAGAGAAAAGATTGATTCTCTAATGAGAAAATGCGTAAAACGAGCGCTGGGACTGCCCATGTGTACATCAACAGAGAGATTGATGGCTCTAGGAGTGCACAACACATGGGCAGAACTGGCGGAAGCGGTGCGAACCTCTCAAATTGAGAGACTTAGCACCACGAAGACAGGAAGAGCCATATTGGCCAAAGTTGGAATAAACCCGGACAGAGGCCCCACCCAAAAGGTGGAAGTAGATAGGGAAATGAGAAAAAATCTGATTATCCCCCCTCTGCCAAAAAACA
This sequence comes from Dermacentor albipictus, assembly GCF_038994185.2. Lineage (NCBI taxonomy): Eukaryota > Metazoa > Arthropoda > Arachnida > Ixodida > Ixodidae > Dermacentor > Dermacentor albipictus. Next base: position 12,155,612 of record NC_091824.1, read on the forward strand.
TGCACCCGGAACATAACAAAGACAGGAGGCATAAACGAGCCGAAGCATTAAAAATTAGATTCGGTAATATCTCGGAGCATGAGGTGGCCTATGTAGACGCGGCGGGAGGTAGCGGCAGTTTTACGGTGGCAACGGCCGTCAGCGGCCGGGGTATTTCCGTGACTGCTGTCACTCTGCGCGGGCGCAACATAGAAGTTGCCGAGGAAATTGCGATCGCATTAGCTTGCGCTGGAACGGACGCGAAATTTGTGATCAGTGACAGCAAAACTGCCATACAAAATTTCAGCAAGGGAAGGATCTCGCCCTTAGCGGCCAGAATCCTAGGCCAGAGAAAGCTAGATAGAAAAATTCAAATAATTTGGACTCCGGCGCATGAAGCCGTCCCCGGCAACGAGGCGGCCCACGAGCTGGCTCGAGATCTCTACCGCCGAGCCGCTACGGGGCCCCTCGATGACCGAGGGAGCGGAGAGCGCATGCTAAAATATGGGGAGATCACGCAGCATTATAGATTGGCTCGTAGACTGGTATCCCCGCCAGACCCAAAATTAAACAACAGACAAGCAGTCGCGTGGAGACGACTACAAACTTATACATATCCGCACCCGGTTATGGCGAACCACATGTTCCCCGAGGCCAGGAGCGATAGCTGTAATCTTTGTGGGGCGAGAGGGACCCTCGACCACATAATATGGGAATGTCCGTACTCTCCCGGGGGAACGCACAAAATAGATAGTAGAGACACCTGGGAGACCCTGCTGCGCAGCTCGGACCCTGAGCTCCAGCTCCGGCTCGTCCAACTGGCCGAAGAGGCTGCTGGGACCCAAGACCTCCCAGCCTGCATCTGAGGCGGCGGCACTCACCCCCTGACCTGTGCGTCAGGGGGTGGGTAGATCACCTTTTTCCGTTGGACATTAAAGTTTATTCTATCTTTCTATCGAGAAATCGTTTGCCTCCTACAACAATCATGGTCACCGCAGCTCCATCGCAAGTAACACTGCAGAATTCCATGGTTCCGGAGAACTTTCATGCTGATGCATTTGAAGACATCCAAGATTGCCTAAACCAGTTCGAGCGCGTCCCCAAGTACAACCATAAGACCAGCTCGGAGGACAAACTCTCGTTCCTATCTGAAGGGCAATGCTAGTACGCGGCACGTCAACAGGGAAAGCAGCTTTGCCACGTGGGACGACTTCCGCGGGCAGCTGCTGGACACTTTCACAAGCATCGACAGGAGAGAAAATGCGGGGAGTCTTCTTGAAATCCGCATTCAAAAACCCAATGAGAGCGTTGCTATGTTCTCAGAAAACATGGCCCGTCTTTTCCGTAGGGCAGACCCCGACATACGAAAGGAAAGAAAGCTGCGGTATCTCTTGCGAGGAGTGAAAGAGCGACTGTTTGCCGGCCTTGTGAGAAATCCACCGACAACAGTGACGGAATTCACAGAAGAGGTTACAGCCATTGAACTGGTCTACAGCAACAATACGAACAGCATGACATGACTAACTCGACGGCGGACGCATCTGTTCTGGATGCAAGTAACGACAGGCCTCTGCGTGAAGTTATCCGAGTAGGTTGTGCGAGAAGAGCTTCGGCAGCTCGGATTTGTTGTTGCGCCTACAAACCGACGCCAGCGTTATCTTTTGTAGCTGATGTGGTCCGGAAAGAAGTCCGGCAAGCTTTTTCATCGCCAGACTGTGGTAACGTGCCGCGGCGCCTTGCTTATGCGGAAGCTGTTCGCCGTCCAATCAACACAACTTCGACGTCATTGACCCACAACTACAACATCACCTGTGCTACAGAGTCGACATCGTCACCCCGTCGACTCTACCGACCCCGCCGATCACGCCAGCACAAACAATGCCGTATTTTCGACACGCACACGCCACTCCTTGGTTCCATGGCGTGTTGCCGCCGAACTATCAGCGTCGGAAAACCGATTTGTGGCGCACTGTCGACCAGTGCTACCATTCTGGCGAAGGTGGACACGTCTATCGAGCTTGCCACAAATGGAACTATCAATACCCAAGCTCTCCTGCCAACCATGCCGATTGTACGTATGACGGCCGACGCGCCTGCAACGAGGCTCCTGTGAAGCCCCAAAATACGACGACGCCCGCCCTGACCACGTTCTCCTTCTCCTGCGCGCTACATTTCGCCGACTCGTCGCAGTTTTACCGACGTCACTAGGGGCAGGTCCCCTAGCCCTCGACGGGGAAACTAGCCGCAGCGACCTCCATGGGTGAGGTTGCCAATTCTCCAACTTCTCCACACCCACCATAACCGACGAACGACGACGTGAACACTCCGATGACGAAGACACCGAATGCAACGAATACAACTACGAAAGACGTAACTGACGTCGTTACAGCGCCGACCGCATCGTTCGCATTGACGGTCACCAAGTAGCCGCTCATGTTGACACTGGCTGCCATGTTTCAATCATAAGCTCGCCGACAAACTAAGAAAGGTGAAGACGCCATGGGCCCATGCAACATAAGAACCGCCGGAGGTCACCTGTCGGGAAATTCACGGCCCGACTCTTCGCCGGTTCAACCTTCGTTGCCACCCTCGTCAGTCTTACTGAGTGTTGTAAGGAACTTGCATGGATTTCCTACGTGAGTACGGCGCCGTGATTAGCATGTGTGACAGAAGCGTCACGTTTACCTCGAGCTCAGGTAATGTCACTCATGAGAAGCAACCTCGCTTACGTATTGCTGCGGACGACGTCATACTTTTGCCACGGAGTTGCTCTCTCGTGCCCGTTTACTGTGACAGCCTGCAGAATGGGACTGGAGCAGCTCAACACATCAATGCTCTAGCACTGAACTGCAGCGTCTCCATTGCCAGAGCACTTATCAATGTAATCGACGGAATCGCCCAACTCTTCCTGATGAATTTTAGTAAGAAACGTCGACACATCGTTAAAAGCACTGCCGTCGCTTATTTCGACGAAGTAACACAAATAGAAGGCGGCCACTTAGCGCAGCAGCCTCCTCTACAAAGTACACAGCTGCGCCTATTGTAGACGTTAATCCGACTTTACCGGCCGTTGAGCGAAACCGTCTTCTTGAACTCATCAATCGGTACCAGGGCTGTTTCTCATCTGCGTCAAGAGTTGGTCAAGCGCCACTTACCAAACACTGAATCATTACTGATGTCGACGCCAGACCCATTGGACAAAACCCTTATCGGGGGGCCCGAAAGGAACGTGAATCAATGCAAAAACAACTGAACACGATGCTGGAAGATGGCGTTATTCGGCCATGTAATAGCCCTTGGGCATCAACTGCAGCTTTAGTGAAAAAGAAGGACGGTAACCTGCGCTTCTGCGTCGACTATCGGATGCTCAATGAGGTCACAAAGAAGGACGTTTATGCAATGCCACGTATTGATGATTCCTTGGATAAGTTGCGAAACGCGTGCTACTTTTCGTAAATGGACTTGAAAAGCGGTTATTGGCAGATCGAAGTGGATCAGTGAGACCGTGAAAAAACCGCCTTTGTGACGCCTGACGGACTTGATGAATTTCAGATACTTGGGTTTGTTTTCGGCACCAGCAACATTTCTGCGTCTAGTGGACACTGTCCTCTCTGGACTCAAATGGCAAACATGCCTGGTGTACCTGGATGACGTGACCGTCTTTTCCGCAACGTTCGACGAACACTTAAAAATGTTGCAAGCTGTTTTTGAAGCGATACGCTCTGCCGGTCTCACTTTGAAGCCTGAGAAGTGTCATTTTGCTTAGCACGAGCTCCAGTTCATCGGTGCACGTTGTCAGTAACCAAGGAGTCCAGCCTGATCCGGATAAAATTGCGGCCGTCGCTAATTTCCGGACCCCATCAGACAAAAGGGCCATGCGACGTTTTCTGATATTCTGTGCATATTACGGGCGACTCAATGCGAATTCCTCGCGCATCGCATGGCCGTTAACACCAGAGAAGATCCCTTTTGCTCGGGGCGAAGACCAGCAGCGGGCAGCTCCGGCAACGCATGCAAGCGCCTCCCGTGCTCGCACACTTCGACGAAGACGCCCCGACGATGTTGCCCAGACTAGGGGCGGTGCTCGTACAATGGCAGGACGACAGCGAAAACGTGATCGCTTACGCTAGTAGAACACCATTCCGAGCCGAGGCTAACTACTCCACCACTGAAAAAGAATGCCTCGCAATGGTACGGACAGTTCTGAAATTTCGTCCATATTTGTACGGTCGGTCTTTCACCGTCGTTAGCGGTCACCATTCACTCTGCCGGCTCATTATTCTGAAAAATCCTTCCGGCCGGCTCGCACGCTTCGACTCCAAGAGTTCGACTTTGCTGTCGCATACAAGTCGGGAAAACGGCACGCAGACGCCGACTGCCTTTCTCGGTCTCCTGTTGAGCCGGCAGCACGAGATGACGACACGGTCTTTCTGGGACTCGTGGACACCGCCGATCTTTTGCACCAGCAACGGGATGACACTGAATTGCTGCCGCTTATTGATTACCTGGAAGGACGAACAAATAGCGTGCCTCAACATGTTGCTTTTTAGCCCAAAAGCTCGAAAAAAAGAAGGCAGTGAGAGGCGAAAGGAAAGACGAGCGCTACACTTATAACCGTTTATTCTGAAAACAGCATCCCGTATATAGACAAAAATGCACACGCGCAAACGCATAAAACAAGAAAAAAACGTCCGTAAGCCGCAGGCATTGTTATCAATTTTTATATGCTTAGCAATGTGAATACCGAATCATAAAACGTAACAGATGTTTGACTCACGCAAGCTAGACCAGTGGTATGGATATGGAATGCCTGTAACAGTTCACGTGCGGTTTTGTTTTTGCTTCTACCTATGATCCTGACATTAAAAAACAGTGGTTCACAGTCGGAACAAGACTTGCAGTGCGCAGACAGGTGCGCAGTCGTATCTTTCTTTAAAATATTTGCGTGCTCTCTAATTCGGTCGTTGACGCAACACCCAGTATGCCCAATGTAGCGCTTGCCACAGCTGAGCGGAATCCGGTAAACCACTCCAGTGGAGCGATGCACGTAACTCGACGTGCCGTACTGTACACCCGTTCGTAGCGCCACCCGTAATTCGAGGCAGAAACGGGCCAGCTTGTTCGGGGCGGAGAAGACCAAAAGTACTCCATACCTGTTCGCCACTTTCTTAAGATTCTGGCTAACCCTTGCGCCACTTGTACCAATGTGACTACTTGTGCCTTTTTTCGAGTGCTACGCACGACTTCATCGCCCACCTTTTCGTTGCCTTTCAGCTTCTGACTGACGTCGGCACCAAGCGAAAGTAACCGGCTTTTAAAAGTTGCTCGATCAGATTGTCAAAACTCGTCTTGATCACATGAACACGCGATTTCTTAAGCGCAGACCCCAAGCAGGTCTGACGCTTTATGATTCGGAATTCAGATTGCTTAGCATATAAAAATTGATAATGCCTTCGGTTTACTGACGTCTTTTGCTTGTTTTATGCGTTTGCGCATGTGCATTTTTGTGCATATATAGGATGCTCTGTTTTTTTCAGAATAAACAGTTGTAAGTGTAGCGCTCGTCTTTCTTTTTTTTTTTTTGCGCCGCTCACTGCCCTCTCTTTTTCGAGTTTATTGCGCTAAAAAGCAACATGTTAAGTAAACACCAAATCGCCCAAGTTATCTTCAACAGCGTGTCGAGGCTGTTTGCAAGAGGGCTGACATCGTACCGCTTGCGCCACGCACGTCCTCTACGAGAAGAACTTCTCACCTAGCGGCAGCAACTGCTTGCTCTCATCGCTCCGACGTGAAATCTCGCACGCCTGCCACCACGAGACGACCGCTCGGCACTTGTGCTACACTCGCACATCGGCACGGATTCGGCAGAATTACTACTGGCCGAGCCTTAGTGCGGTCGTTAAACGTTACGTTCAGACATGTTTGGATTGCCAACGTTGCAAACCGCCATCCGTCAAGCCAGCCGGCCTACTGCACCCTGTTCAAGTACCAGCCACACCATTTTCACAAGTAGGCATGGATTTTCTGGGCCCCTTCCCAACGTCTATTACCGGCAATAGGTGGATAATCGTCGCCACGGATTATCTCACTAGATGTGCCGAGACAGGTGCTCTGCAACGGGCAACAGCTCATGAAGCGGCTCTATTTTTTTCTCAAATCCATCGGTTTAAGGCATGGCGCTCCCGCAGTAGTCGTCACGGACAGAGGTATACTGCGTTCGTGGCCAGGTTTTTTAATATCGTTCTACGTCTAAGCGGTACCGCCCACCGGAAGACAACGGTGTATCACCGCAAAACAAACGGACTGACGGAACGACTCAATAGGACACTGGCTGATATGATAAGCATGTACATAGATGTAGAGCACAACAACTGGGACGAGGTTTTACCTTATGTCACCTTCGCGTACAATACGGCTCATCAAGAGACCACTCGCAAGACACCCTTCAGTCTCGTATACGGCCGTGAGGTTACGACAACACGAGACGCAATGCTCCCTCATGATTCTGATGACAAGGAGACGGGTGCTGAAGAGATCCCACAACGAGCAGAGGATGTGCGTGTCTGCGAATCCACGAAAACAGGACTGTGACGGCAGATCTTCGGCAAAGACCCGTAACATACAACATCGGGCGTCGAAGTGTGAGACAGCGTGGGCTCCGAAAAAGCTCCTGCGCAAGTACATAGTTCAAGGCATCAGTGACGTCAACTACGAAGTCGCCCCAGACGGCTCTCACTGTTCGAAGCGCCGACGCATTTACCCGAGGTCATTCACGTGCTTCGTATGAAGGCGTACTATGAAGACTGACAAGACTGCGCAGTTTTTTTTTATCGCTGTTTTCCAAGCCTCTATCATAGGGACGATGATCTTTTTCGAAAGGGGGAGCAAACAGCACAGTATATTTGGCACAACTATATTGTCGCGGGTATGTGCCATTGGGGACGAGGTAGAAGTAGCGCGGGATTTTTAGGTTAAGCCTGGAGACGAAGAATACATTGTTGGTTTTGTCTGACGACGGACAAAGTGTATTTGTTGGTGGTGCTGCTCCGCATCTTCGTCGATCCCCACGAGTTGTTGACAAATTCAACCTCGCCCTGCTAGACACCTGGTTAGCTCAGATGGCAGAGCGGCTGCCCCGGAAAGACGGTGGTCCCGGATTCGAGTCCCGGACCAGGACGAATTTTTCAACTGCGAGGCTTTTCTTTCAAGGGACACGTATGGGTTTCCTTTGTAGCAATTTCTACGAACGGGTGGATGTCTGATTTTTCCTTAGTTAATTACTACTCTCCACCTTGCGTGTTTCCACAGAACTATTACGCCAAAGAAACAATTTATAACTCAAAGGGAAGTTCATTACTTTTCAAAGCGCGATCAGGATGCCTCAGAACGCGCACTTATAAGCGGGACATAAGCATGTGCTTGCTGCGGTAAAGCGAGGGCAATGATGGAACATGTTTGATTAGAATGTGAGGATATCTGCCCAGCGGTCGATTCAGGCACCACTGGCCACCTTGAAGCCTTTGGGTTCAACCGACGCCTCCTTTAAAAAGATACCTGCCGCGTGCGCCGAAAACCTGCTGCCCTTACCTTTCCTCTTTTCCACTTGAGGTGGTAGCTAGCGATCTTTGCGGTGGTCGCTTGCAACACATGCACGCATGCGCACATCACCGCATGGCAGCGCGGCCGCCGCTACGGCCGCGACACCTCAGCGGAGATAGGGAAGTAGGTGGCGCCATCTCTTGACAACCGACCGCAACTCAAGGCGCGACGGCTACAATGGGTAAGCGAGCGACGCTGCAGGCATCTTTCTAGAGGAGGCGTTGGTTCAACGAGAGCAGTGGAAAAGTAATCATGTCGGCAATAGAGATTAGTAAGCGGCGATTGGAAGAATGGTGGAAGTAGGGAAACGACAAACGGAGGCGTACAAAAACAAAGTTCACAAAAAGGGTTTAGAAACTTTGCTTATGGGAATTCATCGTGTTTGCCTTATCTTCTTGTTTAACACAGGTAGGCAATATGGTGCAACCCACTGGCCCGTTCCGAAAGGGACGCTCATAGCATCCATCCAGAGATGCGTTGCCTGTGCCGGGCGTGCAGCGAGCGGGCTTTCTGTTTGTTCACTAATTTGCTGGTTGCACAACCGTGCCCGCGCGTCGCAGTGCGACAGCTAGTGCCGCTTGTCGCCTACCCAAGTGCGCGGATGAGGATACTTCGCTGCCTTCATATGCATCAGAATGTACTACTGTAAGTGTCGGTGTCACGGTAGCACCTGTTAAATAATCCTACTTTGTACACCGGTATGTTTTTACTCAATTTACATTTGCTAGTCCCCAACTACGGCATGCCTCAATCAGGAATGCAGTTTTTTGAGCACAAGACGCGAGGACAGGTAAGAGGCTAAGTCACTCGAGCGCAGATACCCACAGATAGCTTCTGCTCTCGTCCTGGGGCGCAAAAAGCTGCAATCGTTTCCTACCAACATGCCCAAACAGTCACTTTAGTGAGCTCATAATCAGATCGCATTTCGTTTAATTTTTTAGAACGACGATGGGTAACTTCGGCGACACGCGGACTTTCTCATGGTGAATTTCAATAGCAGATTCGGAGCACTTCCGGTAGTAGTAGTGCTCTTTGCGGAGCAAGCGTATTCCACTGGGTGATGGACGGTGCCTCCCGTACATAGCTTTCAATGGCGGATTGGAAGCAGCTCCGCCGCAAGATCCACGCCACGGAGCAGCGCTCTGAACTCCGCAACAATTGACGGAGTCCACTGGAAGACGCTTGGTGGTCAGGCCACCCACAGCCAACTGCCGCTACGGTGCACGCGCCCGTGAACGCGGTGTCTCGGAAGTGGTGCTTCGCATCGTCAACTTGCGCTTGTACTGCTTGCAGAGCGCGATGCGTCCTCTAGCTTAAGTTCCGCACCGACCAGCGGGGGCACTCGAGGGAGTAAGAAGTGTTCAAGCAAGCTTTCGATGCCACGTTTCGGCCGAAAGTGACGCGCTTCGCCAGTATTCGGACGAAGATTGGCATTCCAACAACCCTTACTTCCGAAGGCACTGTCTCGACGTGTCACCAGCGAACTGATGGCGGGTTTATCTGCGTCTCCGATGTGCGCGACACACAATCCCGGCGGACGAGAAAAGCACACACGCACGCGCCGTGACTTTGGGCTAAAAAAAAACTTGTACACACAACGTGCGCGCGAGTTCAAGCCTAAAAGGCTGAGAACGACGAATAACCCGAGGCGCTTTCGGAGGCGGAAGTGCGCTCGTGCTTCAATCGCCGATGTCGGCCTCGATCCGCTGTGGCGGAGTGTTCCGGTGCAGGAATGGCGGTCGGCCATTCCGAATCCGCTGTCATTCTTGGAAATAGGCTGACCGGATCTTCACCGCTTGCAGCCGCACCGATACAACGGCAGCAGCGAAAGCGCGCCAGCCGGCCACTTTTGGTGGCTGAACGGTGGTCATATACGGTTCACGCTTTGTGCGGCAACGAATGTAACGGATGCCAAGCGCCTGAGACACGACGTGCCTAATCGTCACGCTCGTCAACATGAAAAGGACGTCCGTACGGGGTGCGCACGCGACGGTATTATGAGCGGAATGTGCAAATCCTACTCTGTCCCACGTTCATCCCTTCTAGGAGTGGTTTCTATCCGTGTGTGTTGACCCGGCGTGTCCTGACAAGGCCCTCTAGCAGGGAGCAAGGGAAAATGAGGTTGCCCGGATGGTGGAGGGTATACGAGAACCCCAGCGCCGTCTTCTCTGCCCTGGCGTGCGGGTGCACGCGCGCTGAACATTTGTCTTGGAGCGCACCGCTCACCCGGAATGACGTATTGAACTTGCGCTATTTGTTGTTGCATTACCTCGCCTTCTCTGCCGAACCCTGTGGGACGGTCGAGCTGGTTCAAGCTCCAAGCAGACGCTGGTGGCAGCCCGTAACAAAGCATTCTCGACCACCGCACTGCACGCGCATTTGGCGCGCACAGCTAGCTGCAAGAACACGCCGGTCACACTTTACGAGCTGAGCCGTCGACATTTCCCGCGCACTAGGCAGGTCCAGAAACTGCAAGCGCTGACCGCATGCGTGCACGCGACAAATCGTGCTACGGTGACACGGCGTCGCTTGCATCTCCCGAGCACCCACTCGGACTGTAGGCGACGCAGGGGATTCGATATTTCGAGATAAAAAAAAAGGGGGGGGGGGGGGCGTCGAAATTCCGCACTTACGACCGGACTCGTAAGAAGTAAAATACGACTGCTCGATGGCCGCTGAATTACGAGCAGGTAGCTACACGGCATACGTACGTGAAACGAGCGTCCCGAATACGAAACTCGCACGATGACGGTGTCGATGCAGAGTGATTGTCGCGTGCCTCTCTACCGGTGCGGCTTCGTCGTTGGCGCCAGCCAACAAAGGCCGTGTCCTGCGGCACAGCTTGACCGAGGGCAGGAACCGTTGTAGAACCAAGGAAAGGAGACTCATCGCCACAAATAAACAACGGGGAGGGCGCACGGCTGAATTTTGCCAGCGCGGAACTGTCAACATGTCTCGGTCTAATTGAGGCCCGTGCACATCCCCCGACGCCTCGGGATCCACCAGTGGCTAGACCGCACAGCTAAAATAAAAAAAAAAAACGTAGGCCACAACACGCGAGACCCTACAGCGAGAAGCGCCGACGTATGTGCATCCCACGAGCATTTTAGCGGCGTCGCAAACATCGGCCGCTCACCACGAGCACCGGCGGCAAGGCGTCGAGTACCGCGGCCTTCGGCGACGGCTTACCGCAGCTTCCGGCACGCAGGCGATCAAATCCCTCGGCGACCGGGCGTGTCGAGGCAACGAGGGCCAGCCGGGATTGGCTCGTGCCAGAACACCTGGGCGGCGGCCCCATCCCGCCGGCGAGCCGCACGTCACGTGCCGCCGGGCCGCGGTCGCCGCCGCGACCCGAGGTCCGCGCACGCGTCCCGCGCGAGCAGCACTGGCGAGCGGGGCGGCGCGCGCTGCCGGAACGCGCGCGACCCCGCCCACGCGGGCGCCGCCCGCGGCTTCGATCCGCCGCTCGGGGACAAAGCGCCGGCACCGCCCGCCGGCGGTCGATGAGGCGCCGCGTCCAGTGCCGGCCCCCCGACAATGGTGGACCAGCGGATTTGAAAGTCGCCCGCTTCGCTGGAGCCACGTTTCGTTCTCTCTTACTGGCCTGGCTCAACGCCGGAGAGCAGCACTTGCCTGCTGGAGTCAAAAAAGGCGCACGAGGCAGACGTCTGTGTCCAACTCTCGCTTACTAGCAAGAGCGACAGCCATCGAGTGATCGCAGCCCAAACAAGTCAACTGCAGGAGAGTCTTTGGCGATGTTCGCCCGAGCATTCCCTAAAGTGCGGCAACATGCCAAGACGAACAACGCGCCTCCCGAAAAGATTCCTCACAAGGAGTCTCGAACAATGCCGAGGAACGTGTGCGAGCGAGCGTTGGCCTCGCGCTGTTCGGTTCAAACGCGCATCGATCGAGCATTCAGTTGTACGGTTCCCGCGTCGCACCGGCTGCTGACGAGCCTCTGACGACGATTTCTTGGGACGGGCTTGCTGCACGCAGAGCACAAATCGGCGTGCCTCTGTGGCGGTGCTGAGCTGCTTACAACCCCTATGACAAGGACGGGCGATATGCCTGCTTGACCGGGCCTCGCTACGTGCTTTCGGGGCTTGGTGCATGCACAATGGTCGGCAGATGTTTTCCGCGTCTGCCATACACGTTCACCGAGAATGCTTGTCCATTTCGCGTACTGTCTCCAGCGCAATGATTTCTCTAGCGATCAGTTCGTTCACTAAATCCGGCGAAGAGTGTTTACTGTCACACAGTGCCCTCGGTAGACCCTGGAAGCTTTCGTGCGATCTTTTGTGCCCATTGCTTTTATATCGCAATATGAAACTTATCCAATGGCCGTCTCACCCCGAAAGCAAGGATAACTTTTAACCCAAACAAAGCTCTCCTCGGCGCAAATGTTGTCCTATATATGGAGCGTCCCCATTCAAGAACCGACAACACAGGAGCGATGCCGGCGTTTGTGCGTAGGACTCCTCTTAAAGGGAGGTGGCACCATGGAACATGACGGCCATCAAGGGCAACATCGATTCAAGGCTCTCGCTCGCGAGTACCGGCGGCCACAGGTGAACCAGATCGAAGCAGTGGTAATGTCACCTGTGCCAAGTATGTCCAAGGTCTAGTCGAACGGGCGGAAACCATGGCCTTCTCCGAGCCTCGGGAGGCATCGAACTTTTGTAGAAGTCACCACTGCACCGGCAGTCACGATTAGTGTTTACCGCATTCGATTTATTTGTGACGCGGACCGGGACTGTACCAGGAGCCAATTACTGCTGAAGCGTAGACACATGGCGAAGTAGAAGAGACATGCGAATACAATGTCACGAGTGTAGTGCGAGGCCCCGTCCGCAGCACGAAGCTGTGTCATCCACTGTTAACTTGAGAACGTCATTAACCACCGTATTCACAAATGCATCGCAACGTTAAAAGCCATCCTTGACTTGATCTAAGCGATGCCTGGCATGAACGTGCCCAGGACGCGCATTGCATTTCCTTTGGCGCGTTCACGGCACGCGTCGTTTAAAGGGACCCTGAAACGATTTTGACCATTTTCTACAAACGTACTGAGCCGTTAGAGTAGGCCCTTCTGATCATTAATTGACGCATCTAACTGCTCCGCGCAAAGCGTGTAATTTATTATAAAGTTTTCAAAATGCACATCGCCGCCTATCGCAGCACAGTGCGCGGCGAAATATTAAGCCGCCCCTACCCATATGACGCAAATCACCCATGTGACGTCAGTGGGGCCATCTATCCGATTGGCTGACCGGGGCTCGTGATCGATGATTTTTTCCAACTTTATGGTGAACAAATGATGTTCGTAATAGTTGGAATGTTAGTTAATTTGTTTTTGTAAAAACAAAGTAACATAAAGGGAATGCACAAGAACAATCTTGCAGTACACTTAAGCACTTCCGGCACACAGCAAGTGTCATCTGCTTGTGTTACAACGTGCCCCATGCTTGACGAGAGCTCTGCCGTCAGTGTCGGTCTGTCTTTTCGCGAGCACTATGATTCGACTGTGTTGCGTTGTGGACTGCAAACGTAGCGACTGGCAAAATGTCAAGCTGCGACATCGTGTCGCTCTGCAAGCCAGTAGACGATCGGACTGGCTGCAGCGCATCGGACTGCCGCTATCCGATCGGCGCCAGGATTTGCGCGATTGCGGCCGTCACTTTACACCGGAAGATTACTAACGCAATAGCGTTTCGCGAGTCCGGTATTAGCGTAAACGCAAGAGCAAAGGGGACAGGGCCTGGCCGTGTCCCCTAGCGTGTCGTTTCATGGGATGCACAGAAGCGCAAACGTGAACGGTCTGCACGGTGCAGCCACCTGGTGGCATAGAGCTCAACCAGACACAGTAGCAGTAACGAAATTTCCTGCTGGTGTAAATTTTTCGCAGGAGTGCAATCGTTAACACATTGCTTTTGTAAATGTTTAAAATTTTTTACACTTGGTTAGAGCAATATTAGCTCTTTCTTTGGCTGGTTAAGTTGTGCGCCACGGGTGGCTGGACCATGGAGACCAATCAGGCAGTTCCATGTACGTCTACGCTAAAGTTCCTTCATCAGCTTGAGTTTACGCTTCAACCGTTCCGTCGAAACGTTCCGCTACTGTGTGGTTAACGGAATACCAGACACGTTCGGCGCTGCGACAGAATGCTCGCAACGCACGCTGCTTCGACAGCTCTCGCTTGGGGTAGACGGCCAAGCGGCTAGCGGAGAGGTTCCGCGCGGGCGGAGGCAGGCTCCAAAACAACCGGAAGTGGACGATGTGACGTCGCATCGTGACGCAGAACCAGTGAAGGCCGAGCTTAGCCCCGATCGCTCGGTGACCGAGTTGAGGAGGAAAAGCATGGCTAGGGAGGAGGGTAACTTGAGTCGCTTGTAGCTCCATTAATACGTAACGCTTCACTTAAATTGTGGTGCGAATTTTCTACTTAAGCTGTACCTTACGCGTCTACAAAATTTATCCGAACCGTTTCAGGGGCCCTTGAAATCGAGTCAAGCATGGGCTTAAAGTTAAGGTGCACTTATGAATACGGGGGTTGAATTCGAACATTGCGACTGCGGTTGAGTGCTCGAAACTGGGTTTGCCTTGTCCGCTCTGCTTCACTGGCGAGAAACCACGGCGATATTTTTTTTCGTCGCAAGGCCACCTGGCCGTTCCCAGCTTCGCCAATGCATGAAGAAAAACAAAGCTTCTGCACAACCGCCTTCACTGGGATTTGAGCCCATGCCAGTGAAGGAATGTGCATTTGGGCGTCGAGCGCGCCAATCACTGAGCTATCGCGCAAAAATAGTTTTCCTGCTCAACTCATGTTTGTAACATTTGTGCATCAGTGTTTAGGCACTCGTGATCCTTAAGGAGTAAATGAGAAGCTCAAACAAAGCTCAGATATAAATGACTACGTCAGGTCTAAAATAGAATATGCTTCCGTGATTTCCCAAACTAAACAGCGTATACAAAAGCTATTACAAAGGAAAGCTGCCAGAATCATTTATGGGAAATATTAAAGGAATTACTCCCCTACTAAGCTTATGCGTGATAATGAGATTCCAAAATTACAAATGCGTAGAAAATATGTTCGCATAGTCTATAGTCGGATACAACTTTAGAAAAAAGGGGGCGTTTACTCCTCCGAGGCGGATGCACACGAGCATCCACCAATGGACGCGCACTCTGGACCGACGTCATGCGCCGGATGGCCGGTGGCTTCGCCGCTTCGGTCATCTGGGCGGGGCCTCCCCTTTTTTCTAAAGTTGTATCCGACTATATTTGCATAATACCTTCAACGGTAAACTAGACAGGTTCGTACTTCCAGATGCCCAACCTTTAAGTACCAGAAAGACTCGACACACACGTGTCCGTGCGCTGAAACCAATTTTTGCAAAAACAAATGCATTTAAACAGTTTTTCCCACGGACTATTTCCAACTGGAACGCCTTTTCTAAATAGTCGGTAGCGGCGACTATCCATTTGTTGCGCGAAGAGGTCACTGGGAATGGCCCAAGTAGATCCATTCCTATTTGTTGGAACGGTGCTTGAGGAGGGTCCAGAGGGTGGAGAAGGCCAGCCGGTTTAACCGGTGGTTTCTTGCGGCGCTGACAATCACGGCAGGTCTTCACGTACCGGTGCACAGAAGAAAATAGCCGGGGCCAGTAATACTTCTGTCGTATCCTTGCTAATGTCTTAGCGAATCCCAGGTGTCCCGCGCATGGCTCATCGCGGCAGGCTTGCAAAATGTCTTGGCGGAGCGCCGACGGCACGACAAGGAAATACGTATATATTTTCCTCTAAAGGACGTTGTTGTGCAAATAGTACGATGATAAGCCGCGCACGAGCGAGCGGGTAAAACACCTTCGACTCCTTGAAAGTGCTCGATCAGCGGCAGCAGCTCAGGGTCAGTGCACTGGTGCTCAGCCACCTTTATGGCGTCGATAACACCCACTAATGACAAGTGATGGTCAGGGTCCGATCACGTCGTACGGAGTGGTACGCGTGACAAACAGTCAGCGTTGCTGTGCTTCCTTCCAGATCAGTATATATATATATATATATATATATATATATATATATATATATATATATATATATATATATATATATACTTTAATTTCCATTAATTTATCATTACTTTATTTCAATTATTAAGCACATTCAATTTCCCCTATGTTGTACTTGGTGTCAGTGTCTGTTGGCTTCTCATTATATGACTAATAATTATCGGGTCCCTCGGTTAACCCCCTTCCTTCTCGTTTATATATATATATATATATATATATATATATATATACACAACTGTAGGTCATGCCGTACTCTTGTAAGCGGAGGCTCCAACGGGCTAGTCTGCCTGAAGGATCCTTGAGGATCCTGCGCCTGTGTCGTGTGGTTCTTTCTCTGTCTTGTCCTTTTTTGCGCAGTTTTTCTTTGTTCCCATAATGTCATACCAACTAGCCCCTCACCGTACGCTTCTAGGATCCTTGAGGTTGGCAAGCCAGCACAGGGCGTGGTGATCGCCGACAGCCTTAAAGGGTCTACCGTACAAGTAGGGTCGGAATTTACGAATCGCCCACACAACCGCTATGCGTTCTTTTTCTCTGGCTGAGTAGTTTTTCTCAGCCTTGGTGAGACTGCGGCTTGCATAAGCAATGGGGCGTTCAGCACCAGGTTGTCACTGCACAAGAACTGCGCCGAGACCCGCCCGTATTGCTGGCGTCAATATGAATTTGTGTTAAAAATTTAATTATGGGGTTTTACGTGCCAAAATCACTTTGTGATTATGAGGCCCGCCGTAGTGGAGGACTACGAAAATTTCGACCACCTGGGGTTCTTTAACATGCACCTAAATCTAAGTACCACGGGTGTTCCCGCATTTCGTCCCCACCGAAATGCGGCCGCCGTGGCCGAATTTCACTGTTAGCGTCTTCGTCGTAATGAGCAAGTATTGGGGCCGCTTGCAAACGCTTGCGCAATTCGTTGAACGACTGCTGCTGCTCGTCAGTCCAAATGAAAGGCACATCGTCGCGTGTAAGCCGAGGCTGAGGCTCAGCAATTCTCGAGAATCCCTCGACGAAGCGCCTTATAATATGCGCACAAACCAAGGAAGCGTTGGACAGCCTTCTTGTCTGTTGGTGGCGAAAACTCGGCGACGGCAGCTAACTTGGGTCGGACTCCTTTAGGACCGACGACATGACCAAGAAATTCGAGCTCTTGGTACCCGAAGTAGCATTTTTCAGGCCCGCCCTACAGGCCGCATACTTGCTGGTAAGCTTCCTAGTTCTCTTCCTCCACTGTGAATCAATGTTTTTCTTGTACAGATACCTCAACACTCTCCCAGCCCATTTACTTTCTACCATATTCCTCAGCCATTCTTCAAACTCAATTTTACTGCGAGCTTCCCTCACTTCAAAACTAGTCCAGTCCATATCACCCTGAACAGCTTCATATGTAGTCTGACCTGACCTTTGGGTCCCGTCGAGCCCTGATTGTACAGCCGCGGCCACGTCTGTGTAGAGCGCGCGAGCAGATGGCCTTGCTCTGTGGGGCGACACCGTGCGGCAGTTGCGGTGTCTGACGCACTGTGCCCAGGAGCATGCGCGGCCTAATATACATGCAGAACTGCATTGCACGAGTGGCAACGTTGAAACGGGCAGTTGTTTAATCGAATATGTACGCTTCCTCAGGGCGCTCTCGGTATCGCCATGCCAAAAGATTACGCGTTTCAGCTGATAACACGCGCCCGACTCTCACGACAAACTATGCGTGCTTTCTGGCCGTTCCGATTACGCGGTGATACGAAAAAATGATAACGCCAACAGCAGCGTCATTGTGCGCCCCATAATAGCAATTGCGCGTCGCTCATCCACTGTGAGTCAGGGAGCCAGTGCGAATAAATTCTGCGAAGAGGTTTGACTTCTATGTCTAATATAGGCAGCACGCGTGCGATGTTGTCATTTGATTGGTCGATAACATTATCTAGGATTGGTGAAGACATAGTTTTTAATATCAAGTGCCCTGACAGAATCGCACACGCTATCACCCACGTGCGCAATTCCCTTGTCATCGCGCGTAGTAAGGTGGCGCCCTCGGGTAATGCGCACAACCGGCAAAACACGTGCGTTTACCAACATAATTTCTGGTTTAAAGCAGCGTGAACCGACCTGCATGTCTATTAGGCCGCGCATGCTCCCGGTCACAGTGCGTCAAATCCCGCACCTGTCGCACGGTGTCGCCCCGCAGAGCTGGGCCATCTGCTCGCGTGCTCTACACAGACGTGGCCGCGGCTGTACCCCTGATTTAAAGCAAACAACCACATTTCCAAAAGTAAGCCCTGGAACCATTATACCTTTCCACATACCTGGGAGGACCTCGTACTTATTGCATCCCCATAGTGCTTTGTACTTCATTATGGCTGAATTTCTCTTCCCCTTCACTGTTAGTTTTTTCCTGTGTTTCCATATATCTATTGCCTTCGTTTATCCATATACGAAGGTATTTATATTCTGTTACCCGAGGTATTTCCTGGCCCTATATCGCCACTGTCTGTTTACTGTTTTCATTGACTACCATAACACCTGATTTTCTCACACTAAATTTCAAACCTAAATTGTTGCCTTCCTGTCCATAAATATTAGCCATACGTTCCAAATCACTTTGCTTGTTAGCTAGCAACGCAATGTCGTTCGCATAAAATAAATCTGGAAGCTGCTGCTCTATTACTGTACCCGCCTGTTTGTATGAGAGATTAAAACCCAATATTACTTCCTTCTAGCGCCCTCTCCATCCTAACCATGTACGTACATCATAAACAGAAGCGGGGATAAAGGGCACCCCTGCCTCAGTCCCTTGTTGATATGAACTTTCTCCTCGCTCCTCATCCCTTCCCATTCAACGCAAACGGTATTTTCTAGGTAAATATCTCTCAAAAGCTGTAGGCAATCGTCACTTAAGCCTTCCCCTTCCAGAGCATCCCCCAGAATGTTGCGGTCTTTGTTGTCATAGGCTCCTGTAATGTCTAAAAAGGCCACATATAACGGTCTGCTTTCTACTTTCTATATTTCAATACACTGAATAAGAACAAATAGGTTATCATCTAAGCGCCTACCTATTCTGAAGCCATTCTGAAGTTCTCGCAAAATGCCATTATTCTGTACTCATGCTTGAAGCTTTAATTTTATTGCCTGCATTGCTAGCACGTATATTACCGATGTAATGGTCAACGAGTGAATTCTATCCTTCTCCCCCTTACCTTTATAAATTAAATTCATTCTACTTTTTCGCCAACTGTCTGGTATTCGTATATCTTTTAAAGTATTTTCCACTGCTTTCACCAGAGCTTCCTTACTTTTTGGTTTCAGTTTATTAATCAGCCTAATAGGAACCTTGTCTAGCCCTGCGGCTGTGTGCTCACAAATTTTTTCTTCGGCTTTCTTCCAGTTGAATTTTTTCAGCACCAGCTTCTTTTCCACCTGGGTCTCTTCCACGCTTTTTTTCTTCAAATACAACCTTGTCATTGGCTTGGAAAGATTCGGCTGTTATTTTTCAGATGTAATTTATTTCCGCTTCTCCTTCCAGTCTGTTTTCATCTTCGTCTAGGATATGTTGTTGTATTGTTGTTGACTTCCTGCCTAATAATTTTATGTGATTCCAAAATATTCTAGGTGCGGCCTTCTTTTTCTCACGTTAGTAAGATCTTGATGAGGGCTAGTTGGTTCATACTTAGAACTGAGGTTAAACAGCGCGAAAAAGACGAGGACACAAGGAAACAAATACCACAGACACGCGCTGACTGCCAGCTGGAAGTTTAATTGAAATTCACCGGACATTTATACCTTTTTCAGAATAGGCATGCGCACACCAGTCGCAAAAACATCTGCAAATTAGCAACATTATAATCTTTCATCCAAAAATGTTATTTCTTTTCCGGACAAGGCAAGAGAGGGAGTGCTTACACATTTATCTCCTTCTTTTCTAATATGATAAGCGTCTACTTTTTCTCTTTCCCTCTTCACTTTTCCTTTCCTCATGATTTTTGTATTTTCATATATGGGGCTGCAGTGACACTTGTTACAGTGTCCGGCTAAAGGACTCCCATAGCCATATTTTAGGTTACTGCTGTGCTGACGAGCTCTTTCATCAAAGCACTGTCCCATTTGACCTATATAAGATTTTTCACAACTGAGCGGTATCTGATAAATAACGTTGCGCCTGCATTCAGTGAAACGAGTTTTACGATTTGTGGTGCACAGGTGTTTTTCGCGCTTGTTCATGCGATTACATATCGAGGACAGCTTACACAGGGCACTGAAAACCAAATTAATATTATGTCTATTGGAAACTTTCTTAAGATTGTGTGACAACTTGTGTAAGTATGGCAACACGTGCGCTTGTCTTTTGTCTTTCTTTTCTTTTTGGGAAGTTTCGGAACTTCTTTTCTCTTTCTGCAAAATGGCTTCGCATACTGAAGTGATCACAGAACTGGAAAAGCCTGCGTTCTCACGTATTTCTGACAACCAACGTTCACTTTCACCTTTTAATTTTGCTTGCACCATTATTTGAACCATAGACTTTTTCTCCCGGTATATTTCCCATTTACTGGTTACTTCATCCTGCGGCAACTGCGCCTTCTTTGCCTGCCTGTGCTCTCGGGATACTTTCTGTCGTTCGGCAATCGCTTCTCGTATCTCCCTGTTCCACCAGCTTTTCGGTTTCTTTGTTCCTTTCCAACGAACAGGTTGTTTCTCTTTCCGTATTTCTGTCGTTATTACACTTAGAAGCTCACCATATTCCCACTCTTTACTCGGCCATTTGCCAATTTCTTCCACGACTCTAGTGACTATATTTGCTATTTGTTCAGCCTTCAAATTTGGACTGACCATATTGTGCTCCTTGTTCTCTTTCACAACTACATATCCCATTTTTAAAATGATGCGTTTATGGTCACTCCCTGTGCTGCTATACCCTTCCTAGTCAATGACCATTTCTCTCAACTTACCATGAATTCCTTGTCATCAGACAGTATTCAATGGTTGATTGCCGGTTTCCCACTTCCCACGTGATCTGCCCTTCACACTTAGGCCCTGTATTCATGATAACGAGGTTATGTTGCTCACAAAGGTCTAGCATTGACTTCCCGTTGTTGTCGGTATAGCCATCTAAATCCTGTATGTGGGCTCCGTCGCAGCGACAGCACCACATACCGTATTTATTCCATCCTAAGCCGAAGCTATAAAATAAAAAGAAAGAAAGCGGGAGACAAAAGTCACGGGCCGGCAAAGATCCGAGTATTTGGCTCGTGCGGCCACCTGCGGTCGCGTGTCGCTGCAGGACAGGTGGCGGATGCATGGGATCCTGCGCACATTTAGGAAGTGTTGAATTTCCAACGAGCTGTACGGTACAGGAGACAACACCCATTACCAGCAGGAGGAGAGCCGCAAGGAATCTCGACGTGGACGATGAGTGACGGGTTGCACGCAGCAAGAGATTCGCCCGTGGTGTCGCATGTTCGAAATAAACATTGTTTGGGAAGTCTAGCGCTATTATTATATCTCTTTCAGGGGAGGGTGTCGGCTTACACTGTTACATTGTAGGATTTCTTTTTTCTTCCAATTTTCTGGAAATCAGGTTAGAATCGGGGTCCGCTTAGATCGAATAAATAATACGGTGTTCAAGGCGCCAAGCACCAGAACTGAAATTCGATTCTACGATTCAAAGCTGCAATTCAAAGCGCCATTTTGTGTGATATCAGTAGCAATGCGTAATGCGAAGGTTGCGGGTTTGGTCCTCCGGGACAGGTTATATTTTTGTCCACTTTCATTTCTCTTGTCTTCACTATTTTCTACATTTAAATTTCAACCAATTTAAATTATCTCTATGCTTTCATGGCTTGTTGTCTTCATACGGTCATGAATAACAAAAATCGAGCCCCTCTGCTTCCTGTCCTTTCGTTCATTAGCAGTAGAAGACGTTTCAGCCTCAGTGTATTTGAACATTCAAAATCAGTCATCGAGCATTAAACACATAAAGCCTTTAACACAGCTACTGTCTTCTCATGTATGATCTATATATTAACACAAAAACTGTATTTTAAAAAGAACAGTGTAAGGAGACATTTGAATATGCATTAAACACATAAAGCCTTTAGCACAGCTACTGCCATCTCATATGCGGTTTATCTACTAACACAAAAACTGATTTAAAAAAAAAACAGTTTAAGGAGACACATTTCAACATCCTCTCACGGGTTGGGACGTTGTCCTGCAGAATGATGGGAGCAAGGAAATGCGAATGCTTTACGCATAACAAATAAAAATAAACATCATGCACCAAGATTTTCTGAATCGCGTATTACTTAAGTAGTAAGTTGTTGATCTACAGCGAACAGGGAAAAAAAGAAAATATTAGCATAACTGGGCCAAAAAACTGCAAATAAAGAGCTGTAGAAAGCTATTTTATTGAACTAAATAAATACAGCCTACCCAGACAGGCAGAACATGAGAGTGCCTAAGTATGTCCATATACATACACCTAGAATTCCACAACATGCATTGCCATGTAATAGAGAAAGAAAACTGCATAGATGGCAAAGAAAAACTCAGAACTTACATCGAACCCACAGTATTCTTTCTGCACTACCACAGAAATATAATTACCTTGAAAATATAGTGTTTCTTTTAATCCTTACTTTATATAAGGTTTTTAATGCGATCGCATCCTCTCAGCTGGCAACCAAAGCAAACTGGCCACAGTAAGCGAGCTCAAAGCGAAACGCCGTTGCACGGGAATCGCCACGTTGCAGGAATAAGGGGGAGCGATGTCACGTGTGTCACGTTGCTTCGCTGGCAGACTCCTCCCAGGCCATGGGGGTTTTGTGTGAGATGTTTTCACGGCATACTGCACGCAACCCATAACCTGACGCGTAATTATAAAGAAGAAGGAAGCCGCAGGCACGCATGAAAATAGGTAGAAAGGGCTCCGTAATTATTTGCAGTGCTCATAATTAAACCAGAAACGCTAGTTTTTTCACAGACTACAGTTCACATGCTCCCCATTTTCAGATTTCTACACATTAAAGAAAAAAGTAACCGATCACATTTAAAATTGCCTGATTTAAAGATATTTGATTACAGTTACTAATTACTACCCGTGAAAGTAAGTGATGAAATTTTAGCAACTGCTCATAACATTTGCATTTCTTTGCTCCAACCTTGACTTTAACTTAGCAGTAGCCTATTTTTATGTCCACTGCAGGACCAAGACCTCTCCTAGCGGTCTCCAATTACTTTTCCTTTGCGCTGAGTCAATCTTGCGCCTGCTAATTTCCTCCCACCCATATTTTTGCTCTCCTCAAATGCGCTTCCCTTCTCTTGGCTAATGGTCCACCGGTTATCTACCCTAAGCATTACATAACCTGCCCAGCTTCATTTTCTTTTCTGCTAAAGTCAACTAGAATATTGGCTATCTCCATTTGCTCTCTGATACATGATACACAGCGCTCTCTTCCGGTCTCATTACGTTACGCTTAACATTTTTCTTTTGATTGCTCTTTGCACGTTTCTTAAAGGGGTGGAGACATCAAAATTTTCGTTCATGCGTTTGTTGATTCAAACGTTGCGTCATGCTTCAGGGAGCACGATACACACAGCGGGATTCATATATATCCGATAAATAATTTAATAATCGCATTATTATACCGAGCTATTTCGGTTTCTGGGCTCCGGGGGATGCTATGACGTCACAGAGGAGGAAACGCAACATGGCTTGGTCACGTGGGCCACAAAAAATAGTGACGTAAAACTATGCTGCGTCGTCTGCTCGCGCATACGCGTGCTCTGCCAGCAGAGGTCAACTGGCGGTTCGAAGTGCATGTCGCGATTATTATAATTATTGCGAAGAGCCACAACAACGGTAAGAACATATTGCGGCTTGTGAGAGTCGGTGATTCATTCCGAAGCGCCGTTAGCGTTAGCTTCGAAGTGAACCGGAAAAGGCCTAGCCACGATATCGGCGGCGCCGAACGATCAGAGGCGGTGAAGCTGCCGTCGGTGCACAGAGTGACCACTCCTCGGACGCTGATTGGCCGCTTCGCCGTACGGCTGCCGCACAAATGGGTCCCGGGCCCGTGCTCTCTACGGCTAGGAAATCTCGCCGTGCGCAAGCAAAACCGCCGTCGCACGGGGGGCCCCGAACGGCAAACGGCGTGCGGCGAGTTTCCGTGCCGGTAACGTGGACGGGCCTTCACACTGAGAAAGGCCAAGCGAAGGACAGACCGCTCCGAGCTGCCGAACTATGCGACTATGCGAGGAGAGAAGCGGACCACACGAACGCCGCATATCCTGGTCCCTTTCGGAGTCGGCCGGCTACTGTTTTACACTCAAACGTGCAACGGCCCGTCGGCACGGCAACTCGCCGCACGCAGTTTGCCATTCGCGGGCCCCCGTGCGGCGTTCGTGTTGTCTCTTCTCTCCTCCTGTGTCCGTGTCTGCACGCCTTACCCCTTCTTTGCATTAAGAAAGGATTTCTATATGCCTGTAGCTCGGTCATAGTGGAGGCTATGCTCGGTCGCTCGGCTCAGCAGGCTCGGCATTTCATCGCTACTCATCATACGTCACGTTTTTGTGCTGGTGTGCTATGACGTCAATATTTTCGTTCCTCCTCTGTGACGTAGTAGCTGCCGCGCTAGCGATGGGTCTCGACTACGAGGAGTTTTTCATGACTTTTTGGAGCTGAATTAAAATTATTTTGAAATGTTTGCAGCGTCCGATACCTCGTTCGGGGTGTCCTTGCATACCGAAGCAGCCTACAACATGCTTTTTACAGCCTCAAAATTTGGTGTCCCAACCCCTTTAACTTGTTCTCGAGATTAGTCGTTAACCTCCAAGTTTCTGCCGTATAAGTTAGCACCGGTAAAATGCAATGATTGTACACTTTTCAACAACAGTGGTAAGCTCCCAGTCGGGATTTGGTAATGCTTGCCACATGCACTCCAACCCATTTTTTATTCTTCTGTAAACTTCCTTCTCATGATCAGGGTGGCCTGTGAGTACCTGACCTAAATAAACGTAATGCAGCCCAGAATCTAGAGGCTGACTGGTGATAATGAATTCTTGTTCCCTTGCCCTACTCTTCTCTGTCAAGGTCCTCAATCATTCGTTGCAACTCGTCCCCAGTGTTGGTGAACGGGACCATGCCATCTGAAAAGTGAAGGTTGCTGAGGTATTCGTTGTCGATTCTCACTTCTTCCCAATCTAATAGCTTTATACTTCTAAGCACGCAGTGAACAGCACTGGAGAAAGTGTGTCTTCTTGCCTGAGCTCTTTATTGGCAGGTATTTTTCCATTTTTATTGTGAAGAATTATGGCAGCTGTGAAATCTTTTTAGACATTTCCCAAGACATTCACGTATACCTCCTGAGCTCTTTGATTATGCAATGCTTTCATGAATGCTCGTATCTCTACAGAATCAAGTGCATTTTCATAAACGCTGAAAGCCATATAGAGAGGTTGATTGTACTCTACAGATTTCTCAATTACCCGATTGATGACATGGATGTGATCCAGTGCAGAATATACCTTCCTGAAGCCAGCTTGTTCTCTTGGTTTATTCAAGTTAAGTTTTGCCCTGATTCTATTGAAAATTATCTTGCTGAATATTTTACACAATACTGAAAGCCAGCTAATGGGCCTATATTTCTTCAATTCTTTAACGTCTCCCTTCTCATGGATCAGTATAATGTTGCCATTCTTCCAGCTTTCTGGTACACTTGCAGTTGGGAGACATTGTGTATAAAAGGCCAGAAGCTTTTCAAGCATAAATCTCCTGCATCTCTATAGTCTAGTGTTTGATGAAAACTCATCTCGCGAGGAAACATAATGGTGCCAAAAAAAAAAACATGCACTTGCCAAGGTTAAAATAAAAATAAAGAATGTGACGTTTCGGGCCATGCACCACTTCCAAAGGACAAAGTGTACCAATCACAGCTGTTCCAAGCCAGCGGCATTGACTTTGCTGGGCCTGTGTTTGTGCAAGGAGATCTAACCGTGAAAGCTTACATTGTTGTTTCTACATCCGCAGTAGATAAAGCAGTGCATTTAGAGCTATGCAGTGACATGACTGTCATTTCTGATAGCTTTCCATCGTTTTGTTGCCCACCGTGGAATACCAAGTGTCCTATATCCCGACAATGCTCTAACATTTAACGCAGCCAGTCATGAGCTCAATTCCATATACCAGATTCTTCGAGACATACAAGCACAGAAATTTTGCGCGACAAGCCACATAACGTGGAATTTATTGCAGAGTGTGCTTCTTGTTGGGGAGGCTTTTGGGAAAACATTGGGGCTGTCAAACAATGCTTCAGGAGAACATAAGGAAAAGGTAGCTTCAACTTTGAACAGTTCAGTATGCTTTTAGCACAAATCGAGACAGTGGTAAATTCTAGACCATTAACATGTTTCTGTTGACGCTACAGGCTTTGAAGTTCTTACACCTGCTCATTTTTTAGGCCTTAGACGACTTACAGCCCTTACTCACATGAAGTTAGTGAAGCATTAAAGAATCACACTGACACATTGCACATTTGGAGACCGGCAACACAGACTAACTGTTTTCTGGAACTGCTGGTACAAAGGCTACCTGTTGGCTCTTAGAAGCACACACTTCTGGAAAGACCCATCAAAATAACTTAAAAGGTTGATGACACTGTATTCATAAGCGATGACAAAGTGCCGATAGCATTCTGGAATATGGGAAGGATTTCCAAAGTATACGAGAGCACTGACGGAAACGTTAGAGCATGCCGGATCTGGCTAGCAAACAGCACTAAGATTACGAGACCGATACAACTTCTATCTCCGCTAGAAATATGCGAGTGAATTTGTGGGGGAAGAGGATGTTGGAAATCACGAGTGGCACGAAGAAGACGAAGAAATGTATAGTGGGGTGAGGGCTGTTTAGAGAAGGACTGTTTGGGATGTACGCCATGTTTGGACAGTATTGCGCTAAGTGCCAATAAAGGCTGCAGAAGGACTTTTCCCACAGCCTTTATGTGGCAGTAATATTTAAAGCATGGTTGCATTATGGTTTCTGCAGTGACCGTGTTGTTCTTCCTGAATACACAGAGTTTTGGCAGGACATGGACTCGTGGTGTGGCTTTTAAATCAAACAACTCTCCTTGGCTCTTTTACATCGTCATGCCTAGTTGGCGGCAGGACTTTCTCTGCTGATGCAAAGGGCACACGCTTTCGTGCAGCCGAGTTGAGAGGTGTGTTTGCTGTCGAATGCCAATTAGCTTAGAAGGCGCGCATGCTTTGAGGTGTCTGAAGGTTTAGATGCTATGGCCCAGAGGCGGCACTGTGCCATGTTTCTTCGCCGCCTGAGCTGATGGTTGTGAGGCACAGTCATCACCAAAGTCCACTGCGAATCTTGCTAATATGCACCACTAATAAATTTTTCCTATAAAATCAAGCAACTTCAGAGGGGTGGGTGACGCTAAAATTACTGCATATGATCACACAGGAAGCAGACCTGCACAGAAGCCCACCATCTTGCACGCAATACAATCCAATATGGGAAAGCCACATGGCATGTTCGCAGGAGCCAACATCGTTCCGACATGAATGATCGTGGTTGACTTGTGCTATGCCTACAGTCCACCCGCTTTATCTAAGACACTCAAGGTCCACTTTACTAGAAACTCGCACATACAAGCTATGGTAGCAGTGAAGTTCTCTTTTTTTTTTTTTTTAGAAAATCAACTATCTCACTGCATGTCCTGAGATGTTGCCTAGCAATGGATCTTTTGGTTCACACAATTTTGCACACAGCCCTGCACGGGTTCAAGATACAAAAAAAAAAAGTGCCCATCAAGCAATTGTCACACTGAAAAAAAAAAGGGGGGGGGACACCTTTAGTTTTAGGAGCAGTTGTCTGGACGGTGGTCATAAAATAAAGCACCAAACTGTGGTGACACAGTGGCGCTGCCATCACGAACTTTATTTATCTGGGCCTTTGTGGCAACTTTTCCACACCGCATTATTACTTTTGGAACCATGTGACTACGTTTGACAAATGGGGTTTGAGAACCAAACGGAAAACAAATGTGCAACTCTTGCAGGAGCCATATATTCAGTGATTTATAGATGACATCAATCCCATTTTTCTTCCCCTTTGTTAACATGAAAGATACAGACAATGGCATTGATTATGACAAACTTCATTTAACCACGCAGACGAAGAACTTCGCTATCAACTGAGAAAGTGTTTTTCAGCTGTTTGAGTTGGACACAAAGAAAGCTAGCAGACAAAGAAGGTTTATTTTCTCCAGTAGGATGGGGCGGGTCAAGGGTAAATGCTACAACAAGCATGATGACACCTTGACCATTACTCTCACAAAGAGACCAGTGCAAACAAATCTCTATCATAACGACCAGAGCTCTTCAAAGGTCAAAGAGAAAAGAAAAATTCAGTCCACTTTTGGACATGTACAATGTAATACAATACAAAAATATAGGTACAGAGCATATAAATTATGTGCAGAAATACAGAATATAATGCACTATGCAGAAAAGAACTCTACATCCCGTGCAAACCAATGCTGGTGAATTATTCAGGTGACAGATGAATCCCACAAATGCAAACAATAACACCCTAATAAATTCAGCAGAACCCATCTCATGATGGCTGTTAATGGTAATATATTAGCATTGAATCAATATATAGCGGTACAATATATTGCCATTGTCAAAACAAGTTACGTATGTGGTGTGTATTGCAGCCGGACTCCTCATTCCCGCTTTGATGATGTTGATTTACTGGCATCCCCTTTGAAACGTGGCAGTGACAATAGTCACCTAACCTGCGTGATTCAATCAGGTATGCATCACACATTTTTTTGTTCTGGCATTTTTGCGTACATCTCCTAAATACTTTCTTGTTCCTGAGCATCTCTCTATCTACCTTGTATTGCTACCTATGCGGGTAACGGATCCGGTCGTATCAGTCTCTTCCATGCTTTTAGAGTGCAGCTCTTAGGCGCCCGTTCCTGCAGCGAGCGTTGGCATTGCCCCTCGTAACTGAGCGAATGAACACAGCAAAAGCTGAAAGCAAACGCAGGGCACAGCGGAAGACAGAAGAGGGCAATAGCGAACAGAGTGCAAGGAGGAAAGCGGAGGAGGAAGATATGGTGAAAGCGTGAGAAGAAAAGCGTACTGCCATGCAAGACCACTTTGCGGCAATGAGATGGCGCCAAAAGAGCATGCACTGTTTGTATGGAAATAAAGTGCTGCCTGTGCGGAAGTCTGTCTGTGGCGGCTGCTGTGAATTGCGTTCATGCGTCATCCGCGCACCGCCCCTCGTGATTGGCGAGGCAGTTGTGGTACATTTCGATCTGTTTGCAACGTGCCGCACGAGACAGATTGTCTGCAGCTGCCAATATGTTGTCAAATGAAAACACGTATACAGCTGCGCTCAAATTTCGCATTAGGGAGTATCACAATCATCGGAGAAAGTTTTTTCCAAGCACTTCTGGAAGGTGTACGTTACCTTCAGGTCTCACTGGGTGAATCCCTTCGCATTCCACGAGGATGTGCCGAGTGGCCTCCGAATTTTTGCTGCAGCATACACATGCCGCATCTTGTTGTGAATATTTGCTCTGGTATGTTTTTGTCTTTAGGCAACAAGCTCAAGCCTCAAAAAGCAGGGCAGTGCCCTATGTGTTATCGTACAGATCTTCCCTTCCATTTTCTTTCTTCTCACTCTTGTAAATCTCCATGTGCACATTATTTCCACTCTCTTATTTGCATCGAATTCGCAGTATCTGTTTGTCTCACTTTCTATCTGATTACTCTTGGTTGTCTAGTTACACATTCAATTAGCTTGTACTCAATTGCCAACTTTCTTGACTTATTCCTCTATTCTGTGTACATGCTTTTCAGGTACAGACATGGGTGCACTTTAGCCACCCATTTATTTCGATCCATGTTCCAGAGTTTTTCTTCAAAACTAATCTTGCTCTGCGCTTCTCTGACTTCAAAAGAGGCTTAAACCATGCCACCCTGCCCTGCCTCACTTGTGGTTTTACCATGGGCTCCCAAAGCCAGCCAGCCTACTGATCTTCGGTTAACTTTTAACCATGACAAGCTATCTGATTTGAAGCACAGAATGACATTTGTGAACGTTAGCACTGGCATCATTACTCTTTTCCAGATTCCAAGCACTGCCTCATATTTATTATACCCCCAAAGTGCTCTATGTTTCATTACTGCTCCATTCCACTTGCCCTTTACTTTCAGATTATCTTGGTGGCTGTTTGAGTCTTTCTTTTGTTTATGTATACGCTGAGCATTATGTATATGCTGAGGTACATCTGCAGGCTTGGAGTGATGCCTGACACCAGCAAAAGATGCAGAGAACAAGTGGGGCTATACTAATCCAGGTACAACCAAATTAGGAAGGCCCACTAAGCTTGGACAAAGACACTCCCTCCCCAGAACAGGAATTCGCCTCCCTGGTACAGTATTAGGCCACTACCTTCCTGATGATTTCTAAACCGACACTGCCTGAAATAAGTGAGAAGGAAACTTGGCACAGGACAAACCAAGATGCATGCACTGAAAGGTAAGCAGGGTAATATCATCAGCAATCTCGAAGGTATAGTAAAAGCAGCGGAAGAATTCTATACTGGCCTGTACAGTACCCAAAGGAGTGAGGATACCGCCATTAGAAACAGCAATGAACCAGATACAGAAACTCCTATAACTAGCATTGAGGTGAGAAGGGCTTTACAAGACATGAAACGAGGAAGGGCAGCAGGAGAAGATGGAATAGCAGGTGATTTAATCAAAGATGGAGGAGACATAATGCTTGGAAAACTGGCGGCTCTTCATATGAGGTGTTTATCGACTGCATGGGTCCCAGAAAACTGGAAGAATGCAAGCTTATATTAATCCACAAAAAGGGAGACGTTAAAGAATTCAAAAATTATAGGCCCATTAGCTTACTCCCAGTATTACATAAGATATTCACCGAAATTATCTCCAATAGAATAAGGGCAATACTGGACTTCATCCAACCAAGGGAACAGGCTGGCTTCAGGAAGGGATACTCTACAAGGGATCACATCCGTGTCATTAATCAGGTAATCGAGAAATCCACAGAGTACAATCAGCCTCTCTATATGGCTTTCATAGATTACAAAAAGGCATTTGATTCAGTAGAGATACCAGCAGTCATAGATGCATTACGCAATCAAGGAGTACAGACCACTTGTGTAAATACCTGGGAAAATTCAGAGATTCCAGAGCTACCTTAATTCTACACAAGAAAAGTAGGAAGATACCTATAAAGAAAGGGGTCAGACAGGGAGACACAATCTTTCCAATGCTATTCACTGCGTGTTTGGAAGGAGTATTCAAGCTATTAAACTGGGAAGGCTCCAAGTAAGGATCGAAGGCAAATATCTCAGCAACCTTCAGTTTGCTAATGACATTGTTCTGTTCAGCAACACTGCAGACGAGTTACAACAAATAATTGAGGACCTTAACAGAGAAAGTGCAAGAGTGGGGTTGAAGATTAAACTGTGGAAGACAAAAATAATCATGAATAGCCGGGCAAGGGAACAAGAGTTCAGGATCGCTAGTCATCCTCTAGAGGCTGTGAAGGAGTATGTTTACCAAGGTCAGCTAATCACAGTGAATGCTGATCATGAGAAGGGAGGTGTACAATTAGTGCATTTTACCAGTGTTGACATATGGGGCAGAGAATTGGACATTGACAAAGAAGCTTGAGACCAAGTTAAGGACCACACAAAGAGCGATGGAACGAAGAATGCTAGGCATAATGTTAAGAGACAGAAAGAGAGCGGTTTTGATCAGAGAGCAAACGGGTATAACCAATATTCTAATTTACATTATGAGAAAAAATGGAGGTGGGCAGGTCATGTAATGCACAGGTTTGATAACCGTTGGACCATTAGGGTTACAGAATGAGTACCAAGAGAAGAGAAACGCAGTCGAGGATGGCAGAAGACTAGGTGGAGCGATGAAATTAGGAAATTTGCGGGCGCTAGTTGGTATCAGTTGGCACAGGACAGGGGTAATTGGAGATCGCAGAGAGAGGCCTATGTCCTGCAGTGGACATAAAATAGGGTGATGATGATGATGCTGAGGTAATTATATTGCTTGACTATAGGTATGACTTGCTGTTGAATCGACACCATGTAGTTACTCGCCTCTTCATTAAAGATCATAATTCCCGATTTCTCTGTGCTAAATTTAAGGCCTAGATTTGTTGTTGCATTGCCACACATATTGGCCAGTAACTGTAAATCTCTTGCATTGTCTGCGATTAGTACTATGTCATCTGCATGCATCAGTACAGGGACCTTCTGTTGCATGATTTCTCCATTACACGTGTAGGGTAAATTAAACCCTAATTCACTGTTTTCAAGTAATCTCTCTGTGCCCTTAACATAAACCGCGAAAAATGGAGACAGAGGACATCCTTGTTTAAGTCCTCAATGAATTTCCACCACTTCATTACAATTTTGACCTTTGGATAAAATTTGCAGTCAACTGTTTCTAACTATCTCCCTCAGCAGCTCTCCGAAATCGTCATATGTGCCTTCGTGCTTTATAATACCCCCTAACAATTTCCTGGCTACATTTTCGTAGGCTCATTTAATATCTAGAAAGGCTATCCATAAAGGTCTAAGCTGAGCTACTGAAATCTCTATGCACTGAGTTCATACAAACATATCCTCTAAGCGTCTGCCTGGTCTGAACCGATTCTATAGTTCCTCCAGTAGATCATTTATTTCCACCCACTTCGACAGTTCTAATTTTCATGGGTTGCATTGCCATTCTGTATATCATTGACATTACTGTAACTGGCCTGTACGAGCTCCTCTTATCCTTATTTGTAGATGAGATTTGTAGATGAACCTCATCTACATTTGTAGATGAGGTTCATCTTGCTTTCAAGCCATCCAACTGGAATTTTCTCGATTCTAATCACTTGCTCTATGAAATTAGTGAGCAATGCTTTGCTCTTTGGAATGATGAGGTTTTTGATTACCTGTAATGGGATTTTATTGGGTCTTGCAGCCGTATTATTTGGAATATATTCTTCAGATTTTTTCCAGTAAATGTTTTCTATGCTAAGGTCTGATTTTTAAGGCTTCTCTGTAGCTACCAGAGCTGTTTGGGTCTGAACTAGGCTTTCGTTTGTGCCGAAGTTATCCCTAATAGCGTCTCTGATGTATCGCAGCACATTGTTTCCTTCGAAGATGTTAGTGCCTTGATTCCCTATAATCGTTTGCAAATGTTTAGTTGGTGCTGCGAGTGCTCTTACTTAGACTGTTCCAGAATCTTTTTGGGGCGCCTTTGTCTCTTTTGCAAATTTTATGCACCCAACGTTCACTTGTGTATTTAATTTTTTTCTTGCACGACCTCACTTGCCAACCTTCTTTTTCTCAGTATTTGTTCCATCTAAGGAGTGCCTCTTCTTCGTGTAATCCCAACTTTTTTGCTTCTCGATGCTATCTAGATGCTGCTTATGCTCTTCTATAGCTTGCTTTATTTCATTTTCCCACCACTTACATGTTTTCCTCTTCTCATTTCAACTGTTTTTTATCCTTGTCTGTCTTACCTCCTTGTGCATAACGTCTACCAGTTTCTTATATTTCTAGACTGTTGTAGAAAATGCCTCCAACTTTTTCTTGATATTTTTTGCTATCTCTTTTATTTGCTTTTGATTCATTTTTATAAATTCCGATGCGATTCATTCATTTTTTACATTAGTAGAGAGAGAGAGAGAGAAGGGAAGACGGAAAGGCAGGGAGGTTAACTAGACTGAGTCCAGTTTGCTACCCTACGCGTGGGGAGGGGAATGGGGAGTGAAAGAGAAAGAGAGAGAACTTAAGTGTAGGTTGTCTATAGTCGCGCACTCAAGTCCGTCGCCTTCAGGTAGCGAAAAAGCGCTCTAACTGCTTTTTGGGCCAATGAGCTGTGAGGCCAGGCTCCCAAGATTTTCGCTTCCGTGAATGGCCTGTCATCCAGTCTATTTAATGCACACTGGAGAGTCTCACGTTGATTATCGAAGCGAGAACAGTGGCACAGAAGGTGGCTGATGGTCTCTTCACACTTGCACTTAGCGCACATTGGTGAATCCGCCATTCCAATGCGGTAGCTGTAGGAGTTGGTGAATGCTACTCCTACCCACAGCCGACACAGCAGTGTTGCGTCACGTCGTGGAAGGTTCGCTGGTAATGTAAGTTTTAGTGATGGGTCGAGACTGTGTAAACGACACTTAGAGTTCTGTGGTGTATGCCAGCAACCTAACGTGATTGCACGAGCAAGACTGCGAAGCTCTCTTGCAGCGTCGACTCTGGATAAAGGTATAAGGACTGTCGGTGAGCCAGCCTGGGCACGTCGGGCAGCGTCATCGGCGAGGTGATTACCAACGATGCCACAGTGTCCCGGCAGCCACTGAAATATGATGTCATGTCCTCGTTCAGATGCGCAATGGCAGGTTTCGTTGATTTGTGACACCAGCTGTTCATAATTGCCACGTCGTAAGCTTCGCAAGCTCTGGAGGGCTGCTTTCGAGTCACAAAATATTGCCCATTTGTTGGGCGGTTCTTTTTCAATGTATTCGACAGCAGCGCGAAGAGCGGCCAGTTCAGAACCTGTAGATGTCGTTACGTGAGAAGTTTTGAACTTGATGACGACCGATTGAGATGGTAGAACAACGGCGCCCGTAGAATTTTCGGACACGGAACCATCCGTGTAAACATGAATTCGGTTAGCATATGAAAAATGTAGAAGTTCCAATGTGGTCTGCTTGAGAGCCGCGGTGGGCAGGCTAGCTTTCTTCACTATTCCTGGAACAGCAAGGTACACAGGAGGCTTCTTCAAGCACCACGTAGGGGATGGCGTTCTTGTTGCGGGTGAGTGCCTCAAAGACAAAGAGTGCCGGTTAGCCGCAATCGATCTGGAGAACGCTGCCTTGGGTCTTTTCTCAGGCAAGTGAGCGAGATGGTGGTCAGGGACTCTGGATATATGGCGAACATGCGCCCGGAGTGTGTCGATATCTATATAGGTCCTTATTAGGTTGTCTCTCGCGAGGGCAATTGTTGCAACGGTTGAAGCATTTCGAGGTAGCCCCAGACATGTTCGAAGGGCTTGGCCTTGAATGCTCTGTAGGACATGGATGCTAGTTTTGTTAGCATTGGACAGCACTGGTGTGCTGTATCGCAAGTATCCTAGGAAGAGCGTCCTGTATAGTTGAAGCATAGATGCCACGGATGCGCCCCACGTTTTACCGGCAAGAAACCTTAGTATATGGGAGATAGAAGTAAGCCTCTTCTTCAAGTATGAGATGTGGGGGCTCCATGAAAGGTCTCTGTCTATAATAACGCCTAGGAATCGGTGAGTTTTTGCGTACGAAATTGGTTGGTGGTCAATAGAAATGGGGTACCAGGTCATGGGCTTGTGGGTAAAGGCGACTAAGGCGCACTTCTCGGTCGAAATGCTTAGGCCTTGCGCACGCAG
Organism: Dermacentor albipictus; assembly: GCF_038994185.2. Classification (NCBI taxonomy): domain Eukaryota; kingdom Metazoa; phylum Arthropoda; class Arachnida; order Ixodida; family Ixodidae; genus Dermacentor; species Dermacentor albipictus. The sequence continues at coordinate 12,190,744 of NC_091824.1, forward strand.
GTACGATGATGTTAGAGTCACTGCTTTTTGAAGCCGTGCACGCACCTGGAGACGTGTAACTGCCGAGGCCCATATGCATACGTCGTCAGCATACATTGAGAGGTTTACTGTATGCGGTAGAACGTCGGCAAGGCCAAGGATTGCAAGGTTGAACAAAGTGGGGCTAAGAACCCCACCCTGAGGGACGCCACGATAAGTGTAATGGTCAGTAGTTCGGCCATCTGCACTGTGCACAAAGAAGGATCTTTTGAATAGATAGCTCCGAATCCACCGAAACATGCGTCCACCAATTCCATTATTTTCCAGGGCATCAAGGACGGCTTCATGTGTTACATTGTCGTAGGCGCTTTTCACGTCGAGGAATAGTGCAACCGGTATACGCTTGTGGTGTTTTTCTTGTTGTACAGACGTGACTAGATCGATGACGTTGTCAATAGACGAACGGCCTCTTCTAAAACCAGCCATGGCATCGGGGTATACGTTGTGGCGCTCAAGATACCATTCTAGGCGGGTGAGAATCATTCTTTCCATGACCTTCCCAACACAGCTGGACAGCGCAATGGGTCGGTAGGACGCTAGGTCAAGTGGCGACTTTCCAGGCTTCAGGAGTGGTATCAAGCGGCTGGACTTCCACCGCTCAGGAACGACGCCATCAGTCCATGACTGGTTATAACATTCCAGAAGTCTGTTTCGGCCATCTTCACCTAGGTGGCATAAAGCAGCGTAGGTGATGCCGTCTGGTCCTGGCGACGATGAGCGCCTGCATGAGGCCAGAGCAGCGTCCAATTCCTCAAGTGAGAAGGACACATTCAATTCCGGGAAGCGTGTCGCAGGAACCTCACCCAGAATTTCGTCACTGATGGTGACCACACTGCCCGCAGTCTTCACACAGAAGTCTTCGGCTATATCGACCTGTGAGCGGCCTTGATAGAGGGCTAGGGATGAGAATGGGTGTCGTTGCTGTGGAGACGAGCCAAGGCCGCGCACCGTCCTCCATATGATAGACAGTGGCTTGCGGGGGTCAAGTGATTCGCAGAACGTCTTCCACCGTTGTTCCTCCAGCCTGTCCATACGACGTTGGATTTTCTTCTGTATACGTCGAGCGACTCTAAGGTCATGAATTGACTTCGTGCGCCTGTATCGCCTCTCGGCTCTTCTGCGAATGGTTCGAAGTCGCTCAAGCTCCATGTCAAAATCCGTACGTTTTTTAGCGGATGTAAATGTGTACTTAGACGATTCCAGTACACTTGTAATAAGATTCTCAATGGTGCCGGTAAATCCTTCTTTGCATGCCTCTTCCACCTTTGTCTTATACGTTGACCACCTTATATATACTTGTCGGGAAGTACAAGAGGAGAAGCTTCCGAATCCAGTGATACTTAAGTAGGTGGGAATATGGTCACTACCATGAGTCTCGATGTCAGAGAACCATCGAACATTTTGATCAAGTTGCCGTGACACCAAGGTCAAGTCTAAGCAACTGCTGTAGTTTGAACCACGCAAGTACGTCGGACTGCCATCGTTCATAATGCTAAGTTCATGGTCGGAAGCAAATTCCACAAGTTTCCGGCCCCTCGAATCTATTCTGGAGCTTCCCCAAGCCAAGTGATGAGCATTGAAGTCTCCCGTGATAATCCAGGGTCCAGTAGTCGCCGTCAGGATGTCTCGCAATCGGTCGCCGTCGAACCGACTATATGGGGATATGTAGGCGCCGATAAGGGTGAAGGCCACTTTATTCTTTGTAATGCGGAGACACACGTATTGGTTTCCATCATGAGGCTGCACGGAGTGGGGAATGTAAGTCAGTTCTGTACGGATGTAAACAATTACTTTGCTGGATTGCCCGCACGTCGACGCCATAAAGGCTTCGTATCCAGAGAGTCTTAGCGCTTTGGAGACGTTCGGTTCACATATTACCACTACAGGAAATTGGTGCGTGAAAACGTATTGGCGGAAACATGAAATCCGTGATTTAAGTCCTCTGGCATTCCACTGGAAAATCGTCGCGCTACGCACTTCATCACGGAATGAAGGCAGTGGAAGAGCCATTGTGCTTATGCAAGATTTGCAAGCACTGGGCTCAGGGCATCCAACACTTGCACTGCGCTTCGAGCTGTTGGCGTATTCGAGTTGCCCACAAGAGTGCGAATCGCATGTATCAAAGACTTGAGCATTGTAACAATTCGGCGGTCATGCTCTGTCAGCTCATCTGGGTGAGGGGTGGAGCATTGTGGTGCCTTTCCTTGTTGGGGTTTTTCCACAGGGCTTATCCTTGGCAGTGGTGGCCATTCCTCATCCACGGCATTCTTTTGAGATGCTCCGTTATCTATACATGGTTTGGAAACATTCTGCACTGAGGTTGGAGCAGATTTAACAGCAAGAGGCTGTGCGGCACGCGTATTCTGTGTGCGGAGAGCAGAATTCCTTGATGAGCGTCTGCGACGAGAACGACGTCGCCTGACGTCAGCAGCTGCTTCACGATGAGTCGACCGGTCCCTCACCATTTTCTTCAAGATGGAGAGTTCTCGCTTAACTCTAGGACATTCCTTTGATGAGGCATCGTGGGGCCCTTGACAGTTCGGACACTTAAAAGTTTTTGCCTGGCAGTTGCCTGCAGAGTGTTGCGCTGCACAGCGGGAACATACAGCAGACTTTCCACATACGGCGCTCACGTGACCGAATTTCTGACAGTTTCTACACTGAAGCGGCTTCGGAACAAAGGGCCGGACAGCATGTCGAAAATGACCTACCTTCACATGCGATGGAAGGCAGTCACCTTTAAAGACAATTTTCACGCATCTGGAAGTTCCGAGACGGGCCACCTGTAGTATCTGGATCCCATGATTGGCAGGCTTTATCAAAAGGGGTAAATCCTCGCCTGAGATGGCCGCATCAATGTCATATATGACGCCTGTAGTAGTCTCTTTTCCCATCGGGATGATGGTACGGACGTTCATGCCACCGAGAACAGTGACGGCTCGCAGAGAATCTAACGCCGACGCTTGGGCGACGTCTACCGCGACAATATTCTTCCGAGGGTTGACTCGTACGTCCTCAATGCTATTCGGCAACAGTCTCTCGAGTTCAACCGATGCAACTTGCCTGTTGAGGAACCTCATGTTGTCGGAGGGTAGCACAGGTAAGAAAAGGATGGTGTACTTCGGCGAACTCTGCGGAGTCCTCATAGTAGATGTGTCCACAGAGGCCCTAAGCATCCGCCGCTTTGCTTTCTGGCTCAGGACAGTCACGTAGTCGTCGTCGGAGCTGTCGTCGCTCTCGGTCGAGTCTATCAGGGTAGCCTCGCTGTCGCTCGAGAGGCTGTTCCGCTTCCTTGAGGCTGCCGACGCGGGCGCCGCTACATCAGGTGGGAGCGCGGGTGGCTCCACTTCCATTCCCGTCGGGCAGGGAACAGTGATGCCCGGAAGAAAGCGAGAATTACCACAAATTACTGGTGACGGAGAACAAGCACTCAGCAATAGAATCACTTCTTCTTCTTCCTTTTCATTAGTATCTGTCTGAAATGGTTGCTATCTAGGATATTTTTGATGTCCGTCTATTATCATTTGGTCTAGTCGTTCGCAGACCCTTTCTGAGAGTAAGGTGTAGTCGATACATGACTGCCTGTTTCCACATTGCTACATTACCTGGCCATGGCACCTGTTCTTCCTGTTAACTACTGTAAGGTTCTGTTCATCGCACAGATCCAGTACTAGAGAACCGTTGTAATCAGTACATCCATCTAAATCCTCCATGTGTGTATTCATATCTACTACTAGTACCACCTGGCCAGACATCTGAACTCATTAATATTACTTCTAGGGCAATTAAGCAATTCATCATTTTTATCTCTGCTATCACTACCTGTCTACAGGTAAACTACTCCAAGCCCCATCTTTATGCCTTCCCATCTGCGGCTAATCCATTATAGCTCCTTACATGTCTCCTTTATCCCTTGCAACTGCATACTTTGCCTAATTAGCATGCCTGCGCCTCTGCCTTTCCATGACCCATTCATTCTGTTGTACCACTTTAATACAAAATTGTCAATAGCAGGCAGCAGCTCCAAATCTCGTAGATGTGTTTCATTCAAGGTGATACGCTAATAGCTTCGACATTCAGCAATTTTTGTACGTTTTCATTTTTTTTGTCATTTCCCTACTTTTCCTTCACCAATCTTCCAATCGCTGCTTACCAATCTCTCCTGCGGAAATGTTTGCTTTACCACTGCTCCCACTGAACCCAAGGGCTTCAAGGAGGCCAGCGGTGCCTAAATCGACTGCTGGGTAGACGACTTCACATTCTAATAAAACATGCTCCGTCGTTTCCCTAGCTTTATTGCAGCAAGCACATGTTTCTTCTTCCTTCTTATATCTCGCTGTATAGGTGCGTTTTCTAAGGCATCCTGATCTCACTTCGAAAAGTAATGAGCTTCCCTTTGAGTTATCATAAATGGTTTCTTTCCTGATTTCGTTTTTTCCTCTTAAGTTGTTACTCATGGCAGGTTTCTTTTCCATTGCCGCCACCCATGAGATTATTTCAGCTTCTCTGACTTTCCGGATGACCTTCTTTGTTGCTGTTGCTGTGTTGCCCACCCTACAATCTACTACATACTACAATCTTCCCTACAACACTCAACGCCATGTAGTGCCACCGCCACAAAGCCTTGGGCGGCATCCGAAGTGCATGGCACGCCGGTGTATGCGAATGCTGAGATACACGTCATGCAGCAACTGTGCTCCTCTCTCGTACTTCTTTTTGGACTCACTGTGCCATCTAGTGGCACGGCCAAGAAGTTTGCATGTGACCTCCGCAAAGATAAGTGTGGTGTGCCAGTGCCTGCAAATGCTGAAAATTAGGGGTGCGCAAATATTCTAATCTCACCGAATCATATAGTGAACATTCATATAATTTGACTGGCAAATCAGATATCTACTATTATTACCTGTGCAGAGCCATCTGTTGCATGCGCCGCAAATGCTAAGAGTTGTTTCCTCGCTTGCCGCACACCCAGTGGCACTTATTCAGATACCCAAGTTGGCAAGATGTTCATTGAAGAGCAGCACACAACCAGTGCATTCATGGCGCAGCTCACTGAAGTGTTGGCCGGAAAGACCTTCATTGAAAAGCAGAACATACCCAGTGCACTAGTTGTGCAGCCTGCTAAAGTATCAGGTTGCTGTCCTTGAGCAACCCTTGCAACGTGGGTTCAATCCTGCGCAGCATCCGAGAAATTTTAAAAATCCTTTTCGTCATTGTAGAGCGGCACGTTCCAAGTGGCACATACCTAGTTACCTAAGTTAGCATCAAAGATGTTCACTGAAGAGTGGCACAGACAGAGCGGCACATACCAAATGCTCAAAGTAAGCATCAAAGAGTTTTTTAGAACAGTGGTACCTACTAAATCCCACATCTACAGTGACCCATGTCGGCATAAAACAGGTTCGTTGAAGAATGGCTCATATGTACGCAATGGCACATATTCAGTGACCCAAGTTGGTCCAATGGTTGGTTTCGAACCCTGTTACCTCAGCACAGCAGCCTGCCACGCTATTGATTCGACCACGAACTACCTGATGACCCAGTTAGGTAGGAAAGTGGTTAGATGCAAGCAAACATACATAGATACAAACATAGATATATAGATTCATACATACATAGGTACATACATAGGTACATACATACACACACACATACATACATACATACATACATACATACATACATACATACATACATACATACATACATACATACATACATACATACATACATACATACATACATACATACATACATACATAGCCCCCAGAAATTGCATGAAGTACCCGAAGAATGCTAACACATTTAAAGTTGAGAGAGATATATGTTTTCGAATTCAATATAATCTCTCTGCAAGCAATTCAAAAATTTTGGAAATTTGTAAGATAATCATTGTTAATTTTTGTTTAAGCATGAAAAAGCCACTAATAAATGCATTAGGTGTTAAGATTCATTCTAGTTCGTAATATCTAGCTTACCAAGGATACCGGGTATACATTGGTGCAGTCTATGACAGTACAGAAGCCTCTACTATGTGGATAACACTGAGTATAGCCACAGATGCACGCCATCAGTCATATTTTTCAACGTGTGAAGTGGATGAAGACGTTAACTGTGATTTACCCGAAAGCATCACGGCTCCCAAGCTTCGAAAGTTCGTTGCCCAAAAGACTGGGAAAACGCTGCACAAGATTGATGTTCAAGCATCAGTAAAGGTAAGAATGAAGCAACCCAAATTTCAAGAACACATCATGATGCTGCTGGTACGGCTGACGACAAGAACTTCACCAAGCAAGACCGACTCTTCCATGGACTCGCACCTGCTATAAATGCTTTGGCTACAGCAGCAACACGGAGAGTGACAGCAGTAACTCACATAAAATCTTCTGGCTGTTATTGAGCCCCCAATGAGAAAACAAGCCGACGGTAAAGCCCGACCTTCCTGATGGAGAGAGCTCAAGCCCAGAGACTTGGATACAGTTCTATGAACAAGCATGTGAGAAGAACTCCTAGGACAAACCATGCAATTGCATCAGGAACATGCGTCAGTTTCTCAGCGGACTTGCCAAGAAGTGCTATGACATCCATTAAGCTGGACATACGACACATACATAGAAACAGTGGAGAATGAGCTTTCTGGCAGCTTTTGATGAAAACCCAGTTTAAAGGTGAGACCGAGCTGTTTTTACAAATATCGCTCAGGAAAGCCCCTAGAATATTTTTTCGAGAAAAGGCGGCTTTTTCATATGGCAGACACCGAACTACTGGAGTACGCAGCAGTGCCACTGATTGTTCATGGCTTACCCAAGGAATTTAACAAATAAGTGCAAGTAAAGTCACCTAAAATTATCGAGGAACTGTTGGGATGTTGCAGAAACATCTGTACTATTTATACACCACAACATTTGTGTCAGACAGATCAGACTTCTGAAATGGCGCCATGTAGGTGTCGCAAGCTCGAAAATCCTCACAGCAGAAATCGAGTCAACTTAATGTTTACTACCAGCAGTGATGCAGAACCAGTTGCCTATCATTCAGAGGAAGTGCCACCAAAAACCTAATAAAAAAGGGTGTCCAGTCCTACCTGATGACAAAAATTGGGACTGTTTTTCAAACTGCTCTTAGCCTTGTTGATATTAAACTCAATATCAATGGTTACAACGTTAATGCATTGGTTGGTAGTGGTGCATCTGTATCTAATAAATGAGGCTGTTGTTAAAAGTGACGAAATAATTCAAGGAACACCGGTGCAAGTACAGAGTTTTGAATGGATGAACCAAATATATGATGAATGAGCAAAAGCTCTTGTCAAGGCCGGAAGGCTAATATCGATGCCATATTGCGAACGGATGCCACTATAAATTCTTACTTTCAAGAACAGATATGAAAACACTGAAGTTAAATTTTTATCAGAATGATGAAGTAACTGTGGCACAAGAGACATGCACGTCCTCGAACATTGCAGACTACCTTGTTAAGTGCGAAAAAGGCGTTTGTTAAAAGTTCCCTGAACTTGTCTGTTTAAGCAACTATCCACCGGCCACAATAAAATCTACTGTTCCCTTTAAACTAAGAGATATTACACCAGTCAGAAAAAAGCCTTACAGTATGTCTGGCGAAAAAACAAAGAAACTCTGGTTGAAAAATCAGATCCAAAATATATTAGATGCTATAATAATACAGCCATCTGCATCCACGTTCGCCTCGCCTATTATTGCTCTGGCTCCAAAGGAAGATGGATCTCTGCAACTGTGCACTGCTGACCGGATCTTGAATAGCCAAATGGACATTTTCCTTTTCCAATGCTAAGGATTGATGAGATAACTGAAGAAACTGGAGGCTGCAAAATATTTTCCCGTGTAGACATTTGCGAAGGATTTTGGCAGATTCTGCTTGAAGAATATAAAGTGCGCATGGCCTTTGCCACTCCATTTGACGTATACGAATACAATCGTTTGCCTTTTGGATGAAAAAACGATGCAGCATGTTTTCAAAATATGATAGCGTTCTCAAGCCATTTCTTGGATTATTCTGTAAAGTGTGTGTAAATGACATCATGATCTACTCCAAGAATGAAACATCACACACTGAACCCTTGACATCTGTTTTGATGGCATTAAGTGATGCCAAACTTGAATTGAATTTTAAGAAAAGTGCATTTTTTAAACACAAAATTACATTTCTCGGTCACATTTTGAACGAATTCACAAAGAGCATGAAAGAGGAGTCCATGGAACCTGTACGACAGATTAACAAGCCAGACAATGCACACGCAGTCAGTGTTTTTCTTGGCCTCGCAGGACATTTTAGAAATTACATAAAGGATTTTGCAGCACGAGCTAAACTGCTGAACAACCTACTCTGTAAAAACTCAGATTTCATTTGGACTGAGGAATGTGAGAAGGCGTACAGAAATTTGGTATTAGTCACATCATCAGATCCAGTCCCCACAATACTGGACTTGACTGTACCATTTGAACTTATGACGGATGCATTGAACTACGGCGCAGGTGGTGTACTGTACCAGCGAAGAGGCACAAGTGGTAGAGGAAGTCAAGTGGTTGGATATTACTCTTATACTTTCACAAAATTCAAACAAAAGTACAGCACAACTGAAAAGGAGGCATTGGCTGTTGTGCTAGTGATTAGGTATTTCTGATCGTACCTAAAAGGCATGAAATTCACACTGTTCACTAACCATCAGGTGCTTACTCATTCCCTGAATGGTTCTCAACCGAAAGGGCAGGTTGGTCACTGGATCAGTGAAATTCAAGTTTGATTTTGAGGTGGCACATAGGAGCGGAAAAGATTTGTCAGATGCTAATGCAATTTCTCAACTTCCCATTGTTAGGAACTGTAGGAACGAGGAAAGCGTCAACTCACTTAAAATGTGGGAAGGCACAAAACAGATGATGTATTTAGACGTAAAGTTTCACGTACTGGATGCACTGAAAACAAAAGCTCTTAACCTATATTACGACAGCCGAGAGTCAGAGGGGCATGACGGCTTCTGGCAAACATACTACAAAATGAGATTTACATGGCCCGGCATGAAGTGATTACATATGAGTGATTACATTAGCTCCTGTCAACAATGTAAACTGAACAAAGCAAAACATAAGCAGAAATCATTCTAGTGTGAATTCCAGCTGTCCGTTATTGAGGTACCCAATAGTCTTAAAGGGCCCCGCACCAGGTCTGGCCATATTGAGCTGACAAGCGCAGAGCATACAATGCGCACTAACAATCATGTCTGCTAAATATTACTTTGCTAAGCGTCATGGAATGATCTGAAATTTCAAACCGAACGCTGTTTGCCCTTCTCCTCTAAGCCGCTGTGCTCCAAGCCGAAGGGTGACGTACACATGCTAGTGCGCCTACGCACACGTTTGTGCTGTGACATCACTTGTAGCAACACGTGACCTCGAGAATCATTCAAGGCAACACCTGTTATTTGTGTAATCTGCATATCATATTGACCCCAAATGAAGACGGGGACAGCGAAGGAGAACACAAAAATGACACAGGCGGTAACTTTCAATTGGTTTATTCACGGCAACCCGTGGCAATATATAGACTATATATAAGCAATCTGTTGCTTGAATAGACGAATTAAAGTTTAGATAAATAATAAAACACACAAATAGAATGTCTGCATGTTTTTGTTTTATAACGCACCGCAGCAAGAGATATACACTACCGTTTCGTCTGCTTGTTCCCATGTCGTGCAGTCGCACGCACAGACACTGAAATTATGTCATTTTCTACCATGTCCCAGCACGTGATCATGCGCTGTTATCCACTGTGTCTGCCTCAGTATTCATGTAACACTGACTTATACTGCTAGTCGGGTGTCCTCGTGCACAGCGTGCGAAATCATGGGCTGCGTGAAACAAGATAGCTTGCGCACAACGCCGGCAGCGGAAGTGTGCCATGCCACAAAAAATCGAGGAGAAATAAAATGAAGGCGGGGCCCGTGACGTATGTGACATGCGTTTCTCGAGCTCTGGTATGGGAGAACGCAGGGAAGGAATTTCGCTTGCGGAGGCTAGATGGGGCAAGTGAAGAGAAGCCTCTCATGGCAGGGGCGCTCGCCGCCTGAAAACATGGGTTTGCAGAACTGAAATATTTCTATCTCGGCTATTATGGAACTGATCTGAAAAATTTTTCCGGCAGAACGCTCCCTAAAGAACACACAACTTCCAGCATATAACCAAAATTCGCTTTATGGCATGGTGAGGTGCCCTTTCAGCAGACCCTGCTGTGTCAATGTTTCCATGACTTTGAAAGGGCCAAGTGTTCTTGTACTGCTGCAGGGTCGTTCCACAAGATCGTTCAGTGAAACATCAACTTGCTATCCTTGGTGGCACTGGTATAACTGCAGCTTCATCGCTTTTCAATATCTAATATGCTCCTCGTTGCTATTACGGTGCTCAAACAGACAAATGTCTTCAATTCCAAGTTCTTTGTCAGCTGTCGACGTCGGTAATTTGCCATAAGCAGCAAAATGAAAGCTACAACCAAGACTAAAGTCGGGTACAACTTTATAAAAAAGGGGGGCATTTATGCCTCTAAGGCGGATGCACATGAGCCTCCACCAATGGGTGCACACTCTACTGACGTCACGAACTGGACGGTAATGACCGCGCCGATGGAGAAGATAGCCACCCGAGCTTCGAACTGAGCCAAATCGCTTTAGTCGTGTGCATCTTCCCGTCATCAGAGTGAATTCCCAAACTGTTTGCGGTGGTCTATCATACCGGAAATACCATTGTGAGCTTACGATGCACCATTTGTGCTGCGTGTGTTTATTCTCAGCCGTGATCCAGCGACAAAGGATTGCAGCAAGCATAGCTGATGCTACGCTATGCGAACTGTCGAGGCTACAGGCGTGCAAAAAGAAAAAGTGAAAAGACTGAAAAAGAACCTATCACATTCTTGAAAACAGGTTTGTGAAAACACAAAACCAAAAAAGTATAAATCTTATTATCTTTAAAACCTAGGGTATTCATTTAAAACGATGAATGAAGCATTTTTGTGCCTTTCCTGCCTCGATCGTCTTCTTGCCCCAAGTTTGTAATGGTTTCAATAAATGCATTGTTCTTTTTTAAGTACTTGTTAAATGGCAACTGATTCATTTTAAACTCGGAAAATTAGTCGTAAATGTGCCGTGTACATGTAAACCAGCGCAAAAGCCATGCGCTGCTCTCTTTTTTTGTCCCTTGCAACGAAGCTAAAAAGCAGATGACACGCAGCCTTGTCGAAGGCACGGGGTTATTTTTCTTTCACGATCTGGCATGTGCGATAGAATTCCAATCACGTGAGCTCTACCAATCCAGTCATCAAAATACAGCTCTATTTATACCAAGTATTACGCATTTTAGAAGCACGTTTTCTTGAACAGGACTATTTTAGTTGCAGAAGCAATCAGCTGTTACGGTTCAATCATCTGGGCGGGGCCTCCCCTTTTTTCTAAAATTGTACCCGAGTAAAGTAGTGTGCACCCTGTTGTGGTGAGCCACTGCCACTTCTAGCTTCTAGGTAGCATTTCTACCCTCCTTTAAACATTGGGTACATGGAGATGAACTGCTTGAGGTCACGAATCACTCAGCCATTCCATTTGCCTGTAGGTGATGTGGAGCACAACGTCATAGTGTAACACCCCAGCTATCTGCCCACTGCTGACATTTCTTCCTTATAAATGCGGGTCCATTGTCTGATATTGCAACTTTAAGCTGTGAAAACATTGTGCGATTAAAAAGGGCCATAACATTTTTAGCGTTTTCTCTTGGCACAAGTTGCATGAGTTGACAGTCTTTGATGTCCTTTTTCATATTTTTCCATATGAACCTCTGAAGAAGCTTATTATACGTCTGCCAAAAGCCATCATGACCACCAGATTCAGGGCTGTCATGATATGGGTGAAGTACTTTTGGTATCAGCATCTCTGTTCAGCGAACCTTCTACCCTCAAAGTGCAAGGGCGCATACCCTTCCCATAATTTTGTCAAGCAACTATTCCTTATGGAACCTCAACTGCCAATCAAAACACGGCATCTGCTTCTGTAAGATGACTACCTGCACGGTGAAACACCTCAAAGTTGAACAGCTGAAGTTCATTGACCCAACAGGCCACCTTCTCTCTGGGCTCTGAGATAAATAAAAGATGGGTTAGTGCTTGGTGATTGGTGTACAATTTGACCTTCCTTCTATGAATGTATGAACAGAAGTACCGCAGAGCCATTAAAACGGCTAGTGTTTCTTTCTCAGTTGTCGACCAATTCAGCATTAGTACGGTTGAATGTATAGGAGTAGTATCCTATAACACGCAGCTGCTCAGTGGGATGACATTTCAAATCCCTTTCATATAGAACTACCCTGTACCATAATTTGATGTGTCCGCGTTCATCTCAAAAGATAAATTATAGTATGGCAGGGTAAGAACAGGGTCCGAGGATATACGGTGTACTAGTTTTTGATAAGTCTTTTCACATTCTTCAGTCCAGACAAAAGGTACATCTTTCTTTGTGAGCTCCGTCAAGCACTTGGTTATCTTGGCAAAATCTTTCATGAAACTCCTGACGTGACCCGCAAGTCCAAGGAAGATTGTGACGGAGTGAATGTTGTGTGGTTTTGTAAGCTTCGTGATCCTTTGGACAGACTCCTTTCCTGTTTGGTGCTCTTGGTAGCTCCATCAAACACTCTTCCAAGGAAAACTACTTTTGACTTAAAGAATTCGCTTTTCTTCTCATTTATCTTGAGGTCTGCATCACTGAGTGCTTGCAAAACGTTTGCCAGATGTTCAGGGTGTTCCTTTTCTGATTGTGAGTACACCAGGATATAGTCAATGTAAATGTTGCAGAAGAGTCCCAAGTGTGGCTTCAAAACACCAACCATCTTTTGAAACCAGGCTGGAGAATTTTTCCAGCCAAATGGGAGTCTATTGTCTTGATAAACATCAAAGGGTGTGATGAATGCTGAGAACTTGTTCGTCTCTTCTGGCAGAGGCACTTACCAGAAGCTCTTGCAAAGGTCGAGACGAGAAAAAAGTTTGCAGTCTCTTGTCTCGTCAATTATTTCGCCTATATGTGGCATAGGAAATGGGAAGAGGTCAGTTTGTTTATTTGTCTGCCTGTAGTCGGTACAGAGATGAAACATTCCATCCTCTTTAGGCGCAATCGTGATTGGAGAAGCAAAAGAAGAGGTAGAGAGGCAAATGACACCAGTGTCAAGCATTTTCTGCAGCTCTTCTTTTATTTATTTGTTTAAAGGTACATCACAGGCTCCAGTTGGAGCATTGAGTGATAGGGGATTATACAAGATGCGTGATGCGCATGAACAAAAACAAAGAAAAGTAACAGTAAGCAGAACAAAATAAAGCATTATTATATAGTCTCAGTTCGTAAAATGTGCATACAAGTGCTCGTGGAAAAGTTCGCAGTTAGTGATTGAAACAATGGTATTTATTTATTTAAAGGTACATCACAAGCTCCAATCGGAGCATTGAGTGATGGGGGATTACACAACAAAATATGTGATGAGCATGAACAAGACCAAAGTAACAGTCACAACAAGAGACAATATAACAATAAGAGACAACAAGATAAAGCTCGTTGTCTCTCGACGTATTGTAGGCCTTCCACTTCACTACTGGCGTATCTTGTGGATCGAAAGGGACTTGAAATTTGATGTTGCTCTTGGGTAGCCTCCGACACAAAGTAGCTCTGGGTACATCCGAGTGACGTCTTCTGCAGCAGTGGGCTTGCAAGGGCTTTCATCCAGGACTGTGAAGGAAGGCAACCAGCGATCGTCTTGCATTGTGACCTGGCCATCTCAGTAGAAGTTCAAATGCAGTTCTTGCATAACCATATGGGACAAAAGCATCTGGCACTTCACACCACTAGGAAGTAGGGCTTTTACAGAAGTGCTCTTGCCCTGACATTAGGTGAGCACATCCGTCCATTCATTGTGCACTTGTTTTCTTTCATCACACCCACAGATGATGACCAGACACTCTTTGGTTATATTTAACTCTAGGATCTCGTTCTTGTTGACCACAGTGATTGACGCTCCGCTGTCCACAAGTGCTTTCACATAATTTACATTGACTTGTTCGGGAACATATATCAGCTTGGCATGATCAGTGAGGAAAATTGTTTCCTGTAGAGGTGGTGAAAGGTCATCAGGCATCATTTTAAATATGTTCTTTTTCTGATGTTTAGAAACGCCTTTCACAAGTGAACCAGGTTTGCCGCCTGCCTTCCAAAAACTGTCACCTCGGAACCCCAGTACTCAGAAATATTTCACTGGCATTAACTTCTGTCGCTGCATGTTGTCACTCCTGAAAATATTATTGCTTCATAATTGGTAGTAGGTCTTCTAGTGTTTATAGTGCCCCAAGTTGAACTTGATGCTGTCTCCACTTAGGAAGTCCCAGTATGATGAGGGGCACGAGCGCTGAGTCTTACAGTGCAGAATCTGCTACACGCAATAGCCTCCACTTTTGAAAAAAATAGTTATGAAAAGGGCTAGAAACGTACTTGAAAGCTACTGCCCTGTCCCAACTTTCGAAATGTTTTTCCTCTAGTCCGTCTAAGTATGTCCTGCCATTTCGACCACTCAAATCTCATACCAAGTCCTTGAGACACCTCCGAGGTACAACCGCATCTTCATAACCTTGTCAACATCATCCTGCCAACAATTATGGTCACATGCATATTCATAGAAATCAAGCCAAGCCTGAGCACTCTTCGTCAATACCCCTTTGAAGACATCGGATTCATAAAATTCCGCTGGTGTCGTCAGAGACCATTGGAGGCCTGTTTGCCTTACGAGTTCCAACAACTGTTGTTGCCACTGGCTATTTTTTTCTTGCAAATCAATCACACCTTGCAAAATATATTATGTTCTGGAAACATTGTTGCCTTTTTTTCTAGGAATTCTGCCATTCTGCCATCGTGAGCCCATTTCCCTGCACTTTCGTGTCGCAATGCACCCTACTAACATGCGCGATAGCCACTTCATGTTCGTGGTCCCTATTTCTCTTGAGGGCACTTATCGCCAATTGGTTGCTGAAAGCAAGTATGCACATTTTAGGAAAAAAATTTTCAAAGTTGACGCTAACAGGCCAGCTTTCCACCATAGAGACAGTATGCACCGCTCACCAGCTGGACACCATCTATATCGGTGGCCGTGACGCTGACACACATTGTCCTCGGGAAATCATAGTGGTCCATCAGGCAATTAACAAAGGATTGTGAAGCAGACTGTGCCAACTTTGTAACAACACCAAGAACAACTAGTCATACAGTCGCCATGACTGCTTATTCTCGCTTCTTCCTCAACTCCTCAAGGCAGTCCTCTCGCGTCATCTTTCTCTTCAACCTGACAAGCCACATGGCTAAGCAAGCCAGTATGGCTAAATGATTTATATTTTGTCTTTGTTCCTTTTGGAATACGAACAATACGGAACAACCAAGTTTCTCAGCCAAAATAGCACCAGTTAGGTGTTCCTCTACACGAATATTACTTTTGCAGAATCATTCAGAAAACACCCTTCTGGAGGATTAGTGCAGTGTTACAGTACTTCCTGAACTCAAAGACTGCAGTCATATGCAAATAATTACTGTACGTATTGTACCAATATTGCCAAAAAGTTGACAATATCAGTGTGCAGCAAGCTTTTACAGAATGATTGCAAAGCAATTTAGCTTCTCTAGAATTAAAGTATGTTGCTGTATGTTGAATTAAAGTATGTTGCAAACTAACATAACTTTACAAGAGGCCTTTCTCTGCAACACAGTTCATTGAAACACTTCATTGTTTTCACACCATTGTATGATTTCTATTTTCTATGTAACTAGCACGCCAGCAAACTGATACAATCATAGACTTAAAAATATATTTGATAAGGTTTTCACACAGTAATCTGATTTTTAAGCTTTCATAACATACCTCTTCCCCAACACCCACAAACTTGGAGCTGACATTGTCAATAAATGAAATTACTTAAACCACATTTCTTGTGCCTAACTTCTCACATTTGACACTGTGTCACTTGTTTTTCCAAATAATGTTGGTCACAATTTTGAGAGGCACAATTTGTGAAACCATTTACCCCCTTCAATGCTATAAGGAACCAGAACATTTCCTATGAGGAATTTTAACACTGAAAAGTTCCCTGCAGCTGAAGTGATGCTGCTGAGCTCAATTTCTAGAAAAACAACCCGAATTCAGATATCCGAGGTTTTTCCAAATTCCGGGACACTGAAGCCGAGGTTCAAGTGGAAGACCATGTGATCCAAAGAGATACAAACTGGGTTGGCATAACAATCTTACTGAAGCTACATGCAAGAAAAAAAAATGGTGACGATTTCAATGCCAAGAAATCAGGGAAGCTAAATGAATGGCATGATAGTAGAAAGTGGACAGAGCTGAGAAATAAACTGTAGGAGGTCCACTGTCAATTTGACCAATGCTTTCCAAATGTAAAACACATTTGTTCCCAAAAGAGAGAAATAAAAATTTTGCTTGAGGACTAGTCTATACATTGGGGGAGTTGTCTAGATCAAGTATTACATGCTGTACTAGAACACTCTACAATGTTTGTCATAAGTTTTCAGAGGGAGTGATCCATCTTCTCCAGGTGTGGGGTTGGATAGGGAGGGCAGAAAATATGTCCTGTAGTGTAGGTGGAATGTGGGAACAAGCTGATGCTCTGCAGGTAAATAGCCCAGGCAGTGAGAGTAGTGGAAACTTCTGTGAAGGTCTTGTGTATGGTGCGTAATGTGTGTCATAAGAATTCGTACCAGTGAACAGGGAAAACTTTGTAAGCCACAGCAACCACAGTGACGCTTGTGCATAAGGCGAAGATCCATCCAATTGTGCTGTGTAGGTCTAGTTTCCTACGGGTAGTACAACTATAAACATGACAATAAAGAAAAATAGCACTGGCAGCAGATGCATTGCCAAATAAACAGATTCCTTTGAAAACAGAAGCTATGTTCTTAATTGATCTCCGTCAGTGTTCATTTATTAGCTAAGACAGCAGACATGATGAAATAAATTATACAGAAATGAGATACTTGCAATCAGCATTACTTTCATTTAGTGTACACTAATGCCCACACTCTCTGAAGTGACAGACAGGGGAATTCAGACCTTTTATAAGTCCCACATGCTTTAGACAAAGGAAAGCTGCCTGGATGTGAAATAAAAGGACAAAACACCACTGCATTCCTGCCCCCTAAACTTCAGTACATTATTTACAGGCAACTGACACCAACAAAATCTTGGCTTGTGTAGAGAGCCTGGTTTCAGATAGCACAGATTTAGAGCAGCCTCCATGCAAAATTTTACCTCTGAAATACAAGTGGACGTGTTATGAAAAGCTAGCAAAAGTAGACATTTTTCACACCAAAACTGGATGAAAAAAAAAAACGTCATTACTGCTCACAAGAACTGACGCGTGGCTCAAGATGTGTGGCAGCCTTGGCCCGCTGAAAAACCTCTGTGGGAGTATGCTTACGCCATATCCACTAACCACCAGTTGCACACGTCGTCTGCTAAGGTGCTGTTCAAAGGCTGCTAATAAGAAATTTGGACAATTACCAGTCCTACAGCTTTGTCAAGATTGACTCAGCAGTATATAGTACTCATTTACAAATCAGCTAGTAAAATTTTACTGCAGTCGCCCTTAAGTATCATACAAGATTTGGGAGAATATGTAATCCATCAGAAGGAGGCAGCACCTTATTCAACATGCCCACAGCTTGAGTCTTTGTGGTTTTAATGTGGTTAGCATTCTTTGGGAACTTCATACAGTTTGCAGTGTCTGTATGTATGAATGATTGCACCTAACTTCTTTTGCAACAATGTGGGTCAGTGGGGAGTCCATGGTGAACTGGCTAGAGCAATGGGCTGCTGTGCTGAGAGAACAGAGCGAAACCAACCGCCAGACAAACTTGGGTTCGTGGGTATGTGCCACTCTTCAACGAACCTCTCCAACACCAACTTGGGTCACAGATTATATATTACTGAATATGTGCCGCTTTTCATATGACCATCATATAAAACATATTGTAATAAGGAAGGTGAGAGGAGATGTATTTACAGTAGCATATGTATTATAGGCAATGTGGCAAAATCTACACACGAGCTGAGGCGCACCTTCATCGTGTTTCTTTCGCTGTGTCCTCCTGCTTGGCTAACTGTACCATGACATCACCAATTTCGCACCTACCATAAGATAGATTGGTAATCACATTAATGTTGCCAATCATCTCAAAGGCAGGATGTGCCGCCAATATTTTTGTTCATGTGCTTGCCATCAGGTCATCACCATTTATCATGATTATAATAATAATAATAAATGTAAGATGTTTCAAATTGACTTTTTGTTGATTTCTTTGTGGCAATATTGTTGCAGCTGACCTATGTTGGTTTGTCCTTATAGCTCAATCACAGCATTATCCTGCCCATGAGTAGCTTCTCCAACAGTCAGCCAAGCTGTAGAATGTAAAATGTGAAAAATAATTACAGTTCATCAATGAGCCTAAGCTTTCTAGACTAACAGTGAATTCCTTTCCTTTCGATTACATTTACAACGCATTCTTTGCTGTTACTTTAACGCTTTATATATCGCAATGTTCCAAATAAACCACTGAATAACAGTCAACACCCCTGATGTCTTTCATCGTTGCCATGTGCACAACTCCACACATTAAATATGCATTGCAAGCTGTGTTAGCTCGTAAGTAAAACATTAATGATAAAGTATGTGTCCCTCTTTCTGTAATGATCTCTGTTCAGAGGGCGAGCTTTTCTGCCAAGCTTGCTGCTAATATTGCTGGTTGTTCTACATTTCTTCACCTCTGTTGCAGTCAGACCAGGAGTTGTTACATTAGCAGAAAGATGTTGGCACTTATGCACTATGCCTATATTTGATACACAAAATGAGCATTTCGCTGGTAATTACTGGAGGCTGTAGTTTTAATTGTAACCCCAGTCATTCACTGTTCATCATGCCTCATATTGAGGTCACCACAAGCCACTACAAGCAATGCCATTCATACAAGTCAATACAAGCTCGATACAAGTCAGTCAGGGTAGCCCATGCCATGCATACCATCGAACTAGCACCAAGAAGACTAGTGACATGTCAGCGAAACAACCTTCGGACCAAAGCAGTCACGGCGTCTATCCGCAATATCACCAAATGACTCAGTCACAACGGAAGAATTTCATGCTCACGGAGGAAAGAAAGGCACCGATCGAATGCTGCATTTCGACACGGTGACCTGCGCTCTTGTTTTTAAGAACCGTGAAGTGCCCCATACTCGTCACTCAACCATGATGTCGCACGTGTGCTCCCCCGTCAAGAGGATGCGAGGCGAGTGCTCCCGAAGGCTCCTTTTCTTGTTACGTCTTTGGAACGGTTCCAAGGAGAGCCTCTGTTTAGGCGCACCTTTACGCCCCAGTTAGTCCGTTGACACCACCAGCATATGTGGGTATTCTGCGTCTCCCAGCTCACGCATCAGTCAGTGGGCAAGAACATTCGAAACGTATCACAAATACGTTTAAGGAGGAAGTCCGTGAAAAAGGTCAAGCCTACGGCGCGCCCATGTGTGAGCGAGCGAGCACTTGAAGTGCCGGTGTGTCATCGGCGAAAGAAATTCGAGCGATTAGCCCGCCTGGTGCCCTCACACAACCCGTGCCACCCAGAGGTGGAGGCAAAAATGCTCATTAATACGACGAAGGCCGTGAAAGCAGCCGAAAACAAACTACACGGACTCTTAGAAAAAGTTCGTACAGCTGTGTCAACTGCTCGCGCAAACTCAATTTTCTGCCGTCAATGGCCCCTGAAATGCTGCAAGAGTGCAGCTGCATGCAAAGTTTGTCAAAAACAATTAAATGGACAGCTATCAGTCTCAAAAGAACGATAATAATCACTGAAAATTCTCCTTACCTGCGGATGCTTTCCCGACGATAGCCCTCTCACGGCAACACCCCACAACCAATATGGCGAATCTGACGTCACCGGAAACTGACTTACTTCCTGTTTTCTTGTTTTCTTTCGTGACCACGAATGAAAGAGGGTGCGATGGATAGTGGGTGGTCATTTGTACATAGGCATGCCTTGTACATAGCACTAGTCCTGCAAATGCTCAAAAGGGAACCGTGGTGTCGTGCGGGTTAGAGCAGCACGTCGAATGCCACGAATACCGTTGAGTAAACGCGAAGTGAACGGCGGTGGTCCAAAAAAATGAGCTTCCCTCCTCCAACACCCGATACGTTTGAGGCGCGCCGCCTTATAAGGGGGGTCGCGTCTTCCTGTCCCATATACTGCGAGCAGCGTCGGTAGTGCGCGCTTTATTTCACTGCTCGCTGAAAAATGTTGCCGCTGTACAGAGGACGTAAAATGGCTACGACACGCTCAGCGGGTTCATATTTGCGGCAGGTGCACTTCTCTTTAACATTTCACCAGTCGATAACTCGCGAAAAGTGTTTTTACGTCCCTTATATATAAGTGATCTCGTAATGGAGCGCGGAAATGAATTGCGAATAAATTAACCGTTGTTTTTGTACACATCTGCTGCAAGTGCAGCGCTAATGGGGTGTCAACGTACACCCACCATAACTTCAAAAAATATATATGTATATAGTGCTGCCATGAAAGAAAAAATAGCAAAGGAAGCTCTTCCTAGCTTTTGTACCTCTTTCTAAAACCAGTACTACGTCAATTATATGTCAGCTCATCGAGGCGATGGAAGTAATGAGTTTCTCAGGCTACCTGCTGCAACGGAATTAAACCAGCTGGGTCCGGACTATTTTCGTGCTGCCTGCATGTCTTCTCCCACCTTGACTTAGGATACGCCAATTGCGGAGCTTTGATCTATTATATCTTCATTTACATGTACGGGAATTACCACCGCGTTGACACTCGATCTCAGTGGCCAGCGGAAGAAATAATTGATTATCGCGCTGTCTGATATTAACTGTAAATTAATTAAGCACAGCGCACGATGAAGTAGCTCTACTGTAGTTGATATGCTAAATGTGCAGAGAGAACTAGTGAGATTGCAAAAAAAGGATAGCTTTGCTTTACAAAAATGTCCGAGTCATTCTCGCAGGCAACCACCTCGAACTAGTTTCCCGTTCAAATTGCCCCAAAATTGATGCGCGGTGGGTGTACACGCACTCGGTCACCGGCACAGCCCGCTCTGTTGGCGCCGTGCACGGCGTGGGCGCGGCCGCTATTCGGGCGCGCGCGCGTACTGCACAGCCGCGGCAGACCCGAGCGCGAGCACTTGGCGGCGAGGGCGGTTTCGGACGCTGGGCTCACCTTTCGAGAATCATGGTCCGTCGGCTTCGGCTGTGCTGCTGCTGTCCCGACGGCGATCAAGTCAGTGCGCGCGGTACGTCGTCGGCGGCGGCCCACGGCTTCGGGTCGGGGGCGTCGAGCGGAGGAGGAGGAGGCTGCGGGAGGTGCGCCGACGTGAAAGGTAAAAACGAAACGTGAGATTAGTTTGTATTTATCCGCAATCAATATATACGCGCGACTCAGATGTGGTGACTCCTTGGCTGTAAACGCCAGCTGAGGCCGCAGCCGGTATATTACGGTATTCTTATTTTTTATTTAGAAAACACCTTGCAGGCTCGGCATGGGGCACTATAGGGCAGGAGGGAGTCACAGCAACAAGCAACGACTCAACAATGGGAGCAAAAGTACAAAAGAACAACATCTGTAACAACGCAAGTTTGTACAAAAAAGAAAAAGAAGCTTAACGTGTGTGAGCGTGGATACGCATCACAAAAACGTAATTGTAAACAAACAACCAAAAAAGTACAGCAAGTGGTAGATCAGCAAAGTTACAAGCAGGGCTCGCTATGGTTTTCTTTTTCTTTAAGGTTTACAGAAGACGAAACATATTGCACCGAACGCTGTTCACATGAGTGTAATTTAGGAATACATTTGGATTCTAATACACAAGGAAAGTTGAAATGATAAAACACGACTGGCGTTTACGATCCGCTTTGGTGGAAATTCTGAGACTTTGAACTTAAACTTGGCTTTCCCGAAAGGAATTGTTTTAGTCAGTTTCAGAAATGAGAACATAGACTTTGTGTGGTCTGTTAAATCAGTTATTAAGCGCTTGCTCTTCAGCAGGCAAGGTATTTTGCATTTTATGTGGTGCCTGTCGTAGCTTGTTCTATTTTCTGGCTTCTAAAAAAAAAGAAAGGTATATCTAAACCGATGACACATATCATTATTTATTTTATATATTGCAGCCCTACAATGGCTATCAGGAGTGGGTACAATAGAGGATTCACAAAGAACGAACATGAACGTGGATGTTACGAAAACGGTAGATAACAGAACAAGGCATAGTAGAATCAAATGCAGAAATAAAATCTTTATGGGGAAGGGAACGCACATTACCAAGTGATAGATTCCAAAGATCAATTGTTCTGGGGGCAAAATCTTTACTTAAATGTACTATATATATGCGTGGGTAGAAAGGTTGCAGGTTGAGTTAGGGGTAATTTCTGGTCGAAGTTTTCTAAGCGGATGTGAAAGGGCCCCTCACCAGGTCTGGCCATGTTGAGCTGACAAGCGCAGAGCATATAATGCGCATAACGATCGCATTTGCGAAGAATTACATCTCTACGCACCGCGGAAAGGTCTGACATTTCAATCCGAACGCCGTTTTCCCTTTCTCTTGTCGCGACCGCGCTCCAAGTCGGACGGTGACGTAGTCGCGTCCCAACGCCTACGTAGTCGGGTCCGCAGTGTGACGTCACTCGTGATGACGCATGACTTCGAGAATTATTCAAGGCGACATCTCTTATTTGCATGATCTGTTTGAATTGACGAATTGAAGTTTAGAGTAATAACAAAACACACAAACGGAATGTCTGCGTTTTTTTTTTTTTTGTCTTACTTCGCACCAAAGCAAAAGAGATGTACTTCCGCTTCGTCTGCTTGTTCCCACGGCCGTGCAGTGACGTGCGCAGGTAACGAAACTATGCCATTTTCTACCGTGTTCGGGCGCGTGAGCATGTTCTGCGACCGCTTGTTCTGCCTCACTATTCGTGTAACACTGAATTATACCGCTAGTCATGTGTCCGTGTGCAAAGCGCTCAAAATCGTCCACTGCGCGAAACGAGACATCACAACAGCTCGCGCGCAAAACCGTAACACAAATGCGCAGCACCGAAAAAAAAAGCAAGCAGAAAAAAAATGAAGGCGGGTCCCGTGACGTAGCGTCACGTGAACCTCGAGGTCCTGTATTCCTGTATGGCAGAACGCAGGGAAGGAGTTTCACTTGCAGAGGCTAGACGGGACGAGTGGAGAGAGTCTCGCTGTGCAGTGGAGCTCGCCTTGTGAAATCATGGGCTCGCGGCACTGAAATATTTACATCTCAGCTATTAATGGGCCGATATGAAAAATTTTTGCGGCAGGACACTTCCTAGAGGACACGTATATACTTCCACCGTATAACCAAAATTTACTATGGGGCTTGGTGAGGGGCCTTTAAGTACGCACAGTTTGATAGACTGGAGGAACAATTAATTATATTTATTTTTTCTTTCTTTATTATTTATTTATTAAGTATTACCCTCAGGCCCAAAGGCATTAAAGAGGGGAGTGGGTTACAGTAAATGAGAAAAGAAAAACAAATATAAGCAGTTAGAACGTTCAAGTACAAAGGCTTCGATTATTGGCACCCACGACGATAATGGAAGAGAGAATAGTCTAGAGGAATTCGAAGTTCCACGAGTAACGCTGGAAGAAGTGAGGAAAGCCTTGGGAGCTATGCAAAGAGGGAACGCAGCTGGGGAGGATCAGGTAACAGCAGATTTGTTCAAGGACGGTGGGCAGATTGTTCTATAAAAACTGGCCACCCTGTATACACAATGCCTCATGACCTCGAGCGTACCGGAATTTTGGAAGAACGCTAACATAATCCTAATCCATAAGAAAGGGGACGCCAAAGACTTGAAAAATTATAGAGCGATCAGCTTACTGCCTGTTGCTTACAAAGTATTTACTAAGGTAATCGCAAATACAATCAGGAACACCTTAGACTTTTGTGAACCAAAGGACCAGGCAGGATTCTGTAAAGGCTACTCAACAATAGACCATATTCACACTATCAATCAGGTGATAGAGAAATGTGCGGAATATAACCAATCCTTATATACAGCTTTCATTGATTACGAGAAAGCGTTTGATTCTGTCGAAACCTCAGTAGTCATGGAGGCATTACGGAATCAGGGTGTAGACGAGCCGTATGTAAAAATACTGAAAGATATATATAGCGGCTCCACAGCCACCGTAGTCCTCCATAAGGAGAGCAACAAAAATCCCAATAAAGAAAGGCGCCAGGCAGGGAGATACGATCTCCCCAATGCTATTCACAGCGTGTTTACAGGAGGTATTCAGAAACCTGGACGGGGAAGAATTGGGGATAAGTGTTAATGGAGAATACCTTAGTATCCTGCGATTCACTGACGATATTGCCTTGCTTAGTAACTCAGGTGACCAATTGCAATGCATGCTCACTGACCTGGAGAGGCAAAGCAGAAGGGTGGGTCTAAAAATTAATCTGCAGAAAACTAAAGTAATGTTTAACAGTCTCGGAAGGGAACAGCAGTTTACGATAGGTAGCGAGGCACTGGAAGTGGTAAGGGAATACATCTACTTAGGGCAGGTAGTGACGGCGGATCCGGATAATGACACTGAAATAATCAGAAGAATAAGAATGGGCTGGGGTGCGTTTGGCAGGCATTCTGAGATCATGAACAGCAGGTCGTCATTATCCCTGTGTCTTACCAGCTCTCACCTACGGGGCAGAAACCTGGAGGCTTACGAAAAGGGTTCTACTTAAATTGAGGGAGACGCAACGAGCTATGGAAAGAAGAATGATGGGTGTAACTTTAAGGGATAAGGAAAGAGCAGATTGGGTGAGGGAACAAACGCGCGTTAATGACATCTTAGTTGAAATCAAGAAAAAGAAATGGGCATGGGCCGGACATGTAATGAGGAGGGAAGATAACCGATGGTCATTAAGGGTTACGGACTGGATTCCAAGGGAAGGGAAGCGTAGCAGGGTGCGACAGAAAGTTAGGTGGGCAGATGAGATTAGGAAGTTTGGAGGGACAACATGGCCACAATTAGTACATGACCGGGGTAGTTGGAGAAGTATGGGAGAGGCCTTTGCCCTGCAGTGGGCGCAACCAGGCTGATGATGATGATGATGATGATGATGATTCGATTATACAGTTTTAGCTGGGCTTAACAACGTCATGATAAATTGGCAGCAAACTAGGATAGTAAAGTTTGGGTACGGTCTAGTTGGTATTCCACTTAGCCAGGCATTCTATTGAATTCACCCGACTTATCATTGAAGCAGCAGCGATTCCCGCTGGTGACTCAGTTAGCAAGCCATCAATTGCATTAACAGACAAAGAACTGGTTTTTCTGAGGTTGCACATGCGCTCTCGTTCATCTTAGGTCATGAATTTTGAATGCATAATCATGTCGCGTTGATGCTTTTGTCTTGGTGTCTCAGTATACATACATGTTTCTTTCCCAAAATAAAAATCAGTTGGAAGTCAGCGCGTGTCTTCGTCGTCCTTTTTTTCTCCCTCGTCTATGTATGCGCTGTAAGTGGCGCTTGATACCATAGGATAGTAAAGCGGTACAAAATACAAAAGTACTTAGGTTACAACCATACAGTAAACAACAAAAAAGTGCTTCAATTACACAATGTTAGCTAGAACTACTCGAAATCTTTGGTAATCGTAAATGGACACGACTTCACCAAGAACATCGTTCCATTCCGTAGATGACCGCAAAAAAAATTACTGCAAAAAAGTTTGTGTGACATGTTTCAAGACCAACTTTGTCACGTCGGTCGATTCGAGGCGATACGTATTGTGGCTAAAAATGAAATCGTTGTTGAGTGTTGAGTGATGGTATAATTTATGAAAAAGGACTAAACGTGCGATTTTACGACGAGAGGAAAGTGTGGTAAGTGCAAGCCTGGTTTTCATGGCAGACACACTTGCACTTCTTGTAATTACGTAAGATGAAACGAACTGAATTATCTTGCACTAGTTCTAATGAATTAATTAGTTTGTCAATTACAGGATACCAAACAGCGCATGCATATTCAAGTTTCGGACGTATAAGGGTAGTGTAAAGAAACATTTTTAGAGATGAAGGTGCAGTTGAAAAGTTACGGCGTAGGTAGCAAAGCAAGCGGTTGGCACTGCGAATCACGTACATTCCAAGATAAATTATCAGAGATATGCACCCCTAGGTATATATAAGAGTGAACTAATTCAAGGCAACATTATTTAGGTAATATGTAGGCATGCTGTTAGTTATTCGGGATACCTGCATCACTTTACATTTGCCAAAATTTAGTTCGATTAGCCAGACTTTGCACCAGTTTGCCACACTAATTAGGTCAGACTGAAGGTGGTTAGCATCCTCTGCATTAGTTATTTCACGAAAGATAACACAATCATCAGCAAATAAGTGAATGTTCGATTATAGGGACGAAGGGAGGTCGTTAATATAAATGAGAAACAAAAGAGGCCCGAGTACTAAGCCTTGAGGTACACCGGAAGATACGCTTCGAAGTGGAGATAAATTTTAGGGAGTTTCCACTGCGGTGCGCCGAGAGTGGTGTCGAGAGAGTGTGAGAAGTACCTGCCGCATACAAAGCGCAGGCATCTTTTTTGCACGGATTCAATTTTACTGATATCGCTCGGGTTGAAAAGGCACCGAACAACAGAGCCATGCTTGAGCACTGTAGGTCGGATCAGCGTTTTATGTATAACAGCAGCTATTTGCGTCTTTATATATAGGCCGCTTTATATATAGGCCGTCTTTATATACAGGCTGCCATTGGAATCTGAACCTGGCAACGTTTAACGTTAGAACGTTATCTAGTGAGGCTAGTCTAGCAGTGTTATTGGAGGAATTAGAGGGTAGTAAATGGGATATAATAGGGCTCAGTGAGGTTAGGAGGACAAAAGAAGCATATACAGTGCTAAAAAGCGGGCACGTCCTGTGCTACCGGGGCTTAGCGGAGAGACGAGAACTAGGGGCCAAGCAATGAAATCTTCCTTACCTCAGTAAGAAAGCCTTCATTGCGGTGAGGCTACCTTATGTCACTCTGAAAGCTTCCTTACTGAGCCCTCGGTGAAGGCTTCCTTGGTGCTTCCTCAGCATAAGGTAGCTCCAAAGCTGCCTTCATGCGTCCTTACGCCACTCCTGGCCCTGAACGAGCGCTTCACCTCACTGCTTAACCACGTGACGTTTGCTTGCACATGCACGCTGTCGCCCACCTGGGGAGAAGCGCGAGCACGGTACGTCTTGCCAGGCATGTTCGTTTCAGTCACGCGTGGAGCATGAAAACGTTGCTAGGCGTTGAACGACGCCGGCGTGCCAGCGTTGATGGAGCACATCAAGTTTTGCACTGTTGTGCACTACTTTCTTTAACTTTAGTAAACCAAACTAGAAGAAAGCGTCCACGCTTCTCTATATTAGCTCTTCAATTTAAAGATTGTGCGACGATACAAATTTTTTTTTTAGAATAATGATGTTCGCATAAAGCTTTTAAGAGATAATCTCGAACACAGGCATGCGGCAACCGCTCCTTACGTGAGGACAGGTGAAGGGAGCTTTCACAGTACGCTTGCTTCCTCCATCGGTGCTTCGCTGTAAGGAGGCCTCACGTAAGGTTAGGAAGCGCTCGAAGGAAAGGACCGTTTCATTCTTTGGGCCTAGGAGTCGGTTTCCTGATTAATAAGGATATAGCTGGTAACATACAGGAATTATATAGCATTAACGAGAGGGTGGCAGGTCTTGTGAAACTTAATAAGAGGTACAAATTGAAGGTCGTACAGGTCTACGCCCCCACATCCAGTCATGATGACCAGGAAGTCGAAAGCGTTTATGAAGACGTGGAATCGGCGATGGGTAAAGTCAAAACAAAATACACTATACTGATGGGCGACTTCAATGCCAGGGTAGGTAAGAAGCAGGCTGGAGATAAGTCATTGGGGGAATATGGCATAGGCTCTAGGAATAGCAGGGGAGAGTTATTAGTAGAGTTTGCAGAACAGAATAATATGCAGATAATGAATACCTTCTTCCGCAAGCGGGTTAGCCGAAAGTGGGCGTGGAGGAGCCCGAATGGCGAGACTAGAAATGAAATAGACTTCATACTCTGCGCTAACCCTGACATCATAAAAGATGTGGACGTGCTCGGCAAGGTGCGCTGCAGTGACCATAGGATGGTAAGAACTCAAATTAGCCTAGACTAAAGGAGGGAACGGAAGAAACTGGTACATAAGAAGCCAATCAATGAGTTAGCGGTAAGAGGGAAACTAGAGGGATTCCGGATCAAGCTACAGAACAGGTATTCGGCTTTAACTCAGGAAGAGGACCTTACTGTTGAAGCAATGAACGACAATCTTATGGGCATCATTAAGGAGTGTGCAATAGAAGACGGTGGTAACACCGTTAGACAGGATACCAGTAAGCTATCGCAGGAGACGAAAGATCTGATCAAGAAACGCCAATGTTTGAAAGCCTCTAACCCTACAGCTAGAATAGGACTGGCAGAACTTTTTAAGTTAATCAACAAGCGTAAGACAGCTGACATAAGGAAGTATAATATGGATAGAATTGAACTTGCTCTCAGGAACGGAGGAAGCCTAAAAGCAGTGAAGAAGAAACTAGGAATTGGCAAGAATCAGATGTATGCGTTAAGAGACAAAGCCGGTAATATCATTACTAATATGGATGAGATAGTTCAAGTGGCTGAGGAGTTTTATAGAAATTTATTTATACGGTACCAGTGGCACCCACGACGATAATGGAAGAGAAAATAGTCTAGAAGAATTTCAAATCCCACAAGTAACGCCGGAAGAAGTAAAGAACTCCTTGGGAGCTATGCAAAGGGGGAAGGCAGCTGGGGAGGATCAGGTAACAGCAGATTTGTTGAAGGATGGTGGGCACATTGTTCTAGAAAAACTGGCCACCCTATATACACAATGCCTCATGACTTCGAGCGTACCGGAATCTTGGGACCTCGAGCGTACCGGGGTTGGAGAAGTACGGGAGAGGCCTTTGCCGTGCAGTGCGCGTAACCAGGCTGATGATGATGTAGGAGCAGCAGAGAGCGCGCGCTTTGTATATACACGTGTTTTTTACAGTGCTTTACCGGTTATACCACAAGTACCACATGCTCTGATCATGATACGGCGCGTGTAAAGTTAACGAAAAGTTGTTGAATGAATAGTGAAGCTACAGCGGGGACGCAATGTTAGTAAAGGACATATAACTACTGTTTTAGTAAAATTGGTATTGTCACGTTGTAGTAAGGGTTCGAAGAACACAGCAGCCAAAAGTGTAACTTACAAAACAAACTCTTTAATGGGCGAACCTGTGCCCACAAAAGCAAGCTCACCTCGACAAGCGCACGGCGGCGGGCGCGATCGTCGAACCCTCCGCGGCGGGTCGGGTGCTCGCCGAGTGTTCAATCGCCGGCGCCCGCGTGCCCGAGTGCAACGCGGTTCGCGTCACGCATACGGACATAGCAGTCGATAACATTCGAGAAAGACTTCCGATATGCATGCAGGCGCGTCCTGTGCCGAGCGATAACATTTGTTCACGTGTCACTAACACGTACAGTCCACAGCAAAAGTTCGCGGAATGTGGTCCCCCCCTTCAAATGTGAATTCCTGCGCTGTTAAGCCATGACACTTCGTATTTAATGAATCACTGTGTAGGTGGCGAAGGAATATGCTGGAACATTTAATGTGAGGCTGTGTGACAACGCTTCGCGAGAATTCAGCTTCTTGTCAGAGCCTGCGTCCCGTAAACTTTTGCGGTTGACTGTACGTGTTCACAACACGTGTTTACTCACACGTTATAGCACGTCCACTGAAGGCGCCAATATTCATCTGCCAGGTTTCTCACCAAGCGCAAAACATGCTAAAAGAGTTGCAAAGCCTCTATAGCGTTCCTCCGGGGTCTTGATCACGTCATATATATGATTCAGGGACGCAGCCAGAGGTGGGGGAGTGCTTATGGTGCTTCAGGTGCCCTCTCTCCCCCCCCTCCCCCCTAATTTTTTTCGTGATGTCATGCGCCACCCACCAAAACAACCCCCGGTGCCGGAAATCATTCTGGATTCTGTCTATAATGACTTTTTTCACGCTCGAAAAGGCATTTCAGCGCGAACAATGCGAACTCGGACTGGATTTCGTGGCAACACCCATGCACCGGGAGTCGCATATCGTAACGCAAGGAGCCCCATCCAAGCACAAAGCTTAGAGGGCGTTTTGATAACGAGCGGGCTCGTCGCGACATCTCGCGGAGGCCGCGGAATTTACGGAGCGCATGGATTTCAATTCTGAAACTTAATGGGTATAAAGTTCTCATAAACTGTTGATGTGAAAGGTACATTGACATATCCAAAGTCGTACATACAATTGGATTTTAAATTACGGAATATTGCGGGTTTAATGTTGTTATGAACATTTGAAACCAATGGTGCACCGAGTTTTCTAAAGTATTACATCGGACGATACAACGAGACAAGGCAAATCAGCACACTATCAGACAAGTTGACAAAGCATGCAGGGAGGTCCGATCACATGAAGTGTTGTGGTGGTTCATTTGCGCCGTCATGTCAAAGAAAATAATATCAACATATTTTTTTTTCACCTGCGCCAAAGCATCGATGTCATGACAGAAACGGAGAAAATGTAAATACGTTCTTATTTATTTTTGCTCATCATCATCATCATCCGCCTGGTTACGCCCACTGCAGGGCAAAGTCCTCTCCCATACTTCTCCAACAACCCCGGTCATGTACTAATTGTGGCCATGTCGTCCCTGCAAACTTCTTAATCTCATCCGCCCACCTAACTTTCTGCCGCCCCCTGCTACGCTTACCTTCCCTTGGAATCCAGTCCGTAACCCTTAATGACCATCGGTTATCTTCCCTCCTCATTACATGTCCGGCCCATGCCCATTTCTTTTTCTTGATTTCAACTAAGATATCATCAACTCGCGTTTGTTCCCTCACCCAATCTTATTTTTGCTACATTGACTTTTATTCGCGAGGACACATTGAGCCTCTTCAATTTTTCTTGTCGCTACTCGCGGGCTGCCAGAGCCAGCCAGAGCGCATGCGTTTTTTTTTTCGTGTTGCCCCGACAACTGCGCGGTGCACTTCGGTGCATGTTCGTTTTTTTCTGATCGAGTGGAATTTGGCCTGACAGAGTTTAGCGCGCTCTCTGGCTAGCAGACGAGTAAAATAAACAATGGTCGCTAGCCGCCATCACTGTGGGGTCTCGACGGATTGCAACGCGTTCGCTTGAGGGCATCACCTTCACTTTGATGTTATCGCAACCCTTCCGGAAAGTCTTTTGTCTCACCGGTGTAAGATACCGAACAGTATGCGTATGGCTGTCGATGGACCAAGCGTTTCACGTTTGCTTCGATATTCCTTCGGTAGCCACATTAGATGCCCAAAGTAGGCATTCGATTGTGGCCAACGTGCTTTCCCTAGCGTTTTTTTTTTAATGTTTCGGTGCCCCCGCCCCACAAAAGAAAAAAAAGACATTGTTGCGGCGCAGTGAATTATCGCATGGTGAAAATTGGAGTTTGTTACTTTTTTGGGGGAAAGTAATGAGCCACGGGGCTTCATTTGCCGGATATTCTTATCATATTATTGTGATATCAATTATATGGAACTCCAGTCGCATTCCTGCCATCGTCGTCATGTTCCGCACAAAGTCCGAGGGCGATCACTCGATCGTTACCGCGCGCCGCATGCTGCATGTGCGAGTGAAAGCGTACTATGGAAGCGAGGGATGGGTGGGCCGACGATGGTGGCTCAGTCTTGCGTGCGCCAGAGAGAAAAGCTGGCAGGAAGCGCGCCGTCCTCCGTCGCACGCGACACGTCAGGAGAGAGTGGAGACAGGAGGGTCGGGCCTTAGTATTCTGAGATCTGTGAATCTGTGACTGCGCAACATGTTTATTTGCCTTGTTTGACGCATTATATACACTCACCTTTGCTTGGATACGTGGGTATATTGGAGACTTATACGTATAGTTAAACATCTTGGTTCGACGTTTTGTGTTTACATGCACTAAACTTTGTTTCCGGTGACACTTTTTTTGCCCTTTATCAAGCTGTATCTTCGCATATGTATATTACACTGTATCTTCGCATTTCTAATGAATATTTTGCAGAATTCCTGATTTATATATGTGCTATCTGTTGCGACTATAATTTCGGTGCAATCACAACACACGGCCGGTTACAGCTGATCCTGCGCAATACATTGGAACCAAGGACAGCGCCATTGAGAATTTTTCCAGGCCGTTGCATAGGTACAAAAGTGTAAACAAGGTTCTTGAATGACAAAGTTTCACTGAAATATTTGTCCTCTACTTGTTCATTTCATCGCTTTTACGTTTTCCATATCAGCGGCATGCACTGCTTTGCTGGTTTCGAACTGATATAGTTCTAAAGTTCGTCTTATATTTTCTTTCTTTAATAAATAGACAAAAAGAACGGAAGCATATTATATCAGTTATTTCTGGTATAATGTTTGCGATATATAATATATTCTTTTATGAAAAAGTGCATATTTTACTTTTCTTGACAGCGAGTAGAGTTCAAAAATTCGTTTGCAGCATATTTGCTAATGGCAATGCACTTATTATTCATGTAGTTGATCCCTCGACAAGTTCTATAAGGAGGAGGCCGAGCTGCAACGTGAGCCCTCCCCGAACGAAATTTCTGGCTACACCACTGATATAGTACACAATCGTCAGTATACAGACGGACCTTAGAAGTAATGTTATTTGCGAGATTATTAATATAAATGATAAATAATAAAAGGTCTAGTACTGAGCCCTGTGGGACACCCGACGAACACTAGCAGTAGAAGAGGTCACAGAATTAAAGCTGACGTATTGTGAGCAATTGCTGAGGAAAGTAGTGATTCAGTCTATTATTTGAGGGTTCTTGAGAATATATCACAGAGTTTTAACATGAGTTTGGAGTGAAGCACGGTGTCAAGCGCCTTCAAGAAATCATTGAAGATATATCGACCCGAAGCCAGAGATCTAGTTCATAGGAAACGTCATGAGTAAATTCAGTGAGTTGGCTTACAGTACTATAATCGCGCCGCTAACCATGTTGTACGTTAGACATGAAATTGTCATCCTCAAGAAAGTGAATTTCATGCTTGTGAATGATGTGCTCAAGACTTTTGCAGGAATAGGATGTCCAAATGAGGTGGGTCGGTAATTACTCAAGGTATGCTTGTCACCAGATCTGAACAGACAACCCTAATGAAGTTGGACGGAAGCCCGTCTGGTCGGGATGGTGAAAAGACAGACAAAACCCGGCGCACTATACGCCGACCGTCTTCTTTCCTTGTTCTCTTCCTTTCAATTTACTCTGGTCGGCGCAGTGCCCCGCGTTTCGTCTGCCTTCTCACCATAGGCAGTACTAGCTCATTTCCAAGGTGAGGGCACCACGCCAGATAACATAGATGTTTGAGCAACTACTGCCGTATACCGAGCTGTCCACACGGAGTAGCGAACACGAAAGGAGTAGGGAACTCCATCGGGGCCAGTGCATTTTTACAGTGTCCAGCTCAAAAATAAGGTTAAGTATACCAGATATGCTGACTGCAACATCCGTAACAGAGCAAGAAGAAAAGGAAGAAAAGGAGGGGATATCGGTATCGTGAGGTGCAAAAACGGAATGACAGTAGGAATTGAATGCACTAGTGATTGTCAATGAGTCACTGACAATTTTATCATTAAGCATGAAGGAAGTGCTAGACGACGAATTGCAGGCAAGACTCAGCACCAAAACTTTCATGGGATCATCATCATCATCATCATCATCATCATCATCATCATCATCAGCCTGGTTACGCCCACTGCAGAGCAAAGGCCTCTCCCATACTTCTTCAACAACCCCGGTCATGTACTAATTGTGGCCATGTCATCCCTGCAAACTTCTTAATCTTATCCGTCCACCTAACTTTCTGCCGCCCCCTGCTACGCTTCCCTTCCCTTGGGATCCAGTCCGTAACCATTAATGACCATAGGTTATCTTCCCTCCTCCTTAGATGTCCTGTCCATGTCCATTTCTTTTTCTTGATTTCAACTAAGATGTCATTAACTCGCGTTTGTTCCCTCACCCAATCTGCTCTTTTCTTATTCCTTAACGTTCCATCATTCTTCTTTTCATAGCTCGTTGCGTCGTCCTCAATTTAAGTAGAACCCTTTTCGTAAGCCTCCAGGTTTCTGCCCCGTACGTGAATACTGGTAAGACACAGCTGTTATACACTTTTCTCTTGAGGTATAGTGGCAACCTGCTGTTCATGATCTGAGAATACCTGCCAAACGCACCCCAGCCCATTCATATTCTTCTGATTATTTCCGTCTCATGATCCGGATCCGCCGTCACTACCTGCCCTAAGTAGATGTATTCCCTTACCACTTCCAGTGCCTCGCTACCTATTGTAAATTGTTGTTCTCTTCCGAGACTGTTAAGCATTACTTTAGTTTACTGCAGATTAATTTTTAGACCCACTCTTCTGCTTTGCATCTCCAGGTCAGTGAGCATGCATTGCAGTTGGTCCCCTGAATTACTAAGCAAGGCAATATCGTCAGCGAATCGCAAATTACTAAGGCATTCTCCATTAACTTTTATCCCCAATTCTTCCCAATCCAGGTTTCTGAATACCTACTGTAAACACGCTGTGAATAGCGTTGGGGAGATCGTATCTCCCTGCCTGGCGCCTTTCTTTATTGGGATTTTGTTGCTTTCTTTATGGAGGACTATAGTGGCTGTGGAACCGCTATAGATATCTTTCAGTATTTTTACATACGGCTTGCCTACACCATGAATCCGTAATGCCTCCATGACTACTGAGGTTTCGACAGAATCAAACGCTTTCTCGTAATCAATGAAAGCTGTATATAACTGTATATAACTGTATAACTGTATATAGCTATATAGCTGTATTTTACATTTTCTTCTGGAATAATTTCACATTGTTAGCGCTAATTGCTACGTTCTCGCAAATGACGCGCTGCTTATATTTTCAAATTCAGTGCTATTTCATTTTGCTCACGCTTCACACCTTGTACTCAGTCTTACTCGTTTTGTATGTAACCACTCCTGCTTAAGGCCTCTAACCAGAGGCTGGCAGTAATATTGAAATAAATAAATAAATAAGGATTGGTTATATTCTGCACATTTCGCTATCACCTGATTGATAGTGTGAATTAGGTCTATTGTTGAGTAGCCTTTACGGAATCCTGCCTGGTCCTTTGCTTGACAGAAGTCTAAGGTGTTCCTGATTCTATTTGCGATTACCTTAGTAAATAGTTTGTAGTCAACTGACAGTAAGCTGATCGGTCTACAACTTTTCAAGTCTTTGGAGTCCCCTTTCTTAGGCTTGTGGGTTGTGGGCAGTGGTTTGTCCCTTATAAACTCGATGATCCATGTGGATATAATATTTTTATCATGTTTGTCTTACTCCGAAGTGCTTCCTTCGCACCGCTGAATCGTGTGAGGCTACATAATCATTGTAGCTTTTTGCATGCCTGAGTCTACTTATTCGGCGTCGAAAGGTTCCTTAGGTCTTGGTTCATCCAAGGGATTAATATCTTTTTCTTTATTTGTTTTAAGTGGAACAATGCACTGAATACACGATTTCACCTGAGTCTTGAAAGCGTGTCAGTACAACTGTTTCGACTGATGTCATTGAAATTGTAAAAAAAGAAAAAACTCAGTGCCCTTCCACTTTTTGAAGAATTACCAGCGAAGCTGTGTATTAATGGCGAAAGGCACTTCCCCCGCGGATCGCCTGCATGACCTCCGCCGCGGGTTGACCAAGCATTGCACTATCTTGAGGTACGGCGCACATATGCGGAGTGCTTAACGCCTGCATGACCTCCACCGCGGGTCGGCCCAGCATTGCACTATCTTGAGGTACGGCGCACATATGCGGAGTGCTTAACGCCTGCATGACCTCCACCGCTGGTCGGCCCAGCATTGCACTATCTTGAGGATCGGCGCACATATGGGGAGTGCTTAACGCCTGCATGACCTCCGCCGCGGGTCGGCCCAGCATTGCACTATCTTGAGGATCGGCGCACATATGGGGAGTGCATAACGCCCGCTTAACCTCCACCGCTGGTCGGCCAGGTATTGCACTAACTTCGGGATCGGCGTACATATGCGGAGTGCTTAACGTCTGCATGACCTCCGCCGCGGGTCGGCCCAGCATTGCACTATCTTGAGGATCGGCGCACATATGGGGAGTGCATAACGCCCGCTTAACCTCCACCGCTGGTCGGCCAGGTATTGCACTAACTTCGGGATCGGCGTACATATGCGGAGTGCTTAACGTCTGCATGACCTCCGCCGCGGGTCGGCCCAGCATTGCACTATCTTGAGGATCGGCGCACATATGGGGAGTGCATAACGCCCGCTTAACCTCCACCGCTGGTCGGCCAGGTATTGCACTAACTTCGGGATCGGCGTACATATGCGGAGTGCTTAACGTCTGCATGACCTCCGCCGCGGGTCGGCCCAGCATTGCACTATCTTGAGGATCGGCGCACATATGGGGAGTGCTTAACGCCTGCATGACCTCCGCCGCGGGTCGGCCCAGCATTGCACTATCTTGAGGATCGGCGCACATATGGGGAGTGCATAACGCCCGCTTAACCTCCACCGCTGGTCGGCCAGGTATTGCACTAACTTCGGGATCGGCGTACATATGCGGAGTGCTTAATGTCTGCATGACCTCCGCCGCGGGTCGGCCCAGCATTGCACTATCTTGAGGATCGGCGCACATATGGGGAGTGCTTAACGCCTTCATGACCTCCGCCGTGGGTCGGCCCAGCATTGCACTATCTTGAGGATCGGCGCACATATGGGGAGTGCTTAACGCCTGCATGACCTCCGCCGCGGGTCGGCCCAGCATTGCACTATCTTGAGGATCGGCGCACATATGGGGAGTGCATAACGCCTGCTTAACCTCCACCGCTGGTCGGCCAGGTATTGCACTAACTTCGGGATCGGCGTACATATGCGGAGTGCTTAATGTCTGCATGACCTCCGCCGCGGGTCGGCCCAGCATTGCACTATCTTGAGGATCGGCGCACATATGGGGAGTGCTTAACGCTTTCATGACCTCCGCCGCGGGTCGGCCCAGCATTGCACTATCTTGAGGATCGGCGCACATATGGGGAGTGCTTAACGCCTGCATGACCTCCGCCGCGGGTCGGCCCAGCATTGCACTATCTTGAGGATCGGCGCACATATGGGGAGTGCATAACGCCCGCTTAACCTCCACCGCTGGTCGGCCAGGTATTGCACTAACTTCGGGATCGGCGTACATATGCGGAGTGCTTAATGTCTGCATGACCTCCGCCGCGGGTCGGCCCAGCATTGCACTATCTTGAGGATCGGCGCACATATGGGGAGTGCTTAACGCCTTCATGACCTCCGCCGCGGGTCGGCCCAGCATTGCACTATCTTGAGGATCGGCGCACATATGGGGAGTGCTTAACGCCTGCATGACCTCCGCCGCGGGTCGGCCCAGCATTGCACTATCTTGAGGATCGGCGCACATATGGGGAGTGCATAACGCCTGCTTAACCTCCACCGCTGGTCGGCCAGGTATTGCACTAACTTCGGGATCGGCGTACATATGCGGAGTGCTTAATGTCTGCATGACCTCCGCCGCGGGTCGGCCCAGCATTGCACTATCTTGAGGATCGGCGCACATATGGGGAGTGCTTAACGCTTTCATGACTTCCGCCGCGGGTCGGCCCAGCATTGCACTATCTTGAGGATCGGCGCACATATGGGGAGTGCTTAACGCCTGCATGACCTCCGCCGCGGGTCGGCCCAGCATTGCACTATCTTGAGGATCGGCGCACATATGGGGAGTGCTTAACGCCTTCATGACCTCCGCCGCGGGTCGGCCCAGCATTGCACTATCTTGAGGATCGGCGCACATATGGGGAGTGCTTAACGCCTGCATGACCTCCGCCGCGGGTCGGCCCAGCATTGCACTATCTTGAGGATCGGCGCACATATGGGGAGTGCATAACGCCTGCTTAACCTCCACCGCTGGTCGGCCAGGTATTGCACTAACTTCGGGATCGGCGTACATATGCGGAGTGCTTAATGTCTGCATGACCTCCGCCGCGGGTCGGCCCAGCATTGCACTATCTTGAGGATCGGCGCACATATGGGGAGTGCTTAACGCTTTCATGACCTCCGCCGCGGGTCGGCCCAGCATTGCACTATCTTGAGGATCGGCGCACATATGGGGAGTGTATAACGCCTGCTTAACCTCCACCGCTGGTCGGCCAGGTATTGCACTAACTTCGGGATCGGCGTACATATGCGGAGTGCTTAATGTCTGCATGACCTCCGCCGCGGGTCGGCCCAGCATTGCACTATCTTGAGGATCGGCGCACATATGGGGAGTGCTTAACGCCTTCATGACCTCCGCCGCGGGTCGGCCCAGCATTGCACTATCTTGAGGATCGGCGCACATATGGGGAGTGCTTAACGCCTGCATGACCTCCGCCGCGGGTCGGCCCAGCATTGCACTATCTTGAGGATCGGCGCACATATGGGGAGTGCATAACGCCTGCTTAACCTCCACCGCTGGTCGGCCAGGTATTGCACTAACTTCGGGATCGGCGTACATATGCGGAGTGCTTAATGTCTGCATGACCTCCGCCGCGGGTCGGCCCAGCATTGCACTATCTTGAGGATCGGCGCACATATGGGGAGTGCTTAACGCTTTCATGACCTCCGCCGCGGGTCGGCCCAGCATTGCACTATCTTGAGGATCGGCGCACATATGGGGAGTGTATAACGCCTGCTTAACCTCCACCGCTGGTCGGCCAGGTATTGCACTAACTTCGGGATCGGCGTACATATGCGGAGTGCTTAATGTCTGCATGACCTCCGCCGCGGGTTGGCCCAGCGTTGCATTATCTTGAGGATCGGCGCACAAATGGGGAGTGCTTAACGCCTGCTTAACCTTCACCGCTGGTCGGCTCGGCGTTGCACTATCTTCGCTATCGGCGCACATATGGGGAGTGCATAACGCCTGCATGACCTCCGCCGCGGGTCGGCCCAGCATTGCACTATCTTGAGGATCGGCGCACATATGGGGAGTGCATAACGCCTGCTTAACCTCCACCGCTGGTCGGCCAGGTATTGCACTAACTTCGGGATCGGCGTACATATGCGGAGTGCTTAATGTCTGCATGACCTCCGCCGCGGGTCGGCCCAGCATTGCACTATCTTGAGGATCGGCGCACATATGGGGAGTGCTTAACGCTTTCATGACCTCCGCCGCGGGTCGGCCCAGCATTGCACTA
Source organism: Dermacentor albipictus (assembly GCF_038994185.2). Lineage (NCBI taxonomy): Eukaryota > Metazoa > Arthropoda > Arachnida > Ixodida > Ixodidae > Dermacentor > Dermacentor albipictus. Next base: position 12,230,275 of record NC_091824.1, read on the forward strand.
TCTTGAGGATCGGCGCACATATGGGGAGTGCATAACGCCTGCTTCACCTCCACCGCTGGTCGGCCAGGTATTGCACTAATTTCGGGATCGGCGCACATATGCGGAGTGCTTAACGCCTGCATGACCTCCGCCGCGGGTTGGCCCAGCGTTGCATTATCTTGAGGATCGGCGCACAAATGGGGAGTGCTTAACGCCTGCTTAACCTTCACCGCTGGTCGGCTCGGCGTTGCACTATCTTCGCTATCGGCGCACATATGGGGAGTGCATAACGCCTGCATGACCTCCGCCGCTGGTCGGCCCGGCATTGCACTATCTTAGGGATCGGCGCGCGTATGGGGAATGCTTAATGCCTGCTTCGCATCTGCCGTGGGTCGGCCTGGCATTGCACTTTCTTCGGTATCGGCGCATGTATGGGGAGCGCTCAACGCCTGCATCACCTCCACGGCAGGTGGACCCGGTATTGCACTATCTTCGGGATCTGCCCACGTATGGGGAGTGCTTAAAGCCTGCTTCACATCCGCCGCGGCTCCGCCCGCTATTGCACTATATTCAGGATCGGCCCACGTATTGGGAGTTTTGTGTCTACAGTGGACACGATCGGGAACTAGCCCTTAACAGCTTTGCTGTAAAACTGGTTATCTGTCCTTGTTTCTTAATTAATTAATTAAATAATTAATTAAGATGGCGAACGCGGGAGAAGAGTCACGAGCGCGTTCGCGCGATAGCGCCGAGGGGCGCCAACGAGGCAGCTGTGGAAGACGACGATGACGCTGGAGCGAATCCTGATGATGATAGCTTTGTCGTGATAACACGGACACGATCCTGGGGAAAGTAGCCAGACAACCGATCCAAAATATGATGTATCGTCTGCATGATCGAAATTAGAGAATTCCAACTAGGCCAAAGTGAAGTTCTTCCGAAATTAGAGAATCTCGTAAGATGAAATCATTGTTTTGGAACGCCACAACTGATAGAAAAAAGTACATCATTGTGATCGAAAATTCTATCGACTATTTCGCATGCGAAGCAAAGCGCTGAAAAACCAGAGCTTAGAAAAACAAGGTCAAGAGCGGCAGTGTTAGAAAAACATGAACAAGAACGGCACTGCCTCGAGCAGGGCCCTCGACAATTGGACTCAACCCACAAACAAAGAAAAGTTCATCAGTTGTTTTATTTACAATACCTCAAGGGCTCCAACGAAGGGGCTTTACGTTAGGGGTGGGCTATTACAGACGTGTCAAATGTTATATAATTCTTCGACCTACTTGAAGTCGGTGCTACTGGAGAGGAGCACAACGTGAGCTGGAAGGTCATTGCGATCCTGTGATGCCTTGATAAAAAAAATGAAAATTGTGCAGTGGTTCGAGCAGATGGCGGCTAGTGTCGTGATTGGTGCGATCTGAGTTAGAATGGACTGACTTGATGGCAGGAATACAGGGTGACGCGTGATTCAACTTGAAGAATAGGCACGGACGTGCTATGCTGCGGCGTGGTGAAAGACTTCCAAGGTTAGCACTATATTTTGGGTCGGTGAAACTTGAGTGATACAACTAATCTGAGTCCAAGAAATAATGAAGCGCAGCGACCAGATGTTGAAATTTTGTGCCAGCTGTCAACACTAGGCACATTAAAATCTCCCATGAGTATCAAGTTCGATATGTCGATACTATGGCTCTGCACAAATTCTTTGGCCCGTGTGGATTGTCGTTCGTGTAAGCAGCTGGTCGATAAATAGCAGATATCACTACAGTTTGTTTGCTCAGGTAAAGTTTGCACCATAACGATTAAACGTTTGCAGGTCCCGCAATAACTAAGAAATTCAGGTGAGAACAAAATAAGTTATCTGCACCACCACCAATGCCAGTTTTTCGGTCTGAACGGACGTAACATAGCCAGGGGGTTAAATTCCGAGTCCAGTACACCATCATGCAGCCATGTTTCGGTTATGCCAACAATATGTGGCGAATGCAAAGTTGTTAATGACAGATGATAGCGAAACTTGTTCGCTATACCTCGGGCATTTAAGTTTAGTAAAGCAAGCTTGTGGACCTGTGGATGAAGTAGTCAAAGAGAGCACGAGGGTAATGAATCGGGAGCGTTTTTACGAGACTATTAGCAGACTCATCCCGATTAAATCATACGTCATCAATCAGGCCCGCAACCCCCCCCCCCCCCGAAGTTAATCGGCATACCCACCCACCTCCCCGCCCACGCTACCTCTTCCCACACACATGATTAAACCACCGCCAAATCAATCTTGAGACTTGACAGTTGTTCGGCGGTCAACATTTTGTTGCCTTTTTCACCCCTTTCAGTGGCGGTAGTTATCAGCATCTCCTGGGGTTTGAAGGCCAGTTTTCTCATCGATTCGTTGCCCGAGCTATTACCTCGATATGCGTTCAGTTGTCACCATCTATTCGACGGTCACGCGCATCGCTGTTGCTTCTTTAGTTCAACCTCCTTCGTTTAAACCGATCCAGGGACCAGAAGAGGGATTCGGTTCGTAGTCAGCTGGTCTGTATGCTCGTGGAACCAGCTGCGGCCGGAGCAAACGCTAGTGGCGTTTAACTTTTTCTTTTGCTTGATTATTTCTTCGAGTGACGGCTCGCCGCGACGCTGGCGGATCCTCGGAACCATACACCCGCGATATGGACTAGATAAGGTGGGAAATAAAATAATGCGAAACAGCGTCCATCATCAGACCCTGCAATCACCATTAAACCCATAAGCAATATAACTGTCACCCGTTACATCGTCTGACTTTTCCCTAATTGTACAGCACTTTTCGTGCAAAATTGGCAACTGGAAACAAGAGTTGCAAGGAGTTGACAAATTAGGCGATCTACTAAGGGAAAGAGCCAAGGCAACAACCAAACAGGAAAGAAAAGCGAAAATTAGCAAATTTAACTCTTCTTTGTCAAAATATTTATGGATCAAGATTGCTTTATTTAAAACGGAAGTAGAGAAAACGCTGTCTGAAGTGGAGAATAAGTCTGTGTGTTTTGAATGACGCTTCCACAGTTATCGGTCGAGCTGCCTGACGTAGCCACTTCTCTGCTGTGCTTATGTGGGTGTTTTTCTAGCTTTCCGCATTGGGCGCAGTACGTCTAGAACCGCAGTGTCCTGCGCTATATATATATATATAATTCTTCCAGGGCTAATTAGAAAAGCGCTATTTTACACTGTTGCTTGCTTACTTTTTCTTGGCACTGTACTTCCTGCACTTCTGTAATGCGTGAGTCCATTTGATGTGGTTCCTTGTTTGCCAAGTAAAGGAGAGGTGTAAATCACAGGCGTACCTGTGAGGTACACCTTATTTCAATTCTATTTTGCGGGTATACGCATCTTTATGGCGAATGGTGGGCATTATTCACATTTGTACTAGTAAAGGTACCTACCCCCCCCCCCCCCTCATTCGCATAGAAAAGTTACCTTGGGTTGGCGCCCCCCCGAAAAAAATCTTGAGTAGGTACCTGATACACGCGCTCTGAACCACCCTCCGATGCGGTGTGCCAGACAGCTGCAGCAGCAGCAGTGGGAAAGTCGAAGGAAGAGGGAAAGAAAGCTTCGTTTTAAAAGATAAGAGCGAAGCTTTGCGCTAGAACTTTGATAGTATGATATCATGCAAATTTCACTCAGTTTCGGCGACCTGCTGTCCGACTTGTTTGATGAGGCGTTTGGAAGTGCTTTCCGATCATGGTATCGTCATCACACGACACACGTTGTTATTTGATCGCACTTGGGAATTGACGGTGGCTGGATGGATGGATGAATGGATGGATGGATGGATAGATGGATGGATACTATGAATGGATGGATGGATGGATAGATGGATGGATACTATGAGCGTCTCCTTTGGAACGGGGTGGTGAGTTGCGCCACTTTTTGTTATATTGCCTAATGTCCTACCTACGTTAAAGAAAAGAAAATAATTATGCAAATCGCACGCACGGTGGGAATCAACGTAAGCGAAGGTTTCTGTGCAGTTTGCTTTGATTGATGATAATTAACGGGGATGTTGACGGCGAATGTTTAGTTTCTTCATTTTGCCCAACACAAAAGTGGTGAACTGATGTTAAACGTCACCCTGCGTGCACCACTGCTGTTTGTCTGCGTAGTACACAATACACAAAAGAAGAGGTGTTTGCTGCAGGCGTTGCTGGGCGCCATATTTCATAGCCTCTGAGAGCACTGTCATTGTCTCACATGGCGCATCGCATCGTGGCACAAACATTAAACTTGAATTGGATTATGGGGCTGTACGTGCCAAAACCAGAATCGGAAACCACAATAGGCGCATTTCGGTTTAATTTTGGCACCGTGGTGTTCTTCTTTTATCATTCTCATCATCATCATCATCATCATCAAGTTATTTTATGCCCACTGCAAGACGAAGGCCTCTCCCTGCGATCTCCAACCCCTCCCCCCCTGTCCTGCGCAAACCGATTCCAAATAGCGCCCGCGAATTTTCTAATTTCATCACTCCACCTGTTCTTTAACGTGTCCGTAGGCCGAAGTGCGCGAGCGTTTTTTGTTTCGCTCCCGTCGAAATGAGGCTGTCTCGTCCAAATTCGCGACCTCGAGCAATGCCATAACCCCAAAGCTTTCGCGGCGTGCACAGAAGTGTTGATTTGACGTGCGACCGCTTCCGCTGTCTCGCCTAGACCGTGCGGTGGTGCGCCTTAGTCAATGCGGCTCTGGTGGCTCTGGTTCTGCACGCCCTGCGTAAGTTGTCCGCTAGACATATTTGCATGGTTTTATTTTTCAGAAATAGCAGAAACGCACCGTACGGTACCTTGAACTTAAATTTATCCAGCATTCCATTGCCTTCTCATGTCACCCTTTCCCTATCCCTTTTCCTATCGGTATCAGGTCAGCGTGGATATCGGTATCGGCGTCCTTGTCGAAGTGCGCAAGTACCGGCGGCGACTGCATGCGTCGTTTGTGTTCTTGAAATGCGTCGGCCTGCGGCATTTCCCACTTGAACTCGACATCACATCTGGTTAAGTATGTTAGCGGCTCAGCGATGCGTGAAAAGTTCTTGACAAAGTGCCTGTAGTAGGCGCACATGCCAAGGAATCTACGCGCTGCCTTCTTCTCGGTGGGATGCGGGAACTTTGCGATGGCAGCTGTATTCTGCGGGTCGGAGCGGATTCCCGATTTGCTGATGACGTGGCCTAGGAACAGAAGCTCATTCCAAACGAAGCGGCACTTTTACGGCTTCAGAGTGAGCCCTGATGACTTGATGGCCTCTAATACTGTCGCAAGCCGCCTGAGGTGATCGTCGAAATTTCCGGCGATGACAACGGCGTCATCCAAGTAAACAAGAAATGGCTGCCACTTCAATCCTGCTAACACCTTGTCCATGACGCGCTGGAACGTTGCAGGCGCCGAGCACAATCCGAATGGCATGATCTTGAACTCGTAGAGGCCGTCTGGCGTAATGAAGGCGGTCTTTTCGCAATCTCTCTCGTCGACTTCTATTTGCCAGTAGCCAGACTTGAGGTCCATCGACGAGAAGTATTTAGCGTTGCAAAGCCGATCCAATGTGTCGTCTATCCGTGGAAGGGGGTATACGTCCTTCTTCGTGATCTTGTTCAGTCGATGATATAATCAACGCAGATACGTAGAGCGCCGTCCTTTTTTTTCACCAAGACTACAGGAGATGCCCACGGGCTTTTCGACGGCTGGATGATGTCGTCGCGCAGCATTTCGTTGACTTGATGCCTAATAGCTTCACGTTCTCGCGTAGAAACTCGGTAAGGGCTCTGGCGGAGTGGTCGAGCGCACTCTTCGGTAATTATTCGATGCTTTGCGACTGATGTTTGTCGAATCCTCGATGACGTCGAAAAGCAGTTTTTGTATCGTCGGAGAAGACCTCTGAGCTGTTGCTGCTTACTCATGGGGAGACTTGGATTTATGTTGAAGTCTTGTTCGGGAACTGTGGTCGTTGGGTTTTATTCAACAGAATCCGAGAGGACAAAGGCATTGCTGGTTTCCACAATTTCCTCGATGTACGCGATTGTCGTGCCCTTGCTGAAGTGCTTGAACTCCTGGCTGAAGTTGGTTAACATCACTTCCGCTTTCCCTCTGTGGAGTCCAGCGATCCCTCTTGCGACAAAAATTTCGTGGTTGAGCAGTAGATGTTGGTCGCCTTCGATGACGCTTTCTACGTTGTAACGTAGCCCAGCCTAGCGGGAGCGCATTGCCCAGCCGGCAACCCTGAGCTCCCAAGAGGCTGTCGCGCGTTCTCGAGTCGTCGGCGTGCGTTGCAATAGTCAGTCTTTGTTCAGCACTCGCCTTGGTGTGCGTGTCGTTACTCACGCTCGTTACATGGTGTCAGAAGTGGGGTAGCCGTTCCCGCGCAAGCGACCGTTGCATAGCAAGCTCGAATTACAAGCCTGCGCATGGAAGCCCTACCGCCTCCTGCTACGCTGGTGCTCGCTGAGAACGCGGCAGCCAATTGGAAGAAGTTCAGGCAACGCATCGAGCTATATTTCGTAGCCACAGGAAAGGAACGTACCAGCGCGGAGAAGGCTGCCATTTTTTTTACATGTGGCCGAGGAGGCCATTGATGTCTTCAACACTTTTCGACTTACTTCTGCCCAAGCGGAGGACTACGATGTGCTGGTGCGCAAGTTCGAAGAGTTCTGCGCACCACAACAGAATGAAACATTTGAGCGATACGTCTTCCGCATGCGACTCCAGAATGAAGGTGAGCCATTTGAACAGTTCTTGCGGGACGTGCAGCTCAAGGCGCAGTCGTGTAACTTTGGCGATCTCAAAAACTCCAAGGTGCGTGACCAGTTAGTCTGTGGAACTCGGGACAAAAAGTTGCGCAACAGGCTGCTGCGCGAGAAGGACTTGACACTCGAGAAGGCCATTGATTTCTGCAAAGCGGCGGAGGCTGCCACGAGCCAGGCGCGAGTATGGGAGCAGGCAGAGACGGCACAGGTGATCGGCGCAGTGGAAGGAACGTTAGACGGGCCGGCTCGGAGCAAGACTTTGTGGTGGTGCAACTTCTGCGGCAGCTGTCACCCGCCGCGAAAATGTCCGGCATGGGGAAAGAGGTGCGTGGTGTGCCGAAAACTGAACCACCTCGCGGCGTGCTGCAGAGCGAAGAGAAGCGTTCAAGAAGTTGAGTGCCCGGAAGAAAAGTCGGAAGATGATTTTGAAATATTAGACGTGCATATAGCCGGCGTCGCCAGCTCGAACGATTGGATCGTCCCGGTTAAAGTTGACACAGATACAGTGCACATGAAGGTCGACATGGGAGCCCAGGCGAATTTGTTGCCGTTATCTTTATACCGGAGACTCAAGCGAAAGCCACCGTTGCGCCCCAGCCCGACTGTTCTTTCAGGCTATGGAGGCAATGCTATACAGCATGTTGGTACAACGGGTGCTGCCTCTTCAAGTGGGCGATAAATGCAAACAGCTGGTTTTCTATGTGGTGAAGAAGGGCAAACAGGCATTACTCGGCCTTGAGGCATGTGAGAAATTCGGCTTTGTAGCACGGGTCCGGTCAGTGTCACAAGAGGAAGGAATGGACAAGCAGCGGATTATTGAAGAGTTTCCCGCTCTATTCCGTGGCCTAGGATGTACGAGGCGGAAATACAGGATCAGCCTGAAAGACGATGCGCGACCTATAGCGCTACCATCGAGGAGGGTGCCACACGCACTGAAGGAGCCCCTGCGCCAGGAGTTGGACCGCATGGAGGTGGAGGGCATTATAACTCTGATGCAGGACCCAACTGATTGGGTAAGCCCGCTTGTCATCGTAACTAAGAAAAATGGGAGATTAAGAGTGTGCATGGACCCGCGGCGTGTGAATGAGGGTATCCGAAGGGAGCACTACGAGCAGCCCCGAAGAGAGGACATTGAGGCAGAGCTGGCCGGAGCCAGGTATTTTAGCAAACTGGACGCTAATAGAGGCTTCTACCAGATACCTCTAGATGACTATACGTCCTGCATTTGCACGTTTAGCACGCCGTTTGGCAGGTACCGGTTCCTGAGGCTTCCATTTGGGCTGAGTTCAGCGCCGGAGGTTTTTCAGAAAGCCATGAGTGATGCCCTGGACAACTTCTCGGGGGTGCGAGTCTACATAGATGACATCTTAGTATGGGGAGCAACCAGGGAGGAGCACGACGCCCGACTGAAGGCGGCGCTCAGAGCAATTGAGACTGCAGGCTTTACCCTTAACCTGGAGAAGTGTGTAGTGGCCGCTGACAAGATCAAGTTCCTAGGTGATGTCCTCTCTAAAGAAGGAATACGGCCCGATCCGGATCTGGTGCGATGCGTAGCCAGCATGCCCTCACCCACGTGCAAACAGGAGGTGCAAAGACTCCTAGGCGCAGTTAACTATTTCGGAAAGTTTTTGCCTTGTCTGTCTGAAAAAACACACATGCTACGCTCCCTCGTGAGGAAGGACAGTGAATTCGAGTGGACAGAGGCGCATGACAAGGAATGGAAAAACTTGTGCGGCATGCTATCCTCTGCCCCCTTGTTGGCCATTTTCGACACTCAGAGGCCCACTAAAGTGTCAACCGATGCGTCCAACTTTGCCTTGGGTGCTGCTCTCCTCCAGCTACATGAGGGGGGTCGGAGACCGGTGGCGTATGCCTCGCGTGTTTTAATGCAAGCGGAAACCTGGTATTCTCAAATTGAGAAGGAGGCACTAGGAATAACATTCGGCTGCGAACGCTTCAGAGAATTCATCGTGGGGTCTCATGTCACCATAGAAACAGACCATCAGCCCCTTCTAGCTATTGCGAAAATGGGACTGAATGAAATGCCCCCTCGTGTTCAGCGTTTTTTCTTGCGTCTGATGCAGTTCGACTTCACCCTGCAGTTCGTGCCTGGAAAGCAGCTCCTACTGGCGGATGCGCTGTCGCGTCTGCGGATCCCACCAGACTCAACTCGGGCAGAGGAATATGAAGATGTAGCCATACATGCTGTGCACGTACTTTCAACCCTCGTCAGTGACGCCATGGTAAAGAGGCTGCAGGCAGCGATGGCTGAAGATGAAGACCTCAGGCGAGTGATGACCGCTCTCGAGAATCGTGAGGCCATTCAAGGGCAGTTATCGCCGGTGGCAGCAGAGTTGTCGGTTGTGAATGGTATCCTTATGAGAGGCGCTAAAGTAATAATACCTAAGAAGCTACGGAAAGAAATGCTGGACCGCGTGCACGAGGGGCACCTCGGGGTGAGCAAGGCAAAGGCGAGAGCTAGAGCCCTAATGTATTGGCCGGCTATGCAAAAGGACATTGAGGAAAAAACGTCAAAATGTGAGACCTGCTGTCGCTACGCGTATCGGCAGCCATCAGAGCCAGTGCTAATGAAGCCTGTCCCTTTGTCGCCGTGGACAAGAATAGGGTTGGACCTGTGTGAGCATGCGGGAGTGCACTACATAGTGGGCTATGACGCTCACTCAAACTACCCAGAAGTAGAACAGCTGACTCAAACAACGAGCCACCAAGTCATCCAGAAACTGGAAATGTGGTTTGCCAGGCATGGGATACCTTTAGAAGTGTGCACAGATGGGGGACCGCAGTTCTCCTCGAGGGAGTTCCTAGAGTTTGCCAAGCTATGCGACTTTCGACACGTGGTTTCGAGTCCGAGGTTTCCAAGGGCAAATGGGCTAGCCGAGAAAGGAGTACAAGTGTTCAAAAGACTCCTGAAGAAAACAAAGCATGCTAATGAGCCTCTGTGGCTTGGACTTCTAAACTACAGGTCATCGCCACTAGAGGATGGAAGGAGCCCTGCGCGGCTGTTGATAGGAAGACAACTTCGAGGCCGTCTTCCAGACTTCTCCACCCCTCAGGCACCCGAGGTGAAGAAGCAGACACAAAGGCACCGGCCAAGGCCGGAACTACCGCCACTCAGGACAGGAGACACGGCCCGCCTTCTAGAAGATCAGGGTTGGACTAGCAGAGCCAAAGTAACGCGGCAGGTCACACCACGATCATATTTAATGGAAACCGAAGACGGGAGCCTACTGCGTCGAAATCGGCAGCACATCCTGCGGACGGCAGAGCCGTACCCCTCGCCTAGTTACACAGCGGGCAGCCCCCACCATCCTCAGAAAGCTAATGGCAGCGGCCAAGAAACAAGCCCTGCAGGCACCCCAGAACGTCCACCAGCCTCTGGCCTGCACGACGCAGCAACTCCCATGCGCCGCCCTGTGCGGGCAAGGAACCCGCGAGTGCATCTAACTTACGATGAGAACTTCGAGCAAGAACCTGGACCCTCACGTGGGAGTGAGGGAGGTGTAACGTAGCCCAGCCTAGCGGGAGCGCATTGCCCAGCCGGCAACCCTGAGCTCCCAAGAGGCTGTTGCGCGTTCTCGAGTCATCGGCGTGCGTTGCAATAAAGTCAGTCTTTGTTTAGCACTCGCCTTGGTGTGCGTGTCGTTACTCACGCTCGTTACAAACGTCAGCGGGTGTTTCGGTGCCGACCGAAATAACAATGCTGGAGCGAGGCGGAATGCTCACTTGATCTTCGAGCACACTCAAGGCGTGGCGACTACAAGAGCTCTCCGAAGGTGGCTCTTGTAGGTGGCTCTTCCAACAGCGTTATCTTCCAACAGCGTTATCGACTTCGACTTCAAGTCGATGATTGCACCGTGTTTGTTAAGCAAGTCCATGCCGAGAATGACGTCTCGTGAATACTGCTGGAGAATAACGGAGGTGGCAGGGTAAGTCCCGTCATGAACAGTAATTTTTGCCGTGCAGATTCCGGTCGGCGTTATGAGGTGTCCTCCAGCCAGGCACGTACCCAGGGGGGGGCCAGGGGGGGGGCAGGGGGGGCCCGGGCCCCCCCCCGGAATCAGATGGCATACTCCCCCCCCCCTTCCCACCCACGCCACCACTCCTCACACATTCCTAAAGCGCTGCCAGATCAATGTTGAGACTTGGCAGCTATTCATCGGTCAGCATTATGCTGCCTTTTTCACTCCTTTTGGATGGCGGTAGTTATCAGCATCTCTTGGGATGTGAAGGCCAGTTTTCTCATAGATTCGGCGCCCGCGAGATTAACTCGAAATGCGTTCATTTGTCACCATTCATTGAACTGTCACGCACATAGCTGTTGCTTTTGTTAGTTCAACCTTCTTTGTTTAGGCTCATCCTGGGACCAGGAAAGGGGTGCGGCTGTTAGTCAGCTGGTCTGTACTCTCGTGGAACGAGTTGCGGGCGGAGAAAACGCCAATTGCGTTTAACTTGTCCTTTTGCTTCATTATTTCCTTGAATGACAGCTCGTCGCGACGCTGGCAGATGCCCGAAATCATATACACGTGATATTGGTTAGATAAGGTGGGAAATAAAATAATGTGAAACAGCGTCCATCACGAAAACCTGCAATAACCCTCAAACCCATAATCAAGATGACTGTCGCCCGTTACCTCGTCTGGTTTTTCCCTAATTGTATAGCACTTCTCGTGCAAAATTGGACTGGAAACAAAAATCGCAAGGAGTTGAGAAATCAAGCGATCTACTAAGGGAGAGAGCCAAGGAAACAACCAAACTGCAAGGAAAAGCGAATTTAACAACAAATCTAACAAATATAACCGTTGCTTATGAAAATATTTATGGATCAACATCTTTTCATTTAAAAAGGAAGTAGAGAAAACGCCGCCGGAAGCGGAGAACAATTACGTGTTTTGAATGACGCTTCTACAGTTATCGGTCGAGCCGCCTCACGTAGCCACTTCTCTATTGTGCTTATGTGGCTGTTTTTCTAACCTTTCGCGGTGGGCGCAGTACGTCTACAATCGCAGTATCCTGCGCTCTACGCGGTTGTATGGGACTGGCGGCCACACAGCGGTACGCAACTTCCCAAATAACAACACGAATCGTTTTCGCACTTGGAGCAGTAAATGAGGAATCCAAAAGAATTGTGATTGTTCCGCAAATATGTATTTCGCTGTAATTCTTCAAGAGCTAATACAAAAAATGCTACTATAGTCGGAGACAACTTAAGTCTACAGTGAAGCCTCGCCCACGCCCTCATTACAACCAGCCACTGTTCCTCCACGAGGCTGCAAATAATCCGTACTTCAAGCTTTTCCTGTTACCCAAATAAGGCGGTAAACACATAAAAGTAAAATTATTAGCGCTTAATTTTACACGTTTTCCCTCGCCCATTACAGTGGAATGACGAAAACCTAATTCTTTATTGAACTGAAATGCTTGCTTCGCTGCAACTATTTATTGTCAAGCTTCGCTTCAGTTGGCAGTGAAGTTTCATGAGTAAACCGGCTCAGCAGTGAAAAGAACTGTACCGCAGACTTTTGAAGAGTGAAATATACTCAGACTCCGTACACTTTGTCCACATCTGTTGCATACCTCATTGGTTCCGCCGATGGAAAAACTCTTCAAGAACAGCGGACGATCCGGAGCTATCAAGCACGACGCCATTTTGATAAGGCCGCATGACGATGATTTTGTTTGCTTCTGTGATTAACTGGCGGAGTAATATTTCTACATGCATGTGGTATTTGTTTGAACGAGGCGCGTGGGTGCCATCACTCCAGAAAAGAGGAGGAAGAACGAACTGCTCTCGCGCTGTGAATCTAACCGGTCAGCGCTGCAAGCGTTGTTGTAAATATAACCTATAAATAGTTTCTCGTCTTACTGACTCGTCTTTCGCGTAAGAATATCTACAGAGGTTCTACAGCTACCTTAATTTTACACAAGAAAAGCAGGGAGATACCTATAGAGAAAGGGGTCAGACAGGGAGACGCAATTTCTCCAAAGCTATTCACTGCTTGCTTAGAAGAATTCAAGCTATTAAGCTGGGAAGGCTTAGGAGTAAAGATCGACGGCGAATATCTCAGCAACCTTCGGTTTGCCGATGACATTGTTCTATTCAACAACAATGCAGACGAGTTACAACAAATCATTGGAGACCTTAACAGAGAGAGTGTAAGAGTGGGGTTAAATATTAATATTCAGAAGATAAAAATAATGATAAATAGCCGGGCAAAGGAACAAGAGATCAGGATCACCAGTGGGCTTTAGAGACTGTGAAGGAGCACGCTTACCTAGGTCAATTAATCACAGGTAACCCTGATTATGAGAAGGAAATTCACAGAAGAATAAAAATTAGTTGGATCGCATACGGCAGACATTGCCAGCTCCTGACTGGAAGCTTGCCATTATCATTGAAAAGTAAGATGTGCAATCAGTGCATTTTGCCAATGCTGACATATGGGGCAGAGAGTCGGAGACTGACAAAGATGTTTGAGAGCAAGGACCACGCAAAGAGCGATGGAACGAAGATTGCTAGGCATAACATTAAGATACAGAAAGACAGTTGTTTGGATCAGAGAGCAAACGGGTATAGACGATATTCTAATTGACATCAAGAGGAAAAAATGTAGCTGGGCAGGTCATTTATTGCCGTTGGACCATTAGGGTTGCAGAATGGGTACCAAGAGAAGGAAAACGCAATCGAGGATGACAAAAGGCTAGGTGGAGCGATGAAATTAGGAAATTCGCGGGCGCTAGTTGGAATCGGTTGGCGCAGGACAGGGGTAATTGGAGATCGCAGGGAGAGGCCTTCGTTCTGCAGTGGACTTAAAACAGGCTGATGATGATGATGATGATGATGATGATGATGACGACGACGACGATGATGATGATGAAGGTGGTGCCCCCCCCCCCCCCCCCGAAAAAAAATCCTGGGTACGTGCCTGTCTCCAGCTGTCCGATTTTGAGGACCTTTCCATGCAGTCTTAAGTTTCTTCATCAGGGCGGCGATAGGTCCACTCGTGACGGAGTAATCGGCTACTGTGTCGTCTACTAAGGCGGTGATTGCGTGGCCGTCGAGAAGCACGTCGAGGTCGGTGGTTCTTTGTCTTGCGTTACGGTTAGGTCTTGGCGTGGGATCACGGTTGAGTCGCGTTGACCTGTGACTGGTACGTGAGTCGTCAAGTCGTCTTTCATCGGCGCATCCTTTGCTTCCAGACTTCCTCGGGACGGCGGTGTGTCTTTATTATGTCAAGGTAGTCTCTTCGGCGTCTTAGTCGGCGGCGGAAGATCTTTGTCAGTTCGACGAACAGCAACTTCAAGTCCACCCGTTGCTTTTTTCCTTTTTTCATCATCAACATCATTTTATTTTATAAAACCAATACAACAAAACATGATTGGACCCATAGCCAGCTCGGCTAGTGAAAGGTCCAAATACAAGATATTCACTAAAGAAATGGCAGACATTCAAACTACATGTTCAAAAAGACGTGAGATACTACAATAGCAGTATTGCAATGTAAAGCGCATACATATTCTGAAAAACAACAAAAATAGGTTTATGAATATACAAAACCAAACACAAAGATATTTAGTCCCACAGTTCTGGACAGGCAAGAAAAAAATGTTTTTCAATAAGGATGAAAAACTATATTTGAGTTTGATGTCATCGGGAATCTCATTCCATATCTGAGCACCATTTTACTCTAATAGCGTTTGACCGTAAGTGTTATGACGAGGCGGTAGGTTAAATCTGTTATTGGCGGCGGCTCTTGTTTGTCTCAGTGGCGATCTAAACAGTGTAAGAGGAAATGCATCATTAGTTCTTATCAGCTGTGTTTATTATTTGAGCTATCTTTACTTTGTATGCAACTGATACCGGTAATATTCGCAGTTCTTGAAAGAGTGGTCGGCTAGGGTCAGTTGTCTTTGCAAAGGTTATGGTGCAAGCGTAAAATTGATTCTAAATATGTTGTATAGGTACCGCCCCATGTCTCTAAGCAGTAACATCAGTGACTATGGACAAACGCGAAGTACAATATGCGTAAAATCGGTGCACGAAAACATTCCCTCGCCCTTAATATAATATGACAGCCATAAGCTAATTTAGAGCAAACATTTTTAATTTGTTGCTTTCAATGCATGTCCGATTCAAAGACTACACCCAAGTACTTTGTGTGGGGGACATTAAGCAAACACGTACCGTTTAAGGTCAAAAATAAATTATCACAGCTAATATTCTTTCTTCTTGAGTGAAATAAAGTATACTTTGTTTTCTCGTTGTTAAATGTGAGCCGATGGTTTACGAACCACTGCGAAATTTTACTAAGTTCCTCGTTAATTTTGCCCTCCAGATCCTCTAATGTATCTCCAGTAAAAATAGCGCAGTGTCGTCAGCGTATATAACAGCTTCAGAATAGTTCAGAAACAATGGAAAGTCATTGATGTATATAGAAAAAAAGGAGGGGCCCGAGCACAAAGCCCTGTGGCACGCCAAGTGTGATTTTTTGAGGAGCGGAGATATAGTCTCTGGTAACAACGCATTGCTCTCGACCGGAAAAGTAACTCTTAATTAAATCATAAATTTTCGCCCTTAAACCATAAGTCTCTATTTTCTGTAGTAATATAGAACGGTCAACCGTATCAAAGGCTTTTGATATGTCTAAGTAAACAACTACGGCCAGTTTGTTGCTATGTAATGCGGTGTTTATCAGCTGTGTAAGGACCAGAACTGCCGAGGAAATGGATCTTTGGGGTCGGAAACCGTGCTGATTTGGACAGAAGACATTGTACTTAGTTAAAAAGCTCTGTATTCGCTTGCAGAACACCTTTTCGAATACTGTATTAATTACACTTAATACCGAAATTGGCCTATAGTTGATAGAACACCGCTCAACACCTTTAAAGACAGGCGTGACCTTCGCGGCTTTGATCTCATGAGGATACACTCCACTTCTCAGGGAATTGTTAAAAAGATGCAACAAATGGGTACCTAGAATATCAATATTGTTTTTTTTAAGTGTCACAGGTATCGCGTCTAGGCCTGCTGCTTTGCCTATTGAGAGAATGCTGACTGCCATTGTCACTTCCTCTATAGATAAGTCAAGCAATGCGAAAATATTGTCAACACGCTCAGGCATTCTTAACGAGGCTACATCAATAATAATCCGTGAAGCCAGCGAAGGTCCTATAGAGGCAAAATGGGCCTTAAATAATTCAGCTATTGTCTTCGTTAGCTGATTCAGGCAATACACCCACTCTTGAACGAAGGCCAATTGCATCATTAACTCTGTCCCACATTTTTTTCGTATTACCCCGAGTCTCCTCTACAAGTGACAAAAAATATTCTTTTTTCTTCTTCCTCATGAGAGACATAGATAGGTTTTCCGGATAGTTTTCGGACAGTTTCCTGTTTTCCAGATAGTTTTCCGGATATGGGCTGACGGACCGGCCCCGGGCTGGGCCAGTCTATGGACGTAGTTGCGGCGACAGGCAGCGCTGGATTAAAAGGGGAGGGGGCTAAGGGGGCGGCGGCCCAGGGCCTCACCTCGGAGAGTAGGAGAAGGAGGCCCATTTCTTCGAACCTGATTAGTACATGGAACCATGGGCAACGGAACTTCGAGTGACAGGTATGAAGCGAGAAAACCAGAACGAGCAGACGGGGCCCCCGCCTAACGTAACAGCATGCGTTTAGCCTTATCATTTGAGGGGAGCTTGTCGAGCTGCAAAAACAGGAATCCCCCGCCACCCCGGTGGGGCCCTCTTTCTTACGAAGCGAGGTGCATTTGCTTAGAAGAGTTTTCGTGATTTCCTGTCAGTCTGTCTGTCCAGTGCTGTCTGAAGAGTAGGGGCAAGGGGGAAACACCTAAATTTTGTAATGTGGGATGAGGATCTAAATCTCCCTTGCCCCTCGTCAGCACCACGCCACCCTCCACCTCTCAAATAGTTCCGCCGCTGTCCTTCTCATAGAAGGGATACCTCGCTACTCCTCCGACGGCGGGTTGGCTGCTACTGGACGGCAGCCCGCCGGCACCGCCTTGGGAAAGCCACCTTGCCAGCCTGTGCCTCCTGCGGTGACCCAGAGACTCTGGAGCACCTTCTGCTGGCCTGCCCTGCTCACCTGCAGCATCGCGGCCGACTTCTGCAGGAGTTCTTTCGCCTGGGGCTCCCACGTTCACGACAGGAAGACATCCTCTTCCCCAGTCGTAATCAGCTAGCAGCGTTCTTAAGTGTCGTCGAGTACCTCGACTCGTCGGGGCTCTCGGCGAGACCCTAGGAAATTTCTTCAAAGACGGATAGCCTAACGGTTATTCACCACCTCGGGCCTCCTTATCCGCCTCAACTTCGCTTTTGCTGGGCCACCTCCTATGGTCTATCACCAAGCCACTGGGCTTTCCCGGCCGGGCTGCTCCGCTGCTGCCATGGCGACTCTCTACCTTTATCCCTCCGTCTATCTCCTTCACTCCCATATCCATCCCCCTGCTGGCGCTGAGCGTTGCTCCCGCAAGGGTTGCAGAAGATAGTGGTAGCCTTTCCTCCTTTCCTCACAAGAACCACTCCTCATAGAAAGGATGTGCTGCAGTACCCAACAGTGCCTCCCACTCGACCTTTCTTTACCGTGACGGTAATTTGGGTGGGGAAGGATGAGTCTGATAGCAGATGATGATGAGTCTGATGGCAGAGTCTAGGCCGGAAAGGAAAGAAGGCGTCACACGTGCGTTTGGCCGCGTGCCGTGGGACATGGAATGCTCACTGTTCGGGCTAGGGTTGTGGAAGAGTGAAGGGGGAAGTTGGAGAGCTGGACACAAAGGCCTGTCTCCAGGGCCCATTCCTACCTAGTGGCTGCGCACTCTCGCGCGCGCTCGACGGAAAAAGTAGGTCAGACTGGCCGCCGAACTTTCCAGAAAGAAGTAGAAAAAGATGGCTCAGAGGCAATGGAGGGCGCGTAACTTCGCCCGCGCTACGAGTCGCCCTCTCCCCTTCGTTCTCGCGCCCGGCGTCGACAGGGTGAAAGAAAAATTAGGAACCTTCCAGAACAGACGATTGCCCTTAGCCAATAGGAAGACGAGACCGGAACGGGAGAAGGAGTAAGTTTGCACGAAGAAAGAGGGAATTTGTACAAGGAACTCTATGCGCATGTGAACGCCTGCTTTGGCGCTAGTAACAGACAGACGCGGTGAGCGTCTATAAAAAGGAAGTTGATTGCGGGCTGCAATTCAGCCCCGAGCCGCCAGTTAAGCTTGCATAATCCCGCCCGCTGAGGAGCTCCCGGGGGACGCACCACTCTCGGCCAGCCACGGACCATCCAGGCATCGTGCGCCAGTCATCGGGACGGCCACCGTTGGACACCTGCGGTCGCGTCGGACTGACGAAGTGCCCGGTGAACAATTAGCATCCATTCATGCGAAAATGCTCGGTCGGAAGCATCAAAGTAGTGCGTATAAACGAAAGGCGAAGTTAGAAAGAGAAGAGCGTGAAAAGAAGCTACCAAAGATGACAAAGTACCTACTGAATGTAGCTTCCACGGAGCAGTATGATCGCTCTACCCAGAGTCCGTGTCAAACTCCCAATAGTACCGACTGTGCTTCTGTGGAGGACTTGCCAACTCCATCATCACGGTTTCCTGGCAGGAAGGAAGGTTTCACTCATCTTGGTTGTCTGGATCCTGTGAAAACGGTGCCAACCTCGGTCGAACCTCGGTCGTCCATATTTCTGAGAAACCGACGCTAACCGAGCCCTGTCCTGTTCCTGAGTCAGCAACGTCTATGTTACTCGGCCGGGCCCTGACACAAAGCTCCAGGTGTGCGGTCCGCCACGCCCGATTTCTACTACTGCTGATCAATAGGTGCCTAACCTTCCTGATGAGCCTCCTTCTACTGACGAGCGCCAGGAAACAACACTCCAAGAACCGACTCACTTGTTTCCTGTTAGTTTGGCTTCAAATAATCATGCTCCCACCCACAAAGTGTGCCTCGAGAGGACGAATGAGACGGCTTCTCGTTGCGGCAACAGAGAAGTACAGACACCCCCGCAGCAAGAGGTACGTTGCGAGATTCTCCGAAGTGACCCTGCTAAGTGGCCGGACGTTATTACTGCCAGCTTTTGGAGTGTATGCCTTGAGAAAGGGCCATTGTATTTTCAAAATTGGGCAGAAAATTTTCCGTCTTCCGAAAGGCAATACAAAACTCAGAAACGCTATATGTTCACCTCATCTTTTCGTGCGAAAGGCTGTAAATGGGCAGGCGTACGAGCGACACTGGTTAATGTACTCAGCGTCCAAAGGTTCCGTTTACTGTTTCATGTGCAAACTATTTTCGATTTCAAGCAACCCCAGTGCTTTCACCACGCAAGAATTTTCTGATTCGAAAAGAGCAGAAGAAAAGTTTTGCGCACATGAAAATAGCGTCGAGCATCGGAACTACGTGGCAGCATGGCTCGCCCGCTCTAACTATAGCAGCTCAATTGACAAGGAGCTCGTTAAGCATCTTGTCACTGAGACCGCCTACTGAACAGAGGTATTGAAGCGCGTAGTCGCTGTAGTTAAGCTTCTAGCTGAGCGCAACCTAGCGTTTAGGGACAGTGAGGAGATTTTTGGTTCACCGAGAAATGGCAATTATATGTGAGTGCTTGAGGCCATTGCCAAGTTTTATCCCTTCTAAAGGAGCACATCAAACGCTACGGGAACAAAGTAAAAGGTCACCCATCGTATCTGTCAAAAACCATTTGTGATGAACTTATCGAGCATATGGCAAAGGCTGTCAAGGAACGTCTCGTTGACGAAGTGAAACGCGCAAAATACTTCTCTTTAATTGTTGATTCGACTACAGACCTTACTCACGTTGATCAGCTGTCAGTTGTTTTACGATACTATTTAAATGGGAAAGTGTACGAACTCTTTCTTGGATTTGTTCCAATTGAATTGCATACCGGCTTGTATCTTTTCGATACCGTGATGTCCCTCTTGACGACCAATGGCATTTGAATAGGAGATTGTAGGGGCCAAGCTTATGATAATGCGAGTAATATGTCAGGAAAATACAAAGGACTGCAAGCTCAAATCAAACACCTGAACGAATTGGCAATCTATGTCCCGTGTGCTGGTCATTCACTGAACTTAGTTGGCGAGTGTAGCTTTGACAGTTGCTTTGAGGCAGTCAAATTTTTCACTGTAATTCAGAGACTATATGTGTTCTTTGCTGCCTCACGTAAGCGATGGAGGAATCTTTTGGACAGCATGGGCGGAACTGGCCAGCAGCTTGTCTTGAAAAGTTTCTCTGAGACCAGATGGTCAAGACACGCTGAATCATGTAAGGCCATTCTGAAAAATTTCTATGCAGTCTTGTGCTGCCTTGAAGCTATATCAAAGAACGAGGAAGAAAACGGTGACACTAGGAACGAAGCACACTCTCTCTTCAAGAAAATGACAAAACTAGAGACTGCATTCATGGCGATTTTCTGGAGTGAAATCTTGGAGCGCTTTCACAAAACGAGCGTAGCACTTCAGAAACCAGGCCTAGGCATTTCAACTGCTGTAGACAGGCCTGCTGAGCTCTCTAGAAAGCTTTGTTAATTCTTTGCGACCTCTCTTTGATACCTTCGAAGAGAGAGCACGCACGCTAAGTACCAATCAATGTTATCAGGATGAGGGAAACGCATCGTTTTGAGTAAGCACCTGGACGGAAAAAGCGATAGTGCACTATAAGGTAGAAAAACGTTTATCGTAGAGACCTACAATGTTGTACTTGACAGTCTAGGCTGTGCTTTACGAGTGCGAAAGGTTCGGATTCTTAAAATTGCTGACAGAAGTTGGGAGCGAGGTCTCTCTGGCACAGCAGGCTGTGAAGTTGGTGAAAACCTACAAAAACAATTTGGAGCCAGCATTTTCCGCTGAAATTGTTCAGTTTGCAAACATTCTGCACAACTCTGTGTGCCAGGACACGAGTCCCCTGGCAGTAATGAAGTTGCTGCACGCAAGAAAATTTATTGATGTGTTTCCGAACCTTTCTATTGCTTTGCGAATGTACTTAAGCATACCCGTGGCAAACTGTGAGTCCGAACGAACGTTTTCCAAGTTGTCGCTGATAAAAATCGCCTATGTTCGAGTCCCCTTGACGACGAGGTGAACTCGCTTGCTATCATGTCCATTGAAAGTGACCTCTTCCGCGATCTATCTTTCGAACAGACTACATCCGATTTCGCCAAAGCGATGGCGCGAAAGATGCCATTTTAAAAGAGGACTGTTTGTGCTATACATGAATAGTTCCAATAAGTTCGTTGTGTCGCCTCCCAGCCTCCACGTTGCCAATGAAACGCTGAGCTAGCTGAAAACTGTAATTCAAGATATGCAAATCTTCGTTGTTCGTCTCTTGTTTGTTCTTGCGATATTTAGCGTGCTTATAAAGAACAGTATTTTTGTTGTTTTTGATAGTGCCACGTTTATTTAGTGTCGTCCTTGCTTGTCTTACCTTTAACGAAAATATTTTCAAATAATGTTTTGTAATAACAGTTGGTAATTTTCATCTACATTGTAGTGCATTTTTATGGTGCTTGTATTGCCTTAAGTATTGTATACATCTATCACATATTTACAGAGCAACGTGTATAACGATTACTGCAGTCTGATGCTTGAATTCTAATAAAGAATGTTTTGGATACAACCATGCGTCTCCTCACGGGATTAAACTTAGGGATGCAAACAAAGCCTAGGTTCAGAAGGATCGACATCAGAGCTGTGTTGTCTTTCTACGTTCTTGTTCGTTCTGAGTGCACAAAAATTTTCCTTAAAGCCCAGTTTTTGCTGAAAACAGAATGCAGACTAATAACAAAGTGATCATATGTGTTGGTGTTTACAACAGCACGCGTTTCAAGCAAGTTTTGTTGTTTTCCTTATAATAATAATAATAATAATAATCCCGTTGATCGCACTTCGTTCTTTTTAATTTGGTGGAATTGAAATATGGCATATTTCCAATAGCGTAGCAGGCGACAGTGGGGGGGGGGGGGGCTCAGTATAGAGAAAGGGGGCCCCATTTTTCTTCATCCGACCCTGGCGGCAGGCCTGGTGACGGCGAACGGGACGATCGTCGAGTGGCGGCTAGGTAATCGGCGATGTCACGTGGGCGCGCCCCAAGCTATGGACGCGGCGCGTTGCATGCGAACCCTCTCAGTCCCAAGTCCCACTTCTCCGCAGTGATAGCAGAGCGGGCGGTGGTCGGGGGTGCGCCAAATGTCCGTTTTCCTCGCGTAGCAGCGCTGGGCGACGGGTGTGCGTGCTGGCGGCGGTGGACGACGGAATTTCGGCGTTACAGGGCCCTGGCGTGGTCGCGGAGGGGGACCTCGACGGCGTGCGACGGCGGCGTAGGTCATTGCTTCCGGCTGTGGCTGCGGTAATTGTGGTTTCACCTCAGGAACTCCAAGCGATCGCTAAACCTCTTCTTTGACGATGTCGGTGATCGAGGCCACTTTAAGCTGCGACGAAGGCAAGACCTTGCGCAGTTTTTCGCGCACAATGGCGCTGATGGTCTCTTGAAGGTCGTCGGAGCATAGTCTTTAGATGTCGCACTGCGGCGTGAGCATTTGTCCGCTACGCTGCCGAGTGAGCATTTCTAGAGTTTACTCGATCGTCGATACCTCTGTACAAAACTCAGCTACGATCTTCAGCGGGTTGCGAATCAGTTCGGTGGAAAGTTCTTACTTGACGCCCCGCATCAGGAAGCGGACTTATTTCTCCTCCGACATTTCCGGGTCGGCGTGGCGGAAAAGGCGAGCCATCTCCTCCGTGAAGATCGCTGTGGTCTCGTTGGGAAGCTGTACTCGGGTTTCTAGTAGCGCTTGGGCGCGCACTTTACGCACGACGCTTGTGAATGTTTGCAGTAAGCCGCTTCGGAATAGGTGCCACGTCGTTATGGTGGCTTCTAGATCCTCGAATCACGTCCTGGCGGCGTCTTCCAATGCGAAATAGACATGTCGCAGCTTGTCGTCGCTTTCCCAGCTGTTAAACGTAGCGACCCTCTCATACGTCTCAAGCCAGGTTTCCGGGTTCTCGAATGCTGAATCGCGGAACGTCGGAGGCTCCCTGGGCTGCTGCAGCACGAAGGGGGATGCGGGGGCTGCCATTGGGGTTGCCTTGGCCACAATCTTCTTGGTATTCTCAGGTAGAAGTCCGTGCTCCGGGGGCAGCTGTTGAAGACGGCGGCTTGCTCGATGGTCCGGGACTACGTTGGTGTTCTCTTTGCGGTCCGGGCTTGGATCCTGGCTTGTCGGGGGCGTCCGGTATAGCACCTCCACCAGATGTCGCGTAGTAGTGACGGTGAAGAAGGCAGTGAAACTGTGATTAACGAAACTAGCGTTTTATGGGGCGAACTTGTGCCCTCAAGAGCAGGCTACGCTCAAAGAACGATAGCGGCGAACACACTCGGCGATCGTCGAAAATCTGATCAGCGGGTAAGGCGCGTCAGCTTTTATACGGCGGCCGCATTTCAATGGGGGTGAAATGCGAAAACACCCGTGTACTTAGATTTAGGTGCACGTTAAAGAACCCCAGGTGGTCAAAATTTCTGGAGTCCTCCACTACGGCGTGCCTCATAATCAGAAAGTGCTTTTGGGACGTAAAACCCCATAATTCCTTCATTCAGCTTTTATACATGAGCCATCGAACGTTCCAGGTTAATCGCTGGTGCCCGCGTGTTTTCAAGAAAGTTCTACACCACTCGCTTCACGCATACATGCAATCAGATTACAGAATTCGGCGACAATAGACAGCAGGTAGAACCATCGATAATATTCCAGAAACTTCCTATACATGCAGGCGCGTCCTGCACTGAGCGATAACATTTGTTAGACGATCAAACGCCATCATTCGATAAACAGGTACACGTGTCAATATTGCATGCGGGTATGACCCCATATTAGAGCGTGTGGCATCCGCGTATATCGCGGTGCATTTCTGTTGGAGCTGTTTTTCTGGATATTAAGGGTGCATACGACAATGTACTCCATTATGCAATCCTTCATGCACTGGAAGATTTAGACGTCGGTGGCCGGCTATATGCATGGATTGTTAGCTACCTCAGTGGCCGCACGGTGTATATGCCGGCAATGGCGACGCCGGATGTTCCACAAGGGGGAGTTCTCAGTCCAACTCTTTTCAATGTTGCATTGATTGGCCTTGCATCCGAACTTCCTAGCACGGTGAAGATTAGCGCATTTGCGGACGACATATGCATATGGACATCTGGAGCCACCCGTCCTCAAATGCGTGCTAGGCTTCAACGTGCAGTGACAATCACATTTGTGTATCTGCGGCGTCAAGGCCTCCAACTCTCAACAGAAAAATGTTCCGTGATTACATTCATGCGAAAACAAATGACCAGGTATCCGATAATCGTTAACGGAGTAGCGATACCTGCGGTTACACACCACAGATTCCTTGGCTTAGTCATAGACAGGGGATTATCTTGGTGAAGACACGTCGCCGCATTGAAGTCAAAGCTGAAGAGTTTTGTTCACGTCCTTCACGTCGTTGCAGGAACAAGATGGGGCCCCTCGGAGTCGTCATTACTCCAATTGTACCAAGCACTATTCGTAGGGTATATACGGTACAGCATTCCGGCGCTCTCAAGCTGTGTGCTTAGCTCTGTGCGCGCGCTTGAAAGCATTCAAGCTCAAGCAATGCGCACATGTTTAGGCCTCCCACGATGTACGTCAGCCAATGGAGCAATAGCGGAAGCCCGTGCTTGTTTTATTGGGGTATACTCGCTCTGTGAGCCTCTTCGAATGTACCTTCGCGTGTTGACCCGACACAGGCACCATCCTTTGTTATCGCTCCCTGCCACCCATCCAGGCTCCAGCTTTTCAAGGACTATATCGCGTTATCAGAGTGTTTTGCCCTCAAGATTTTATCCCGCCTGTATTCCGAGAATACCCCCGTGGGTTCTGCCTAAACCTGTCGTTACATCGCAGATGCCTGGAATTAGTAAAAAATCATCCGTTGCATCTATTAGCCTCAGGCAACTCACCCTGTTGCACATTTCTGCAAAGTACGGAGATACTGCACACGTGTATACCGATGGCTTTGTCACACCATATGCCTCCACTGCAGCCTTCGTCATTCCACATATGATCATTGCTCACCGGTTTAAACTAGACCATAGCTCAACATCAACTGCCGCAGAACTTGTTACTATCCGGGAGGCACTTCGATTTCTCTCCGAGGAGCCTCCTCACGCATGGACGATATTCTGCGATTGCAAGCCAGCTCTTCAAACGATTGACTGTGTCCTCAGACGCGGCCCGTAGAAATTACAGAGCGTCTCGACCATGCAAATAGAAATGGCCACAATGTCACCTTTCAGTGGATACCCTCACACTGTGGCCTGATCGGGAACGAACAGGCAGACGCTGAAGCGAAAACTGCTTTAGATAATGCTTGTGAAGTACGCATTCCGTTCTCACGAACAGACACAAACGCCCTACTTCGTCGCGTAAACCGCAACTCTACGTTAGAACACTGGACCCATCCAGATCGACGACACAAGCGATTACACAAATGGGACCAGGAAATGAAATTTCGTATGCCTCACAAGCTCAAAAGAAGACACACGTGCATGGTGCACCGGATTCGCCTTGGTGTCGCATTCACCAACCGTTATAGACATATGATAGGTGGCAGTGATACTAGCCGAAACTGTGAATGCTGTGAGGTGCCAGAAACACTTGAACATATATTTTGTGTGTGTCCCGCGTACGCGCAAGAATGACAGCAACTAGTCTCTTCCATTGCAAAGATCCATGAGAGACCGCTATCAGACGAGTTTCTTTTAGGTTCTTGGCCTAATGCAAACAGCGCAGCCCTGGTAATAAGAGCCGCTATAGCTTTTCTCCAAGTCACTGGGCTGGACGCACGGCTTTAGAGATGCCACAACTCTGCGAATTTGTATATACGCATCTCTTCCTTGTACCATCATCATTCATCAGCCCTTTCCCTCCCCGTCCCTTTTCCCCAGTGTAGAGTAGCAAGCCAGAGCAAGTTATAGCTCAGGCCGACGCCTTTCTGTAAATAAATTTCTCTCTCTCTCTCTGTCTATGTGGGGATGTAGGGGTAGTGGGGTGGTGTCATATGTAGGGGTGGTGTCACATTTTTTGTATGTTTGGAAATGCTATGTTACGTGATAGCTGAGGGCTTTGCCTAACTGGTTTCAACTGGATAGGGGTGATTTCTGCTCGTTTCTGGGTGTCGAATACTTGCTACGTACAAGACAAGCGCGCTACTTGTCTGTCTAGGTATTGTTGTGTTAGTTTGGCGAAAGTGTGAAAGAGGCCCGTGTGGTGAAGGCGATGATTTGAGGTGCATATCGGTAGACCCAGGGTGGCCTTGTTAAGGGTGTTGAGTGAAGATCCGAGTTTTCGAGCTTGTGTTTTTGTCAGCGTCAGGAACGGGGCGGTGTGCAGAAGCCTGCTATACACGAACGCAGCCACGAGCTGTCTTGCTTGTTCTTCTCTCAGTCCATGTTTTTTGCTAATGATGCTTCGCTAGGTGCGTGAGATCTTGGCAATCTTTTTGATATTGTATAACGTTAAATTTAGCATTGTTGTTGTGATTTATGATAAATCCGAGTATTCGGCACAATGCCATCTTTGGTATCTCTTTGCCTAATAGGGTGAGTTGCATCAGGGCGTTTGTTTTCTTTTGGTACTGTGTTCAATTCATGAGGAGAAGTTCCGACTTTTCTGCTAAAGGTTGGAGTCCGGCTTTGTTTAAGTGGTCAACTATGGTGTCTACGCATTCCTGGAGGGACGTTTCGACGTCCAATGGAGATCCGCTTTGGCACAATATGGTAATATCGTCTGTGTAAAAAGTGTGGGGAAGGTTGGGGATTGCAGATAGCCTTGATAGCGCTGCCATGCAGAGAATAAAGAGGGTGGGAGATATACTCGATCCTTGAAGTGTTCCATGATAAATTTTGAAGGGGAAGGAAAGAGACTGCGTGGCCTGGAAGCATGCTGTCCTTCCTTTGAGGAAACTGCGTACGTAATTGTACATGTTCGCGCCGCATTAAGTGTCGTGAACGGATTTGAGTATGTGATCGTGTGTAACATTATCAAGTGCCTTTTTTATATCTATTGCGAGAAGAGCTTGGGTTCGTGCTGTTTTTGGTTGCAGAAGCATGTTCTGTATTAGGAGAAATTAGTCCTGAGTGGAAATGTTCTAGCGGTAGCCTATGAGCTGGTGCGGAAAATGTCTCGTGCTATCCAGATCTTCGTCTAGTCTGTTCAATGCAAGCCGTTTCATTGTTTTGCTCATACATGATGTTGCGGGTTTTTGATCTGAGGTTGCAAAGCGTGGCTTTCATCCCTGGTTTTGAGATCGTGGTAGTGTGTGATGTTCTCTATTCGTCTGGGAAGGCGCCCGTGTTCCAACGCTCGTTTAGTGCGAGAGCAGCGTTTCTTTATCTCCGTCGGGCAGATTACGCAGAAGAGTAATGTGATGCCATCAGAACTCAGAGCCGTCGCCCTGTTGTTTTGAAACAATGCTATGTTTAGCTCTGCCACAGTGAAGTCGTCGTCGATGTTGCCGTTCGGCATCCCCGTATAGTCTATGTATAGTGACTGGTGTGCCGCAGGTATGTGAAGGGTCGGAAGTTCATCGAATGTTTTGTTTATACCTTGTGTGCTGGTGTGTTTCTCTACAGTAGGGGTCACTTGTTTCTTTGTGCTGAGCAGGGCACGCAAAAGATGCCACGTGTGTGTTTTGTGTGGATGCTTTCGCAAATATGGTTCCATTCTGTCTGTTCGAGCACCCAGGCATGATTGATCGCTTGAATAGTTATATCATCTACCCTTTCACGAAGCTGATTGTTATGCGGTTGATTGGATAAGGCTCTCAAAAGCTTTCTGCGTTTTTTCCAGACGCGTGTGAGGTGCGGGTCGGGCCGGTCTGCCGGCGCTGTAGTTGCATGCGTTTCTGTAACTGCTGTCTTAGTTTCTATAAGGTCTTTAGCCCATGTGCGTAAGTCGGGCCTTGTGTGAGTGATATTCTGCCTCAGTTTCCGGATTTTGTCCCAGTTCGTGAAGGTGATTGTAGCACGGCACTTTTGAGGTGTGATGTGTATAGTGATGTTTATTATGTAGTGGTCGCTAGTTAAGTTTTCGTGGCTGTTCTCCCAACTTGTAGCATATTCTCCTTTGTGCAAGGCGAGGTCCTGTGTAGTAGGAGCTTGATTCTGCGTCACTGTGCGCATTGTTACCCCAGGAGTGCTGAGAACTGTGTACGGAAATTTGCCTATGTTGTCTTCCAGCAACCTGCCCGTTTTCGTATTCGCCTTGTACTCCCACGATGTGTCGGGCGCATTGAAGTCTCCCATGATGTAAACGTCAAGTGTCTTCTCATCTTTTTTAGTGTGCTTGAAGATGTGACTAAGGTTGTGCGTGGATTTCGGTGGACTTTAGACGTTGTACAACTTGACAGGTCGTTGTTGTTAATAACTGTAGTTATTAAGGCATCCTTTGCTAAAGAGTCTGGTGCTATTTAAGTCTAGCGTTTAATATAATGTGTAGCGTACATCGAAATGAATGGTTGTTGGTGTTTATTGTGCGCCGAGTGTGCACCTTTGTATCCCCGGATGTCCTTTTCTTTGTGTGTTTCTAGAACAAGTAACACATGGGGGGGGGGGATTTTTCGATCTTAGGAAGTATTGCGTCATTATTGCTTTTTTTGTTACGGAAACCGCGGCATTTTCACTGCAAAATGCAAAAGTTTCCGTCAATTTACTTGTGTCATGGATTAGCGACCTTTGCGGTCTTAGATTTGGTGCTGGAGGTGTCGATTGGGTCATCAGGAAGTTGTCTCTCTTGCGAATGAGATATGTGGTTCATATCTTCGCAGCTAAGATTTTCATCTAGGAGAAGGCGCTTAATCATGCGGTCTACTCGTTGTTCTAGCATGATCAGGCGTGTTTCGTGACGTCCGTAGGCTGAGGCAAGTTTTTCGACAACGTCGGTGAGGCGATCGAGTTTCTTTTCCATGCTTTCAAAGCATGCTAACAGGGTCTCTGATTTGTTTAGACGAGGCTCTATAGTTGGAGGTGTCTTGTGGGAATGCGCGTGCAGGATATGTTGCTGATATTGTGGTGCTTCGTAAATGGGAGTAGTAGAATGTGCTTGTGAGGTTAGGGTATTGAAGGATGGGAATTGTGGGATGATAGGAGTGCTTGGCTTACCAGGCGCCTTGGGTGTGTCAGTTCTCCCACACTGTGGGGTGCGCTCAGAGCTTTTGCTCGAGGCCAGTCGTTGCACGCTCCGTGTAGTGTTGCGTACTCCAGGGTAGCTTATCACACTGCTGCCGAGTTGTAACGACGCCTGTTTATCGAAGCTCGACCGACGTTACTATTGGGTAGCGTGGCGTTGTCGACGGGCTGCAGGCATCCGGTAGACAATGGCGACCAAGCAAGGGCGAGATGATTTCTAGTGCGAAACTTGCACGGCTTATTGAAAGCTTGATGAAAGATGATGAGAAGAAAATGAAGTGATCTAAAAGCACATTTCGGAGCTCCTTGAATAGGCTCTCTACAATCGTGGGAGGGATCTTGCTTCCGTAGACATCACGTGACCGGCACAGAGTCGGATTGGCGGAAAGAGGGCCCCGCCTCCGGTTATACCACATCTCTGGTGGTACAGTGCCTCCTGGAATTGTAGACGCTTGTCCGTACCGTTTGCGCGTTGCTGGTTCGTGGAAGTTTTCCTGTAGAGTTTGACCGTTCGAGGAAAGGGTCCCTTTAGAGTCGCACGCACACACACACACACACACACACACACACACACACACACACACACACACACACACACAAAAGAGGCCTGCAAACACTGCGGGGCTTCCGCCAGACCGGCAGACACTCGAAATGGTCATGGTGAATTAGGATGTCACGCTTCATTTCGACGAAGCATGGTAGGTGAAGGTCGGGTGAGAGAAAGTCCTTTCTGTGCGAGGTGCTGGATGCCAACCGTAGCAGGAGAAGTGACGCCTCATTTCGACCAGGCATGGTGAGAGAAGGTCGGGTGGTATTCCTTTCTGCACGTGGTGCCAGACGCCAACCGTAACAGTAGCCTATGCCGATGTCGTTGGCTGTGACAGCTGGGCGTTAGGTCGCATATATTCTTGCTTCTTCTGGAGCTGTTGTGTCTGCGTTGTTTGCAGTTGCTGTCCGTGCGATAATAATTCAAGGTATTCGCGATGGTAATCGGCCGAGGTTGCGATGTTGGGTGCGCTGGAACCAAGTGGAGGCTGTCAGGATTGGGGGCTCAATCCCATCGCTCGTGATCCGTTGTCAAGATTGGAGTCCGGCATGAATTCGAAGGTGGCTGGCCCATGCCGTCGTCCAACTTATCCACGCTGAGGACGTTGATGAAGGGAACGACTGCTTCTCATCGAGAACGAGGAATATGGGTTTATTTACAGTATTTATATCAGTCTAGACTAATATGACTGACTGACTGACATGAATGACATGACTGTTTGAGAAAGTACATCAGTCTAACATGACTGCTTGAGAGAAGTGTGTCGAGCATCCGCACAACAGCAGTTTTTCAACACTCGGTCCTCCCGCGATACAAGGTGACGCGAACGTTCGTTTAGTCATCGCGAACTAGCCGCCTCTCCGCAGGACGGTCTACACACACACATGCACACACACACGTGTTCACGGTCTAAAACCGACACCACACGAATTTCATAGAACTCGGAGCCGTTCCGGGTAGCGCGTTGTCTTGCGTCTTGGTCGGTGCGTGGGAAGGAGCCTCCGTCGGCGTTCTCGCGGCAGCTCTCCCGCCCGTAGGAGTTCAGGTCCACTTTGTCGTGTTGCGCACAAAGCCTGCTTCGTCGAACTCCTTCAGTTACAACGCATCCTAGCTGAAGCGACGGAGAGTGGAGGATGCGCGTATTGATACCGACACAAAGTAGACTTAGCCACGCCGTGGCTAGAGGTTGGCGGCGACGCTCCCGGAATGTTGCCTCCACAGTCGCAACTGGTTGGCAAAACTTGCACTGCAGCTGGCCGTTCTTAACAAGGCGCACCCAAACCAGCTGGTTGCGTAGTTTGATGGGTTGTAATTAGGCTCGTCCTGTATTGTTCTGTTTTTTTTTGCCTTTTGATTTGGCAGCTGGGGTAGTTGGTCCTATGATGTCCACCGTAGTGCAGGCAGAGGAGACAGAATCGATGTTCTTCTCCTGCTTGCTTGAGTTGTGTCGTGCAGTCAGGACATCTGGTAACGGTTTATTTCGCGGGGCAGTTGTAAGCACGATGATCATATATTAGGCATAAGGAACAGAACTGGGCTTTGGGGTGGTGGGACAAACACCGGAACATAGCTCGATGATAGAGTACTTCCCTGGGGACAATGCTTCTTTCAAATGTAATAATAGCAGTCTCTGAACGGCCGATCACCTGGGCGGCTAGTATGGTGGGTCCAAAGGTGTCCAAGTTCTGCATCAGTTGCTCCGAAGATGTGCCGGCGTCCACTCCCTGGATAACCACCCTTCCGGAGTTGGTCGGTGTGGTTACGTACGCTGTGACAATGTGCGTGGTTGGCCCAAGTGCGATTTTAGACATTGTAGCGATTTTCTCCGCTGCCATTGAACTTGAGGCCTTGATCACGATTATATTATTTCGTGGCTTGATATGCAGTGAGAGATCCAGGGCTTCGTGTGGGGCGAAGAGGGCTTGTTGCCGTAGGGCCTGTGAATGTGGTACAATTTGTGTTGAGGGAGGTGCACATCACTCTGAGCTCGAATTACGACTGTGTGGAGCGCAGTAGGGTGCAGGGAGGAGGTAAGATTCTTATTCTTGTATGGAATTAATGTCCAGCCGTCTTCAGCAGCGTTCTCGTTTTGCTGAGTGTCCATTACATTGGCTTGATTGGTTGCGGGGGCAGGCGGGGTAAGACCCATTATCAGCGAGCGAGGCGTCTCCAACTGCACGTGGGCACTTACGGCACGGGACAGCTCGTGGCACGCCACCGCACGCTGTGGCGCTAGGCCGCTGGGGCAGGTTCCAAGACTGCGTCTCAGCTCCGCCGTAGTAACGGCGTGGTCCGATTTGCGCCACGTCACATCTGCACAATGCCCTCTGGAAGCCTAACTAGGCGTGACACCCTACAAATGTTATGCAGGAGCTGGCGCGCTTGTCTCCGTTCTCATCCGAAACAGCAGCGATAGTAGAGAGAGGAGGTGGGGAGAATGTTAGCGAGGGAATAGAGAGATAGAGGAGCCAGTTTTGTGAGCTACAACGCTACAACCCAGAATGACGCCGAACCGTGCACTTAGTGCCGACGAGACGAAGGCTCGCATAAAGCGTCGAGCGGAGCAAGAACAACAAGCGAAGTGGAGCAGGGAAAGTAACATTTCACATTCCGTCATGGCTATGGTATGCCGTCAATATAACATCACCAAATAACGTCAATGAACGCAAACAGCATACAAAGCTTCGCGCACATCGATTCCCACAGTGCGTAGGATCTGCACATTTTTTCTGTTATGCCTGTTTCACATGATGCGATTTTCGTCGCACCGGAAGTGCGATTTCCGTCGTTTGCGATGAAAATCGCAGTCGCAGTGCCGACCCCCCGATTTTCGGCTGCGACCAACCGGTTGGTCGCACAGTCGCACCGATCGCTGCGATTTTCCGTCGAAATTGCGCGGAGAGCTGCCACAGGAGCTATTTCGCTGGTTTGTTTTGGAAAATGGCGTCTCGATCGACAAGTGCAATACGCGGAGACGTGGATCGTCGAATTCGGTACGTACGCGAAGGGAGAATAAAAAACTTGTACCGCAGATTGCATTCTCCTATTTCTATGCGTTTGTTGACACTCTGCACAGCAAATGAAGTGCATTTTCACGTTTGCTTCGTACGCCTTTGCGAGTTGTCAGTGCTAGGAGGTGTTCGATCCCCAGCAGACGACGAGGTCGCTACAATGTTTTGAGTAGCATGCAAAAATCGCGCTTACGGAGCAGCTTGAATTATTTCAACCTCGGCAAGGGCAAATGACAAGACAGCAAAGTACCCGAAGTTTCAACGTTGCGCTGAACGCGGTACCGTTCAGTTGCATTTTCTTGTCGGTTTTCAAGCACGAATTTCCCGATGCATCTTGAAAGCTTATCTTGCCTCTTATTAAATCTGACAGAGCAAAAGTGTAGGCTATCGTAATGAATTTGCTACGATAGCATTAAATCCGTGGCTTGAATAAAATATTACATGCACGTTTAGTTGCACCTCTTCTCTGGAGAATTTTTTTTTCTTGCACAGAAACCAATAAACATTGACTATGTTGCGGACTTCGTATCTTTACTGCATCTGTATGAACACTTGCTCTGCAAGGTAACTAACTGCACAGCTAGTAGATTAAGTAAATACAGTGACAACGTACCCTCCTGCACAATTATGTAGAACTCGTGCAACAATGCGAAAAGCAGGCAAACGCCCTGTTCTTGTGTGGATAAAACAGTATAAAACGACACGCTGAAGAAAAGTAAATCCAAACTGTGCAGTGAAGTCAGCCAGTACAAGCAGTTCTTGCACGTTCACAGCTGATCAAGTGTGCAGAAACATTCATGCCTTACATGTTTCTAGCAAGTTTCTAATAAGTTTGTGATCACATATATTAGTGTGTAAACCCATATAACGATATCCGCTGCGATTACTATCTTTATAAGTAATGAAATACCATGCTACTTGCAAGAACATATATCACCTGAGGATTTCAGAACAAATTTCTGCATTTCAACTATACACAATATGTGGTTTATTCAATAAAAGAACACAAACTGGGCTTTTTTGCAATGACAAACTTATTCCAAACTTTACTTGCATACAGGCAAGAAAAAAAATTATAGACAGAAATATTGTTCTTCAATTTGTTCACCTGCCACTGTGGCTATAGCATTCTGCTGCTAACAAAAGGCGAGGGATTGATTTGCCAGCCATGGAAGTCGCATTTCGATGGGAGTCATAGGTGCGGAAAAAAGCTCTTGCACTTAGATTTAGTTCATCACCTTTTATTGAACCCTTACACTTCAAAATGCTATTGCACGGGGGGCATGCTTATGCAAAATCTAACACCAATAGAAAGCAAAGCGCAGAATTGTAAAACAACCATCTTTCTTGATAATTCAAGTGTGTAAATATTCATTGCATCAATATGTATTGTTCAACAGCACTGCACAAGTAAGCATGATCAGGTATAGCAAGTACTCTGTCAAGAAGCTGGTTATACAGATGTATAAATGTCAAGGCATGAATGCTCATACTACGTCGCACACATAGCACAAAGAAAACCTTTTTCAAGAGTTGTCCCTTCTGGCAGATATGAGTGGGCCATAAGCAGCAGAAACTTTATTGCAGGACATTGTGTAATACCGCTTATGAAAAAATGAACAGAGTGAAGAGGCTTTTAACCCTTTATTGACGAGTGTTGCCTACAGGCAACACACCAAAAAAGAATTTTTTTCTTGTCGAGTTTAAGTATCGAGTACGAAGTTTCTAGCTAAATGTCTTCGGCCAACACTGAATGACAAGCAGCAAGCGTTGTTGGTTGTCAATTTGTTGGTTTAGAGCAGGAACACTGGACGAGGAAGAAGAAGTTTGGCACGTGACTCACTGTCTTGTGCAAGCAAGTTCAGAGGAGACAGGCCAATGCAACGTATGCAGCTGCATTGGTGTCGCACATCTGATGTAAAGCAAATGAAATGGGCACCTCTGGTTCACATATGATAAGAGCTGTCTATACAAATGGAAAATAAAGCTAGGTGGCTTCAATGGGGTGAAGCCCACTTCCAGTTTCCTGCCTGGGGTTTTCCCTCTATTGCTGAAAAATTTCTGCAAAATATTTTTTCTTTTTGTTGATTATGCTTACTCTTGACGTGTTTTGCATATTTAGATAGAACAATAAACATGTTTTCTCGGTATTTATATGTCTCGTCATTAAAGGGTTAACAGCAGTACCTCATGCTGCTCTAATAAGAGGAACGATGTGCAAAAACATTTCTGGTAGAACACTTAAACTAACCTTCTGAAAGACAGAAAATTCCAGGTGAGAGTTGGAGGTACGTTTAGCCCACACACACCAACAATACGGGCATACTACAAGAAACACTACAGCCTATGGTGTATTACACTCTGTGGGAAAGCTATCTTATACAGAAATAAAAAATGATGCAACAAGCCCTCGACAACACTGCAGACTTTCTTGGCTAGTCTGGCCTCTCGCTTTCTGATAAGTCAGCTCATATCGACGTCAGAAAAAAAGAAAGACTAGAATCAAGAACTACCCCAGATTGCACATTGTGATCCACATAGCTGGACAAATATGCCCGCAAGTCAACATCCACAAATCCTCAGCTAGTGTAAGCCCATGACGGCAGAGCCAGCATGTGGGTGAAACAATTATGCAATGCCTGGACGCAACTTCCACACCTGGTGAAAAGAATAATCTCGAAATAACGGGGGTGGGCGAGCGGATACTATAGAAAATCACAGATGCTGTGCTTGTGTCCAAGGTATGGTACGGTATGAATTACCAACAGCACACAAAAAAAGACAACTCATCGAATACAGGCATCGGGTAGTAATAACAGGTCTTTCCAACTGTACCATGCTTGAAGACCTCTATGAGAAAGAGCTAACGAACAAGCACCTAGACAGAGTAGAGTTGCAGCCTGCAGCACAAATTCTTTGTCTCAAGAGCTCAGAACCTCATCGCAAGGTACTATGCCAGCTAGCATATGAGGTGCAAAGACGACTACCCCTCCCTTAAGAAACACAACCTCGGGAGTACCTGAACTTGAAACACAACAGGCCCATACCATGGAATATGGGGGCAAACAATTAGGCCAGGAGACTATATGCAACTGCCAAACACACAGAGGAGGTTGCTAGTCATGAAGATACAAGCAAACATAAGGCACATATAGTACACTGATCTGGCAATGGCAGTGTAACAGTAGTATGACACTACATAAAACTAAACCCCATATAAGTGAGTACCATTTTAGGTCATCCTACACCTAGAAAAGCTGAACGGAAAGCAATCAAAGCAGCACTTGTAATGCAGATTACACCCTGCATGGATTCACCAGAAACTGTCTGGGCCTGCACATCACACAAGATTGTCAGGAAAATCAGGAGATTAACACGCGACTTGCCAGCACATGGCCAGAAATTAAATTACAGGATACATAGCCATGCAGATATTCCAGGACACAAGCGGGCTCATAAGCCTGACATAATAACTGAAAACTAGATGAGTTTGTGTGTATTCATTATTAACTAAAGTGCAACAGATAGACAACACACAAGAACGAAGCGCTCTGTGTGTTCACTTCGTTCCTGTCCATCGCATTTCTGTTGCAGTATAGTTAATGAATTCATAAGGCTGCACAGGAGAAGAATGATACCTCTGCCCAAGGGCCCGATCTCGCATCCAAATCCACACGTGTGCACACATACACACACAAATGTTGCAAGAGTGCATAGCATGAAGCAGTATCAACAGGATGACACTAGATATGGATGAAGACTAACTTTCAACTGAGGTTCATTTGTAAAAATGTGGCGAGTTGTAAAAGGGCGATGAGCAAAACGAGAACAAGGTGAAAGCAGGAGCCAACGTTTTGACAAGTGGACTTGTCTTCTTCAAAGTCCACGTGTGGAAACGTTGGCTCCTACTTTCACCTTTTTCTCATGTTGCTCATCGTCTTGAATTTCCATCTCCTGCCTTCCCCGAGTTTTCCCTAGAAAAAGACAGACATCATTGAAGGATAGATAAAAATTGGTGCTTGATGCAGCCAAACATAAATAAATATGCTACAGAAAGAAAATAGAGAAAAATTCCAAGTGCAGGAAAAAATAATTACAATTGCCAATCCTGCATGCCAGCACCTTTCAAGAAACACTGTTGTTATTCCAATAGACAGACTGACAGTTTGCTTATGCAATGCAAGCACATTCTTCCAGTTCCATGCCATTGGGGAAAAAATGAGTTTCCTGGAAGGTAGCCACTTGCACACTTGGTGATCACTGTTTTTTTTCCCTGGACTTGTATATCTATATGTATTTTCCCCCTTTCCTGCTTTTATGTTTGGTTTCATCAAGCACTAGTCTTTATCAGGTTTTATTGCTGTACTACTTTGTGGTAACCTTTATAGATCACTGCATTTTCACAATAAACCTTTTAATTAGAAGTTAGCATACCCTGTTCTTGCTGCTTCACACTGTAAATTCTTGCTACATTGGCCAAATAAAAGATTTTATAAGGTATCATGAGGGCTATTAAAGTGACTTGCTGCAGTCTAAAAAAAAAACGAATAGCCTGGCTGCAAATGGCACCAAAGAACACATAGGACAAACAAGAAAACCATGATGATCTAACAATCAAAAGTTTAATGTACACACCGAGTAAATGCTCGCTGACAAGCAATAGACTGAACATACACAAAAAGGAGAAGCAAAAATTCATGTGCATTTCCTGACGGGAAATGCATCCATTTCTAACGGAGGCCGTGATGACAAGATTAACCCAGCATTTTTAGATCTACAGCTTCCGTAATTTCTCTAGGCAGCCGATCTGCACAGAATGCTAGCTTCTTCCTCTACGATGCACGCTCAGATGTGGAGAGTGCATTGTAGAGGAAGAAGCTAGCATTCTGTGGAGATCGGCTGCCTAGAGAAATTATGGATGCTGTAGATGCAAATACACTGGGAGAATCTTGTGTCAGCATGGCTGCTGTTACACTTTCAGAGATGGATGCGTTTCCTGTTGGGATCTGTATGGACACGCATCAGATCTTGCTTCTGCTTTTTGTGTAAATTCGATTTATTGCTTGTCGACCAGCATTTACTCGGCATGGTCAATAAACTTTCATTTGTTAGTACACCTCATGAGATTATCTTGGTATCTAGCAGAAAGGTGTTCATTCTTTTTAGAGTGAAGCTGTATATGCCTAGGCGAAACACTCATGGTCCGATCACAAGAACCCTAGCGTAGGGGTATGAGCCATTGTTTCGGGGGTTGTGAGCCATTGTTCGTCTTGAGGGACGGAGATGAGGGACGGAGACATTTCTTGTTGGGTAGACATAGAAATACTTATGCATTTAACACATAAACATTTATCTACGCATTATTGCAAGGAAGGGACACAGAGTGGGATGGGGTTAAGACAAGATCATGATGTCATAATTATCTTGCAGCAAAGGTGTGGCGGGCCATTGGCTACACCGATAGTGACGTCATTTCTCTCTAGCAGCAGAGCGCGCGTGCAGAAGTCTCTCTCAGACTTCCCTATAGGTTCAAAAATGTGTCCCTGTATTTAATCAAATGAAATGTGCAGCCCCGGTGTGTCACTTGGTAACTAAAGTGCATAACTGAGTCATAAACATTATGATTAACGCATTACAAAACACAAATGCGTAACATAATTCAGAAAGACTTCGACGGACCACCTGGATTAACACAATGAACCGCTGCTCATTGCACTTTCGAAGATGGTGATCTTGCAAAGTGCAATGTGCGGCATTCCAAATAAACAATGTGATAAACCCAAGCCAAACATGTGCATAACCTCATTAAGAAACACAGACATAACCAATAATATAGAAAGACTTGAATAAGCCATTGGAATTAACCCAGTGATAAAAACCGGGACTGCACATTTCAGCTTCGCTGGTTTACCGTCTGTACAGGGTGCATGGGCAGTAACTTTTTCTGTTATTGTTTGTTAAGTATTGTATAATGTTGTGCCAGTAAAACATGTTGGGCTAGTTGGTGCAATGTAGTGGTACTGCTTTTTTTGCTGTTTTTTTTTTCTTAATGTTGTGCCCTTCTTCCTTTTGTAACAACTTTTTTATTCCCCCTTGCATAATACTCCAACCTTGCAGCCTGCGAGGTATATAAATAAATAAGTACATAAGTACGTCATTCATTCATCTGCATACACCTCGCACCATTCCTTGCTCAACAAACGTCACTGTGTTGATGTCTCGCAGCGTGCATCTACATTAACTGCCGTTTGCGTTTCGGTATGGTTTGTGAACAGTGTAATGCATAAAGATTACATGACATGCATTAAGGTTGTGACCTATGGGGTGCATAAGCAAACCTTGCA